>NC_090937.1:189966964-190591964 GCF_040938575.1 Ambystoma mexicanum
CGTGATAACAAGCGATTACTTTTTTCTGTAAATCTGTGCTGGGTAAGTATAATCGTTCTTGGAAATACAATAAGTTGTCCTTTACTGCAAAGTCCTTTCCCTGCAGATGCCAATTCTGTATGTCTGCTGGAGTTACAAGTTGCCTGGCTTTATCCTTAACTTCCTCTATGGATTCTGTGGCGATTACACCCAGAATTCTTTGTTCGGGAATGATTGGTACAGGTTTAGGGCTGATCAAGTGTTCTTCCACTCCCATCCGAGAAAGGGCATCAGCTTTACCGTTCTTTGTACCAGGTCGATAGGTAATTATGAAGTCAAACTCGGCAAAGAATAATGCCCAACGGAGTTGTCTAGAGGATTGGGCTTTTGCGGTTTTCAAATATTGCAGGTTTTCGGTGATCCGTAATCACAGTAACGGTGTGTCGGGCCCCCAGCAGATAATGCCGCCAAGCCTTAAAGGCAGACTTGATAGCCAGAAGTTCCTTGTCAGTAATCGTGTAATTGATTTCAGGAGGCGAGAATTTGCGGGACCAAAACGCCATGGGATGCAACTGATTGGTTACCGGGTCCTTTTGTGATAGAACTGCCCTCATGGCAAGGCTTGAAGCATCAGTTTCCACGATGTAGGGGAGTTCGGGGCGAGGGTGTTTTAAGATTGGTGCGGAGATAAATTTAGTCTTCAAATCCTGGAAAGCTTGTTCCGCCTCGGTAGACCATTCAAAACGTTTGTTTTTCTTTAACAAGGCAGTGATGGGCTGGACTATTCGAGAGAATTCGGGGATAAACCTGCGGTAAAAGTTAGCGAAGCCTAACATGCTTTGCACACCTTTTACGGAGGATGGTGATGGCCATTTGAGAACTGCATCGACCTTCTTTGAATCCATACGCACTCCGCCAGGTGATAATATGAATCCCAAGAATTCAACTTCAGTCACGTTGAAAACACATTTTTCCAACTTAGCGAAAAGTTTGTGTTGACGCAATCTTTCGAGGACCATTTTCACGTGTTTCCGATGTTCAGATTCAGATGAAGAATAAACGAGGATGTCGTCAATGTAAACAACAACACACACATCTATGAGCTCTCTGAGGACATCGTTCATAAAATATTGAAAGGCGGCCGGGGCATTGCAAAGTCCGAAGGGCATGACCTGATATTCAAATAGCCCATACTTGGTGCGGGAGGCCGTCTTCCATTCATCGCCCTCTTTTACTCGTACCAAGTGGTAGGCTCCTCTAAGATCCAGCTTTGTATATATGCATGCTTTTCTGACTTGGTCCAGGAGTTCAGGGATCAAAGGTAACGGATATCTATTCTTAACGGTGATCTGGTTCATGGAGCGATAATCAATACAAGTTCTAAGGTCTCCTTCCTTTTTTGGAACGAAGAACAAAGCTGAAGAAGCAGGGGACTTGGAAGGACGAATAAACCCATTTGCCAGGTATTGATCCAGGTATTGTCGAAGGTGAAGGTTCTCAGGCTCGGTGAGGGCATAAATTCTACTACAAGGAGGAGTAGATCCAGGTATCAGGTCTATCTTGCAGTCATAAGACCTATGAGGAGGTAGAGAGTTAGCCTGATCCTTCCGGAAAACATCTTGGTATTCTAGGTATTCGGGAGGTAACTGGGGAGTCTCTGAAGAAATTGCTGCCAGTGCCACACCAGGTGGAGGGTGACAAGTAGAGACACATTCTGGAAACTGGACCGTTCTTGCTCGCCAATCGATCAGAGGATTGTGTTTCTCTAACCAAGGTATTCCTAGAATAATCTGAAACTGAGGGGCCTTGATCACATCGAACACGATCTTCTCATGGTGTCCATCTTGACTTACTAGCGTCACCTCTTGAGTGGTATGCGTTACTGGCCCGGAGGCTATCTCCGTACCATCCACCGTAGTAATGACGTCCTTTACAGCCTTGGGTCAAAGAGTTAGATTCATCCTCAAAACCATTTCATGATCCACATAATTGCCGATGGCACCGCTGTCCACGTAAGCTTCAATTGCATGTAATCGATCCGAATTATCAGGGCTAATGAGGACCATAGGTATCACGAAATGCGAGGTCACGGAACTGGTTTTCACGCTCGGCAAGAGGACCTCTATTCTTGTCGGGCGAGGTCGTTTCCCTGCTCAGAGTTTGTAACTTTGGTAACTGCAGCTCCTACTGCCTTCTTGGCAGGTTTCACCGGACAGTCTCGAAGAAAGTGCCTTGAGTTTCCGCAATAGAGGCATAATTGCAACTGTTTTCTCCTTACCCGCTCCTTTTGTGTTAGAGGACCTTTCAGACCCCCTATTTGCATGGGTTCCCCGGAGTCTACTCCTTTGGAAGGAGTTGGCGGTTTGGAAAATACTCGAGCATCAAACTTGGAACGATCGGCCTTCCTGTTCTGCAGTCTTTGATCTATTTGAACGACTAAGTCTATATAGTCCGAACAATCTTGTGGGGGATTCAATACTTGGGCTAACACATCTTTGAGCTCTCCACGTAGACCTCTATAAAACAGAGTAATCCTTTTGTCCTTAGGCCATTGAGTTTCCACTATCAGTCTGTTGAAAGACGCAATATAAGCCAAAAGGTCTTGATTACCTTGTCGCAACGAAAGAAGCTCATTGTCCAAGGCCTGCCCCTGTGAATGTCTTGCGAACAGTTTTTCCATACTGAGCTGAAAAGCTTGAAAATCATGGAGGACCGGATCATCTTGATTTACTAGAGGGATCGACCAGTCTGCCGCATTGCCACTAAGGTACGAAAGCACGAAAGCTACTTTAGCTTGATCAGTTGGAAAGGCTGCTGGCCGGCATAAGAAATGCAACCGGCACTGATTGATAAATACTGCAAACCTCTTTGGGTCACCAGAAAATCGTTCGGGCGGAGCCAGAGGTACATTCCTAGGTAGGTTGATCTGCACTGGATTCAAAGAGGATGTAGAAGGAAGATTTCGCCCAGATGCGGGTAACGGGGTCTGTCCGGCTTGTGACTGTAGCAATTGTCTAGCGAGATCATCTGTTCGCTCCTTGGAAATAATCAGTTCCCTTCTTAGAGCGTTCGTTTCCTGACGGGCTGCATGCACTTCTGCCCTTAGTTCCCCAAGTAACTGGGCTAGCTGGTCGGTATCCGAGGTTTCCATAGCGCCTGGACGGGAGTTTTGTGGTAGTCTTTGCGTTCTGTAACGCTCACCTGATTCCCGTAGAGGCGCCGGTCTTGACTGGGCGTATACCGTATCTTCAAAGGTGATGTGCAACACACGGCTGGCTCTTTGGGCTGGACCTCTGTGCACTGTATGTCTGACTTGAAGGGTAAGATGTCTGCAGATAGAAAATATGGGATTAAGGAACTGGGTTATTGAATGTCTCTCTCTTCTTCCCTTTCTCTTCTCCTGTAGAACCCCAAAGGTTAACGCTCTCACCTTAGGTAAGTGAAAGCCGTGCTCTCCATCTGCCTCGGGGCAGGGTGCTGTAACCAGTTTCTTCACTGGATAAGGGGAGCAGGCCTCCTGACTTCAGAGGACTGCTGTCCGTCGTTTACTGCACGAACGGTAAGTTTCGAGTAACTCTAATGTCTTTAAAGTCTTTAGTAATGATGCAGAGACTACCTACGGGGCTGCTTTGTTCTCCAGACCTACCGGTTCGACGCTGGCAAAAGATATCGACGGATTTTATTGTCGAGCTGCCAGAGTCTAAAGGACATAACCCCATCATGGTCACAGTTGACTGCTTTACAAAGTTGGCCCATTTCACCTCTTTAACCAAACTTCCCACTGCTGAAGAAATGAGTTTGATATTTAGAAATATTCAGATTACATGGACTACCGGAAACCATCATGTCGGACCGTGAGGTTCAGTATACGTCTTGGTTCTGGGGTTTGGGGTTCCCTATGCAAAAACTTGGGAATATCCAGAGCCATGTCATCTAGGTACCATCCGGAAACTAACAGGCAGACAGAGAGACTAAACCAGACATTGGAGCAGTATTTGTGCTGTTTTTCCACCTATTTGCAAAATAACTGGCTTGACTTGTTACCTCTTGCAGAGTTTTCATATAAAAATTCCTCACACACCTCACTGGGTACAAGTCCTTTCAACATCACCTATGGTTTTCACCCTCTTTGGATTCCAAACCTGCCTACCGTCATCACGCAGGTGCCTTCCATTGAAACTCACCTCAAGAAACTCAGAGCAACTCAACAAAAGACCCTATAAGCTTTACAGAAAGCCCAAAACAGAACGAAAACATATGCATCGCCACAGGAGAGGGTCCATTTGTTTCAACAAAGGTGATATGTTATGGCTGTCTACACAGTAACTACCCCGACGGCTCAAACCTGGGAAATTTTCTCAGAGATTCTATGGACTTTTCGCCGCAATCAAGGAGGTAAACCCTGTGACATACAAACTCAAATTGCCTTTTTCCTGGCATCGTATTCATCCTGTTTTTCATGTGTCCTTGTTAAAACCTTACTACGGAAACAAGAGAACGATCACGGTTCCGGACATAACTAATCCTGAAGAAGAATTCTAACTCAGGCAGATATGTGTCTCACGCTACTATTGAGGAAACCTCCAATACTTGGTGGATTGGGAAGGATATTCTGCAGCAGAGAGATCCTGGGAACCAACAACCAATGTCTTTGCCAAGGCTCTGGTGAAGAAATGTCATCTCCAAAAGTCCTGGAAGTCGGGAGGAGCGGAGTATGCGAGGAGGCATACTGTCATGCCTACGCATTTCCCCCAAGGATTACGAGCATCATGGCAACTACACAAGACTGCGTCGTTATGGTAACGTTGGAGAAAGCGTGCCTCATCCAAGATGGCGAGCTGCAGTGGCAAGGCGAGGACGTCATCACGCTGGTCTAGCGTTCGACGTATCATGGTTGCAGAAACAAGTAGGTGGAAGTAACAGAGGGATTTGCGTTGCAACTGCTCTGTGTTGCGTTAACGCTGTAAGTTTTCTCCGGCTCGGTTACAGCAATTCTTGTGTGCTTCACTCTTCCTGATTTATTTCTGTTTGCTGTTTTCCGTTTCCTTGTTTTCTTCTTCTTCCATCTCACACTTGGTCTCCTCGTGGTTCGGACTGCTGTCTGCTTTCCTCTCTAATTTTCCCCGGCTGTGCTTACCAGCTCCGGTGGCGTCTCTCACGCCTTTGTGCTCACAAGCCATCCACTGCAATACGTTGCTGAGTCTCACTGTATCGGGCAGCACTGTGTGCCTACCTACGTTTCTACTCAAGGAATCTAACCAGATTGCCGCTCGCATTTGGCCCCGTGGATTCTTCAACTCTGCGCTACTGGACTACAGGGTTTTTCCCTCTATCCAGAGGGTTTTTTCCCTTTATTGAGACCCAGCTCTCTGGGCGGCCTCTGTGCCCCCCAGTTATACCTGGGACGGCGCTGTGGCGGCTTGGAGTGATCAGCCTTACCTCTTCTCGCCCAAGGAGGGCAAGCCGAAGAAAAAAAGAGGACCCCGACACAGGAACCAGGACATGACAGGTGAGACCAAAACCTGACAGCATCCCAATAATACCTCTCATTCACTCTTCTGGGTCTCCCGTTATCCCTGTTACCTTCCATGTTCAGGTTTAACGCCACCAGTGTTCTTGCTTGTTGGGAATCAGCTTCCTTTCCTCTAAATCTGATGTGTCAGGTCTGCTCACCTGCTTCTCCTCTCTCCGTCGTAAATGGCATTCCAGTCTCTTCGGTACCGGCTTATCTTGGATCTGCTGTGGCAGAACTGTTTTGGTATCTTTATGAGGACCTTCTGTCCACCACTATCTTCCTGTGGTCACATCACCAATCTCCTGCTTTGCTTCGGTATTCCACGTTTCTGGCTTCAGCTCGCCTGGTCACCTCTTGGTCTTCTTCGACTACAGGATGCCGCACATCTCGCCTCTCCTGCTCTCTGGAGTCAGTGTGTGTCTCTCTTTGAAACTTGTGTTGCTCTCTGTTTATTTCCCAAGGCTCCTCCACTTTCTAGCAATACGTAGCCATGGGTCTTCCCTGCGCAAGTAGCTGTTCCTTTTTCTCTTTCAGTTGTGGCATGACGAGGCATGGTAGGGGTACAAGGAAGGACAGGACAACAATCTTACTAGGCCCAATGACATTGAGATTACTAGGCCCAGTGACATGGCAGTTAATATCACTACGGCAGTGCCTGGCAAGCCAACACTGTTGCCACTGCTTGTATTATGTGTTATTAGTCTTATAGTAAAGATTTTAGTTTTTATAAACTGCTGGTCTTTGTGAAGGAATAATTGGAAAAGCAAAAAACATTTGGCCACATTTATACTGTTAAGTAATGGTGTCAAACAAGAGCGGCCCCACTACCTTAAAAAGTGTTCCCGGGAGCTCCACATAGGTAGAGATAGTCAGTTTGTGAATATTAAAATTTATGAAAATCCCATAATGGAGAACAGTTTTTTCACTTTGTGCACACTAACTTTTAACGAAAAGAACAAATGCCTTCTACAAAATTGACGTGTTTTCCAGCCTTGCAGCGCTGACAGACTTTTGTTGGAGCATAGTAAGCAATGGTCAGGATACTGGTATGAAATTAAGGGAAACATTTGAAATGTACCAAAAGAGAAGAAGCTTAGCATTGCTCATTGGGTAAGTGATCTCCTTAGGGCAGGTGTAATGGAGAGCAGTCGGTGGTGATACATTCATGTTGCAGAAAAGGCCTTCCAAAGTGTGTCAGGCTGTGCAAGTGAGACCTTTCTTCATTTGTTTGAGATGTAATGGAGCGAGATTTGGTCTGAGTGACTTTGTGGCAGAGTTAACTTACGGTACGATGTCCTTGTTTTTTATTGTAACTGCTTTTATACAAAACCTTATACAGCTCAAGACACAAGAAAAGTACACTGCATCAATTTTCGTTATCCATCACTTAAAAGTAAGAATAAGAATTTTAAAAATCTCAAACACATTATTTGATAGACGTTAAAAAACAAAACATAAAATGCAAGAGAAATCAGTTTACAAACTTAACATTCCCAACAAATTCACAGATACTCTTCCATTTAAGCCGTTCATAATGTTTCCCCTTACACAATCATATAATCTGTTCTGTATTCAGAGAATTAGTTTTGCACACAAATCTGCCAAACAATTCTTCCCAATACTGCAATATTGGACAGAAAATCATTAAATGTTTTAGGGTTTCCAGTGGGAATCCACAAAATCGACAAATTGCACTTTCCTTTAGTCCTCTTATTGCCAACACCTCTCCTGTTTTCAAGAGATTAAGGGCCTGATTCATGGAAGTGTTTTATAATGGCGCAATTCCATAGGAAAACATTCCATGAATCAGGCCCTAAATCTCGATATCGCCTATCCGGACAGTGTCTTAGATACTTTTCTAGAGTCCCCCTTTTCTTACACTACAGACTTATTTCCATAAATAGTCAGTAATGTGACCAAATTTCACCTATCTCTATCCAGTCTGCATCCATAATCTTTCACTTTACATGAACAGGATTAGTCAGCAGTAAGTCCAGAGGCACCTCGTAACGATCCATGATCAATTTACAATTTCCTTTAAATTTAGCAAGGATGGCCCCCTCCCCCATTTAGTTGTTCCAGTAACTGCCCATTAGTGCATAAAGAGAGTTTTCTGCCGCAACCAATGTTTTCTGATATAACAAAATGGATCTCAAGTGTGTTATTGCAGACAAGGAATTCAAGCCTAATTCAAAACGGGTCATCGTCACAGGTACACAATTAGGTAACATTAATGCTTTTCTCACTATCTGTAACGCTCACCTGATTCCCGCAGAGGCGCCGGTCTTGACTAGGTGAATGCCGTATCTTCAAAGGTGATGTGTAACACACGGTTGGCTCTTTGGGCTGGACCTCTGTGCACTGTATGTCTGACTCGAAGAGTAATATGTCTTAGGTAAGTGAACGCCGAGCTATCCATCTGCCTCGGGGCAGGGTGCCGTAACCAGTTTCTTCACTGGATAAGGGTGCAGGCCTCTTGACCTCAGAGGACTGCTGTCCGTCGTTAACTGCATGAACGGTAAGTTCTGGGCACTTCAAATGTCTTAAAAGTCTTTTGTAATGATATCTCTTGTTTTGCAGGGTTCCGGCGATGGCGGATGGCGGGCTGAAGTGAGTTGAAGATGGAGCCCGTGTGATGAATAGAAGCGCCTGGAAGCACGTAAGTAAGCGCTTGTTGCCTGCTTCACGATGCGCTCTAACTGTCTTTTTATTTTGCAGGTACAAGTTCGGAGCGGCTGCAGGGTGCCGGAATACCCACTGGGTTAGATGTGGAAAGGAGTAATGGCACGTGAGTATTAAAGTTCCCCAATGTCTTTAAACGCACCTTGTTTTGTCTTTCAGATGCGGGATGCAGCGCCGAAGGCCTCCGGAGCGTGCGAAGAGATGGTAAGCTTTTGTCTTTCAGATGCCGGAATGCAGTGTGAAGACCTCCGGAGCGCACGAAGAGTAGGTAAGCCTTTGTCTTTCAGATGCCGGAATGCACCGCGAGGCGTTGGTGACAGCCGATGGACCAGGTAAGTGAAGAGCTGTCACTGAAGACCGTAATGCTAACCTGTTCTTTCTTGTCTTTATAGGTGTTGCTGAAGACTGGATTCAGGATGGTAAGCCTTTTTCCTTAGGCCCAGGATCAGATGCAGAAGACACAATGAGCGTTCTGCTGCAGAGGATGCAGAATAACGCAAAGCAAGATTCATCCATCGGGTGTGGTTTAAATAGCCTCCTGTAGTGCTTAGGTGTCTCCTTCCACAGCCACGCCTAGGTAAGAAAAGAGTTCCTGCTTTCCAGAAGAGTTCCAGTGTTCTGAACCTAGGGAGTGGCTCCTGCCCCACCCAACAGGAAAAGTAGTCCCAAACAGAAGAGGATCAGGGGTTCAACTGGCAGGTAAGTAAGCAGCATGGTCTGCTGCAGGTAAGTCCACCCAAGCATTATGAGCCCGGCGCTTCCAGCGCTGGGACTGGGCATCTTTATGAGCCTTGCGCCACTGGCGCCAGAACAGGGTCCAAAAGGTCCCAATTGGGACTGGCTGGCACTCGGAACCGGGGTTATGGGTCTGCTTCCAAGGGAGTCGGGCAAGTCCTGATCTTTTGGAAGCAGAGATCATGACACTATATTTCCTGGTTATCAGTCCTAGACATATTTTCCAGCCCATATACTAACACTGGGATCACTTTAGAGCTAACGAATTGCACAATTGGTTGTATAGTGAAGCGAAAATATTTGTTTGCAATAAATTACATCTGTGCTCCTAGCTGATGACCTTTGGACCACAAATCCCTTTAATAATTCTTAATCTCTTTAGACCTGGTGAGCACGAACCCCAGATATTTCGAGGTAGGAACCACAGGCAGAATTGATCCAACCATTTGTTACACATAGCCGCAAGTGGTCTCTATGGGCACGGACCCGCTTGTGCGGCGCTTTGATTCATAACACCTCCAAGTTGGAAGCTTGTGATTCTCCCCGACTGTCTGGTAGCGGTCTAGTTGTTGCACGCTCCTTTGACGTGCGGCCGATCAATCACGTGATCCTTTATCTGGAAACGAAGCGGCCAGTGCTTCGCGTCGCTTCTGCCTTTGACGCTCCGTGAGTTCGCTTCTGAATCCTCCTCTCTCTCCATGCTTGCATTTCCCTCTGTGCTTGCGGTTCCGATTTACCCTGTGTTTACTTTCCCTCTTCAGATCCTTCCCTCAGCTTTCGCTAGCTTCGTTCTCAGTCAGCTTCGCGGATCAATCTCATTCGTTTCCCGTTCTGGCCAGTCTCCCATCTGAGTAAGTTCCCATCCTCTAGGGTTCCCTTGTGTATTTCTACCTGGTTCTCATCTCCTGTTATCCTTTCAGATTCTCCTGAAGCTTTCCTACTCAGCCAGGTTCCAGTTTCGAACTCTCGTCCTCTTCCCTCAGTCCTTTTCGGGTAAGAGGAATTCCATTGATCTCTCTTTCCTTTTCTGTCCTTGGGCTCTCCTATAACCTGCTCCCTATTTCTTCCCTTCTCATAACTGCAGACAAGGTGTCTTATGTGATTCCCAGGGATTCCTGTCGGAGACATCCAACTTTCTACCATCAGCCTGATCTGCACGAGCGGGATTTCGTCCAGGGTTTTCTTCCCATTGAGGGTTTCCCTGGGAGTCCTGCCCTTTCACCTGGACCACTTTACCCTGGGCTGAATGGCCAGGGCTGTCACTGGGAAATCTTCCCATCTGCTTTGGTTCTCCCAGTTGGAGTCATCGATTGCCAAGTTGAGTGTTTGTGAATTCTTACCTAAATTTGTGCTACAACAGCTTTAATTACTGATATATACGGTGGAATAACAGTAAGCGACGCCAGAAAGAATATTGGCAATCGTAATTCCAAATGGAACAACAAATGCAGCAGCTAATGGCGGCCATGCAGGCCATGTCATTAGAGGTACAATCCTTGAAACAGGATAATGCTCAGCTACGACATCAAGTAGCTAGAGGCTTTTCCGACACTCGTCCTTACATTCCATTATGTACGACGGTGACCCCTACAGAGTAAAGGAATTCCTTGACAGTTGTAACATCCAATTCACTTTCAAATCTCGCTTTTTTCCTACCGATAAAGATAAGGTAGGCTATGTTATTTCACATCTTTCTGGGCCAGCTTTAGCTTGGGCGACCCCTTTAGTTACCTCCAACAATGTGATTCTCGATTCTTACACCACCTTCTCTAACAGCCTCAAAACCATGTTTGGAAGAAAGGAGATTTCGGTTGCCACACAAGAGCGGCTTCTCGATCTAAAACAAGGAAACAAAGACTTACTTTGGTATATCACTCAGTTCAACCAACTATCCTCGGAACTAGGCTGGCCAGATGAAGGTCTCCTCACTATTTTTCGGAGAGGTCTCACAGATGAACTCAAAGATGAGGTCTCTAAAGTCCCTCGTTCCGCTAATCTAGCGGATATGATCACCTTAACCATGCAAATTGATTAATGTATGCATGAAAGGACATATGAAAAGAAAAAGGGGAAAGGAACACGACCACAGTTGGAGTATTCCCCTACCATTCAGAAAACTCTATCTTCTACTGAAGAACCCTTGCAAATTGGGACCGTTCGAGGACCGATTTCGGCTACTGAAAGGGAGAGGAGAAGGACTTTGAAACTATGTATGTACTGTGGGTCCTCTGCTCATGTTTTGAAAGACTGTCACTTGGTTCCTCCTCGTCGCTCTCCTATTCCTAAGTCGGGAAACTCCAAAGCCTTACCGTTAGGGGAAGACCGGTAAGTGCCCAGCAACATTCTTCCCCGTATCAGACCAGTATGTCACTTGATATCTCTCTCAACCAGTCCATGGTGGTAGTTTCTCTTTCCATCCTGTTACCAGAAAGGGTCATCCCAAGTATTCCAGCTTTAATAGACTGTGGTGCGGCTGGTAATTTTGTGGATGTGGAATGGGCGAAATTACACGGTATCTCTCAGGTACCAAAGACTTTGGTTACTCCTATTCAGGGAGTAGATGGTACCCCTCTGAGTTCGGGTCCCATTAAAGAACAAACCATTCCGCTCACTTGTATGGTATTGAGTCATAAGGAAACCCTGGTTTTTGATGTTATCAGGACTGCCCATTACCCAATCATTCTAGGGCTCCCTTGGCTGAGACTGCATAACCCGTTCATAAACTGGGCTGCTGGAACCCTTTTTCTAGGGTCAGAGTATTGCGTCCATCATTGTCTTACTCAAGAATCAGTGGGGATCCGAATACCTTCGGATGAGACTCTCAAACCAGCTGTATCTTCCATCAGCCAACTTGAGATTCCTGACTGTCATGTGCCTTACCGATCAGTGTTTGAAAATCCTGAATTTCCTACTCGAAGAGATGACTGTCACATAGATCTGCTTCCCGATCAACCCATTCCCTTTGGCCGCATGTACGTTCTTTCTCAAAGAGAAAAGTCTATATTAAAAGAATACCTTCAAACCCATTTACGGAATGGTCTCGTTTCTGAGTCGGTGTCTCCTGCAGGGGCTTCATTATTCTTTATTCCCAAAAAGCACTCAGATGAGCTCCGTCCCTGTATTGATTATTGTGGTCTCAACAAGATAACTACCGCCGACAAATATCCCATGCCTCTCATCACTGACATCGTTGAAGCTGTTTGAGGGGCTTCTTGGTATACCAAGTTGGATCTTCGTGGTGCATACCATCTCATTCGTATTGCACCCGGAGACGAATGGAAGACCGCATTCCGGACTCCCTTTGGACATTATGACTATCACGTAATACCATTTGGTTTAGTGCATGCTCCTGCGATATTTCAGAGATTCATTGACCACCTATTTGCTGACATATTGTTCCGGTTCGTTATCATCTATCTCGACGATATCCTTGTTTAATCCAACAACCAAGAAGAGCACATTCATCATGTTAATACCGTGCTAGAACGCCTTCAATCCAACCATCTCTACTGTAAAACATCTAAGTGTGAATTCCATCAGAAACAGGTTACCTATCTAGGCTTTGTCCTATCTTCCCAGGGTATTTCCATGGACCCCAAAAAGATATCTGCAGTGGTGGATTGGCCTATTCCAACAGGGATAAAAGACATACAGAGGTTTTTGGGGTTCGCAAATTTTTACCGTAAATGTATTCCTTCCTTCTCAGAAATCATACTTCCTTCCTTCTCAGAAATCATACTTCCCTTGACTCGACTTCTCAAGAAAGGTGTCTCATTTGTTTGGAATGAATCAGCTCAGAAGGCATTCGACATGTTGAAGGAAATGTTTACTTCAGCAACCATTTTGATCAACCCTGACCAATCTAAGCAATTCATTGTTGAGACGGACGCTTCCCAGAATGCTTTAGGAGCTGTTTTGTTACAGTCATCTGAGCAAGGTGAAGAAAGACCGGTGGCATACTTATCTAAGACATTTAATTCTGCCGAGGTAAATTATTCTGTACTCGAGAAGGAACTGATGGCTATCAAGCGCGCCTTCGAGGAATGGAGGCATTTGCTTTTGGGTTCCCCCTTTCCTGTCTTGGTGCATACGGATCACCAAAATCTCAAGGTTCTTCAAAACGCTTACACCACCAATAGTAGACAAGCACGTTGGGCTTACTTCTTCTTACCCTTTCGGATAGAATTTATTTACTTGCCTGGCAGACATAATCTAAGAGCAGATGCTTTATCCCGCAAAGATTCTCCAACTTCTTCTTTTTGCCCAGAAAAGATCTTTCCCAATGCTCGGTTCATTGCAGTACTTACCGATTTCCTTCAAGAGGTACGAACAGCCACCACTCTTAATAAAACTTTCTGTGAAGACCTGGCAACTACTTATCACCTCTCCAAGGAAACTGAATACTACTTTCATGGTACTCAAGTTTTGATTCACGTTCCTTTATTACAACTGGAGGTATTAAAGATTTGTCATGACTCACGAGCTGCAGGACATAGGGGCGTACTTCCCACATTGGAACTCATCCAACGACATTTCTGGTGGCCTTCCATGAGATCGGACGTCTGGGACTATGTTGCCGCCTGTAAGATTTGCGCTCATGCCAAGTCTCCTCGTTCACCACTGTTAGGGTTATTAGCAAGAATGCCCATCCCAGACCGTCCTTGGCAGATCATTTCCACTGATTTCGTATCTGATCTACCGCCATCAGCGAATATGACTACTATCATGGTAACGATCGATTATTTCACCAAGTTAGCACACTTTACTCCTTTGCGAAGACTACCCAGTGCTCCTTTCATGGCCAAAAATTTTCTCTCTGAAGTTTTTTCTCGCCATGGTCTACGGACACTATTGTGTCAGACAGAGGTCCCCAGTACACCTCTCTCTTTTGGCAACAGGTATGTCGCATTCTGGGTATTAGACGTGCCCTCTCTTCTGGATACCATCCCCAGACGAACGGTCAAACAGAGCGATTGAACCAAATCCTCGAGGGATACTTACGGTGCTTTATTTCTGCAGCTCAAGACAATTGGGTGGAACTGCTTCCATTTGCAGAATTTGCATACAATAACTCTTTGCATTCTGCTCTCCAGTCCACCCCCTTCTTTTGTACCTATGGTTATCACCGTTCCTTTGCTCCGAATGTGTCTCCCTCCGATTCTGGTTGTCCGGGTGTGGATTCTCTGATTGCAGATATCCATGAGGGACAGAGGCTTGCTAAGCAGTCGTTACAGAAAGCGCAGGATTGAGCGAAAAAGTACGCTGATCTTCGTCGTCGAGACTTTAAGTAACTGACCATCGGGGATTCAGTCTAGTTGGCTTCCAGATTTCTTCCTCGTCATTTGGTCCCGTCTAAGCTATCTCCCTGGTACTTTGGTCCCTTTCTAGTTCTCTCCAAGATTGGGACTGCCGCTGTCCGACTTGCCTTACCTGCTTCCTGGTCTCGGATTCACCCAGTTTTCCACCTGTCCCAGATTAAGCCTGTGGTGCGGGATCGTTTTCATCGTGATGGGGATTCTCTACCGCCTCCGGTTCTCACAGACAATGGTCCTGAATTTGAGGTGGCCGCTATCTGTGACTCATGATTCCGTCGTGGTCGATTGCACTTTCTGATTGACTGGAAGGGTTATTCTCCTGCTGAAAGAACTTGGGAGCCAGCTTCTAGGGTTCATGCACCTCGTCTTGTGCAGCATTTTTTCCTGCTTCATCCGGGTAAATCTGGGGCGCCCTCCCGTAGGAGGGGGCATACTGTTACACATCGCCGCAAGTGGTCTCTATGGGCACAGACCCGCTTGTGCGGTGCTTTGATTCATAACACCTCCAAGTTGGAAGCTTGTGATTCTCCCCGACCGGCTGGTAGCGGACTAGTTGTTGCACGCTCCTTTGACGTGCGGCTGATCGATCACGTGATCCTTTATCCGGAAACGAAGCGGCCAGTGCTTCGCGTCGCTTCTGCCTTTGATGCTCCGTGAGTTTGCTTCTGAATCCTCCTCTCTCTCCATGCTTGCATTTCCCTCTGTGCTTGCGGTTCCGACTTACCCTGTGTTTACTTTCCCTCTTCAGATCCTTCCCTCAGCTTTCGCTAGCTTCGTTCTCAGTCAGCTTCGCGGATAAATCTCATTCGTTTCCCGTTCTGGCCAGTCTCCCACCTGAGTAAATTCCCTTCCTCTAGGGTTCCCTTGAATATTTCTACCTGGTTCTCATCTCCTATTATCCTTCCAGATTCTCCCGAAGCTTTCCTACTCAGCCAGGTTCCAGTTTCGAACTCTCGTCCTCTTCCCTCAGTCCTTTTCGGGTAAGAGGATTTCCATTGATCTCTCTTTCCTTTTCTGTCCTTGGGCTCTCAAAGATCCAAAGGGAAATAGATGACGAAGTTGTCTCTCTACTGGAAGAACTGATTTTATGTGATCTGGCTGGAGAAAGATGTAACTCAGGATATGTATGCATAGGTTGGTCAGGACCCAAATACTGCAAGTGTAACCCTTTAGCATGAGGGAGGAAGGATAGCTCAGGGAACATGTGTGTCTTGGAAGCAAGGCAACGCAGCACTTAGAAACCACTTGCTGGTATTAAGCCAGTTATACATGAACAATAAAATAAAATAAATAAAATAAAGCATCATCTTCAGGAACTTGTAGCTGGATGGTGGGCCTTTTCTCAATTTGGATACATGTGGTAAATGTTGGAGCCCAAGAGCAAGAATTAGAACGATAGGTGAAAGGGGAAGAGCAAGGGGTTGTCAGAAGGAATATCTTGATAGCAAAAGGAATCAAGTCACTTTGAAAAAAAGAGCTTTGAATGCTCATTTCTGTGCAAATTACTGAAATTATCGTGTCTTGTTATTCTCTAATGAAGAAAAGTAAATGCCCAAACAGAAACCTTAACACATATTGGTGTTGGTGGAACATGGGAGGGGCAGCATATGTGCCTAGATTTCTAAATGGCTTTTACTGTCTGCTGAAAAAGTAAACAATCAGTCTAAACTAAGAGAAGCTGGGGTGTCTAAGTGCTACAAGCTTAAAATGTTCATTTTCTTTTTCCAGAAATAGTTCTGCCAGATATCTTAAAGTTTCTGTGCTCCTGAAGGAAAACACCCAACTGTCAGGTGGCTTTCTCACAACACCATTCTATGTCATGTGCAAACATTTTATTTTGAAAGGTATTTACCTCCTCATCGACTAAAGGTAACAAGCAGAAATGTTCTTGATATCCATATGGCTGTTTTTCATTGCCCCCTGGCGTATTTCTTTGGCATTCAGTGGTAAACCTGAAAGTACACAGGAGTCACAAAAGCCAAAACATAATATATTAGTATACACATTGCATCCTGAGAGAAACCTACACACCAATTCAAAAATATAGAATATGTCAGTATATTCAAGTTCTAAAATGAAAAAAAGACTAGAGCCGTTCTTTCTATTTTATTTACAATACTTTTTTCATTGCTATAATACATCCGTAGTGCTTAATTAGGCACATACTTTCCAGACATTTTGCATTTAGGAGAAAACAGTGATTAATGTGTGGTGACATCTGCGTACCACACTTATCTATAACTTTTCGACTGTGAATAAGTCATTTGCACCAGTCCCTCATGAATACAAAAGATAAAGTCGAAATATACACTGCTAGTGTACCTAACATCCCTATGGCGATACACTGTTTCACTCGCAAGAGGAAAAAGTTTCAGTTTGACAGACACTGCAAATACTGAGAGTTGGATGGAGGGTGTGGGGGGGGTTATTATTGCAAAAGGTGGTTCTATGTCGTTCCATCGGCCGTTTTATTGCAGTATATTTTGCTGCTGATTTTATGCTGCAAGAAATATTCATCGATTTATTTTTGGGTGGGGGTTGCCCCCCCATTCCTCTCTTCCCAACGATTTACAACCTAGTCCCCACACCCCGAACCTCTTATATCTCTTTACCCACCCCACCATATTTTCTAATGAGTTTTTGTGGCAAACAGTCAGTGGCAAAAAACTCTGCAGGAAAAAAAAACAGGCGATGAATGAACGCAGTACCAAATTTGTGACTATAGGAACAGATTCCCAAGCATAAGGTGTGTAAATAGAAAACAACATACAGCATTAAAAAAATAGGCTTTCTCTCAATATTGTGGCCAAATTGAGCACTTCTTCCGGAAGATGCATGCAATGATACTTAAAGAATGGATACAGTGTAGCCCACATAGTGTGTGGTTGCTGGATGGCTGAGAATTGGATTAAATTAAACAGAGATAAGGCAGGTTCTGGTGGTGGGTTCCTCTTCTGCCTCTTCTATGTGGACTTCTGCCTTTTGGCCTTCTTCCTTTGGTCCTTTTCCTGCTGCCGTTCTAGTGATCAGGAACGTAGGTGTTAAATTCGCTGCCTCTCTGCCTATGGCCCCTCAGATTGGTGCAGTTTGTCAAGGAGGCCATTACCAACTGAAAATTCTGAGGAAGGTCTTTCAATTTATTCCGGTCCATCTGCGAGCCCCAGTGGTCTCTAATTTAATCCTCAGTAAAATCGACTCATCTACTACTGCCACTCTCTTTATCTGCCTCAGCCAGATTACTTGATACGGCGCCTGCAGGTTCTTCAGAACTTGGCCGCTCCCCTCGTCACTGGCACCGTTTTTCGGGAGCATATTTCTCCTGCTCTGCGATCTCTCCATTGGCTGCCAGTGACCAGGCGTGTTCATTTCAAATCCCTCTGCCTAGTGCATCGGGTGTTTTGTGGTATCGGCCCGGAATACCTGCAGAAAACGTTGCAGCCGTATGTTCCTGCCCATGCCTTACGATCCGGTGGCCGCTTTCTTTTGGCTATCCCCAGGGTCTATCGTGGGAGAACTGGTGGCAGCTCTTTTTCGATCAGAGCTGCTGCTCTGTGGAATGCTCTTCCCATCACTTTGTGTACAGTTTCGGCATATTTGCAATTTAGGAAGTACCTTAAAACTCTGCTGTTCTAAGTCCTCTGTGTTTCTTCCACTTGATTTGCTGGTTCAGCTTTAGCACCAAGTTGCCTTTGGGTAGCATAGCTGGCTAATAACATAGCTGGCTAATAGCAAGAAGAGTTGGCAAATTATCACTGATGTTGCGTTGCCCTGAAAGAGTGTGCATGGATGCCATCCACAAGAGTTGAGATTAAAAGCTGATAACAATGTGTCATGATGGAAGCTATTTATATTGTGATGACAAGTTTCGATGCCAACATTTAACCTAACATAAGTGTGGAAGAGCTAAGAAGATCTATGTGAGGATTTTCTTTTAAGGTAGAAATCTAAAGCCCATCCTGACAGCTAAGTTATGAAGCAGTTTTTCATAAGAGGAATTATGTGCAGGCACAAATACCTGGAGAGAACGTTTTATGTAGCACTAAAGAAGTGCTTAAAAATTCCCCAGAGAAGAAAAAGAGGCATCAAGGATGTTCCTGTAAGCCTCAAAAGCAAAAAGAAAAAAACAGTTTACCCATTTTCCCAAAGCTAGTTAGCAGAAAATTAGCGAGGTATTATTTTTAAAAGTATCTTGTGAAGACCTTTCCAGTCATGAACATTTGTCTAGAAACTAAGATGGTCAGGTTTAAGCTCATCAGGAACCAGCTTCTCAAGTACAAATGGAAGGCAAGGGTTATGTGCTTTGGAAATACAAGAAGGAGAAGAATCAGCAAGGCAGAACCTGCATTAGCCAAGTCAGGAGGGCAATACTGGGAGCCACAGGTCGACACGCCAAGATGGCCACGGAGACTTGAGAAGCGAGTGGTCACCATATCCCGAATCGAGAGAAGTGAGTGGGGACCTAAGTCCGCAAGAGGAATAAAGCAAGCAACGTGCTATACGTCCATGTGTGTAAAGTGGGCAGAGCATTATCTCCTCAGGACTGAGATAATCTGAGATAGTAGCCTGATGGGCCTCAGCCCAAGTCTTGCTAGCAGCTGCAAGGATAGCAGCCCAAGCTAAACGATATTTCATTGTGTCTTGAACCCAGTTAAGCGGGTAAAATATCCTACCCATAACCACCCCAATGAGGGGAGGAAATGCCTATCTTCAACAATTCATGAAACTGATAAATAACTACAGGTCTTGACCAGTAAAGCAGAGAAGGGTTACAACAGCAGCGCATGGGCTATTGCTCCATCTAAGAGGAAACAGAAGGCCAAGACAAAGACATAGAACAACACAAGGATAAAGATTGTTTTGGAGATGAAGACCACAGAGAAAAGAAAGAAGTGAGCTGCAGCACTAAAAAAAATGGTCTATTCAGTGAGTTTTCTAACTCAGGACACTAGGTCATTTTAGTATGGGTTGTGGGAATCTGGGAGTAAGAGTCGGACTCAAGAATGCTATATATTTCCTATAATATAAAATCATATGTGATGATTTTGTGTAATGTTTTTATGAAACGCTTTAAATTGGGGTCATTGTATGTCCTACAGACATGGGTCTGGTGTCACTCCGTTCCACATTTTGCCCACTTCAATGGTATACTGTCCAAATCTGCAATTCCTAAGGCATTTGAAGTTTATTCACTGATGAAATTGTGTATAAGTTACAATTATATGTAGCATTATTTTGTAATTCTTTCAATTTGGGTCATTGTATATCCTACAGACGTGGGTCTGGTGTCATTCCGTTCCACATTTCGCCCAGTTTAATTTTATACTGTCCAAACTGCAATTCCTAAGGTGTTTGAAGTCCATTCACTGGAGTTCATGAACTCATGAAGTTGTGTATAAGTGATGATTTTGTGTAACATTTCAGATGAGTCTGGTGTCATTCTGTTCCACATGCATCCAACTTTGATAGTATATCGTCCAAATCTACAATTTCTAAGGCGTTTGAAGTTTATTAACTGATGAAGTTGTGTGATGAACTTGTGTAAGTGACGGGACTGTAATGCTTTGACTTCGGGTCATTGTATGCCCTAAAGATATGGGTCTGCTGTCATTCCATCCCACATTTCTCCAACTTTGCTGGTATACTGTCCAACCTTTGAATTCCCCAAATGGGTGGGGGGGTGGGAGGGTGCGAACGAATCGAGCCGTTGGTGGTGTATTCCTACAAGCGACTAAGCGCTGAGTCATGTGCACAGCAGTAACCAGGTGGGAGGGGGACGTGACGTGGGAGGCACTTTAATGGTATACTGTCCAAATCTGCAATTCCTAATGTGTTTGAAGTTTATTCACTGATGAAGTTGTGTATAAGTGATGATTTTGTGTAACTTTCTTTGTAACGCTTTCAATTGGGGTCATTGTATATCCTACAGACATGGGTCTGGTGTCATTCTGTTGCACATATCACCCACTTTAATGTTATACTGTCCAAACTGCAATTCCTAAGGCGTTTGAAGGTCATACACTGGAGTTCATGAACTGATGAAGTTGTGTATAAGTGACGATTTTGTGTAACGTTTCATATGAGTCTGGTGTCATTCCATTTCACATACATCCACCTTGGATGGTACATTGTCCAAATCTACAATTTCTAAGGCTTTTGAAGTTTATTAACTGATATTAACTGATGAAGCTGTGTGATGAACTTGTGTAAGTGACAGTACCGTAATGCTTTGACTTCGGGTCATTGCATGCCCTAAATATATTGGTCTGTTGTCAATCCGTCCCACATTTCTCCAACTTTGCTGGTATACTGTCCAACCTTTGAATTCCCCAAACAGGTGGGGTGCGAACGAAGCAAGGCATTTGTGGGGTATCCCTACAAGTGACCAAGCCGCTGAGTTCAACGCGCTGCAGTCGTCAGGTGGGGGGGGGGAGGAAGCCTCCCCTAGTTGGGCCCTCCTAGTTGAAAATGTTTATTCACAACAGAATAAGAGGGGCTGGAGGACATCCAAACTAGTCCTATCGCTAAGAGGGGTTTCCTGCTTCAACAAAACTAACTAATGGAACTGTCAGTGTCAGAATGCCCAAATTAAAGTTACCCTCCTGTGTCCAAATCCTAACCTTTCCCTCACAAGCTAAACTTAACAAAAGTTCAAAAAAAGAAAATGTCTTTATGGTGCTGCTCTGCAGGCCAGCTTTGCAGTTCTAAAATGAAAGTTCAAAAACGGTGTACAAAAGCAAGCAAACGTTCCACAAGGCTTGGGGATGATTCCCTCTCCCCAGAGCCTTTACAGTGTAACACAAAAACAAGCTTCTATATAAGTTCAAAACGATTCCCTTCCCCCAGAGCTTTCCTGTATTACACAAAGCTTGTTCTTGGTGGGCAGACTTGCTTCGTAGGGGCTGCAACAAAGTAAAACAGCCTGGTTCTCTTTCCTATGTTGCCGTGTGACCTTTCCTTTCACGTGTTGTGGGTCCCAGACCCTATTCTTTATACCCCTTTTCTTGGCCCACTCTCTTGCCAAGTGGGGTACACCATGTTCTTCACTTCCCAGCTTTGTCTGTCTGCATTCACTTTCACCCAAAGCCTTGGTTTACTCTCCTGCCAAGGGCTCTGAGTGTTATTGCCACATAAAGTTCATATTCCTCATAACCTGGAAATAACTGGGGATAATCTCTTTTGCACAGGGTATTGGGAGTCACATCTGCACCAGTGACTTGTTTCTATGTTTCTCAGTGGTTGTTAAACTAAGTGCACAGCAACTGCATCTGGAAACCACTGACCGTCAGCTGCAGAACTATTTTGATCCCAGTTTAAGGCTCTCCTGATCCCCATATACTGCTGACAGGTCTTTTCGTTGAATCCTTCTTTATCCCAGGGCCCCTCCTTCATCTTCAGAGATGCTTGAGGGTTTCTCTCCAACAGACCTTAAGGAATGGCTCCTACGGGCACTTTCACACAAAGGTTACTCTTTTCCACCAAATACTGCCCTTTTCCCCACTACTGGTCTAACCTACCTGTTACTGCCTTTTCCATTTTGTTTGACACACTATTGATTGCAAAGAACTCTTACTTAAAATTGTGTTACTTACATGATACTTTGTTGCATCTTCTGTTTTGCAAAGTTATCTATGAGTGCATTGTATTTCTCTTTGCCTTTTCATATATAAAAAGATTATATTGTTATACAAATTATTTGTGGACCATCTCTCTTTGGTTGCTGTACCTATGAACCACCCCACTCCACCTCCTAAGAGTAAGACCTGGGCTAGTCTGTCATATATATATAACTTCGAGATCTGGTAGTACCTGAGTCAGGAAGATGTATCCGAGAGCTGTGACCACATCAGGAAACGTGTGTTCCACTTATACTGTGTTACTTACCTGATACATTGTTACATCTTCTGTTTTGCAAAGTGATCTATGAGTGTATTGTATGTCTCTTTGCTTTTTCGCATATAAAAAGATTATATTGTTATAAAAATAGTGCATGGATCATCTCTCATTGAGTGCTGTACCTATGAACCACCCCACTCCACCTCCTAGGAGTTAGACCTGGGCTATTCTGTCATGTCTACCACTTCAAGATCTCGTAGTACCTGAGTCAGGAAGATGTACCCGAGAGCTGTGACCACAGAAGGAAATGTGTGTTCCACTTCTACTAATTTGAATGCCTGCTATTTACATTGACACCATATTTTTTTTTTCTCTTAAGTCTGATGTTTTTGTGCTCTCAGCATACATGTATCTGGTCTTCTGGTGGTCTCTGTCTTTGAGTTAGAATTAGGGATGGGCGTTAGAAAAGATTTCTCTTTTAGGCAACTTTCCATCCATATCCATATGAACCCCCAAATGTGTTGCTTTTGTTTTACACCTTGTCCTGACTTGTTGCAGCCTTTTGCTAATGAGTTATGGGTAAATGCCCAACCCTGTTATCCCTCTTTTCCTCTCCCCTTGTAAATACATTGTCCCCCTTACCCCCACAGTCCCTCCATTCGGCAATCAACCACGCTCTCCTCTCATGCTCCTCTCCCATTCTCCCGTTTATCACCCCCTCCCTCCTCTTACCCCACCCATGTCCAACCTTACCATACCTGCAGCATCTCCTTCCTTAAACCACCCTCCTCTTAAGGACTTCGCGACCCTCACCCACTCTCTTACATCCTCATCAACACCAGATCAGTCGCCAGAAAGAAACCCATGACGTTTGACCTCATCTTCGACGAAAACCGAGACATCCTATTCATCACTGAAACCTGGTTCTCTGATGACTTCCTCTCCTCTGCACACAAGGCCTTCCCCAGGCTACTGCCTGATCACCCAGAACAGAGCCAGCAGAGCAGGTGGAATAGCCTTCCTCCACAAACCTCACCTCACACTCTTACATGGCGAGAAACAACCCTACAGTGATGACTGCGAATCCCTGCTAGTCAAATTCAAAGTTTCTCCTACTTTTTCTCTCAGTTCCCTTCTTCTTTACAGACCCCCGACTATATTAGAACCTTGGCGGAATCTCTGAGTGACTCTGTAGCAGCCACCTTGATCTTTCACCCCACGCTTACCGTTCTTGGTGATATAAACATCTGGTTCAACACCCCTTACAGCCCCATGACCCGTCATCTCCTTGACAACGTGGAAGCCCACAACATGACCCAACTCATATCAGGCCCCACACACATTGCAGGTCACATACCCTCTCACCCAACCATCTGCACTGATCACTCTGCTAACTTTTTCTCAGCTCAGACTCCTGACATACGAGAGCCTACAGATTTGAAATTAGAAAAGCCAAGTATGCCTTCTACACCTCCTGCATCGCCAATGCAAACAACACTTGTAAAGAACTCCACAAGATTATCTCTGAGTTCAAGTCCCACCTCTGCTCTTCTTCCCTGACCTGTTTCCCAGGGGCTGTGCTACACCCTTTCTGACCATTACTTCAACATAGCTATTGAAAGGAACCTCGCCATCTGACCGCCACCCCCTCCACTGCCCCCTTCATGGACTCTGTTCAGTTCCCTCTCTGCAATCTCCGTTGCCAGAGTTCTCAAGGCTTCTTTCCAATAGCTGCCCCTCAGGATCCTGGGAGACCCTTGCACCCCGGCCCTCCTCAAAACATTTTCTCCTCCACCTGTGCAGACACCCTTGCCAGATCTATAATGAACCATTCACTAACAGCTGGGATTTTCCATACAGCTTAAAAAAACCTCTCACGTCAAACATCTTCTAAAAAAGCCCTCTCTTGAACCCCTTCTCCACTCCAATTACCATCCCATCTCCAACAATCGTTTCATAGCCAAACTACTCGATCACACAGCATACTCTCAGCTCAGTCTCTTCGCCAAATCTCATGGCCTTCTTGACCCTGCCCGGTCTGGCTTCAGACCCCTGCATGAAACCGAATCCTCCCTTGTCTCTGTCTGGGTCAACCTGAAAAGAATGGCTTTTCTCATACTTAGAGAATGTTTGAGTTACTATGTACATTACAGGCCTGAGTCCAGTTCAATGGATAGTTATTCGCAAATGCATTGGATACAATACTTCTGAAAAAAGTGGATGGATTATGCCATCTCTTTCTTTGTAGTCTTTTCACAATGGGGATCTGAAATCTTCCATTATATTTGTCACAAAATTCTCGATGCTTTCATTACAAATTATTTTTCTTTTCATATTATTATGTTTCACATTCTGTTCATTTACACATCCACTCACAAGTCTTGGTTGATTTATTATCTCTATGTTGATTACCTCTATAGATATAATTATTTCCTTAGTTGGTGTTCCACACTATCGGATCGTCCATTAGACCTTTTATTATATTATTGCCTGATCTACAGGTTGTTCTGTCTTTAGCTCCCATAGTCCTTTTTCTTTGTTCACTTACCATTTCAAGGGCTACCTTATACACTACAGTACAGTCCGTTTTTTGTGTTTACTTACTGTTTGCATGGCACTTCTAAACACAACAATATCGACAGCGCCTGTTACAACGGCGGTCTGCTTGCATTTCAAGCGCTGAGCTAAAATACAGGTAAACGTTGCTGAATTACCTCTATTTAGTCCCCTGAAGACAGAATCTTGCCTGTTGAGGCTGCTGAAACGATTCACTTCTATTGAAACGTGACTTTCTTTTGAAATGCTATTTTCTCTTACTGTTTGGCAGCATCCTGCTATGAGGACAAATGTGAAGAATGTTATTCCGATTCAAACTACCCTTCCATTCTGAGATCCACCAGCGTTCTTTGGACGCTGCATAGTCAGGGACACTATTAACCTGGTAAGATACGCAACACATACTTTACACATATTTAGCTTGTTTTCTGTGATCAATAACTGGCATTTCCCTTATGGACTGTATATTATATTTTCTTTTTTCCCGTCAGAATTCGGAAGAATCTTCTACTCTTAAGGTAATCTTTGAGTAACCTATTGCCTAGTCTCTTTGACTCGCACCTTCTCCCATTCCATTAGACTCTTCCATTTTATTCCAAGTTAATTCCTTTTTACTTTCTTGGTTTCTCATCTGTGATCCTTACGAAATGCCATTGACGATTTCCACATTTCCTGTGATTCTCACAGTTAATGTTCCAGGTACAATCAATTGTATTTTTCTTAACTCTATTCTTTACACTGGTTCACAGGGTGTTTGATATAGTTTCTTGATCCCACTTGGACACACACCACTTTGGCATGTCCACAGGTGCATATCACTGCTTTCTCCATGAGTCACCCAAGAGAATACACTGGAATTTGGATACATTTTTCATGACCGATCCGCCAATGTAATTTGATCCACCATTACTCTGAATGGAATCAGCAATTACAATGAGCACTGCAAATACTTAACTGGGATTCTAATGCGGTTGAAAATAGCATCTAATGAGATAAATTGAATTAATTACCATATATTTATACTTTGTATATATAATGCACTGACTCTGAGTAATTTCCAATTGTCAGTCTGTTTGTTACATTTATTACATTGTAGACCTTTTGAACTGCACCTGATGAAGGGAGTTTTCATCCTGAAACGTGTTGTGCTGCTAACTAATGAACATAAAAGAAGACTTGGACTAAGAACTTATTATTGACTAGTGTCATTACTGACCTTTGAAAATTTGTATTACATAGAATGTTACAAGGATTACCTTTTCTTTACTAATTGTTAACTAATTTTTGACAAAAGATTGGCTGATATTCAACAACAAAATGTGCAGGGGTTGGGAGTGTTCGACACTCGGACCATCCTCAGGATTCCCAACTCCACCTCCTCACCCCACCCAGATCTGGCATGTTGCCTCTCAGACATTGATCTCTGGATGACAAACAACCACCTGTTCCTCAACCCTGGAAAAAACAAAACCTTAATCTGCAGCAAAGCAGCTCTCCTTCCCCAACCTATCCCTTGGCCGCCTTCATTAGGACCCGCGCCCTTCGCATCCCCCTCAATCAAAAACCTAGGATGCACTTTCAGCTCAGACTTGACCCTCTCCTGTCACACCAGTGCAGCCTCAGATCTTGCACTTGCCACCTACGCATCCTCAAGCGGATCTTTCCATATCTCTCCTACCCCCATAGAGTCTCCGCAATCATGGCAATCATCCTTGCACGCCTAGACTAGTCTACTCTCTACCTAGGCGCATCTGCATATCAACTCAGAAAGCTCCAACAGATCCAGGAATCCGTAGCAGCACTCCTCCTCGCACTCTCTCCCAGACAACACATCTCCCTCACACTCAGGATACTTCACTGGCTGCCCATCAGCCGACAGGCCTCTTTTAAAGCCATGTGCATTACCCACTGTGCCATTCGTAAGAAAGACCCTGAATTCCTCCAAAACAAGCTCACATGCTACAGCCCCACCTGCATCCTCAGATCAGGCTCTGCACACCTCCTACTAGTCCCCCTGTTCAACTTCTCCAGACTAGGAGGCACCTGCTTCTCAGTCCTGGCACCCACTTTCTGGAACTCCCTCCCCCTCGCACTCCGTCTCATAGAGGATCACCTGGCCAGTAGAAAAGCCCTAAAAACGTGGCTTTCCCTCCCACTTCCTGATCCCGCCTTTGCCCCTGCCCCCTACCCCACCATTTGCACACTAGCTTAATCCAGAAGTCACCAGCCTCCCCCTGGACACTCCCTCCAACGTATTCTTCTCTCAGTCTCATCTTCTGTGCTCGGCCACCTCAGAACTGCGTCTTGGGTGCAGCCATTCCCCCACCGAAGGAATCAAGAAGGTATTCCAGTATATTGCACATGATTAGAATTCAGACAGTGAGCCGGGTATTGCTCTCATATGGGATCGGAGGGTGTGCAATGCATCGTGCTTAATCTGCACCTTAGGGAAAACTCCCGGATCTTCCAGGAGGGGGGACAATTAGGCACCTTGTATACCTCTTCGTAGTCGGCACTGTATTTAATATCTAACAGCACATGAGGGTGGGCAATGCCGCCATAAGAAAACACAAAGGGGGGCCTTGTTTGCACTAGAAGGAACAAGGGATGGAAATTTTCACTCCAAAATCCTCTCAGACGATGAGTACTATGCATTCATTTAGGTTCTACGTGATTTTTCCGTTGCGGAAAAGTCAGAGACTGAAAAGTTTGCATGTGAAATTTATGAACCACAAAAGGTTTGTACATTTCCCATGCGAACACACATTTAAAACCCCTACACACCCACACACCCACCCACACCCCCAACACACCCACCACAACATACCCCCACCCTACTTACCTTCAAAGACGTGCTGTGTCCCTGTGGCGCCAGTTCCCTTTCACTTCTGTGATTGGGAACCAGCACCGCAGGGTCCTTTTCTTTTTTTCCCTTTTTTTTCGGAAGCTGCAGGGGTTTCCCCCGCAACACTGTTTTTTTAATTCTTTTCAAGGGTGTGCTGCGGGGGTGTCCCCCGCAACACCCCTGCAGCCCTGTTATTCTTTTTTTTTCTCATGTGTGCTGCGGGATGGAACCAAGGGAATTAAGTTTGACAGGATGCATAGAGAAGAGCAAGTTACTTACCCCTGGTAACGTTCTTTTGGCTGGATGTTCCTCCCACATATTCCTCATCTATGATATCTCCTATATCCATCTTCAGCTTCTTTAGAAAAAAAAATTCAGCAGAAGTTGTTCTGTGTCGATGCGGTCGACTCGATGTCCCTCGAGGGCCTCCATCTCGAGGATTACATCAGCGAAGGTATATATGGGTCATGCAGCGCCTGATGACTTCAGTTCTGTTTTTTCGTGTTTTCCTTACAGTAGAACTAACAGCATTAATGTGGTTTAGACCATACTAGGCGGGGTAAGTAACTTGTTCTTCAAATGAATTATGTCATCCCACGTATTCCTCATCTATGATAGACTCCCAAAGCAGTGTTAGTTTTGGCAGAGGGAGTACGAATTTTGTAATCTAGGGTTGTTATGAACCGAATGAAGGGCTGCCATCCCAAAGCTTCCATCCTGACTTAAGATGGTATCAAGTAACGCTTTGTAAAAGTGTGAATGGTAGACCAAGTGGCTGCCTCACAAATATTTTTTATTGGAACCCCGCTTTGCAGAGCAGAAGAAGTAGCCATGCCTCTAGTGGAATGGGCTCTCAAGCCTTCTGGAGGATCTTTCCCAGCCAATCTATAGAATTCAGTAATAGCTAATATAATCCATCTGGACAAGGTTTGTTTAGTTACAGCCTGTCCCAGTCTCTGACCAGTATATCCTATGAACAGTTGGTCATCTAGATGAAACTTTGACATCCTTGAAATGTAGACACTCACAGCCCTTCGTGGGGTAAGTCTGTTTAACCTTTCCTCTTCCTTTCCAGGATGAGGTGGTGGGTAAAAAGTAGGTAATACTAACTTTTGTCCCAGATGAAAATCTGATATAAACTTAGGTAGGAATGAAGGTTTGACCTTAAGGATGTCCTTAAAAAAAACGTAAAAAGAGGTTTGGAAGATAGAGCCTGCAACTCACTCACCCTACGGGCTGATGTTAACGCTACTAACAAGATGGTGTTGAATGTTAGTAGTCTTAAAGGACATGAATGGAGTGGTTTGAATGGTGCACACATGAGAAATTTCAAAACAAGATTAAGGTCCCAAATAGGAACCTGAAAAGGAGATAGATGGAGTGAACACTTTAGTGAATCCGGTTAGAAATTGTATCACCAAAGGCATTTTTAAATATGACGTTTCTTCAGACGAGTGCTTGAAGATGGAAAGCACCACTAAATAAGTTTTAATGGTTCCACCTGGAGCCCCAGATTGGCCAAATGCAGCAGAAAAGATAATACCTCTGGTGTTTTGCATGGAAAAGGATCCACACTCTTATCCCTGCAACAGCTGCAGAATTTGTTCCAACGGCAGCGGTACAATGTTGCTGGCCTTCTGGCTTAAAGCAAAATCTCCATTACCTCATCCATGTGGTCCAAATCCTTGCACCTGAGCCTCTCAGAAATCGTGCTTGAAAGCTGAGTGTCTTGACCTCAGGACGGAGAACCCAACCCTCCTCTGGCGAGAGAAGGTCGTCTTTTTTTTTTTTTTTTTTTTATTTATTGTTCGGCTGTATAAAACAACCTTTCAATAATTACAATCAAAAAAAAAATGAATAAAAACATATCATAAACATATTACAAATCAATTCATCAGTCCATAACAACATCTCACAATTGATAAAACCAATGTATGTACAACTTAATAGCAGCATTTTTTTTTTATCACCTTCCCCTCATAAGATCATTCACAATTACTTTGGGTATAATTCATTTAAAAAACCTGTTGTTGCTAATCTAATTGACATTCTCTTTGCACCAAAGATCAGTAGCCATAATTCTTCCATATCGGTTACCATTTGCGCTTTGAAACAATGAAAATAATATTTACGACGTATAGCATATAATGCAGGACAGTAAGCGATGACATGTTTCAAGGTTTCTATGGTATCAGGCTCCTTACAAAATCGACAGATATTCTCACTGACGTCTATTAGTTTTCGCCTAAATAGTATATCTTTTGTATGCCACAAATTTAAACGAAAACGAATATAATCATCTCTAAATTTTGGAGACGGATATTTTAGGATATAAGATTCTGTAACTCTGAATTTTTTGTGACCAAACTGGGCGATGTTCCAGTCTTTAGAGTAGGAGCATTTTTCCAAAGTATATATCCAATCTTGCCGATACAGTTTAATTTTGGCTTGAGTTGGATTGTGGATTAAAGTATCTAAGGAGATGTCCGCATCAGAAAGAATATTTATAGCTGTGTTTAAACAGCGTTTGGGGTATTGATCATCTGAATATAGTAAATATTTGCCTAAGATACAAGATATGTCTACACATTGTAGTGACAGAATACATTTCCTCAATAGAGCTATCAATTTCCATGCAATAGTACTGTATAGCGATAGCAGCCCTAATTCAAAACGAATCATTGCAATGGGGACACAGGTAGGCAAGTTAAAAATTGAGCGCCAGTATTTACCCTCCAATCGATCCCATACTAAGCGGGGCAACATCGACGCAGCTTCAGACCCATATGAAATAATGGGTTTGACTTTCATGGAATAAAATGATATTATATGATTGCATGTAAACTTTCCAAACTTATATAATATAACCTTAGATTGGGAGATTAGGGTTTGCAGTTTCAGTTCAAGTTCTTTTTGGAACACTTTATCATTGTTACCCTGGCTAATCATAATACCTAAGTATCTATATATTGAGGTTGAGAGAATTTGCTCCTTTTTTATATACCACTTGAATTGAGAGTATTTTGTCATTTTACGATTTTGGCACATCATAATTTGTGTTTTCGTTAAGTTTATGGTCATAGCATTTTCTACGGTATACTCCGATAACCCGTTAATCAAACGTTGCAAACCTGCTGGAGTTTTTGACAATAAAACAAGATCGTCTGCATAAAGGATCCATGGTGTCTGTTCTTGGTCTAGTTTGGGGGCGTCAGAGTTAACATTCTGGAATTTTTCACCCATATCAAGAATAAATAGGTTAAATATGGTAGCCGCCAGGATGCATCCTTGCTTCACTCCTCGATGTGTTAAGATGGGAGGAGTTAACATCCCATCGCGAGTAAGGCGGATATGAACTGATGTGTTTTCATGAAAGATAGAAATCAGCTTAACCAGTGAATAAGGGCAACCCAATAACAGCAGTTTATGCAGCATTAGATTGCGGTCTATAGAATCAAATGCTTCCTTGAAGTCTACAAAGGCAACGAATAACGGTTGCCTTTGCTGACAGCAGAGAGCCTTGATTGCAGTCAAAGAGACGATATTTATAGCCGTTCCCTTACCAGCCACAAATCCTGTCTGAAACCTATCTCTCATGTTCGATGAGTTAATCCATTGTTGGAGATCTCTTAAAATTAATGAAGCAAAGATTTTCCCTGGAACATCTAATAAGGCGATTGGCCTATAATTTGCAGGATTTTGTCTATCGCCTTTTTTATAAATGGGTACAATCAATGAGGTACACCACGATTTAGGGATCTTTTGAGTAATTACAACTTGAGAGAAGATTTCAAACAGGATAGGAGCCCATAAATCCGGAAATTCTTTCAGCATGGCATTAGAAAGCCCATCAGGGCCTGGAGCACGGGATCTACTAGCTTTGTGAATAAAATAAAGAATATCGTCTATTGTGAAAGCTATTGAAAAAGGTCCTTCAAGTTTTACAGAAGGTCTGCAGTTGGTAGGAGGGTGAAGAGCATAAAGACCAGAAAAATGAGAGAGCCATGCGGAGGAAGCAACATCATTAATCTGCATTTGACATTGGGTGGTGTTATATGGTTCTGTTATTAATGACCAACATCCTGCAGAGTTTTTTGCTAAGACTTTAACCAACATTGCCTCACCATCTTTTTGATATAATAGCGAACGATAAGATCTTCTCCAATTCCTATGTTTAGTCTTAATTGCTTTAAGAGCAGCCCAGCGCTGATCAACTGGTAGAGATTGGACCGATTTCTTATTTTTTCGAAATAAAGCTTTCGCTTTCTGCATATTTTGATTGTAAGAATGTGAGACAGCTGAGGATCTTGTTATCTTATTAAGACCAGCAAATTGATACATTAGTTTTGTGTAATCAAAATCGGAATTCCAATTATTTAGCGAGCTTTTACATGATATTCTAAGGCGATCCGTAAAATGCAATAGTTTGGTACTAGACCATCGTAAACGGTTTCGACCAGAATTTACAGAAAAAGTACCCTCCATTGTTATAGAAGACACAAGCGGAGTAATTCCTTGGTTACCAGAGTTCAGTGACCATTGGAGATGCAGCATATTATGATCACTAGCTGAAGATGGCAAAACCCGAAACCCCTTCAAAAGATGGAACAATGAACGGCTAACATAAATGAAGTCAATGGTAGCCACAGATCTACCCCTTTTCCATGTCGGGTGAGGAGGAGAATCCTCAGGAAATGAACCATTCACCATAAACATATCTTTCGACTGTATAAACGCATTCCAACTTCGCAGTCGATCGTCAGATAATGCTTTACTATTATTTAAACAATGGAGATTTAAATCTCCCGCTAAGATTATATGCGATTGTTTCTTATATTGATATATATTTTCCCATAAACGCTCAAAAGAGCGCAAATAGGAATCAGTAGAGAGAGCAACTGGGTTCCAATATGTATTAATAAGGAAATACTGACAATCGTCAATAGATAATTGGACTAACTGATTATACGGGGTCAGGGTTTCATGTGAAATAACACTCATGGTTGGAGTTGTTTTCAACATCATCAGTAGACCAGACATTGGGCGACCCTTAATAGCAGAAATAGCAGGATTTAAAATGGGGTAATAACCATCCCAAGACGGGCAATTTGATAGCCATGTTTCCTGTAGCAGTAAAAAATCATACTCTCTTAGTTTAATAGCAGCATCAGAGAAAAGATGTTTGAAGCCTCTAGTATTCCAGCTTAATAATGAGAGTTGCTTACCAAGGAGAGCGTTAAGCTTAGGAGGCAGAGCACCGACATTTACATTGTTGTTTGCATTGTTGACCGCAGGATCCGCTTTAATAGAGTCGCCCAATGTTACTTGCTCATCTTTACATGAGACTGAAGTAGCAGAGCTTCTTTGATGGTCAATTGTCAGATCGAAACCCAAATCCCACAAGGCTGAGCGGGCGGCCCAAAGTGTATTTAAAACCACTCTTGAGCGGAGCCAAAGCCGCACTGAAGACAGGTCATTATTATTTAGAAATTCAACTTGTTCAATGTCACCCGAATTAATATCCTCCAAAGCATATATGTCACCAAAAATAGCTAAAAGGCTAGCTCGATTCAAATCATAAGAATGAAACGGCAAGGGCCTACATTTAATAATTAGTGAATGGAGATTTTTTTTTACATCAGGTTTTTTCTGTCTGTTTTGAGTACTCTCCAAATTCATAATGGGTATAGCATGAGAGCTCACCTGTTCAGTGAGTCCAGACGGGGGAGCAAATATAGTTTGTTTTAGGTTAGAAGTAGCAATAGATGAAGGTAGTTTCTGCCAACCTTCATTGCACGTAACAGCACTATTACCATAAGTCTGAAGATATTTTAACATGTATTGTTCAATAGCTGACGCTATGACACAATCTACAGTTGGAGGCACGGAGGATAAGTTACGTTGATCCATTTTATTCGCAACCGCCAAAGAAGGGAGGGATGGCAGCTGCGGTATAGGATTTAGGCTAGAAGGTAATCTAGGTTGAGATAAATTATTTGCTTCAATTTGAGAAAGAGAACTATCTTTAAGTTTAGATCCAACAGTGACGTTAGTTTCAGCCAGAGGAAGTTTCATACTTTTAACGCCTAGATAAAGGTCTATTTCTTTGCGCAATTCTGCACGTTTCAAACACAATTCAGCATCCGATAGGTCTTTCACTCTTGGAACCGTGATTGATTTCGGGTGATTATCCAATAAAACAGATTCATTGCCAATCAAAGCCACAATATTATTTAAGGGCGAGTGTTCGACTGAAAGTTGTTCATTTACAAGCCCTTTTAGGCTTTTCTCAGCAGCGATTTTTGCATATTTATCCCGTACTACTTTAGCAGCCATGGTTATTTTATTTTTGGCAGGTAGCTTTAGTCCTTTCAAAAATGATTTAGCAATAGAGGAGGGAATATGCTGCTTTGGCCGATTTTTGGTTTTCTTTTTTAAGGGGCTTGTATGAATCTGTTTAGAAGGGGCAGCACCCGAAGAAAAATTGCAAATGGTTCTTTAGAAGATTGTAATTCATTCACTGATGCTGAAGGCAACATAGTATTAGCTAATGGGCCTACAGGAGCGCAATTATGAACAGGGGAATGAAGATCTCGAATAATTTGTGGAAATAAAGGCAGAGCAAACAAGGCAGGTGCAGTCACATTTTTTATGATCAATTTAGGTTTCTCCAATTGATTAAAAGGAGAGTCCTTGGTTGTTTTCTGCTGTAGTAATGTAACAGGAGATAACTTTGTTTTTTTAGGAGAAATGAAAGTAATTCCATTTAATGGTTTCAACTGTTGTAAGCGTAACTGTGATTGCCATCTAAGTAATTTAGCAAGTTGTTTATCCTGGATTTTAAGTTTTTCATCCAAGGTCTCGAATAATTTAAACAGCGATGATATAGCCAAATTCATAGCATGCAGAGTGGTTTCGACTAGTATTGTGGAAGACAGACATGCAGCAAGTGGAAGTGGCAAAGGAAGAAGGGGCATGGAAGGAAGAGGGATGGGTTTCGGTGTAATATAAGACCGTCTGGGAGTAGGCGCTATATACGAGGATACTGACATAGGTTTCTCATCATCAGAATAGATGTGAGAAATTTCAGGTAGCTCATAGTTTGTCTCAGGCGCCACATCATTATCAATAAAAGATGAGTTAGAACAGTGATCAAGTTCACCTTGATCCTTTATAGACTCATCAACCAAAGCTATAGCCGTAGGATTAAAAGATGTACCAAACACAGATGCAACACACGAAGCAGCAGGAGTTACTAAGCAATTTGAACCAGATATGACAGAAGGCTTGCTAGTAGACATAAGATTATCTGTCCGCGGCAGCGGTGTAACCACTTCTTTTATAGCCTGTATATCTTTATCACATGGTAATTTTCTCAGATCAATATTGGAATCCGGCAAAAGAACAGGTTGTATTGGAATTTCGCTATCCTTCAGCATTGTTATATCTGAGATGGAACACATGGATTTGGGCGGAATTATGACAGATGGAATATCAGTAGCAGCAGAATTACAGGGCAGGTCATTATTACATGCCCTTTTGTCTTTACCCATAGTGGAGATCATCTCTTGTATATCGCGCGATGCTACCGTTGCTTTAAATCTTGCAATTTTAGGGACTCGGGAAGCTGAAGCCGTATGCGGACGCGGCGTGCTACCCATTACTTTCCTTTTCTGAGGGGCAAGAGGTGGGGAGGATGGAACTGTCGCCAGCTTGCTTGATCTCAGATAATAAAAGCGTCGGCGCATTTAATGCGCCAACCAGAAGACACTTAAATTTGATTTCACTTAAAAAGGGTAAATTTGATAATGGTTTTTAAAAAAGATAGAAAACAAACAAAGAGGGGGACTTTTGCGCCGCACGCAGGTTGCTGCACAGACTAATAACAAATATATTAGAAACTTGAATTAATAGTATTCTTGATCAATACACAATTAAATAAATCATTTTTTTTAGAAGTGATCACATTCATCAGAAGGCAACTGTTCTGTTTTCAGGGAAGGGAACGCCCGACAGCTTGTGGAGCTGCCAGAGTCCGACTCTCCACCCCAAACCCTGAGAACTAGTAAGATATCTGCGGGTACAGTTAGCAGCTGCAGGCCTCGAATCAGGTTACTCACAGGTCACAGCCAAACAGCATAACAGCGGCTCCAGCCCTTCTGCCTACAGGGCTTACGCCGCGAGGGTGTTCGTGGCCGGAAGAAATACTTCCTTTCAAGTCACGTGCTCCGTCCCGTGACAGTGTGTAGCTCCTCCCCGCTCACGACGCTCTGTAAGGGGCTGTGGCTATGGCAGCAAGAGCAGATGCTCGCAGTGCAGCCTTTCCCAAAAACGATTTGCCGTGTAGAAAGATCCTCGAGGCTATATGCTTCCAAGCAAAGTTAAACGCCACTCGAGCGTTCGTGGCCGGAAGAAATACTTCCTTTCAAGTCACATGCTCCGTCCCGTGACAGTGTGTAGCTCCTCCCCGCTCACGACGCTCTGTAAGGGGCTGTGGCTATGGCAGCAAGAGCAGATGCTCGCAGTGCAGCCTTTCCCAAAAACGATTTGCCGTGTAGAAAGATCCTCGAGGCTATATGCTTCCAAGCAAAGTTAAACGCCACTCGAGCGTTCGTGGCCGGAAGAAATACTTCCTTTCAAGTCACGTGCTCCGTCCCGTGACAGTGTGTAGCTCCTCCCCGCTCACGACGCTCTGTAAGGGGCTGTGGCTATGGCAGCAAGAGCAGATGCTCGCAGTGCAGCCTTTCCCAAAAACGATTTGCCGTGTAGAAAGATCCTCGAGGCTATATGCTTCCAAGCAAAGTTAAGGTCGTCTTTTTGTGGAAGACGTATTGGAGGGCAGATGGACATGTCCAGAAGGTTCAGGTACCACGTCCTCCTGGCCCAATCCGGGGCAATTAGGATCATGGATTTCACAAACTTCCTAAACCTCCTGATCATGTGAGGAATGACGAGGACTGGAGGAAATGTGTGCAGGAGTGGAAACTCCTAGTCCACTACAAACGCGTCCCCTAGAGCTTGTCTTGGAGGAAATTCCCTGGAGCAGAACAGTTCACACTTCCGGTTGACTCTGGTCGCAAGCAGATCCACTTGAGGGTTTCCCCAAAGGGTGAAGATGTCTTGAAGGACTTCCTGAGCTAGTTCCCACTCGTGGGAGACTATCCTCTGCTGCCTCAGAGCGTCCGCTGCCCTTTTCTCCTCTCTGGGCAGATGAAGCGCCGCTAGGGAGATTCCTTCTTCTATTGACCAGAACCAGAGCTACATTGCCTCTCTGCACAGTGGTTTTGAGCCTACGCCTCCTCTCTTGTTGAATTAGTGCATAGCCACTCTGTTGTCTGTCATTGTCAGGACATTCTTTCCCCGTACAGATGGCAGGAAGGCCTTCAGTGCTAGTCTGATTGCCCTGCGCTCCAAAAGGTTGATGTGTAGTTTGGACTCTGATGGAGACCAACAACCTGATTGTCAGATCATTGGCGTGGGCTCCCCACCCCATGAGTGAGGCATCCGTCACTACCGTAATCTCCAGCCATGGTTGCCAAAAAGGTTCTCCCTTCAGAATGTTGTCCTCGCAGGCCCATCACAGGAGATTCTGTGCAACCCTGTTTGGAACCTGAAGTAGGTCTGACATGTTGCCCGAAAATTGAGCCCAGTGTGTCCTGAGAGCCCATTGAAGGGATCTCATTCTCAGGCGAGCCTCTGGCACCAGGAACATGCAGGATGCCATGAGGCTGAGCAACCTCAAGAAGTCAAAGGCCGGGAGAAGCTGGGCAATCTGAAATTTGGTGACCATCTGCAGAATGTATTGAGCCCTCACCTAGGGTGGTGAGGTCTTTCCCAAGGATGTATCCAGTACAGCCCTGATTAATTGGAGCTTTTGAGATGGTATCATAAGGGACTTCTTTTAATTGAGGGAGAAGCCTAGTCTGTGCAGAGAGTGGCAGGTCACACTGAGATGATCCAGTACATGTTCGGGAGAACGTGCCCTAATCCACCAATCATCTAGGTAGGGTTAGACGTGAATTCCCCTTCTCCTGAGACTCGCCACCACCACCGCCATCAGTTTGGTGAAAACCCTTGGGCGGAGGTCAGTCCAAATGGCAGAACTCAAAACTGATAATGAGAACCGCCAACGGCGGACCTCAGGTACTGTCTGTGCTTGAGATGGATTGGCACATGAAAGTAAGCATTCTGAAGGTCCAATGATACCTTCCAATCCAGGAGCTGGAGGGCCTTAAGGATCTTAGAAAGTGTGACCACCTTGAACTTGTCCTTCCTGAGGAACTTGTTCAAGTATCTCAAGTCCAAGATGGGTCTCAGTCCTCTGTCCTTCTTGGGGATTAGGAAATAGGGTGAATACCATCCTTTGTTCCTCTCTATCACAGGTACTGGTTCTATTGTACCTTTCTCTAGCAGGTTTAACATTTCCTGCAAAAGGAATTGATCTGGAAACTTTAACAAATGGTTTCCCAGTGGATGATTCGGAGGTCCCTGAATGAAGGGGAGGCAGTAAACTTGGGTATTGTTTTTTAAAGCCCAAATAATACCCCGCCATTCTTTCATATACGGAGAGAATCTGCCTCCCACCGGCGGTGTCGTGAGTCAAGACCTCAGAGAGGTTTTGTGGCGGCTGAAGCAGTGGCTAATGGTAAAGATGCTGTTGCTTGGGCGGGCTTTGCACTTCTCCCTCATCCACCACAAGGGAATCTTCTTTGTCCTCTTTGACCAGCCATTCCTCTTGCGCTTCCAACTGAGGAGTAAAAGCAAAAGGATCTACCCCTCCAAGAAGGTCTACTGGGGTGAAAGGCTGATACTGCCTGATGGCGGCACCTAGAGACTTAGCTGCCGCCTTCGAGGTCTGCAGCTTCTCAAGGCTTTCAATGCCTTGCTGCCAAGAAGATGAGGCACGCCAAAAGGCGAATTAACGGCACGTCTGCTGCAAATCCCGACTTCCTTACCACTGCTGATACTGTCTGCAGAATGCAAACCTGATTGTACATGGCCTCTTTCCCATCTTTTACAATGGCCAGGAAGCTGTCTCTTTTGACCCCTTCGGTAATATGTTCAGTTGCCATGAATACACTGTCCCAAAAGTTGAAGGTACATTTTGCAAGAGCACATGTAGAGTCGGCAGACTTGAGAGTCAAGCTCCCGGCAGAAAAGACTTTCCTTCACCAGGCATCTATATACGCTTATCATCCCAATTTGGTGGAATGGTCGGATAGGCAGCTTGCGTAGAAGTAGCGGTTGCTGCTTGCACCACCAGGCTTACTGGAGTAGGGTGTGTAGACAAACTGGGGTCACTACTTCACGGTCTATATTTCTTAGTCAAATTTATATTTACTGCTGGACTTGATTCTGGTGCTGCCCAGTTTGCACTTACTCTTTTTTGTAGAGCTACATGAATAGGTAGGATTGGATTCCTTTGAGGACCTTTGTCCAGGATATCCGTGAGGTCATCATGTTCAAATGGGAGGGCAGGCCTGCTCCATCCCATAAAATCAGTACCCCTGGTCATTAATTACATGTAAGAAGCATTTGAGTGATCATCTTGGTCTGGTTTGCCAAACTCCAATTCTGGAAAGGTGTCCACTCCGCTGGCTGTTTGTAAATTATCACGCAGGCCCTGCAACCTAGATTCCTCAAATATAAAACTATCAGGAACATTAGGAGTGCCATATTGTGATCCAAAAGATGGATCATTGTCATCTGGAGGCTCATTGACTCCATAAATCGATGTGAGAGATTTAAAAAAATCCTTTATTAGCAATGGTGTATCGGATTTTTGAATGTTTGGTAAAGGCATTGATGGCTTTGATGGTTTTGAGCCAAATGTCGATGGAGTCGTCGACAAACTTGCCTTTGGCATCAATGTCTTTAATTAAGACATCTTGGGCATCGATGGTGCCAATGGTATTGATGCTTTTGACGTTGCTTGTCTATGAACTTTGTCCGTGGCGAACTTCAATGACTCGACAGAGTTTTTGATGATTTTTCATTGTGTCAAGGCCTTGATGGCTCTCGATTAAAATCTCGCCTTTGTCCCGGGCTCGAGGGCGTGCCGGATTTGGCTCAAGCCCTTTCCTTTCCGGGATCAGAAGGCATGGTAGGAGCATGGCCTACTTGTTTCGAAGGCTTCTGACTCATCTTTTTTTGCATTTCCTGCCTGAATTATTCCCATTCAGAAGGAGTAGAGGCCTTAGTAGGGCAAGATATACTCCTCTCTGGAAATGAGTCGGACAAGGAAGACGAAGTAGGCGATCTATGATGCCTTTTCGTTGATTTTATCGATGACGACGAGGAGTGGGGAGAGCCACTCTGTGACCTAGACCTTTTTGATTTGTTCCGTCGAGGAAAGTCACCTCATGGTTCGTCAGAGGAATGTTTTTTCGACGGGGTAGACAAAGGGGATTTTTTGGGGCATTTAACTACCGTCAATTTCCTTCAGATCTTTTCCCCGTCATCGTTTGACACGACTGACATGTCGAGGTCTTGTGCTCGACACCAAGGCAACACATACACACCCTATGTGGTTCCCTCAGCAACCTCTTTTAGCGCTACAGTCTTGGCATTTCTTAAACCCGGTCTTCGGGGTTGTCGGAGCCGAAGACAAAGACATCTTTCACAATTTCTAAGTAATAATATGAACAGCACCGTAGTTCACAAAGCGATAGCTTACTCGGAAAAACTGAACTATATATATATATATATATATATATATATATATATATATATATATATATATATACACACCTTGGATGATGTCATCCTCGAGACGGAGGCCCTCGAGGGACATCGAGTCCCTCGAGGGACTACTGTTTGGTGACAGCCGCTGTAGACCCCTTACTGTTCTGCTCTCCTGTACCCTGAAGCTCACTGCACCGGAATTTTATACAAACCTTCTCCACAGCAGCTGCTGAAAGCCAGAAACCCACACAACTGCACGACTCGAACCTACGAGCAACCTCGAATAAACTGGAAATGTTTGGTCCGGATTGTGCTGAGGGTCGGTGAGTTCTTGCATAACTTACTGGTGGCTCCGGGGGCGTGGCTAACCGCCATATAGAGCGACGTGTCCATGAGGTGCTCCTACAGATCCGTTAAAAGATTAGTGCCGGAACCTAAGGTTGTGACTATAACTACTTCAGCAGCGGGGGCATGTAATTTATCTAGTCCAAGCGAGCGCCATCAGCGAGGTACGACGTGTGAAGCATCTTTCAACAGGCTGGACCGGGAGAAAATGGCAGCAGTTATGGAAGAACACAGCTGAGACCACAGAGCCGTTGTGACAGCCCTTCCACGGGTCGCAGACTGGCTTAATGCACAGCCTGCAACAGCAGCTACCACAGAAGCTACTAGGAAGAACATACACTGAGTGATCAGAGGAGGCGAGCCGAGACAACGCGAGATACGTGCCCAGCTGAGAAGCAGAGTGGACAAAGACAGACATCCCGGATGAGGGAAGACGGGGAGAATCTGCGGAGCTGAGTCGACATGGAGCAAAGAGTGTATGTGGAAGTGCAGGGCCCCTAAGGAGTGTGCGCAGCCTGGAGGCGCATGAGCCCTGACAACTTGATCGGATCAGGCTGGTGTAGTGCACGCCCCTAGAGAAGAGTCGTGCAAGCCCTGGTGCAGAGCGAGTTCAACGCGCTCTGCGATCAGTGGCACCAGAGAAGGGTTGCGATCCGTGAGCTGGCAACATTGCTCCAGGTATTCGAGGCCGCGAGAGGCAGCTGGAAAGTAGCAGTAAGGAGCCGGGTGAGAAAGGGAAGAGCCGGGTGAGAAAGGGAACTCCTGGAGCGAGATTGACACTTACATTTTGCATTTGCTGCATCCTGGGACATGCTGCAGTAGAGGAGCCTACAAGCAGCGGCATGCCCCCACGGCGCCATAACGAGAAATAGGAATAACATTGGGGCGAGGGGAGGAACCCATTGCTGCATCACAGGGGGCCAGCGAATCAAACGGCAGCAGGGGGGGGCTTGGGAGATGGGATTAGGTGACCTGCATTTTAAATGCGATAACACCAACTACAACGCGCAGAGACTCAAAATTTGTGCGGGGAGGTGTGTTACAATATTCTGATCTGAAATAGACAGACCAGGAAGTTGCTACTCTCCCTACACACGTGGTAAGAAAGCCAGGAGAAGTGGACACCCATATGCATGGTGCATAAGCCCCACAGTCCCCCCTGAGCGAAAGGACTGCGACTGGATAGTCTAGAAGGGGCCCAGTGCGTTAAGCTATTTGCACAGATACAGGGAATGTTGTCATGGCAAGCATACGTGGAGCCCTAGGCGAAGGTGGCGGGGTGACTAGACCCATATAAGCATAAGGGGAGACAGACTCTCCTCAGTCCTGCCTCCGGTGTGCGTTCTACTTTCTCCAGCCTGAACAAAGGCCTATGTAATAGGCGACTCAGACATCAGCTTAGCCATTGAAACTCCTAGCACGGAATTCAGGTGCCGGTAGTATAGAAGAAGCCATAACTCTGTAGGAAGCTCAGCAGAGCGCACCGTATCAGGCGGGTCAAACCACAGAAGGCAGTGGAATAGATGGCGTCAAAAGGCAACAAAGCTAAAGGAAAACCGACCACGATGGAGGCATTCGCAAAAGGGCAAGGTAGCACTGCTAATGACAGAAGCAGAGAAGGAGAGGCGGAACAGACTAAGGTCCTTGAGGAAACCATCGACTACGGGAACCAGCAAATTCTAAAGGACATTGCAGCATTGCAAGCCCCCCTAGAATTCAAGATAGATGAAGTCAGGATTGACGTTGGCCTATTAAGACTGGATGTGCGGGTACTGGTGGCGCCCACTGGCTAACTGGAAAAACAAGTGCAGGAAAACACCATAGAGAGGATACAAACATCCAAGAATGTGAATATTTTAAAGCAACAAGTTAAACTGCTGGAGGAGAGAGCAGAGGATGCTGAGGGAAGGGTGCATCGCAATAACATCGGAATAGTGGGCCTACCCGATGGAATGGAGGGATCGGACCCCACCACCTATATAGAGAATTTACTGCTGCAAGAATTAGGCACAGAAAACCTAACACAGGGGTTCGCCATAGAGCGATCGCACCGCTCCCTAGTAAGGAGACCTCCACCAGGAGCCCCACCCGGGCCCATCATTGCTAAGGTCTTCAATTATAAGGTCAGGGAGAAGATCCTGGCTTTCTCCAGAAATGGGGGTAACAGCCTCTGTCAAGCTGGCGATATTCCTAGACTATACCTTTCAGGTACAGAAGAGGCAGGCACAATTTATCTTGACGAAAGAAAGACTAAAAAAAGCCGTCCTGAAATACATGTTCATTTACCCAGCTAAATTGAAGATACTTTACAATGGGAAGGCTTTGTTCTTCGAGATGCCATTCAAAGCACAAGACTGGATAGACAGTGCGACAATTCCAGCATCTGAAGTCCATTAATGGCACAATAAGGGTTTGAGCTTGGTGGAATGCCAGTAGCTAACATACGGCTTAACTGCGTGAACTAACAACTATCAAGGGAATGGCCGAGAGGAGCTGCAGCGGAACATAACCTGGCACAGGGAGAACACATGAACTTTGCAGCCTAAAGTAGCTACTCGATGCAGGAGCACCACAGACCAGACACAGAAGATTAGTAGAGTGGACTTTACTGAGAGGGTCGTCCTACTACCCCACACATTTTCTCTAAGGGTGCAGTATCGCACCTACCTGTTGGGCACCAGGAGCCTAGTCTACCGACTGGGCGTTCGAGGAGCGGAAGCAAGGAAGTCTAAGAATGCAATGCATTGCTGGACAGTTTCAGTTTGAGGGTGTTTGGTTATATAGTTGGAGACTGGGCGGTGGGAGTAATGGGACAGAGGGGAAGCCTGATATGAAAACCTTTAACACACACTTGAATACAGTTAACGCCCTAATCAGGGAGGTAGCTCGCAAAGAACACATGAGATCAACTATACAATGGCAGGGAATAACAACATAATGTTCTGGAATATTCAGGGCCTCAATAATTACAGTAAAAGACAGAGCGTAATCACGTACCTGAAGAGACACAAAGTGGGATTGCACTATTGCAAGAGACGCATAACAAAATGAACACAAACAGAAGAACCTAGTGGGAAAATGGGGCAAGGTGGTTGTTGGCTCTACCTACTCGCACTTGCCACTTGCTGGCTGCACTACCACGGTTTGTTGCTTTATTATTTATTTTATTTATGTTTTATTTATATTTATTCTTTTTCCTTTTGCTCTGCACTTTCCACCCCTCCCCTCCGCCCATGCACATTCCCCTTTTCTCTCCCATGCACTTGCGCGTTCTCAATGTCACTGGGCCTAGTAAGATCGTTGTTTGTTCTCCCTTGTTCCCCTCCCCTGCCTTGTTGTGCTGTGAAACACTTGTGTATGAGCGCAATACAAATAAAATAACAATATAAATATCAATACTCGACATACGCAAGAGGGGTTCTTATTTGGATAGCCCCATCCATCCCCCTAAATGTTCTACACACTAAAGCTGATGATAAAGGGGAGGTGGTCGTAGTACATGGTAGGCTAGAAAATAGAGAAGTACATATAGTTAACACCTATGCACCCAATCATGATGCCACAATCTTCTTCAGGCTAGGACCTTATAGGAATGGAGACATGATATGGGGTGGAGATTTCAACTGTACCCTAAACCCCACTACAGAAAGATCAGACTTCAGGTTCAAAAGAGCAGCCCCACCAGCAAAGGTTTTAAACTCTCTCCTATCTCAATTTCAATTTACGGACACATGGAGGTCCCTTCACAATGGAGTTAGGGGCTACTCTCACTATTCAGCCCCACACAAGGTGTACACCAGGTTAGATTATGTTTTCACATCAGATGAACACATTACTGAATTTGTAGAGGCGGAATACTTAGCTAAAGTGTTTTCAGGTCATGCCCCACTCCTAACTAAATGGGTGATTGCGGCTCCAAGATTGCCTATATCCAGCTGGAGAGTCAGGAGCGAAGCGCTACTGAATACAGCATTCAGAGAACATGTCAGGAAACGGATAATAGAGTTCATGGAAGTCAACTAAGGCAGCGTCAGGCAGGTGGGCATGGTATGGGAGACCTATAAAATAGTGATCAGGTGCGAAATGATAGCCATTGCGGGGGAGTCATGAAAGCTATAACTGAAGAGATAGAAAAAAACTGAATGAAAAATAGCTGGAATTGAGTGGAAAAATAGTGGCGGGGAGGATCACGTGTAGGAAGAGATTAGACGGCAACAGACCTGCCTGACCCAATGGGAAAGGCTGGGTAAATTTAACTATGCTAAATTCCTACAGAGAAGTCATGCACAAGGAGATAAACCAGGTAAAATGCTAGCCTGGTTGTATAAGAGCAATAATAAAAAAGTTCCAATATATTCTATTCATACGGAAGAAGACAAACTAGAACAGACACAAACAGGGATCAATTCAGCATTTCAGGCGTTTTACAGGGAGCTGTATAAAGACTTGCATGAGGATAGGGACGAAGAACTACATGAGGCACTGGATCTAGTCAACCTGCCATACCTAGATGATCAACAGAGAGGCATACTAGAGGAGCCCATAACTGCGGATGAAGTGTTAGCTACGATAAGATCTCTGCCCTCGGGCAAAACCACAGGTATAGACGGCTTACCAGGAGAATACTATAAAGAATTTGCTGGTATTCTGGCGCCAGTCCTAGCAAGGGTATACAACAAACCATATGAAATAGGGATCCTCCCAGGAGGACTGCAAGAGGCTTTGATCATTCCACTCCTAAAACCAAATATAGGCGCAACAGACTGCGGATCTTACAGACCCTGTGTTTATTAAACCAAGATAGTAAGATTTGCACGGCAATACTGTCGGAAAGACTACGGAAAGTGATAACAAAGATCATACACCCTGACCAGACTGGTTATGTCCGAGGGAGGAATATCTCCTGGAACTTAAGAAGGCTACATCACGTTATAAACAGTACCAGAGACAGAAAGGAACACTGCGTGTTTGCTTCGTTAGATGCGACCAAAGCATTTGACTCAGTGTACTGGGACTGGCTGTATGCTACCATGATTAGAATGGGATTTTGCCCACACTATATGACATGGGTGAGATTAATATATACTAAACCAATGGCAAGGGTAAGGACGGGAGTACCTTACTCAGACAGATGGGAGTTGCAGAAGGGAACTAGACAGGGTTGTCCATTATCCCCAATGTTGTACATAATTGCGGTGGAACCCATAGCAGCGTTCGTTAGGCAGGAATATAGCGATGCAGGGATAGACATCAATGGAGTAAAGCATATACTATCCATGTATGGAGCAATTCGAGGGAAGAATTGAAATGCAAAGTAGGATGGGAGAGAGAAATGGGAAGGTCCTTTGATGACAAAGAATGGGATAACAGTCTCGTACAATAAGAAAATCTCCAGGAACGCTAGACTACAGCTTCTTCAGTTAGGGCATATCTTACGCCAGAGGCGATTGCCAAGTTTAAAGGTGCAAGCGTGCAGACAAGGGCCTCATTAGCGAGTACGGCGCTAGGGGTTAATGGCACCGGTAAGTATGCCGGTGCCGTTAACCCCCTACCGCCGCATTCCGAGGTCCCTTAGCGGGTCCCACTAAGGGCGGCTGGGCCGCTAAGGGACCAGGGAGCTAATAACGGGCCCGCTATTTGCGGGCCCTTTATTAGCTCCTTCCCCATTCCCATTGAGCCCTATGGGGGCTCGAATGAGAATGGGGAATGGTTTTCGGAATGGGAACTTACCGGGTCCTCCAAGGTTGGAATGAGCCAGTAAGTCCCCATACCGACTACCCGGACCCGGACACGACTTTGGAGGCAGCCATGGTGCTAATAGCTAATAGCACCATGGCTGCCTCCAAAGTCGTAATGAGGCCCAAGGTCCCAAATGCAAAAAAGTAAATGCAGGCATGACACACATGTTTTGGGAATGCAACAACATACAGGAATTCTGGAAGCACATCAAGAATAAGGTGGCCCAAGGGGGTGTTAACCTTGAGGTCCAATCCCCAGAGGCATGCATATTGGGGCAGTTTAAGAGGGGTACCAAACAAAAAGCGATGGGCAAGATGAAAGATCATATATATGTGCTGCCCAAGCGCAGCATAGCTATGCGGTGGAAAGCGGAAAAAGCACCGAGTATTAACAGATGGTGGGAAGAGTGGCGGAAATGGGCAACAGCAGAAACGGGAGTGTGGGAGAAGGCGCTGGGGGAGCAAAAACAAGAACCGGGAGTAGATATACGACAGTGTATAGCTCTAATAGTAACCCTGTTTAGTCACAGTGAGGGCGAATGCTTGGACAAATTGATATGAGAGGAAAATGCAGCTTGAGTGTGAAGGTCTACAACAATTGATTGGTAATAACATTACCAGGCTTATGGGAAGGGGGGGCGGCTGAGTTGGGAGTTTAAACGGCATTGAGAGGTTTGGAAATATTGAATGATCTCATGATGTGGTAATGGACTGTTATAATGTTTGTAAAATGTCAATAAAAACATTTAAAAAATAACAACAAAAATCTTACCAGTGGACCCCTGGCACAGCCGATCGTTTTTATGCACGAGTATCCTATAAAGGTATTCAAACTTGACTGGGTTAGCCTGTGCTCCCTAGCTATTCTCCCTTTTTGAATACTGCTTTGTTGCCAAGGGCAGGGCCTACTCGAAAAGTGGGAACCAATTCTCCATCACCTCAAGCCCCTTCCTGACTTGCTACAGCCCTTCTAAGAAGGCACGCTTTGTGTTTCATCTGCGCCATCGTGCCTATTTACGCACACCTGTAGTGTTGAGCACAAGGCTCCACTCTTCTTAGGGTTGGACTCGAAAGTTATGGAATGAACTCTGAAGAATTACCTACTGCCATCTATGTGTTAATTTAACCCTTTCTTTATAGGTTGTGTTTACACTGATCACTGTATTTCAGTAGGAAACGTGATGTATATATATTGCATAGTTTAAGGATTTGTGTGATAACCGTTTTCTCATTGCTAAAAGTTACTTGTATCTAATTGGTCCGGCCCACAATAAATGTATAGATGTTTTTCTTATACACTTGTCTAAGAGTAATTTGTGGTTCATTGCTGTGTGTGCTCATTGTGGCATTCTGATCACTCTCACTGCTCCTGAGATTTAGTCTTGGCCACCTGCCAAACTACTTAAGATTGGTCAGCTTGTCCAGATGGTTCCTCTGTTTCACTAAACTGAGGGTGGCAACCTAAACTTCGAGCCACCACATCAGTTTAGAAATCCATCTTAACAAATTGGTGTACAGCGGTGGGATAAGACCGGAGGTACCCAGTGTTTCACACTGGTAAGGTACCCAGGTTATACTTACACAAGAGACACATGTGCTTAATGTTAACTGTAATTCACCTGCCTTTACTCATAGTATTGAAGCAATTCCGGACATTCCTTTAAGACACAAAGAAAGATTTATACCGAAAGGGGCCTCTCAGCCACTGGTACTAAATCCAAAATGATTTAAAGAATCACAGATTGGCGAGAAATTCGAAGTCTGAGTTTGCCTTCTAATGATAGTACCGAAGGTGCTGGGGCTATCCCAAGTACCAGTAATGTGTTTACTAGTGCTGTGTTAGAGAGCAATGATGATGATGAAGATGTGACCTCTGTTCCACTGACCAGTTCTGTGGCTGTAACCATGCTGGAATTGAAGAAGCAAGAGCTGCTGTTTAAGCAGAAGGTGCTTGAATTTCGCATGGCTAAGCCGGATTTGGAAAGGTCAGAGAAGCAGAAGGGCAGGGCCCACCAGTTGGAGCTTGCTTGATTGCAGGGCACCACTGGCTCCACTAGAAGGTTTGGTAATGGGTCTGGCCCCTCCTCTAATCCAATCTTTCTGAAAGATCTGCTTAGGGTGTATAATGACAAGAATGGCATCATGGACTGGTTGACTGCATTTGAGTATGCATGTGAGGTGCAAGAAGTAGTGGACGCTGATAAGATTGCATGGTTGCTTGGTCGACTACCCCATTCTGGCTGCAATGCTATTATGGATATGTCAAAGTCTGACAGAAATTACTTTGCAAAATTAAAGTAAACTCTGGTTTTAAAGTTTGGGAAGACTCCTGCCCTATACTTGAAACGTTTCAGAGAATACAAGAAAAAAGAAGGTAATACTTGGGTTTCTTATGTTGCCGATTCCTTTAAAAACTTGACTGGTTGGGTGGAAGGATACAAGGTCACCACCTTTGAGGGTATGATGTAATTAGTCATGATTGAGCATATTTTTACTTCTTGTTCCCCTGAACTTAAGCAGCACTTGGCTGACTCTAAGGTGATAGATCCTAAAAAGCTAGCCATTGCAGCAGACCTATGGGTGTCACATAGAGTGTCCCATAAGGACAAGCCTGCTTCTAGTAAGCAGGAGGGAAGAAAGAACAAGGATAAGGAGGGTGGGGATCTGAAAAATGTTCTTCCCAGAAGGGCCAAAAGAGGTTTAAAAAGGTTAAGCCACCTGCGAACAGTCAGAGTAGTGGGAGTAACCCACCCAGGTATAGCTCAGGTTACAGTAAGCGTCTAATTGTACAAAGACCCAGTGGATCCTGTGTAGCTTGTGGAGCAAGTGACCATGTAAAAGGGGACCCAAATGGAAGGTCAGAACCTTAGGGGTCGAATCTGTGTGTCTGGCATTCCCCTCCTATTAGGAGGAAGAAATTATCACAGGTGCATCCTTCTCCTCAGACTCCTTCCCAAGTGGAATAGAATCTGAGGTAGTCTTAGTTTCCCTGGGTTCCTGGGAGCCACGAGTTGCAGAAGCATATGATAAGATACCTGAAAACACCAAGCACTACTTTAAAGACAGTGTGCTGATCAATGGAGTTGATACTCCTGCCCTTAGGGATAGTGGAGCCAGCAGTAATGTGGTAGATGCCACTCTGGTCAGCCAGGAGGAGCTTGCCAGAGCTCCCCTGACACCCACCCAGTTGGCTGATGGCCCCCCTCTTAAGTTCCCAGCAATGCATGTCAGTCTGACTATCAGTGGTACAGTAATAAGGATTCCTGTGAGTGTTCAGAGGCAAGTCCCTGGAAATGTTCTGCTTGGAAATGACCTCAGAGACTTACGACTTGTGGGGGATTCAGCACACATACCATGGACAAGGTCGCAAAGAAGAGCTGCCCTGCCCAAGTCAAAGGCTGAGCCAAAGCTAAAGGGGAACCCCAAGGCTAAGGGAGTCAGAAGACCAAAAAGAGGGGAAAGAGAATATTCCCCCAAACTCACCTACCACTGAGGTGGAGGTAGTTGGCCAAGCACCTGAACCTGACGAGGAAGAGGTGCTGCCTGAAATACTCAACCCCCATGACCATCCTGAACTTCAAAGTGTATTGGTTGAAGGTGGTCCTGATAGGGAAGAGTTCAGTAAGGGCCAACAGGAATGCCCATCTTTGGAAGGCCTAAGGAGACAGGCCTGCTCCCAGCTTGAGGGTGAACCTCCTGGGAAGCATAGGATTTATTGGGAAGGTGGGCTCCTGTACAGTGAGCCCACAGAGTCTACTGAAGGAGACCATAGGAGGTTGGTGGTTCTTCTTCAAGTAAGACCCTTCCTCCTACAGTTGGCGCATGATTCCCCCTTGCTGGTCACCTTGGAATCAAGAGAACCAAGCAAATGTTATCCATGCACTTCTATTGGTCCAAAATGGGGGTGCAAGTAGAAAGTCATTGCAGGAGTTATGCCACTTGCCAGATTTCTCGAAAAAGTGGCTCAACAATCCAGGCTCCATTGGTGCCACTCCGTTGTGGGAGTGCCATTTGAGAGTGGAGGGATCGACATTGTTGGTCCCCTTGACACTCAGACATCCGCTGGCAATAGGTCTATCTTGGTGCTGGTCGACCATGCTACCAGATATCCTGAAGCCATCCCATTAAAGATAGTTGGCAATTACTGGTGCCTGGCTTGCCGGTAACATCGGGGTATTACAACCCGGGCAGCCGGGAAGTCAGATGCCAGTTATTCTGTTAATCGCCATTTCTATAGAGTCCTCCCACATGACTCTATGGGAATGGGGAACATGGAAGCACTGGCACCATTAATAATGTTGCCGGTGCCTCCGTTACGGTCTGCCTACCGTGGCTGCTTTGTCCGGCATGGTCAGACCTGCAGGGCACAGTGGCTCCGGCAAGCAGACCTGTAGTATGCCGGTCCGGAAACAACAGTGCCGGTAAGCTTACCAGCACTGTTGTTTCCTGACCGGCATGCTTGTAATGAGGCCCCGTGACTCCCAAGTCAGTTGCTAAAGCTTTACTTGGCATATTTACTAGGGGTGGCTTCCCTAAAGAAGTTGTGTCTGACAGAGGCAGCATGTTTATGTTCAAGTATATGCAAGCCATGTGGAAAGAGTGTAGGGTTACTTATAGGTTTTCATCAGCTTATCATCCCCAGACAAATGGCTTAGTTGAGAGGTTTAAAAGAACTCTCAGAAGCATAATTGGGGCTCTGGAAGAATCTAAGAGGAGAAAATGGTATCTCCTGTTGCCATGCTTACTCTTTGCCTACAGAGAGGTACCTCAAGAGGGGTTTGTCTTCAGCCCCTTCAAGCTTCTTTTTGGTCACCCTGTGAGGGGACCACTGCTATAGTCAAGGAAGGGCAGGTGCTCCCCACTCCTTCTGTCACTACCAATGTGGTGGACTATGGGCCTCATTACGACCCAGGCGTTAAGGGTTAACGCCGTCGTTAACCCTTAACGCCTATTCTGATTTTAACGGCTGCTCTTAGCCCTATGGGGCAAAAATGGGAATGGGGAAGGGAAAATGGGAAATGGGGATTTACCGCCCCACTCACCTTGGAATGGGACGGTAAATCCGCCATCCACCATGGTGTAAACATAGTTTACACCATGGTGGTAAAGTTGGCGCAATTAGCACCTGGGTCGTAATGTCCCCCTATGTGTTGGGTTTAAGGAAGAGGATGGTCCTCCTCATGGCTTAGGCTAGTGACAAGTTGAAGGCTGGTCAGGCATTGGTCAAACATTTGTATGACCAGAAAGCTTTTCTTGTTCACTTTACCCCGGGTCAAGAAGTCCCGATTATGAATCCCATAAGGCCTAGTGCCCTACAGGAAACATGGTCAGGCCCTTACACAGTTGTGGAGCAGCTGGGTCATGTCAACTATTTGGTGGACCTTAGAAAGCCTCGACAGGCCACACAAGAGTTTCACATAAATAGTCTGAAGGCTTTCATCCCTAGGGTTGAAATAGCTGCATTGCTACTGGCTTCAAATATGGAAGAGGAGGAATCAGAACCTCTCCCTGATCTGCTCCAGAATGGTTCTTCAGATGGCTCCAATGAGGGTGTCCATGTGGCCCCTCACCTGACCTCTGACCAACAAGGGGAAGAAATTTGCTGAGGCAGTTCCCCTCCTTGTTCTCACTAACTCCAGGTTTCACGCCTTGGTGTAAACATGAAATTGACACTGGAGATAGTGTACCTACCAAAAGTAGGGGATACAGAATGTCAGACCAGGTATGATCCTACATCCAGGCTGAGGTCAGTATGATGTTGCGTCTGGGAGTGATTGAGCCTTCCAGTAGTCCCTGGTCTAGCCCTGTGGTTTTAGTGCCAAAGGCTGGTACTGAGGTTCTGTGTGGATTATAGGGCTCTAAATGCTGTCGCCAGGACAGATGCTCACCCTTTACCGAGAACTGATGAGCTACCTTGGGGGCCTCCAAGTACCTCAGCACATTTGACCTTACTACTGGCTACTGACAAATGGCCTTAGCAAGGCATGCCAAGGAGAAGATAGTATTCTCAACTCCTGAAGACCTTTACCAGTTCAGGGTAATGCCCTTTGGATTGAAAAATGCACCTGCCACTTATCAGAGGCTTGTAAACCATGTTCTAAATGGGATGGATGGTTTCTGCTTAGCATATCTGGATGATATAGCGGACTTCAGTGCCACCTGGGAAGAACATGTAGGCACCTCAGAATTGTGTTGCAGGCTCTTCAGAAGGCCCACTTAACCATAAAGGCCAGCAAGTGCCAGATTGGTCAAGGATCTGTGGTCTACCTTGGACATAAAGTGGGAAGAGGGATGATTCAGCCTCTTCCCAGCAAAGTAGAAGCAGTAAACAACTGGCCTATCCCCACTACACAAACCCAAGTGACAGCCTTCTTAGGACTCACTCGATACTACCAAAAATGTATGGTAGACTATGGCACTATAGCTGCCCTTCTTACTGCTCTCACTACTCCAAAGAAGCCTAAGAAGGTCTTTTGGTCTGAGGAGTGTGAGAAGGCCTTCAATGGCTTACAAGACTCCCTGTGCCAGGCCCCTGTCCTCAGGGACCCTGACTACAAACATGCTTTTATTGTGCAGACAGATGCCTGTGACACTGGGATAAGTGCTGTACTATCACAGATAGATGAGAAAGGCAAGGAACACCCGATTGTATTCATTAGTCGCCAGCTTAAGGACAGAGAGCTCAGTAGGTCGACATTACAGAAAAATGTTTCTCTGTCGTGTGGGCCCTGAGGAAGCTGAGGCCCTAGCTCTATGTGATGCACTTCACTGGGCAAACTGACCATAAACCCCTAAAGTGGCTGATTGTAACGCTCACCTGATTCCCGTAGAGGCGCCGGTCTTGACTGGGCGTATACCGTATCTTCAAAGGTGATGTGTAACACACGGCTGGCTCTTTGGGCTGGACCTCTGTGCACTGTATGTCTGACTCGAAGGGTAAGATGTCTGCAGATAGAAAATATGGGATTAATGAACTGGGTTATTGAATGTCTCTCTCTTCTTCCCTTTCTCTTCTCCTGTAGAACCCCAAAGGTTAACGCTCTCACTTTAGGTGAGTGAACGCCGTGCTCCCCATCTGCCTCGGGGCAGGGTGCTGTAACCAGTTTCTTCACTGGATAAGGGGAGCAGGCCTCTTGACTTCAGAGGACTGCTGTCCATCGTTTACTGCACGAACGGTAAGTTTCGAGTAATTCTAATGTCTTTAAAAGTCTTTAGTAATGATGTCTCTTGTTTTTGCAGGGTTCCGGCGATGGCGGATGACGGGCTGAAGTGAGTTGAAGATGGAGCCCGTGTGATGAATGGAAGCGCCTGGAAGCACGTAAGTAAGCGCTTGTTGCCTGCTTCACGATGCGCTCTAACTGTCTTTTTATTTTGCAGGTACAAGTTCGGAGCGGCTGCAGGGTGCCGGAATACCCACTGGGTTAGATATGGCACGTGAGTATTAAAGTTCTCCAATGTCTTTAAACGCACCTTGTTTTGTCTTTCAGATGCGGGATGCAGCGCCGAAGGCCTCCGGAGCGTGCGAAGAGCTGGTAAGCTTTTGTCTTTCAGATGCCGGAATGCAGTGCGAAGACCTCCGGAGCGCACGAAGAGTAGGTAAGCCTTTGTCTTTCAGATGCCGGAATGCAGCGCGAGGTGTTGGTGACAGCCGATGGACCAGGTAAGTGAAGCGCTGTCACTGAAGACCGTAATGCTAACCTGTTCTTTCTTGTCTTTATAGGTGTTGCTGAAGACTGGATTCAGGATGGTAAGCCTTTTTCCTTAGGCCCAGGATCAGATGCAGAAGACACGATGAGCGTTCTGCTGCAGAGGATGCAGAATAACGCAAAGCAAGATTCATCCATCGAGTGTGGTTTAAATAGCCTCCTGTAGTGCTTAGGTCCCTCCTTCCACAGCCACGCCTAGGTAAGAAAAGAGTTCCTGCTTTCCAGAAGAGTTCCAGTGTTCTGAACCTAGGGAGTGGCTCCTGCCCCACCCAACAGGAAAAGTAGTTCCAAACAGAAGAGGATCAGAGGCTCAACTGGCAGGCAAGTAAGCAGCATAGTCTGCTGCAGGTAAATCCACCCAAGCATTATGAGCCCGGCGCTTTCAGCGCTGGGACTGGGCATATTTATGAGCCTGGTGCCACTGGCGCCAGGACTGGGTCCAAAAGGTCCCAATTGGGACTGGTTGGCACTCGGAACCTGGGTTATGGATCTGCTTCCAAGGGAGTTGGGAAAACCCTGATCTTTTGGAAGCAGAGATCATGACAGTACCCCCCCTCAAGGCCCCTCCCAAACCGGGCTTCTCCGGGGGTGTTGGCTTGTCAGGAAATGTTCGGTGAAATCTTTTGATTAGGCGAGGAGCGTGGACATATTCAGCAGGTTCCCAGGATCTCTCTTGGGGGGCGTAGCCTTTCAAGTCAATTAGGTAAAATAGTTTAGATTTGGAGATCTTGGAGTCCAGAATGATTTTGACTTCAAACTCGAGTTCTCCATCAACTAGGATGGGTTTTAGAGATTTAGTTAGTCGGGTTTGAGGTTGCACGGGTTTTAATAGAGAGACGTGGAAGACCGGATGTATCTTCATGTGCGGGGGCAAGTCCAACTTGACCGCTACTGGGTTTACTATGGTAGTGATGGAATAGGGACCAAGGTACCTTGGGTTGAATGTGCGTGGCCCTTTTAGAGGTAGATATTTGGTGGATAACCAGACTTGATCCCCTACTTGATATTGAGGGGCTTCCTTCCGATGTTGATCTGCTCCTTTCTTGTATTGTTCTTTCGCCCTTTGAAGGTGAGAAACAGCTTCCTTAAAGGCTTGGGTGATTGTAGAATGCAGGTAGTCTACTGCTGGTGTTTCAAGATCTTGGAGGGGATCCAACTCCGAGGTTCGAGGGTGACTGCCGTATAAAAGAAAAAACGGGGTTTTCCCAGTTCCCGAATGGACAGAGTTATTGTAGGCATATTCGGCTATCCAAAGGATGTCTTTCCAAGTTTTTTCAGTTTGTTGCAGCATGCAGCGTAAATACTGTTCCAGAGTTTGATAGGTCCTCTCGGTTTGTCCGTCGGTCTGAGGGTGGTGACTGGTCGATAGTCTCACATCAATTTGAGCCGACCGACAGCAACTTCGCCAAAAATGAGAAATAAATTGACTACCTCGATCCGAAATTAGAACCGAAGGAAAACCGTGCAGTCGGACGATGTTTTCGAGAAATTCTCGGGCCAGAGTTGCTGCTGTTGGCAAGCCTTTGAGCGGAATGAAATGCGCCATCTTGGAGAATAAGTCCACGATTACTAGAATCGTATTATATCCGGAGCATGGAGGTAGATCGGTGATGAAGTACATAGAAAGCGTATGCCAAGGGCGAGGTGGGATGTCAGTAGGGCGTAAGAGGCCTGGTGGTCTTTCCTTTTGACTCTTGTTTTGGGCGCATACTCCACAGGACATTATAAAGTCTCTGATATCTTTTTTCCAAGACGGCCACCAGAAATAGCGCTTGATCTTTTCTGAGGTCTTGGCCATACCGGGATGTCCTTCCATTAAAGAATCGTGATAACAAGAGATTACTTTTTTCTGTAAATCTGTGCTGGGCAGGTATAATCGTTCTTGGAAATACAATAAATTGTCCTTTACTGCAAAGTCCTTTCCCTGCAGATGCCAATTCTGTATGTCTGCTGGAGTTACAAGTTGCCTGGCTTCATCCTTAACTTCCTCTATGGATTGTGTGGCGATTACACCCAGAATTCTTTGTTCGGGAATGATTGGTACAGGTTTAGGGTTGATCAAGTGTTCTTCCACTCCCATCCGAGAAAGGGCATCAGCTTTACTGTTTTTTGTACCAGGTTGATAGGTAATTATGAAGTCAAACTCGGCAAAGAATAATGCCCAACGGAGTTGTCTAGAGGATTGGGCTTTTGCGGTTTTCAAATATTGCAGGTTTCGGTGATCCGTAATCACAGTAACGGTGTGTCGGGCCCCCAGCAGATAATTCCGCCAAGCCTTAAAGGCAGACTTGATAGCCAGAAGTTCCTTGTCAGTAATCGTGTAATTGATTTCAGGAGGCGAGAATTTGCGGGACCAAAATGCCACGGGATGCAACTGATTGGTTACCGGGTCCTTTTGTGATAGAACTGCCCCCATGGCAAGGCTTGAAGCATCAGTTTCCACGATGTAGGGGAGTTCGGGGCGAGGGTGTTTTAAGATTGGTGCAGAGATAAATTTAGTCTTCAAATCCTGGAAAGCTTGTTCCGCCTCGGTAGACCATTCAAAACGTTTGTTTTTCTTTAACAAGGCAGTGATGGGCTGGACTATTCGAGAAAATTCGGGGATAAACCTGCGGTAAAAGTTAGCGAAGCCTAACATGCTTTGCACACCTTTTACGGAGGATGGTGATGGCCATTTGAGAACTGCATCGACCTTCTTTGAATCCATACGCACTCCGCCAGGTGATAATATGAATCCCAAGAATTCAACTTCAGTCACGTTGAAAACACATTTTTCCAACTTAGCGAAAAGTTTGTTTTGACGCAATCTTTCGAGGACCATTTTCACGTGTTTCCGATGTTCAGATTCCGATGAAGAATAAACAAGGATGTCGTCAATGTAAACAACAACACACACATCTATGAGCTCTCTGAGGACATCGTTCATAAAATATTGAAAGGCGGCCGGGGCATTGCAAAGTCCGAAGGGCATGACCTGATATTCAAACAGCCCATATTTGGTGCGGAAGGCCGTCTTCCATTCATCGCCCTCGTTTACTCGTACCAAGTGGTAGGCTCCTCTAAGATCCAGCTTTGTATATATGCATGCTTTTCTGACTTGGTCCAGGAGTTCAGGGATCAAAGGTAACGGATATCTATTCTTGACGGTGATCTGGTTCAGGGAGCGATAATCTATACAAGTTCTAAGGTCTCCTTCCTTTTTTGGAACGAAGAACAAAGCTGAAGAAGCAGGGGACTTGGAAGGACGAATAAACCCATTTGCCAGGTATTGATCCAGGTATTTTCGAAGGTGAAGGTTCTCAGGCTCGGTGAGGGCATAAATTCTACTACAAGGAGGAGTAGATCCAGGTATCAGGTCTATCTGGCAGTCATAAGACCTATAAGGAGGTAGAGAGTTAGCCTGGTCCTTCCGGAAAACGTCTTGGAATTCTAGGTATTCGGGAGGTAACTGGGGAGTCTCTGAAGAAATTGCTGCCAGTGCAACACCAGGTGGAGGGTGACAAGTAGAGACACATTCTGGAAACTGGACCGTTCTTGCTCGCCAATCGATCAGAGGATTGTGTTTCTCTAACCAAGGTATTCCTAGAATAATCTGAAACTGAGGAGCCTTGATCACATCGAACACGATCTTCTCATGGTGTCCATCTTGACTTACTAGCGTCACTTCTTGAGTGGTATGCGTTACTGGTCCGGAGGCTATCTCCGTTCCATCCACCGTAGTAATGACGTCCTTTACAGCCTTGGGACAAAGAGTTAGATTCATCCTCAAAACCATTTCATGATCCACATAATTGCCGATGGCACCGCTGTCGACGTAAGCTTCAATTGCATGTAATCGATCCGGATTATCAGGGCTAATGAGGACCATAGGTATCACGAAATGCGAGGTCACGGAACTGGTTTTCACGCGCGGCAAGAGGACCTCTATTCTTGTCGGGCGAGGTCGTTTCCCTGCTCAGAGTTTGTAACTTTGGTAACTGCAGCTCCTACTGCCTTCTTGGCAGGTTTCACCGGACAGTCTCGAAGAAAGTGCCCTGAGTTTCCGCAATAGAGGCATAATTGCAACTGTTGTCTCCTTTCCCGCTCCTTTTGTGTTAGAGGACTTTTCAGGCCCCCTATTTGCACGGGTTCCCCGGAGTCTACTCCTTTGGAAGGAGTTGGCGGTTTGGAAAATACTTGAGCATCAAACTTGGAACGATCGGCCTTCCTGTTCTGCAGTCTGTGATCTATTTGAGCGACTAAGTCTATATAGTCCGAACAATCTTGTGGGGGATTCACTACTTGGGCTAACACATCTTTGACCTCTCCACCTAGACCCCTATAAAACAGCGTAATCCTTTTGTCCTCAGGTCATTGAGTTTCCACTATCAGTCTGTTGAAAGACGCAATATAAGCCAAAAGGTCTTGATTACCTTGTCGCAACAAAAGAAGCTCATTGTCCAAGGCCTGCCCCTGTGAATGTCTTGCGAACAGTTTTTCCATACTGAGCTGAAAAGCTTGAAAATCATGGAGGACCGGATCATCTTGATTTACTAGAGGGATCGACCAGTCTGCCGCATTGCCACTAAGGTACGAAAGCACGAAAGCTACTTTAGCTTGATCAGTTGGAAAGGCTGCTGGCCGGCATAAGAAATGCAACCGGCACTGATTGATAAATACTGCAAACCTCTTTGGGTCACCAGAAAATCGTTCGGGCGGAGCCAGTGGTACATTCCCAGGTAGGTTGATCTGCACTGGATTCATAGAGGATGTAGAGGAAGATTTCCCCCAGATGCGGGTAACGGGGTCTGTCCGGCTTGTGACTGTAGCAATTGTCTAGCGAGATCATCTGTTCGCTCCTTGGAAATAATCAGTTCCCTTCTTAGAGCGTTCGTTTCCTGACGGGCTGCATGCATTTCTGCCCTTAGTACCCAAGTAACTGGGCTAGCTGGTCGGTATCCGAGGTTTCCATAGCGCCTGGACGGGAGTTTTGCGGTAGGCTTTGCGTTCTGTAACGCTCACCTGATTCCTGTAGAGGCGCCGGTCTTGACTGGGCGTATACCGTATCTTCAAAGGTGATGTGTAACACACGGCTGGCTCTTTGGGCTGGACCTCTGTGCACTGTATGTCTGACTCGAAGGGTAAGATGTCTGCAGATAGAAAATATGGGATTAATGAACTGGGTTATTGAATGTCTCTCTCTTCTTCCCTTTCTCTTCTCCTGTAGAACCCCAAAGGTTAACCCTCTCACCTTAGGTGAGTGACCACCATGCTCTCCATCTGCCTCGGGGCAGGGTGCTGTAACCAGTTTCTTCACTGGATAAGGGGAGCAGGCCTCTTGACTTCAGAGGACTGCTGTCCGTCGTTTACTGCACAAACGGTAAGTTTCGAGTAATTCTAATGTCTTTAAAAGTCTTTAGTAATGATGTCTCTTGTTTTTGCAGGGTTCCGGCGATGGCGGATGACGGGCTGAAGTGAGTTGAAGATGGAGCCGGTGTGATGAATGGAAGCGCCTGGAAGCACGTAAGTAAGCGATCTGCTTCACGATGCGCTCTAACTGTCTTTTTATTTTGCAGGTTCAAGTTCGGAGCGGCTGCAGGGTGCCGGAATACCCACTGGGTTAGATGTGGAAAGGAGTAATGGCACGTGAGTATTAAAGTTCTCCAATGTCTTTAAACGCACCTTGTTTTGTCCTTCAGATGCGGAATGCAGCGCCGAAGGCCTCCGGAGTGTGCGAAGAGCTGGTAAGCTTTTGTCTTTCAGATGCCGGAATGCAGTGCGAAGACCTCCGGAGCGCACGAAGAGTAGGTAAGCCTTTGTCTTTCAGATGCCGGAATGCAGCGCGAGGCGTTGGTGACAGCCGATGGACCAGGTAAGTGAAGAGCTGTCACTGAAGACCGTAATGCTAACCTGTTCTTTCTTGTCTTTATAGGTGTTGCTGAAGACTGGATTCAGGATGGTAAGCCTTTTTCCTTAGGCCCAGGATCAGATGCAGAAGACACGATGAGTGTTCTGCTGCAGAGGATGCAGAATAACGCAAAGCAAGATTCATCCATCGGGTGTGGTTTAAATAGCCTCCTGTAGTGCTTAGGTGTCTCCTTCCACAGCCACGCCTAGGTAAGAAAAGAGTTCCTGCTTTCCAGAAGAGTTCCAGTGTTCTGAACCTAGGGAGTGGCTCCTGCCCCACCCAACAGGAAAAGTAGTTCCAAACAGAAGAGGATCAGAGGCTCAACTGGCAGGCAAGTAAGCAGCATGGTCTGCTGCAGGTAAGTCCACCCAAGCATTATGAGCCTGGCGCTTCCAGCGCTGGGACTGGGCATATTTATGAGCCTGGTGCCACTGGCGCCAGGACTGGGTCCAAAAGGTCCCAATTGGGACTGGTTGGCACTCGGAACCTGGGTTATGGATCTGCTTCCAAGGGAGTTGGGAAAACCCTGACCTTTTGGAAGCAGAGATCATGACACTGATTAACATGAAGGGAGAGAATCCAAAGTTGCTCAGGAGGTCCATAAGTCTGCAAGGGTTTGACTTCATCATTGAGCACAGGCCAGGTGTCCAACATAGCAATGATGATGGGTTGTCCAGAATGTTTAACCAACCAGAACATGAGGCCTATCCAGGGGTGGATTAGTTCCCCCTGTCCTTAGTCTGGGAGGGGAGAGTGTTAGCAAAGATTTCATTCTTTCCCTCCATTTATGACCCCCCCCCAACATATCCTGACTTTTTCCAGTGGAATACAGCCTTCAGCTGAAATCCTGTGGACTTTTGCTCACTTGTTATGGGGATACTGACACGTCATTTAGACTGTCAGTACCGGGAAACTATGTTTCCCTTAGTCTTTGACTATCTTGCCATTTCTTGGTAACCTTTTAACAGTGCACAATGTTCTTCCAGTACCATGCGCTGGGTTCCCTTTTTGCTTTATGGCCCTAGACACCCACAAAAGATTTTGAGCTGATTTTACAAGTATACCTGGTATAAACAGATAGCAGCACTTGTTATAATGTTTTACTTCTTTTTATTGAGTTAAATAGCATTTATCGTGTTTGGCTCAAGACTGTCGCCTAGTCCGAAAATGGCCGAGCCACAAAGTCTTTTGTTCTGTCCCATGGCCATTTTATACCTTGCCTTCACGCAGGTCGAGTAACCCAGGTTTTCCTTATTTGGGCATGCAGCCTCCCACGAAAACCGATCTCTTTCGCAGGCTTCTGCCTGTCACGTGTGTGTGCCCAGGAAGAGGGTTGGGACTGCCTAGTCCCAATCCACACTGTTGGTGCCAGGATGTCTGGAGTGCCTGAATGACTGAGACCACTGTGGACATCTGGGATGCGTGCAAGAGAGCAGATCTTCTTTTGGAAGCCCTCAAAGCTAATCTTGGAAAAGAGAAGGGGCTATGCATCCATTCCAGGTCGATCACCTGAGTTCTCACCGAATTAAAGAAGGAGCCTAGCCTCCTGCATGAAGAAACAGACTTGTGAAACCGCTGAAGGCGCTTTGGAAAGTTTGGCACCCTTCACCCTCTGCTGTCCCGTCGGTTCCCCGCTTTCTTCATCGTACCAGAAGCCCTGCCAAGGTGCTTCGCCCCTTTGCAGTAATGGGAAAAACTACTCCTGCCACTCCCTGCTTTGCCACGGAACAAGCCTCTTCGGAGGTGTTCCTGGGCCATCCAGTGAACTGTCCAGCTCTACCTCATGGTATCCTGCAGAACTGCCGCCTTCTCTAGTGCGAACCCGAGACTTGGAACATTGCTTGCTTGTGGTCCCGTGCATTCTCCTGCCAAATTTTGTAGGCCTAACTCCTCTGGGACCCAAATTAAGAGAGTGCGTAACACTGCCCGCACTTTTGATTCCTGCGTCACTACTGGTTGGTGACGGTCGATGTAGACCCCTTGTTGTTCTGCTCTCCTGTGCCTTGAAACTCGCTGGACCAGAACTTTCTTCAAACCTCCTTCGGAAACTGAGAAAAGGCAACTGTCCCATCACGGACGATTGTTCTCCACCGCAGCCACTGAGAGCCAGAGACCCGAGAAACTGCAGGACTCAAACCTACGAGCGGCCTCGACTAAACTTGCAAAGTTTGGTCCGGACTGTACCGAGGATTGGTGAGTACTTGCATAATGTCATGATGCCTGCCCCCGGAAGACCAGACCAGGCCCAGCAGCCCCGGAAGCAGGCATCATGCCACTTGGAGCATGCCCAAAAGCCCCAGTTAGGGGCTGTTTGGGTGCAGTCCTGGCGCCTATGGTGCCAGGCTCATAAAGATAAAGTCAGTCCTGGCGCCATGGGCGCCAGGCTCATTATTGATAACTTACCTGAAGCAGACCATGCTGCATACTCACCTGAGGCAGACCATGCTGCATGAAGACTCAAGCCAAATGAGGCTTAGGAGGGACTATTTTACTGAAGGAACTATTTTGTTACTTGGGTGGGGCTGTGGAAGAATACTTACCTGGATCTTCTTCCAAGGCTATTTAAACCACGCCTGGACAGCCACACGTGCTTCGCCTTATTCTGCTTGCTGCAGCGTAACGCTCACCGTGTTTTCAGCAGCTCCAGTCTTCAGCCACGCCCGCTTCAGTCCTGGGACGCCTGAAACAAGAAGAAAAGAAGGATAAAGGTTAGAACAGGAGTTTTAACTTTAAGCCTTACCTGAATCCTGATCCATTTCGCCACGGAACTGAAAGACAGAAGTCTTTGAAGCATTGCTTCGCATTCCTACGGCGCCGCACTGAACTCACCTGCTTGGCGGTACTTCAGCATTCCATCACGCTCTCTCCATCTCGCGGCCACCTTCCGACACCTAAGGAGACAAAGACAGCAAGGTGAGCAAGGGGACTCTCTAAGGCTATACAAGCTACCCCCAAGGACTTACCTGATTTACCACGGGAGGTACTCACCTCATCTCGGCACAGTCAACTCTGCTTCATCGCCGTACCCCGGCCCCTAAGGGGAAAACCACAATAGACTTACCTGAATCTTACCAATTGCCATTTGAAAATCTTCGAGTGGATTAATCGGCAACCTGCAAGGAATAGGACAGAGTGAAGATCAGACATTTGAACTCTTATGAACAATTGGACTTTAGAGTCAATACTGGAACTCACCAATTCCTCTACGCCAGTGAAGTAACTGGTCATCAACGCGCCCCTGCGGTCGACGCAGGATGGAGAGCTCATCCTTCCAAACCATCAGGTGAGACTAAGGAGGGGACATCAAGAGTGATCTGTGGGAAGACAACGGGAGTGGGGAAGGTGGGTTGACACTCAATTCCACGAGTGGTTAATTCCTCTTCTCCTTTGCAGAAGAATATTCTTGAGAGCCAGACAAACTAGGCTGAGCGGGCCAGTCCAGTCAGTCATCTCGGCGCTACACGTCACGCTGGTGGAAACAACAGCGGCCCATTTCCGGTCGATGCCCCCGTGGGAACAAGGTGAGCACAACAGAACGCGAAGCCTACCCACAAATACCCACCTGGGCGTCATGGAGACCTCGGAAACTGATCAGTTGGCCCAATTATTAGGGGAATTAAGGGCAGAAGTGCATTCCGCCCGCCAAGAAACCAATGCCCTCAGGAGGGAACTGATAGTGTCAAAAGAACGAACTGATGAGTTGGCCAGACAACTATTACAGAGCCAGGCTGGACAAACACCTCTACCAGGATTTGGGGCAAGTCCAGCTCCTGTACCATCGAGTAACCCGGTGCAGATAAATTTACCTGGAGCCGTTCCTTTAGCTCCGCCTGAACGCTTTGCCGGAGACCCAAAAGAGTTTGCAACATTCATGAATCAATGCCGTTTGCACTTTTTATGTAGACCTGGAGCTTTCCCAAACGATCAGGCCAAGGTAGCCTTTGTACTGTCATATCTCAGCGGCAGTGGGGCGGATTGGTCCATTCCACTAGTTAACCAGGATGACCCGATTCTTCGAGATTTCCAGGGTTTTCGAACAAGCATGGAAAGTCTATTCGCCTGACACTCCCGAGGACAGGCTTTGGACAACGAACTTTTATCCCTACGTCAAGGTAACCAGGATCTTTTATCTTACATTGCAACTTTCAATAGATTAGTAGTGGAAACCGAATGGCCTGAAGCCAAGCGAACCACATTATTCCATCAAGGACTTCGGGGAGAACTCAAAGATGTTTTGGCCCAAATCGTGAACCCGCCTCAAGACTGTGCTGAATATATAGATCTAGTGGTCCAGCTCGATCACAGACTTCAAACCAGGAAGGCTGACCGAACCAAGTTTGAGAACAGGGTGTTGGTTAAAACCCACGTAAGCTCCAAGGGAGTAGATGTCTCAGAACGTATGCAAATCGGGGGGGTTAAAGGACCCTTAACCCAGAAGGAAAAAGATAGAAGACGGCAACTGCAATTATGTTTATATTGCGGAACTACTGGTCATTTTCTTCGGAACTGCCCTGTAAAACCACCGTAGAAAGTTATAGGAGCAGCAGACGAAAACCATGTGAAATCTGACTCGGGAAACGACCACACCCGGCAAGCGTAGAGGTCCGCTTGCCGAGCTTAAAGAAGGACACTCTGACCTCGCATTTCACCATACCCATGGTCCTTGCTGATCCAGAGCAGCCATCACGCATGCACGCGGTAAAGGCGTACGTAGACAGTGGAGCCATAGGAAATTACTTGGACTGGGAATTGGCTACCAGGATGAATCTATCTCTCACCCGCAAGACCACGGCCGATGTTGTCACCACTGTAGATGGAACGGAAATTGCCTCTGGACCCGTAACTCATTCCACTGCAGAGATGACATTGCTGAGTCAAGATGGGCATCGAGAGGCTATGATGTTTGACTTAATCAAGGCCCCACAGTTTCAGCTGATACTGGGGATACCTTGGTTGGAAAAACATAATCCCTGTATTGATTGGCGAGAGAAGAGACTAACCTTCCCAGAATGTGCTCAGACCTGCTACCCAAGGAAATCTCAAAACTCAGTCCTGGCCCCAGTAATTCCAGTAGCCATACAATTGCCTGTTGAATACCAAGACTTTCAGGATGTCTTCCAAAAGGAACAGGCAAACACCTTACCACCTCACATATCGTATGATTGTCAAATAGATCTTGTACATGGAGCACAACCACCTTGCAGCAGAATCTATGCCCTTACGGAACCCGAAAATCTCCATTTGCGCCAGGACCTAGACCAGTACCTTGCTAATGGCTTCATTCGCCCGTCCAAGTCCCCTGCATCTTCAGCTTTGTTCTTCGTACCGAAAAAGGAAGGCGACCTTAGAACATGTATAGACTACCGCGCACTGAATCAGATAACCATCAAGAATCGATACCCACTGCCTTTGATCCCAGAACTACTAGACCAGGTTAAGGACGCTTGTATATACACGAAACTAGACCTTCGGGGGGCATATCATCTGGTACGTGTCAAAGAGGGTGACGAATAGAAGACTGCTTTTCGCACCAAGTACGGACTATTTGAGTACCAGGTGATGCCCTTCGGACTATGCAATGCACCAGCAGCCTTCCAGTTATTCATGAACGATGTCCTCCGAGAGCTTATCGACGTTTGTGTGGTCGTTTACATCGACGACATCTTAGTATACTCTTTATCAGAATCTGAGCATGTAAAACACGTCCGAGCAGTCCTAGAGAAGTTACGCCAGCATGAATTATATGCTAAACTGGAAAAGTGCATCTTCCACACTACGGAAGTGGAATTCCTTGGATTTATTCTGACCCCGAGAGGAATCCGGATGGATACACGAAAAGTGGATGCCATTCTTAATTGGCCTTCGCCAAGTTCAATCAAAGGAGTTCAAAGCATGCTGAGTGGGGAAGGTGGGTTGACACTCAATTCCACGGGTGGTTAATTCCTCTTCTCCTTTGCAGAAGAATATTCTTGAGAGCAAGACAAACTAGGCTGAGCGGGCCAGTTCAGTCAGTCATCTCGGCGCTACACGTCACGCTGGTGGAAACAACAGCGGCCCAGTTCTGGTCGACGCCCCCGTGGGAACCAGGTGAGCGTAACACATAACTTACCAGTGGCCCCCTGGCACAGCCGATCGTTTTTACGCATGAGTATCCCATAAAGGTATTTGAACTTGGCTGGGTTAACCTGCGCTCCCTAGCTATTCTCCCATTTGAATACTGCTTTGCTGCCAAGGGCAGGGCCTACTGGAATAGTGGCAACCAATTCTTCATCCCCTCAAGCCCCTTCCTGACTTGCTAGAGCCCTTCTAAGAATACTCGCTTTGTGTTTCATCTGCGCGATCGTGCCTATTTATGCACACCTGTACTGTTGAGCACAAGGGTCCACTCTTCTTAGGGTTGGATTCGAAAGTTAGAGAACGAACTCTGAAGAATTACCTATGGCCATCTATGTGTTAATTTAACCCTTTCTTTTCAGGCTGTGGTTACACTGATCGGTGTATTTCAGTATGAAACGTAATGCATATATATTGCATAGTTTAAGGATTTGTGTGATAACTGTTTTCTCATTGCTAAAAGTTACTTATTTCTAATTGGTCCGGCTGACAATAAATGTATAGATAGTTTTCTTATACACTTGTCTAAGAATAATTTGTGGTTCATTGCTGTGTGTGCTCATTGTGGGCTTCTGATCACTCTCACCGCTCCTGAGATTTAATCTTGAATGCCTGCCAAGCTACCTAGACTGGTCTGGCTTGTCCAGAAGGTTCCTCTGTTTCACTAAACTGAAGGTGGCCTCCTAAACTTCTGCCCACCTGGTCAGAGTTTAGAAATCCATCTTAACACTTTGCCACACCAATCCCCTGGAGCGCCACGGCATGAGTGATCTCTCTCTATCACTTACTGGTGTACGGCTACTCATCTGTCTGCTTTCGCTTAGCTCTCCGGCTCTCGCTCTCTCCCCTTTAGCTCGCGCCCGGAGCTTCGGCAAGCAGTGCTTGCCTCTTCCTAACCTTCCTGCTGCTGTCGACAGCAGATTGGAGACTTCTGTGTCCCCCAGCTCCAGCAGGGGACACATGGCATAGGGCTCTGCAGTGCTCTTGACCTTCTCGAGGCCCATTCTGGCCTCTGTGTCTTTCTTGCTTTCCTGCAGCAGTCAGCATCCTTTTCACCAGCCCCTCTCCTGCCTGCTCTGAATCGGGTTGCTGTGCCCTCTTTCCCAGGTGAATCTCCCCCGCTGTATCTCCCTTGCTCAGTCGCTGATTACACCATATATACACCTGTACCCCCTCAATTGGCTGCAGGTACAAGTCTTTTTCCTGACCATAATTACTTTTGTCAATGGGACACGCCTGATCACTATAGTAGTGTTCCACAGTCCTCTTCCTCGTCCCAGTACCAGAGTGGTGTGCACAGATGGTAGTGTGCATTAGTCCTAGTTACCTCTTCCTCGTCCCAGTCTTAAAGGGATACGATTATGGGACAGTTGGTGTGTGTGACAATGGGGAAGACTGGTAATAACTTACAAAGTTACAGTGTGGGTAGGATGTAATCTGATAAGGGAAAGGGGGATACCATGCCTCACCTAAAGGCAACTTTCCTCCACTCCCCAAGGACCCTCCACCCAGCTGAACCTCCCTCGCATATCCACCCCCAGGGTCGGGATCCAAGCATGATGGCCCTTCCCATGCCACCTGAGAGGAAGACCCAAGGGAAGTAAACTGGAGGATGCCCTCAGGTTCATCACATGGGACAAATAGAACAAATATAAAAAATAAAAGACTATTTGTAGGGCTGGTTCGACCATTTTCAAAGATTTCTTTCTTTTTTCAATAGCGAATTAAGTGAATGGTGTAAGGAAATGAAAGACTATAAAACACAATGAATAAGACTGTGAAAGGAACACAATGTTAAATGTTATGGTGTAATGTATTAGGAGAAATCAATGAAAAATACATTTGGAAAAAATGCACTTAAAAAACCTTTTTAGTTTGGGCTACTGCGACAGCTATAAGCCTTGCAACACTTGCAAGGTGACACTTTCGACACCTATAGGCCTAAATTATTGAATTAGAGTATGTACAGAGAGAAATGGCACATGAGGATGAATACACAGCTTGTAGGTGCTGTATAGTTATTTGCCACTGTAAGGAACTCATGGTCGCAACAGTAAAGACAGACACAAGTGATCACAGTTAAAGGGTGTTTATTAAACTGTATGCAGGTTAGAAAAACGGCTAATCTAAACTAAATCTAAGATGGGAGCAAGCTTCGACCATCAAATGCAAAATAAGGCAGTCCTAGTGGTGTTGTGTCAAATAAAAGGGTCTATACTAAAAACATTGCCAAACCTTACAACTAATACGAAAAGAGTGTGGCATAGCATTCAGAAGAAAGAAAGAAGTGTTCTCAAATAATATGTCAGGATGCGGTAGCTCGGGTCTCCCTTCTTCACTTTTTGAGCAAGGGACAAGATGGGATCCTGGAGCACAGCACACTCTTTTCCCAGCACGAGATGACAGTTCCATTTTCAGCTATCAGGGCCGTCAATGGCCAAGTCTCGTTTTTCTAGAAAGTCCCTTGTCTTCGAGCACCTGATGTATTCCAATAACAAATAATAGTTATTTTTTATGGCACTTGGTGTATTTATTCTCCACCCTCTTAATCCCCCCTCTTCCGGGCGCAGACCGTTCTCGAATATCAGCCTCCCTCTGCCAGGTTTACTATGGCTTTTCTTTCCCACTTTAGGGTGATGACTTTCCACCCATGGATCCCCCTCTTACGGGCTAGGATCCCAAAATGGTTCCTATCGATATCAAGACCTTCGATGGTTGAGCCTATTACTTCCGAGGGTCTGTTAGATGCATAAAATAACCAAAAAAAAGTTCATTTCATATTGCATTTGATTCTTCACCCCTGGATCCCCCTCTTCTGGGCTCAGACCTTTCTCGAATATCAGCCCACCTCCCGTCGGGTTCACTCTGGCTTGTATTCAGAGACGTTTTTTTCTCCCTTGCCTTCATATGTAGTTGGGGTGATAGCTTCTTAACCCTGGATCCCCTCTGATGGGCTCAGACCTCTCTCGAGTAGTTGCCTTCCTCCGCCGGGTCCACTATGGCCTTCTCACGAAATTTTGCTTATAGCATTTGTGAAACTTCCCGTCTTTTTACACAGTTCAACATGGACATCCCTCTGCCGGGTTCACTTTTGTCATCACACTGTTTCTTGGGACTTCAGATTTTGCCCCTCTTTATTGGCATCCCTCCGCCGGGTTCACTCTTGCCACTTCATACTTCCTTTTGATTTCTCTTGATACAGGATTCACTTCCCTGGTTTTCTTCTAAGCAGTTTGTTGGTCAAAGGCTTTCAACTGTACATGGATTTTGCTAGACCTTCTGTATGACCACTTTGACCTGTCTTGGTGGATCTCATATGGCCTTCTGGTATCAGTAGTTTCAATCTGGTATCAGTAGTTTCAATCAACACGGGATCATCCAGAGTTCCTTGAGTCAGCACCCACGGGTGCTGGTCTCCTCTGCAGCTGGTCTTCCCTTAACAATTGTACAGTTCTTTGAACTTTCCTCAATAAGCCACTTTGCGACTTTCATTCAACATAGCTTGGTTTGTTATCTGTTCCCTTTTGACTCACCAGATGTGATGAACCGGTTGGCTTTCCTTGTATCTGGAGTCAAGGCCGCTGCCACGGTAGCAGGAGTCTCCCTCGCTCCGGCCTATCAACGTAGGCAGGGTCCGTGTACCATTGACATCTGATGCAACACACATGCGCTATTGTTTGTGGTTTTACGTTTCTTTCTACAAAGCTTTCTCAGGCCTGGGACAGAAAGTGCAAGGTTGCTTCTCTCCTTGTCACCCTCTCCTTTCCCGCCGCCTTTCTCCTCTCTTGAACCGCCGTGCCTGGATAGCTGTTTTGTCGTGTCATCTGCCTTGCTCATCCTGTGCTCTCGTACTCCACCTATTATCCCTGTGGGCAAGGGAAAGGGCTGTCAAGTGTGTGTGATTCTGGTTAATTGCCTGACTCTGACTGATCCTTGGGTTGTGAAATGTCAGGTAAACAGTTTTAGCATTTGTCCATTATCTGTCACAATGTAAGAAAGTGTTTGGGATGGAAATGGAGGCTGGTTGAGTTCCTGAGAATCCTACAGGGTAGGATGGAGAAAAAGTGTCATACAGGATTATAGCCCTCGTACTAGGGGTTTGGCTAAATTCAGAAAAGTGAGATTTGTAGGTGTTGTGGAATGAACGAAAATGATCAGAGTTTTTATTGTGACCTGAACAGGGGGGATTGTGGGAATGGTAGTGTGTTGTCAATGCAGTATACTGGGGTTTTGGGAAAGAATAATCAAAGGGACGTGAAGAAGAATGATTGGGAGTATTCAGGTAGGAAACAGGGATACTGGGGAATGTGGAATTTAAGTGCAACAGGTTGTCTAACGAATTCACCAGATGCAGAGGGGATGATGGATTCTCGAAAAGGAGGTTCATTGGGTGGAAGGGAGGTCGGGTTGATACAGTCCATAAAAGCCTTGAGGACCTAGTCTTCCTCATCCCTTTCTCCGGTATAGTACCGCTTCTCAGCTGGGGCATTCCCCTGATCATAACCCCGGGCTCCTCTGCACATATGATCCTCCCCCGGTCGCCCACCTCCAGGGTTGGAATCTGAGAGTGCCAGCCCCTTCCTGTTGACGCTAATCCCTATGGCCATTCCCACATAGTCCCTGCCCCTTCCTTCCCAAAACACATTTTCCTGGGAATTCTTTGAGCTCGCTTTACTCAATCCTTACCATCAAACTTTGTGCTGGGAGTGCCTGCCATTGTTTTTTCAAAGCAGTGTTCTGAGAGTTAATCACTAAATTTGAGTTGTACATCTACTACTGGGGTAATGAAAATGTTCTAACCAGGTCTGCTTTAAACCACTCAATTTATAAGCACTATGCAGGTCCTTCACTGAAGTCCTGTAAAAACAAGCATTGACAAAGCCAACAGTTTTGGGTTGTGTATAAGTATTTTGACATGTGCCATGCACTGCTATTACGTGCCCAGGCACTTCCACCATTTTGCACCTGCTACCATCAATGGCCAGTTAATACCACTGTGGCTTTGCCTAGCAAGTGCCTTTCCCATTCCTCCACAAAAGGCCAAACTCTTGGCATTGCCAATGCTTATTGTTTTGTGCTTTAAAGAATGTAGATTCTTGCTCTAATGTGTTAAACTCAAATAGTGCACAAATTAAACATACTACCATAAAATGTTCCTTTATCAGTTGATGGCTGTAAAGTGACACAGAAAGCGATTTTACAAGACATGAATTTGTAAAGCCTGTTACGGCTTAATTAAGTGCTGCAGTGGCAGGTAGAATTCTGCTCTGTGCTGGCTCAAGCAACAGGCATTGTGACATGACAACTGAAGTGTAATAACTGATTGCAGAGGAGTAATTATGTAATTTTCCTATTGCATGTCAGTAGTGATGTCACATCTAGCCTGGAATAAGAACGTTATTTATAAGCTTTAATACTAGTATTGCAGGCTGTCATGTATTATGAGATTACTTAGTTTGTAATAGTGAGTTCATCTTTCTCACAGCTAGGTTATGCACAAGTCTCGCAAGGCCTGGATTATTCCCTTAGGTTTATACGCCTTTTCTCATGAATGAACCGCTTTTCCACAGTGGATGCCTTAACGCTCTCTTGCAGTGGCCTAGCTAATTAATTTTCTCAGGAAAATAGCCATGAAGCATCCCATATGACATCCAAGGCCATCTTTGGCATAGTGTTTTCAGAGAAGGAGACAATGGTCCTAGAAAAATCACCTGAGACCACAGTGTCTTCCGCAGGGCATCTTTCGAGCGTCATGGGGCTTCATAGAGAGTGCCTAAGCAGTCTATGTTTAGATATGTTAATATAGAATAATGATCAGAACATACCCAGAGTGCAATTTCTATTCCAGCTAGGAACAAAGCCAGAGATGAAGAGACCAATTAGATGTCAATGATGGAGTAACATCTAAGCACAAAGGTGAGGTGTGTGTAGCTTCTCTTAGTGGGATGAAAATATCACCACATCTCATTGAACCCAAGGTTTTTCCAGATCTCTGTCATTACAACTCAATGTTTGAAATCAATTGGTGTATAGGCCAGGGAGGTGTTGTATAAAAGTCTCCAGTAGCTACGATTTAACCAGCAGAGAATGGTGCAGTCTTGGACAGAAGGTCCAGGAAGAAATCTTCTTGTTTTTCATTTGGGGCATAAACTCATATTAATGTGAGAAGGTGACCAAATAATAGCCCCATCATCATCAGAAATCTCGCATTCAGGTTTCTGAATATGCTCTGTTTAGAGAAAAGGATGCTTATGGCCAGGAATATAGCTACTCCTCTTTTCTTCTAGCCACCAAAAGCAAAGACTTGCAGTGGAAATGTCAGACTCATAGACGAGGATCAAGAGATCTCTCCAGGAGCCCTCACAGTTTAACGAAAAAGGATGTTTTGCATTAAACTAGTGAATTGAGACCCTGAACATTCTGGGTAACTACTGACATGTTGCCTATCATCAGATTGTGATCATTCGGGCATCACTGCACAAAGCCTGAGTGGCCATGATTGAAATATGCATGTAATACCTTATGTCCTTGTTCATGTTCTTCCTTCTACCAATATAACAGAATCTAAGTTTAAAATGAAACAGACCCCCAAAAACCAGCCTAAAACTGAAAGTGAGGTCTCACAAGCTGACTTACACACATAGCTCATAGAAGGCTTCTAGCGAGGCCTCAGCATTGCTTGCCAACTCCAAGGGAACCACCAACCACCAGCAGCGAAATAGATTGGTACATCGCAGAGTAATGCTGGTAAAGAAAACAAACAATTTTGAGCTAAACTGGGCAATCCTTAGTATCATAAACAAATGTCAGGCAGGTTACAGCACCTTCATCCTTCCTCAAGCTGGATCTGTCTCTGCAAACCTACTTCACACGTCAGGTTTTCCTCGCTCCTGTCCATCCTTGTCAATTTCTTCTAGGATTAAGGTATTTGCTGAAGATGAAGGGGTTTACTCAAATTGTTCTGACTGGTGCGGACATTGGAGAGGATCTATGTCTTTCAGGGAAGTTATTGTCCAAGAATGATCGTTATAGGTTACGAGGCAAGTAAAGGGGAAGCCTCGAAGCCTCTCTGTTTTTTATTTCATGGTCCCAATATCAGGAGATTATTGCATAAAAAGCCCTAAGCTTAGACAATGTTGCTGTCCTGAGATCTTGGAAAAGTATAATATCACCTCTTTGAACTGGGTCACAGACGATTTCCTGAAAGCTCCCAGTGTTTGTTCCTGTAGCTTTTAGAAATTGGCATGTGTAAGAACATCTGGGACTGATCAAAGTGAATTCGCCCAGCTCCTAACAGAGAATGTTTCTCAGAAGCGTTGCAATAAACCTCTGAATAACATCACTTTCTGCACCTTGCTCCAAGTCCTACATGCAAATGTCAAGTCTTCTATTTCTCTAAGCCCTTGTTCTTATTATGTTCTCGGTTTTACCCTTCAATGCTAGGAGGTCTGCACGCTTTTCCACTTGCTTGTAGATCAAATCTTCCATTGCTTTTCAAATAGTCAGTTCTTTCCAAACAAAGAAATATCCTTTTTTATGAATTCAGGTCTGTAGTTTTAAGTTGCTGTAAAAGTGTGAATTACTGCAGAGTTCAACCAGTAGATCCTTGCAGTGTTTTGCATTGCATAATTGGGGGAAACAGGCTAACCTAACTCATCAGCAAAATTGAAGACAAATTCAAAATCATCCAGGCATCAATCCTAACCACTGACATCACTTTGAGCAACTCTAAAGACAACTGTTTATCATTCTGCTATGACATTATAGAAGGGGAAAGACCATATGCAAACCAGTCTTGTTACTACCCCAAAAGGGGAGTCCAGCTCAAGCACCTAGGTCACGTCCCTGAGACCATAAGCAAACCCAGACATGTTTCATCCTCAGTGTCAGGGGACCAGATTCGCCCACATGATCCATGTGCCGGTTGCAGGCTGACTGGGGTATGACCTGATGTCTACACCTCAGCAGAATACTCCAAATTCGCTTTCCCAGAGGTCCACGTGCCGGAACACTGCCACAAAGTCATTGGTTATGTCAGCAGACTTGCTGCCATGGCCGTCGATGCAGCTTTAGGAAGCTGTTTTCATGGCCGCTGTGCTCCTCGACGTGAGTTCGGCATGAGTGGCGTCTACTTTCTGCTTATGATGTTTCTCCTTCATCGACTGCTTTGCACTGCTTTTTGGATTACCCTTTGTTTATCGTCGCCTGGATACCATGGTGCCTGGATCAGAGACTCCTCTTGGACTACTTCTTTGAATTGACCCCCTTTTGGAGGTTTTTTGGGACATGTAAAATGGTGTGTTGTAGACTTGTGACTTTGGACTTATCCTAGTTTTATGGCTCGGATTTACCCACAACCTTCTGGCAACATTGATCTTCCTTTGCTCCTCCCCACTTCCTCTGTGTCCTCTCCCAGTCTGGGGGCTAGTCCCCTCTATAGCTACCATGGGTCTGATTGGGGGGAGGTGTAGAGGCTTGTTGAAAAACCTTAATGAATGGGCCTGTTTTTTCCTTTGCAGCTTCCCAGAGAGGGACCAGTGGCATCTCTCTCCTCAACCTTTCCGTTCACTCAATCAACACTAGGTTTCTTGTTTTATGGGGTGATTGCATGGGTAGGTAGGTCTTGTTCCCACCTGTCTGATGACCTTTTGGTTGGTCATGCCTGACAAATGGGTATTACCAGTGAGATGTAGCTTCGATCTCTAACTGGCTCAGGACTCATACCTGAGGTGAGATAAGCAAAATGGAATGTTGATTGCTGTATCTATTATCCAACTCGTCCCCAGGAGCGCTTGACAAGTGACTGGCCTGTCTCTCATCTTTCTCTATGGAAGCTTCTGGTCTGTGGAGAGATGTCCTCCCTATTTCCAGCAATCTAAATGTCAGCAACCACTAGCATTTTCCAGAAGTGTGGCCATACCAACAAGTCAATGCCACATCCGAGACGCCACCACTTCAGAGGTTCCAATGTAGGGAGTGTAATGAATCTAGGGAATTCCTTCTTTCTTCCCTGGGGGAGCCACATCCTTTGAGGCTATGGACGGGAGCCTGTAATGGAGCGGCAGGAGCACTCTTAGCAGCTACACCAATTACCAGCAAGAGGATACCTGGGCCCCAACAATTCCCTGCCGCAAGAAAGGACGACTCAACCATAGGGCAAAGTTAACTGTCTTTATTATCAATCAACACAACAGGGATTGCCAATCAAACAGCATAAATGTCTCCAAGGGCTCTCGTCCCACAAACATGTGTCACTCGTTTTTAACTGCTAGTGACATTACCGAAACAAGTTACATCCCAAAAACCTAACAGGGAAGGGGATTGGTTAATTAAGTAAAACTATATGTACAATCTATATGGGTTAATATGATCATTGGGTAACCATATCTGGTGGCTCCTTCTAGGACCTCCTCTACGTATCAGAAATATGAAGTTGCAGGTTAGCATAGAAACAATTGGCCCATGCAGCATAGTGTGCTTAACGTGAAAGGTAGTTAGGAATTGGACAGAATGGGTCTTCTCAGCCTTGGTACCTTGGACAGTTATCAGGCCAAGAGCTACTACTCAAGGCAGTGGGAACAATCACAAAAGTGCTGCGTGTTCCCAATAAGTTGCCATCTCTGATCTGCCAGACCCTGAGACAGAACATTCCGCTTTGAACCTGTATAATAGTTGTATCTTTCCACCTTTTTTTTTTTGCTGGGAACAGCTCGCCTCCGTCTGCCTTGAATGAATAGGCACTGTCTCACACATTCAGGTCACGTGTGCAGGGACCACGAAATGGAGCTCTCCTGCTTGCAATTAATAGGATTCTAGGCTGTATCCCTTGCAGGTGCCCTATTGCATTGGCTGACTGAAAACTTTCCATCTCTGCTCGTCCTTGGCGAGGCTGTGCACAGTGTCTCTGCTGAAACCCTTTGTCTGTGTGCTTCTGCTGGATCTGTCTGTCAGCCTTTCCCTGTATTCTGAAGTTCGCCTTGCTTTCCCCATTCACTCTAATGCACCTATGGCTGCCATCTTTGTTCTAATGGCCGTGCATGTTAGATGCGATTAAGCATGAGCACGCTTGGTATACGTAGTCCTAAACATATTGCTGTTTCAACGTAGCAAAATATATACTTGGGATATGTGTGTCAGTCCTCTAACTATGTGAGTCAAATGCATTTGTTTTGTGTCTATCTGCAAAAAACTAAAGTGTTTGTGTAGCTTTGTGCATGGATACCTATGTGCTTCATGTCTAACGCATCTTTGTCATGGTGTTAGTAGTGACGTCATCAGCTTCTTTGAGGTTGTAGTCAGTCAACTTATTCGATCAATTACAGCTGAATCTCTTCAATGTTGTCAGCCGGGTATGGTCTAAATTGTTGTCTGAGTGAATAACGTTTCTCATATCTACGATACATCAGCGATGGTGAGGAAGGGCCCACAAGTTATGTTCATCTTTCGTTTCTCTGTCTCCTGGCTACAAGTTGGGTGGGGCTCATGAGGGCCAAACCAGCAGGGAGAAGTGAAGCACCGGAGAAGCGAAGATGGCAGGAAACCAGTCTTATCTGATGGCGCTACCATGCTACAGACATAATGGGCCCGCGAACAAGCACAGAGAACAGAGAGCGACGGAGGAAGCCGAACAAAGACGCTAAGGAGGGAGAAGAACGCAATGCTCCCTACGCCACCCCACTGGAGCACACTGAATGCAGTGAAGGTACCAGTGTTGCCCAGGATGGAGGGAGGAGAACCGACAAGAGCATGAAAGGGGAAAGAGAAACAAGTGACATAAAACCACATACGGGTCAGTGAGACCCGGAGAGAGAGAATATCAAGGAGTGGGATACGGAAGTCCTAGAAACCCAAATATTGTACATTGACAAACGGCAAAGAGACAGCCCCCAGGAGCTAAGAAAGCGAGGGGGCCATAGGAGTCTGGAGCGCCCTATTGAGACAAGTAAAACTTTGCAACCTATAAATCACTGGGGACCTAGAGGGTCCAATGAGTCAAACCAAGAACAGGGAAAAAGGGAACTTGGAGAAATCTTTGTATAAAATTAGTAGAAAGAGAGTAATCCAACTGGTGGATAATGATTAGGAAATCATCCCTCAACTTAAGGAAATTGAAACATTTTATTTCTTTAAAGACTTCACTTTCTTCTTTGAAGATCCTAAGGAAAGCCTTTGGGAACATTTCTTAATAAACCGCCAAGAACAAACATTGGGAGTGTGATATAGAATCAGGAAGAAGTCTTGAGAACCCTGAGAAAAACTGGACTAAAGAAGTCTGAGTAGATGGCATATTGCTGCATCTTGCTTTCTTAAAGTGGTAGGGCCAGTTAGCTAAAAGGTTTTAGACTGAGGACTACTTTTGCTTTTGACTGTAGACAAGCACCTATAGTTTAGTTTCTAGGAATGGAAAGGTGAATGAAACCTTTGAAAGTATTTCCTCGAGTCTGAGTCTGATTCCTTCTTCTGGCTCGCCACAGGGGCCAGGTATATTCTAGACTGTTTCCTACTGTCAGATGCTGGTATGCAGTGGGGGAAAATCATCAGATGTGTACTTAATCATTTTATTTAGTGAGGTGCATATATTTTTTGGGGAAATGCTCAGTATTCAAAAAGGTAAAAAGGTAGACAGCATCCACTCAAGACTCCCATAGAGCTGCATGAAGGTGCACCTTACATATTGGCCTTCATGCATCTGCCTCACAGGTTTGACTATTGTTTGAGTTAACATTTTGTGCTTCCTCCAAAACGTCTTGACAAAACTCAGAATGAGGAGTGAAATGTCTCAGGTGGGAGATAAGCTACATTTCTAAAGGGGGTGCTAGTTTAATTGATCTCTCCATTGACATTTTGAATAGCCTAAGAATGTTGCCAGATAAAATAAATTAGCAAGAGCTGCCTCATTCATTGGCTCTTGGAATTCATATGCGGATGAGTTAGGCCATGACATTAGGGTTGTTGTTGCGCGCATCCGAAGTGGGCTCACAAGTGGCTGTTTGGCTGTTCAGATGGGCGGGGCAGCGGGGGCAGCGAGAGATTGACTCAGCAATTGTTCTTGGGGTAAGAAGAATATATTATATCCCCCCATCTACCCCTTTTCTGTTAGTTAAAGCCATTTCTCAAGATATTATGGCAACTGTGTTGCGCAACGGAAAAATATGTGCTTTAAAGATCCCAGGGTCTATATTGACAGCAGAAAATATTCCGACCTCTCAATGCGTCGTTATAGAAATAAAGTCCTCTACGGATATGCAAGCATCACATGAAACCATTCACATGGGGGAGGGACACGAAGATCAAAAACCTGTGACCCCTCCTTTGGTTACCATTACCCAAGAGGAGAACCTAGAGGGGGCAACTGTGGAGGAGGATGTAAGGGCAAAAACAAGAGATCGAATTTTCCTACATGCACTCGCAAATACACACAAAAATGGGTGTCCAATCTTTGGGGGAAGAGGACATATCCTTTGTGCCTGCGGGCCTGTCATTTAAGTCCCAAATCCCAATTCAATCAGGTTTTCTACATTGTAAGAGAGTCATTAAGTCAAAAACTAATTGAGGGGACAGAAAACCTCTCAGAGGCGATAAATCTCAATGTACCCATGATGGGGCAGGCAGTGAAGACGGAATTGGGGAAGCAAGCTAGGCTCTCAAGGGGCCCCTCTACACCTGTAAACGCGGCTAGAAATGGGATTGATCAAGTGCACCTATTCAATACACTCCCTCAATTGAGGACCACTACATCATACAGAGTATTCTCATCAAATGCAAAATTTCCGCTACCATCTGCCTCAATATTCACAAACACACAAGAGGATTGGGGAGTGGAATACAATAATGTAATGGAGGAGCAGGGGGGGCCACATACCAAAGGAAAATCTGCCGGTGCCTGTATTGCCAACTCACATCAATAATCCCCCAACTTTAGGGGCCTCCCTTACAAGCTCCCCTATTAATGATAGAAATGCCAAATTCGAGGACTCACTGCCAGTGATATCTAGAATACTAAACCTTTTAGATAAAGGTCATGAGCTTACCCACTGGGAGATGAGAGACTTGAAAAGGATTGTATTGGATACCCAATTAAAACTTACCAAAGTGGAAGGATTTCATATGGGTAAAGATGATAATATGGTACCCCAAAAAAAGATAGATAACACACAAATTCCTAAAATAACTAACTGACAAGGATCCCAAACCTTGGCTATTGGAAAGGGAGGTCTGAGTTTTGCAAGTGTGGTACCTTTGGGGATTGCGATGAATCTATCGAAGGAAAGAAATAAGAAAAATGCCCAGAAACCTGACTTAGAGGGGGAAAAAGGGATCATGGTGGTCTTGAAAGAGCTATCAGTGAAAATGTCTTCACTGGAAAAGGGCATGCTAGTGCTATTAGGGAACACCACCCCCACAATGCCCTTGAGACCGGCAATGTCAGCCCAGGAAGAGGATACCACTCCCACTGTCACCCCTGACAGTCCATCTCCTCTAACTAAATTGATGGACTCCTCTGATGGTTCAGGGGTCAGAGATGATGAAACAAAAAAGCAAGCGGAGGAGGGAAGTCTGACTGGAAATGGTTTCTTCCTCTCAAGGAAACAGAAACGATTGGCCTTAAAGGCAAAAAAAAAAGGCTGATGAAAAAGGGACGGACCTCTTCTAAGTCAAAAATTCCCAAGAAAGAACTCAAGGCACCCTCAAATGAAGTTGCACTATCCGACCTAATACAACTCAATGAGGAAAGTAGGATGGCCTTGCAACTAAATAGTATTGATACTTCAAAATCTATCCCGGGAGCAATTCAGGGAAATAACAAAAACAGAAAAAACTTGAAAAAAATAAAAATTACAAATATGAAACAGGGGGAAGATATCAGATCAAAGGTAGATGATAAGACAGAAGGAATTGATAATGAGAAAGTACACCCTCCACAAATGGAGGGGGAAAACAAAGAGACAAAACAGTCACAACTTTCCAACTTCTATACGGTTTTGGAGAAGTCGACATCTCGCCAGATACTGTCATGATCTCTGCTTCCAAAAGGTCAGGGTTTTCCCAACTCCCTTGGAAGCAGATCCATAACCCAGGTTCCGAGTGCCAACCAGTCCCAATTGGGACCTTTTGGACCCAGTCCTGGCGCCAGTGGCACCAGGCTCATAAATATGCCCAGTCCCAGCGCTGGAAGCGCCGGGCTCATAATGCTTGGGTGGATTTACCTGCAGCAGACCATGCTGCTTACTTGCCTGCCAGTTGAGTCTCTGATCCTCTTCTGTTTGGAACTACTTTTCCTGTTGGGTGGGGCAGGAGCCACTCCCTAGATTCAGAACACTGGAACTCTTCTGGAAAGCAGGAACTCTTTTCTTACCTAGGCGTGGCTGTGGAAGGAGACATCTAAGCACTACAGGAGGCTATTTAAACCACACCCGATGGATGAATCTTGCTTTGCGTTATTCTGCATCCTCAGCAGCAGAACGCTCATCGTGTCTTCTGCATCTGATCCTGGGCCTAAGGAAAAAGGCTTACCATCCTGAATCCAGTCTTCAGCAACACCTATAAAGACAAGAAATAACAGGTTAGCATTACGGTCTTCAGTGACAGCTCTTCACTTACCTGGTCCATCGGCTGTCACCAACGCCTCGCGCTGCATTCCGGCATCTGGAAGACAAAGGCTTACCTACTCTTCGTGCGCTCCGGAGGTCTTCACAATGCATTCCGGCATCTGAAAGACAAAAGCTTACCAACTCTTCGCACGCTCCGGAGGCCTTCGGCGCTGCATCCCGCATCTGAAAGACAAAACAAGGTGCGTTTAAAGACATTGGGGAACTTTAATACTCACGTGCCATTACTCCTTTCTACATCTAACCCAGTGGGTATTCCGGCACCCTGCAGCCGCCCCGAACTTGTACCTGCAAAATAAAAAGACAGTTAGAGCGCATCGTGAAGCAGGCAACAAGCGCTTACTTACGTGCTTCCAGGCGCTTCTATTCATCACACGGGCTCCATCTTCAACTCACTTCAGCCCGCCATCCGCCATCGCCGGAACCCTGCAAAACAAGAGACATCATTACTTAAGACTTTAAAGACATTAGAATTACTCGAAACTTACCGTTCGTGCAGTAAACGACGGACAACAGTCCTCTGAAGTCAAGAGGCCTGCTCCCCTTATCCAGTGAAGAAACTGGTTACAGCACCCTGCCTCGAGGCAGATGGAGAGCACGGCGTTCACTTACCTAAGGTGAGAGCGTTAACCTTTGGGGTTCTACAGGAGAAGAGAAAGGGAAGAAGAGAGAGACATTCAATAACCCAGTTCATTAATCCCACATTTTCTATCTGCAGACATCTTACCCTTCGAGCCAGACATACAGTGCACAGAGGTCCAGCCCAAAGAGCCAGCCGTGGGTTACACATCACCTTTGAAGATACGGTATGCGCCCAGTCAAGACCGGCGCCTCTACGGGAATCAGGTGAGCGTTACAGATACTACCACAAGACATCTCCAACCCCATGGCCGAACACTCAATGACCTCAGCAGAATCTAATAGGCTAGGCTTATCCTCTTTACCTTCAGCTCTCTCTTTAGCACCCATACCAACAGGGACCCTAAAGATCCCGGGGGCAGACATAACAGAGGCGAAAACAAAATCTAACCCTGGGAAGTCTCAATCTGATGGAGCTATGAATGAGGGTCCTACACCATCTTTGAAAGGAAACCAACAACCCCTGACCGGGATTGAAGGGGAAATTGCGAATCTCCCCAACACCATAAAAAGGATCATGATAGACCTGCTCCCCAATCTGTCATGGCTAGCCAATAAGGGTAAGATGGGAGGGGGCCACGAGATAAAGGAAAAAGGTGCTTGGGCCATGAATGAAATGTCCATCTCTTCTTCATCTAGGGGAGGGGGCCCAGAAAAAGCGCTGCTGCAGCATGATCGGTGGGCACAGAGGAGGAATCTGAAAGAGGTCCTACACAATTGACTGATGAACAAGGAAATGTCCACCCCAAAGGTCTACAGGAAACAAGGAATCCTATACAATATGAACCGGCCAGGCCCCTGCATGTGAAGGATAGTGACTTAAGGAACACAATGTGGCGAAACATCTCATTCCCGGAATATCTGAGTATCCTTTTCTATAATCTGTGTGACATTGGAGGGCCATCTTTGTTGAATAGACCTCGTATTTTGTCATTATTTAACGAGGTCCCCCGACTGAGGATGATTGCCTCCGCTGATATTTGTTTAGTGGATTTCATCCATCCCTCACGCTTTTACCATGTCCGCATTGTTCCTAACTCACAAAAGATTTTTGACATGATTATACAGGAGACAGAACAATTCAACAGAATGGGTTACGATATCCTGATTTGTAGTAATGGTTGGGAGAAAGGAAATGCCCAGGGGATGGAAAAAGGAAACTCAAATTTATCCAGGGATGAAGCAGATACACGAAAGGAAAATACCCCGGCTCACAAGGGAGAGGAGGGTTAGGATTGGAGTTGGCTAGCCCAAACGCTTAGAGAGTCAATATCCGAAATCCAAAAAATGAAACAAAAGCTTTAGTGTCACTAAAGTAGTAGACCATTGGAAATTCCTCTCATGGAATTCTAGGGGCCACTCGAATCTGGTGAATTCTGGGGCTCTTTGTGCAAAACTTAAATCATTTGATCTCTTTTGTATACAGGAAACGTGGCTTACATCTCCTATACAACTTGATGGTTTTATATGTATACATCTCTTAGCTAAAATGGGATTACGTGGAAGACCAGCAGGAGGTTTGCTCGTTGTGGCCAAAGTTGTATTAGGGACACGAATCCTAGAATCAATTGAATTGATGAACTTTGCCCTTGCTGTTGTAGTGGAACACGGAAGTGATTCAGTTTCTGAATTGATTTTAGTTCTAAATATTTACTGGAATTCCCAAGTAACATTGGGTAATGTTGCTTTGTACTTGAACAACTGTATATCTGCCATGTTGCTCAAATATAGAGGAATGGATATCATAATTGCGGGTGACCTCAACTCAGAAGTTAAATATGGCCAAGGTATTGGGGAAAAAGATGGGTGTTTCAGTATTAAGATCTAAGCTGAACTCGAAAAATGTGGAGGTGGTTCCTTGTGCAATTAAGCAAAAGTCAATTACGGGTGAAATCTGGAGGAACCTGTTTGATTACTGGGGACTGGACCATGTTAATGGTCTATTCGATTCCTCTCTGTATGAGCATACATGGTCGAATGGTGTTCATAAAACTCATATTGATCATATTTCCATGTCAAAATCATTATCTGCGCTATGCTTAGATATCCATATAAGCGATACAAACATGAGCGATCACAGATTCTTGAAGATCAAAATGGTATTAAATACTGTGCTCCCTAAACATAGCACACTGCAGATGCATTCGACAGTGTCTTGCGGTGAAAATCGCATAACTTGGCACGAGGGAAATGTTGATAAATTCAACACTGGGCCTCATTACGACCCTGGCGCTAAGGGGTTAACGGTGCTGTAAAAGGCTGCGGCGCCGTTAACCCCTTAGCGCCTAATTACGAGGTCCCTTTACGGCTCCCGGCCTTAACGGCTGGTCTGGACCAGCCGTTAAAGTAGGGACCCGCAAAGGGACCTTGAAGGTAATTACGGTACTGCAATTTTAGGTACCGTAATTACCGCCTTCCCCATTGCCATTGGGGCAAAAATGGGAATGGGAAAGGGCCAATGGTGCATGGGGAATTACCGCCTCACCAACCTTGGAATGGGGTGGTAATTCCCCATTGCGCCATAGCGGACTCGTTACAATACCGGCAGCAACCATGGTGCTAATAGAGCCATTGGTTACCGCCGGTGTTGTAATGAGGGCCACTGTCTTTGTTCAAGACTTCAATAGAATGCCTCTGTCTGCTAAATTCCAGTGCTATTCTGTATCGAATTTTACAGAGTACATTAAAGACATGATAGGGAGATCTATAAAACAAAGTAAATATGGCAGTATGAAACCGATGCATATACATGCATATGATCCTGTGGTAAGGCAAAAAAAAAATCTTGCAAATCGTCAAATTAGATCCATTCTGAAAACTAATTTGACTGAGATGGAAAAAAAGAGACAGATCCTACAAATTAAACAAACCAAAAAAAACTGGATGAAAAATCATAAGATGGCTCTATAAAATAATGACAACATCAATATGCTAGCAGCTTTAAGGGGATCCTCGGGTCGTGAATTTTGGGGCTTGATAAATGCACTTGAAAAAAGACAGGTCATACTTCAATCGGCCAATGTACAGGCAGATACTTGGGAAAAACATTTCTCAATCCTTTATAAAGGCAAAATGGCAATGACGCATGAACTACTGCTAAAAAAACAGGGGTCCTGGGATTTCGATTTCACGATTGGGGATATTGAATCCCAGATTAAGAGGGCAAATCACTCAATGGCGGCCGGCCCTAATGGGCTGACAAATAATACCCTGAAGAAGTCTCCCGAATATTAGGCAAAATCGTTATTTATCTTCTTCAACTCTATTATACAGCTCAGGATAATCCCTCAGTCCTGGAGGATATCTTATGTCGTGCCCATATGTAAAAAGGGGGACAGAACCTGCCTGACAAACTACCGCCCGATCTCGATTATGGACGCCGACTCGAAGATCTTTGCAGGGTTGGTACTACAGAGAATAGAGGAGTGGGCGGATTCTAATAAGATCTTACCACACCAGCAGTTCGGATTTCGAAAAGGGATGGGAACTGAAATAGGGGGACTGATTATTTGTCTACTCCTAGAGAAGGCATGTACAAAAAACTACAACCCCAATATATCTGGCGTCAGTCGACCTTTCACTTGCCTTTGATAAGGTGGACAGGGTGAGACTTTGTACAAAGCTAGCCCAAAGGGGGCTGCCGTCTCATCTACTGACAGTCCTTATTAATCTCCATGAAGATTCGGCAATTCAAGTGAGACTGAATATGTCTGGTGATCTTTCCAAAATAATCCAAACTAATAATGGCCTCAGGCAAGGGTGTTTATTTGCCCCAACCCTCTTTAACCTCTATACTACAGACGCTAATGTCCCTCTTATGACCTTTTCTCTTGTTTCCCCAAAGATAGAAGGCATTAAAATATGCTGGAATGTCTATGCTGATGACCTGCTTTTGGTTGATATCACTCCTGTTGGTTTACAGCGAAAACTTACGGCATTATCAACATATGCGCAAGAAAACGCATTGGTCATAAATGAAAAGAAATCAGTTGTAATATCCTTCACTACCAGGAAGAGAAATGCAAAATACAAATGGCGAATAAATGCATGTCCCCTAGTAAAAGTAAGATCCCTTTGTTATCTGGGCTTCCCCATATTTGGGAGTGCGTCTATACAGTCCTACTGGAATTTCTATTTGGAGTAAACAGATAAACTTATTCTCCAAATGAGGAAGGTTTCTGGCAAATACTGCAAATTTTCTATTATTCCTGTGATCAGGTTCTATAATCTGAAAGTCGTGCCAAACTTAACATACGGTCTGGAAATGTTACCATTTGCAACATCGCGTATGGTACAGAAAATGGAATCTAAAATATGACGGAAAATCATCTTTTACCTGCCCAAGTGTGTTCCTATATCCGCAATTCGTTATGAAATAGGACTTATCTCACTAAACATGAGAATTAAATCGAAAAAAATTGCACTATATCGGAATTTGGTTGTATCTAAAAACAATTCCCTCTATACTTTGCTGGGAGGAAGACTGAGAAGGGGAACTAGTGAATCAATGTGGATGCTGAAACTACAGAAAGACTGTGTAGATCTCCTCAATACCATTAACGTATCACATGAAATGTTAATTGTAAATCCAATGGGCGTGAAAAAACGGTTACAATGGTCGGACTGGGCCAACACCACGGAAAAGGTGGCTGCCTCTAAGATTTATAAACATCTTATCACATAGGGGAAAGAATTAGGCATATTGGAATCGTACTTGACTAAATTCCCAGATGCCATAAGGAGAGCAGTCTATCTACGTTTCCCTTTTAATGTTCTTCCTACTGGAGAAATTCTTGAAATTAGATCTGTTACGGGGCAGAAAATCCCGTCGCTTCTGTCATTGCAATTCTACGACTGAATCTCTTGAACACCTGCTTTTACATTGTGCAACAATTGCCCCACAGTGACTAACCTTGTTTGGGAAATTTGTTCACGACACTTCGAGGGTATTTACCGAACTACTATGGTGGTACATGCTCCATGGTAAGTCAAACACACTAAAGCTAGCTGTGGTAACCTTCTTAGTAGAAGTGTGTGGTTTGGCAACCCTAGGAAGAACAAACTAGCATTGCAGAGAATGTTGCATATTGGAGTTTCAATTATCCTTGAAGACTATGCCTCATTACGACCCTGGCGGAAAGATACCGCCAGGGCCGTGACTTTACCGCCATGGTGCTAACTACGTTAACACCATGGCGGTAAGGGGATTTACCGCCCCATTCCGACCTTGGCGGGGCGGTAAATCCCCAATCCCCATTTACCCTTCCCCATTCCCATTTTTGCCCCATAGGGCATAATGGGAGTGGGGAAGGCGTTAATTACGCCACCGTAAATTACGGTGGCGTAATTAACACCAAGTTCCCTTACCGCCATGGATTTTTACACCCGCTAGAAGCAGGTGTAAAATCCGCCATGGCGGAAAGGGAACTCGTGATTGGCGGTAAGGGGTCGGCGCAGCTAACGATGGCGCTAACCCCTGGGTCCCAACTCCTTCTCCTGCTTTGACCATATGCATATATCCTCAAAAATGTAGAGTGCTGCAGAAGGTTCTAATTGATTTGAGAACTTAAATGAATGGAAAATCTGTCTTTCTTTTTCTTTTGTGCCCCTTGGATTCTTTACGTTTTCTTTTGATTCTAAAAAATGTTAAATATTGAAAAGAGTTTGTACATGATCATAGATTAGAATATGCTGAAAGTATATTGTACACTCGTTTTAACGTTTCTAAAATCTAAGATTTGTAATACTCACATTGTATATTATTTTAGATTGGCTTAATACTTGGAATGATATTGTAATTGTATTTTAATTTCTAAACTTTGAAAATGTTATGTTAAATTTTGTAAAGGTTTAATTTGCATAAACCAAATACAAATAAAAAAAATAAAAAAAATTGTTATTGGTGTGTGAAGGTTGGCTGAGATGTTTAGTGCTACTTTGTTATTGCTGGTGAGCAAGTCAATGGGGGTCATTACGAGTTTGGAGGCGGCCATGGTGCTACTAGCACCATGGCCGCCTCCAAACCCATGTCCGGGTAGACAGAATGGGGACTTACCGGGTCATTCCATTCTGAAAACCATTCCCCATTCCCATTTGAGCTCCCATGGGTCTCAATGGGAATGGGGAAGGAGCTAATAACGGGGCGCAAATAGCGGGCCCGTTACTAGCTCCATGGTCCCTTAATGGGTCCCGCTAAGGACGGCTGGCCAGACCAGCCGGTCCTGGTGGGACCCGCTAAGGGACCTCGGAATGTGGCGGTAGGGGGTTAACGGCACCGGCATCCTGACCGGTGCCGTTAACCCCGTACCGCCATACTCGGAATGAACCCCAATGTTTTGTAATGTGATTGTTTTGAGTATTTATTTGTATTTTATTTTATTTTTTGAGAGCAAGGTGTTTCGACCAAATGGAACACCCACAGAGTAGCCAGTATTCAAAAGGACAGTCCTGCTAGGCAATGCCTGACAACAGAGAACTGTACATGAATCAGGCCAGTCGGTGATGGGAGAGTTGTAGGAGATGAAGGGATAAAACATGACAGACAATGATAAATGCAAGGAGGGAGATATGTATAGGCAGTGAAAGCATATATACAATAAGTACCATGAAATGGCTATTACGAAGGGGGAAGTGATTTGCAGGGATTTGATGGGATGGCGCCTTTAGCACAGTAGCTGACGCTTCACAGTGGATTTCGAGTGAGTGGATGCTGTGGTGCTCTTGTTGTTAGGGAGGAAGGTGTACCAATGGTGGTTTGCTAGAGATTAAGGAGGGTTCTGAAATAAATAGCTGTGGGGAGTGCAGTGGAAGGAGACAGAATCAATCAGCTAAAATGGGTTCTTAAATTCATTCAGGGAGCAAGCCCATGAATGGATTTAAAACCAGCAGATGACATTTTTAGATTAAGCAATTAGGTGAGTATGGAAAAGAACAGGGAAGATTGAAGCTGGTGTGAATGGCAAAGTTTATCATTTTATCATGAGAAGCAGTGCAGAGAGGGAGACTAATGAAGAAGCTTTAGAAGTAGTCCAGGCAACTGCATAAAAGGAGTTAAAAGTAGGCTTTTCGTAGAATGGTTGATAAGGAGAGGGCAGATTTTCCTGATGTTCGATAGGTTGTTCCTAATAAGCGGTTGTGGTAACAATGAAGACGTGATGGAGCTTCATATCTCTGTCAAAGAGGACGACACAGTTGCATGTCTTCAGGGAGTGAGTGATTGGGTCAGGCAAAATTATATAAAGAAGGATGGAAGAGGTGACGCATTCAAGGTAGCTCGTTTTTGAAACGTTGAACATGAGACAATGAAGATCCATATAAAGCTGGATCTCTGATTGCTGCTAGGCAATCCAAAATTTGTGAGGCGAGTTTGTGGTGAATGAAGGAAAGAAGATTATTTGGGTGTCTTCAGCAAAGAGGTGGTAAGAGAAGCCATAAGAGGAGGCAAGGTGAAAAATGGTGAACCCAAGTCAGAGAGATTTGGTGAACTCCCACCAAATGAGGGGTTGGATCAGAGGTTTGCATGTTCCAGGAGGTGGAGAAGGAAAACTGGAGAGGTCGGAGGCAATCCAGGAGAAAGTGGTATCCTGGATTGCGAGGTTGAAGAGTTCAAATGAAGAGGGGGTCAGCAGTCTTCAAGGGGGTAGAGCGGCTTAGGAGGTTAAGGTAGAGGAGAGCTTGAGAAGTTGAGCAGAGTTAGCAAATTTGGAGACATGGGCAAGGGCGGTTTACATCTATTGATGGGTGCATAATCCAGACTCGAGGGGTCACTGAATGTATTAATTTCAAGGTAGTTGGAGATTTTGCTATAAATGACATGCTCCAGGCATTTAGAATAGTGAAGAAAGAGAGTGATGGGTCAGTAGCTGCCAGGATTGGTAGAGGCAGCTATGGGCGTCTTAAGATTTAGTATACCAGTGCCCCCCTTTGAGCAATATGGAATGAGAGAGGGAGAGATACAGAGATAGAAGCATGTTAGTGGTGAATGTTCTTTGATGCTCTATGGAGGAATGAGGTCCTCAAGGGCACAAATGAGGTTGGCTGTCTGCAGGGTGGTGGCCAATTAAGTGAGGGCCTTGCAAATTCTTAAAAAACCCACTAGACCTGTAGGGCGAGTTCTTTAGTTTACATACTCGACCTAAGAGAAATGCACTTGCCCCAAGGTGACTTATGACAACACATTTACCAGTGCTTTTGTTTAAAATGGTGCATGTCGCAATACGCACGCTTCATATTTGGTGCAATGCTATCAAGAATTCTCAGCAAAACTTGTATTTGATATTTACTGCAAACAAAGTGTGTTTGCAGCAAATGAAAAATATGTTTCTAACACCCGCATATTCACCAGCAAAGTCGAGCATCATGCAAATGGCACTCGCCCTTCATAAAAACTACTCGCCAACGCTAGTGGGCTAGTAGATTTTGCGAGCCCTTTGAAGGCGCAAAGTTAGAATAGGGTACAAGTGAAGGTGGGGATACAGTAGAATGGAGAGGGTACTGCAGATATTTGTGATCTTCGATGAGAAGTATGGGGCAAATTCAACAACAGAGAGATCGGAGAAGACAGCCACAGGTAGCTTACATAGTGAGGAAGGTGGAGGAGAGGTTGTGGGGCGAGAGTGAAAAGATAGATTTGGCAGTGACCAGGTCCACTGTAAATGTAAGGAAGGCTTTTTTTAGGAAGTGAGTTGCGAAAGGGTGCAAGTGAAAAATGTGTGCGACCTGAAAAGGTGATGTTCCATGTCAGTTCAGTGGGTGGTTGGGTGAGGGATAGATGCAATTAACCTGTAGGAAGGACAAAGTACAGTGGTTCTTAAAGGGAGAGCTGAGAGAAAAACTGAAGTAAAAGAAAATCTGTTTTTAGTGGAGGAGAGCTGAGGAGGAGAAAAGGCTAGAAGGGATTCCTGACTGCAGCTAAGTAGGCGGCCAACGACTAAGGTGTACACTTATGTTTGAAGATTGGTGAGGTAGATGGGAGGGATGGGGAAATCAGAGATGTTAAATTGAATGAGGGAGTGGTCCAATAGTGAGGGGACAATAGTGAGATTTTTTAGAGGCAAGGGACAAAGAGAAGTTCAATAAAGTTACCTTGGGAATGAGTGGGTAAGTAGTGGAGCAAGGTCACTGATTGGTCAGAAAGGAGGGATTTGACTTTGCGGATCAGAGACTTATGCAAGTGGAAGTCCTTGATGAGCACAATGGGTGCTCCCATTGGAAGGGAGTGGAGTACGAGGTCCAGATCCGGAAAGAAAGAGATGAGAAAGCCCAGGGTTCATCAGGTGAGAAGGGAGGTTGGAGGATGGATTTGGGTGAGGTGGAGTGAGGCTAGATTTGTTTGTAGTTCTGGTATGGGGATGCTATTGAGTGGGTTGTGACATTAGTGGGTTTGGCCACTGTGATGCTTGGTATGGTACGAGATGGAGAAGAGAATGATATAGTGGCTGGGCCAGTCAAAGGTGGAGGAAGGGGGAAGAAAGTGTTGATTAGGTCCAGAGTGTTGCCTTCCACAGTCAAATGGGAGGTTAGCTCTAGGGCAGAAAAGAAGACACATAAAGTATCTTTCATGGTCTCGGTGATTGAAGTCTCTAGGGCAGGTGTTGATTGTGTGTGAGAATTTGGTTGAGGTTATATGGTTGTCAAAGTCCTCTGATATCTTTTTGGGGGTAAATGGGCTTGTAAATAACATAGAAATTGAGTGGTACAGTCTGATTACCCTTCACAACATTTTATCAGTAGTTGCAGCAATAACATCTTTTCAGCCAATGAGTTGGTTCCAAAGTTATAGTCATAATTGAAATCAGGAAGGTAACAACTTTTAAATGTTGTGTTGTATTTGCAAAAAACAACCGTGAGGGTAATTATAAAAGCGGAGCAAAGATGGACATATAGTAGCTCATGGGTGACGACAAGCTGTCTTTGTGTAAAATAGGATATGTGCCATTTTAATGCATCAAAAGGAAGGATGTGGAGGACGATGGGAACTCCATGGTGCAAATTTGGCTGCATCTCTGCCTGCTTTGAATTTTCATGTGAGCAGGAACACTGGAATGCCTATGGATTCCAACATATTTTTTACACCTGTAAAAACCAGGCCGAATCCATACAGAATCATGTTAATTCCAGTCTTACCAGATTTGCGTGACTTTTTCACACCCACTGCACAAAACAATTACATTGCACAGAGGGACACAAACACGCAAGTGTGAGCAGCCATATAGACAAAGCACATCATTCTTAAAATGCTCCCCAGAGTATTGCTGCTTTTTAGCTAAGTGGCTGGGCTCCCAATGGTTGGTAGTAGGAGAAAAACATTACTCTGAATATAGTAAATTACAATAGTCTATCCTAATGAAAGATATGCTCTAGACAGTTTGGCAGAATAAACTGGCATGCTGCAAAAGCAAAAAAGTTCATACACATTTATTTTTCAAAATTAAGTGATTCAATATCCAAGTTGAAGACATCTTTAATGTTTAAAGATGTTATTTTCACTAACACATGGAAAACTACACCTGGGGTAAATGCTGATCATCCACATGTACACTCCCTGGCAAAACATGACCTAAGTTAAGAGCCAATGTAATATCAAATGGGGAATTGTAATCAGAACCTTAGTAGCAATACCTTAAGATACAGTCGTCTGTGTAAGGTTTTCCCCTACTATCTAGTAATGGGTCCTTCACCGAAAATGGCTTCAATCTGGAGAGGAGTGTGGTTACAGCAGGCACCTGTCTAACATATTCCGCAAGATGATCCATAAATATAATTTCTTCTGAGATAATCAAATCTTAAAAGAGGTAGAGAACACAAAAGAAGAGAGGACAGTGCATTAATCAAAGGAAGCATAGTACTGTACAATTAACATAGGCCTCTACATTTTCCTCTCCCCCGAAAGACCAACTTAAACAGATTGCAAATAAACCACTTAGTAGGAGGAATAGTAACATCGGATCACCATTTGCTGCGATGCTTGGGGGCCTCGATGCACTGCACTGCCATCCATGGCTCCAACTTGACACATTGCGACATGAGACAGCAGTTGCTTTTATCAGAAGGACTTCAAAGGGGTCGCCCAGGTTTGTCTCAAACCATTCTTTCTCTGGTGTTTTCTTAACAGAAACCAGTCCTCATGCTGAAATGAGTGGAAAAGTGTATTTGGGCACTTGAGTAGTGTGTCCCGCACCTGTTAATAGATGCATTGAACAGTTTTCATTAACTGCTTACAATAGTAAAGTACTGCATCGTACAACAAGTGCCATTGGTTGATGGTCTGGTAAATGCATTGGCCTGCCAGTGGGTATTTCATATGGGCTCAATCCGTCCCGCTGTTTGAATTATCTGGCATGCTATTAGAGGAAATGGTTGGGCTTTCTGGGCAGTTTGGAAATGTTATTATTTAGGATCACATTTTGGTATTCCACTAAGACAGTTGATTGTGGTTGGTATGACAATGGAGATTTTCTTGAATGCCCAATGCTTTAACCAGCTACTGCTATCAATGTCCCTAAAAATGATTACCATTGTCACTACTGATACTCAATGGCACACCACATCCAGGCATAAAGTTAAAGCTCCAACATTTTGACTACATCATGTGTATCAGCCCTATGAGTTAAATATTATTTGAGCCATTCAGAAAACACATTGAACACCATCAGCATGAATTCCAGACCCGGCACCTTCGACATCTGTATCAAATCGCACTGTATTTGGGCACGTAGGGCTTCAATGTCACTGGGCGTGCCTCTCGCTTCACCCTCTCTGCTTTTCCCACATTCTGCTACTGGCAGATCAGGCACTGATAAACTAATTGTTCTACCACATGTGGAAGACCCAGGGAATGCCATTCATTCTTTATCTGGCTAAGCACCTCCTATACATTAGATGTGCCTCGCAGTGCAGCATTCTAGGGAAATAAATTGGAGAGATTTGAAAATCACTAAATGTCTTGCATGCGATCGCCACAGCTTATTACTGTGAAGGGAAGATTTTGTCTGGTTCCATGGTTTTTTCTCAGAACTTGGTGCTTGCCCTTGTAACTTTGTGAGCTGTGCAAGTGTTTCATAGGGAGGGCTATCTGGCTGCACTTGTCTCTGTGACATAATGTTTTCTGTCCGGCTTTCAAGCGTAAAGGCAGTCTCTCTCACCACTTGGTCTGCAAAAGCTTTACCTTAAGTGGTGCAATGTAGAGAGGCATAGAGAGCAGCACACTTTATGACCACTATTTATTTTGGGAGCATAATTGTTTCTTAGAATTCACTCACATATTGAGCATTTTTAATTTGCGTTCCCGCTGGCTGATAAGTGACCCCTCTCTTTCCACAAACTATCCCAAAGACAGTGACAACCTGTATATATGTTAACTCACTTATCCTTTGCTATATTAGAAGCCACTACTTCTGCTGCCTGCGCAAAATGTAACTCTGGTAACTGCTCACTTTCCAGAACTAACTGTGACAGCAGTACATGCTACATACGCAGACTTCAAAACACCTTCAAAACCAGTGTTAGGCAGAAACCTGTGCAGTTCCCTTAGGGACCACTGCAAAAAGTTTAAGACTACAGGTGTTGGCAGTAAACCCAATTGGTAGCAGTCTGTACCACCCAGATTTACCTGGTAGCTGTGGCAGAAGGGGGAAAACCCAAAACTATTGAGATGGTCAATCTGCCTTCAAGGGTTTGATTTCACCATTGAGCACAGGTCAGGGTGTCACCACCAAAATGCTGATGCTCTCTCTAGGATGTATGTCATCGACTAGAGGTATGAGATTCATCCAAGAGTGGATTAAATCCTCCTGTCCCTTAGTCTGGGGGGGGCGAGTGTTATGGAGAATTCTCTGTATAGGCTAATTTCCCAAACCTAGTGAGTCCCCCAGCAGCTTTGCTGGATTTTTGGGGTTTATTTTTTTCTCCTGCTAAGAGTGAGACTCTTTTTCTCCCACTCTTAGGCATGATTTGAGAATGTCCTTTGACTTTGTAATGTGTTTTATGGGCTATGGGGTCTTTTACTTCATAGGGTTTCATGTGCTTTTGGTAAGTGTGTTACACAGCACCCTCAGTGCAGTAACACAGGGGTGTCATAGTGACCCCCAAACATAGACTCCATACCCTGGCACTGACTAGTGTCTCCCAGGGCATGTTAAGCCACCATTTACTAGTCTTAAATTGTGAACAGAACCAGTACAAACCATCATATTGTGGTAGTCATCTACATATTGCACTAATGCAGGGCCTCCCGGAAACATAAGAGCATGTCAATCTTTTTTCGAGCTTTGACTAAACAGGGTTGGGCTTTCAGTGTACACGTAGGGTAAACAAGACCATGTGAGCTGCCTCCCAGCATACATTAAAGAAAAAATACTATCTGGATGAAAAGCGACAGAGAAGATAGCTGAGGATAAGTCAACTGCCGCAAAGAGTGATGCTGTGGGCAGTATGCATGAGAGAATAGTTGCCAGGTTAGGGACCACGGGAAATGATGGTAAAACCACAGCATTCACTTCTCTTAAGTGTTTCACAAATCTGTAAACCTCTTGACCGTGTTTCTTTATGGCTAAGACTGGATGTAGTATTTTATGGGCTTGTGGTCGGTGCGAGTATTCCTTGTTCTAACTAGGTCAATTGCAGTGGAAATTCCTGCTTCTGCCTCATGTTTTAATGGTTATTGTGGTTTTCTTGATAATGGCTTTGTTGTGTTGGCTTTAATATATACAGGTTCTATATTACATATCAGTCCTGCTTCAGATGCGTGCTGTGACCATATGTTCTGGGGCACCTTTGCTATAGACTCTCTGCTCTCTGTCTTCTTGCTGAGCGGTCCACTTCCGGATTTCCTCCATTGGACGTACCCTTCCTGATTTCGGAGTCTACATTCAACTGCATCACATTGGAACTGTCTACGACTACATCCGATCCTGTGTAGTTTTTTTTTATGCCTCCGGCTTTTTCCCCTTAACAGACGTGCACGGGGATCCGTTCACAGCCCACTATTCTAGTGGCACTGTGACGTCCTTCCGTGCCCGTCCTTATCTTCTAAAAAAAAGAGAGAAGCCATCCTTGAGGAGCAAGAAGAAGAGGGATTCCAAACCGAAGTTTAAAGGTGAGGAGGAAGGGGAAGGAGGGGAGACGGAGCTTATTTCCGAGGAAGAGGATATTACTGAACAGTGTGATAGTTTGCAACACCCTGAAACAAACATGGCCATGCCACAACAACTCCAGGAACTAGTAGCAGCTGTCCAGAATTTGAATCTAGAGGTTCACAATCTAAAAAGTGCCAATACTACCTTGCAACAGAAGATGACTGAGAGGGAACAAGCCTCTAATGATCTTCCTCCACTCCCATTGGTCTCTGGGAAATGTGATGGTACACCCAAAAGGGTGAAAGAATTCCTGGATGCCTGCAATCTTCATTTTGATTTCCGGACCCATACTTTTTCCTCTCACCATGACAAAGTAGGGTTTATGATAACCCACATGACTGGAAATGCCCTGAGTTGGGCCACTCCTTTAGTCAACCAAACTGACCCGGTTCTGTAAGATTATACTGCCTTCTACCGTTTTGAGAACTGAAACCACTGGTATAGCATCAGAATACCTCTTGGACATCAAACAAGGAAACTCAGATCGGTTGTCCTATATAACATCTTTTAAGCAAGTGACATCTGAGGCAGGATGGCAAGAGCAGGCACAATTTGCCATTTTTCACAGAGGCTTAAGAGAGGAACTTAAGGATGAACTTGCTCTTATTGCCCGACCTCAAATGTTTGCAGATCTACTCACAGCCGTACTACGGATCGACTTCCGGCTGAACGAACGTCGCTCTGAGAGACGAAAGAACAGGAACCTACTGTCTTTCCCCGAAGCACTTCCCTCAGCCTCCTCATCAGCCTCACGACAGGCGAAAGAGGAACCCATGCAGATCGGCACAACTCGAGCCCCTCTTAACCCAGAAGAACGGAAGAGACAAAGGGAAAGCAGTTTGTGCATGTACTGTGGGTCCTCCACTCATTTGCTAAGAGACTGTCCAGAAGTTCTTCCTAGGCGATCGGGAAACAATCACCCTCGGTAAGTGTAAGGACTAACTTCCGAGGGGCACAATCAAGTCCTTATGCCACTCTTTCAGTGACGTCTTCCGTAACATCCTAAGACTCCCGAGTCATGAGTAGCTTGGGTCTCTGTTTTGCCCTTTTTGGGACTCATCAGTGAGGAGTAGCTTGGGTCTCTAGGCCCAGCAGGCACGGGACCCACATCTGGGCATACCCGTCCCATTCGGGGTGACATAGTAAAAACAAAGAGGTGATGGCTAGAAGGTTTAGAATTAATCTTAATCACTGGCAATGCTCTGGGCAACCCTCGAGACCACAGCTCTTCGCCTGCCAAGCCATTACAGAAGGGAAAGACCATATGCAAATCAGGCTTGGCCCCACCCCAAAAGGGGCAGTCCAGCCCGAACCTTCCGGCCATCAACTCTTTTGTTTTGCTATTGTCACCCCGAGTGGGAAGGGTATGCCAGACGTGGGTCCCTTGCCTGCTGGGCCTAGAGACCCAAGCTACTCCTCACTGATGACGCCCAACAAGGCTGAAACGTGTCTGGGGATGCTTGTGGTCTCGTGCAAAAGGGATGTGACCTAGCAGTTCGGGCTGGACTACCCCTTTGAGGGTGGGACCAAGACTGATTTGCATATGGTTTTTCCCCTTTTGTAATGGCTTGGCAGGCGAAGAACGATGGTCTGGAGGGTTGCCCAGAGCAATGCCAGAGGTCAAGATTTATTCTAAACCTTCCGGCCATCAACTCTTTTGTTTTACTTATTGCAAAGAGACATGTCTTCCTGAACCTAATTTTGAAACCATCAAGGCAGTATGCTGTTCGGAGAATAGTGCCATACACTGTTTACCAACCTTTCTTAAAGACTACTCGGAAGTAGTCACTGAAAACATCCACTCGAACTACCTCCTCACCGCGCAGAAGACTGCTGCATTGAACTTACACCGGACGCATTGGTCCCTTTCGGACGGATGTACCCGTTGTCTCTGGAAGAAAAGAAATTCCTGAAAGAGTTCCTGGATAAGAATCTCGCAAACAATCTCATCAAAGCATCTAAATCCCTGACAGGCGCATCCTTGTTCTTCATCCCCAAGAGGGGAACACAGGAACTACGTCCCTGCATAGATTACAGGGGTTTTAACAAAGTAACGATTAAAGATCGGTATCCCATACCACTGATCTCTGAAATTATTCAGGCAGTCCAAGGAGCCACTATCTTTACCAAGTTGGATTTAAGGATTGCTTACCACTTGCTCTGCATTGCTAAAGGGGACGAATGGAAGACAGCCTTTCGTACTCCTTTTGGTCTATATGAGTATCAAGTTATGCCCTTCGGATTAGTCAATGCTCCATCAATTTTTCAACGATTTATGGATCGTCTTTTCTCTGACCTCCTCTGTCAAACCACAATCATTTACTTAGATGACATTTTGGTGTTCTCACAAACCAAAGAAGAACATGAGGAACACGTCTGGGAGGTTTTTCGAAGATTGCAAGCCAACCATCTCTCTGTGAAACTCAGGAAATGTGTTTTTTCGGCTCCCAACATCCCTTACTTGGGCTTCATCCTTTCCGAAGGTGGTATCTCCATGGATCCCCAAAAGGTTTCCTCCATCCTGGAATGGCCTGCTCCCAAAACTATCAAGGAGGTCCAGAAGTTCCTCGGTCTGGCTAATTTCTATAGGAAATGTATTGCAAACTTCTCTCAATAGGTTATGTCCATCACCTCTCTTCTAAAAAAATCTGTGTTGCCCTTTGAATGGTCCAAAGATGCTGAAGACAGCTTTTGTAGTCTTAAGCAGTCCTTTTGTTCAGCTCCCATTCTTCGTCAACCGAATCAAAGTCTTCCGTTCATCTTAGAGACTGACGCCTCCTCTGCCGCTGTAGCAGCAGTCTTACTACAGCACCACTGTGATAAGGAACATCCCATTTTGTATTTTTCCAAGACACTCACCAGCAGCCAGAAAAAGTATTCAGTAATCGAGCGGGAACTTTTGGCTATGAAGCTAGCCTGCCTGGAATGGCGTCATTTTCTTCAAGGGGGAGTACATCCGTTCACCATCCGCACAGATCACAAGAACCTTCAGGTCCTGAGACAGTTCAAATGTTACAACACCCGTCAGGCCAGGTGGGCCCATTTTTTTGCGCAGTTTGAATTCAAAATCTCTTACATACCAGGTCCTCAGAATCTTTTGGCCGATGCTCTTTCTAGATGCAGCGACTACATGATGGGCACAGAATCCACGAAAGAACTCATGTTTCCCCGATCTAAGAGGATTTGTATGCTCTCCACCTTTTTGCAACAAGTCAGAGATGCCTCAGGAGGAGCTTTTGAAATCGAAAGACACCCCAAGAACCTGAATTACGATGTCAAGAGTGGTCTTTACACCGTAGACGGTAAACTGTACTTACCCACGCCATCTCTAAGGAAAGTGGCGTTTTTCTGGTGTCACTACTCGAGGATCGCAGGACACAGGGGACTCAAGAGTATGTTGGATCTTCTCCAAAGACATTTCTATTGGCGAACCATGAGTAAAGATACCACTCTATACGTTCAATCTTGTTCCATCTGTCTTCGTAGTAAAAATCCTACCCAAAGACCTTTGGGGCTTCTAGAGCCCAGCCCTGTACCATCAGGCCCTTGGAGGACGTTGGCTACTGATTTCATAGTAGACTTGCCCGAGTCCCAAGGTTATACTTGCATCATGGTGACTGTAGACTCCTTGACTAAACTGGCACACTTTTCTCCCTTACCAGGATTACCTACAGCCACCGAGGTGGCAGAGGTGTTTGTTAGAGATGTGTTCCCGCTTCATGGTATTCCCACTAAGATTGTTTCCGACAGGGGCTCTCAATATACTTCTCACTTCTGGAAGGCCTTCTGTGAGAAATTGGGGATTGATAGAGCTCTGCCCTCCGGTTTTCACCCTCAATCTAATGGGCAAACCGAACGCTTAAACGGAACCCTAGAACAGTACCTCTGTTGCTTCATCAACTCACAGCAAGATCACTGGGTGGCACTTTTACCCACCGCAGAATTCTCCTACACTAACACAATTCATTCTGCTCTAGGTATGAGTCCATTTTTTTGCACCTATGGTTACCATCCACACTCCATTCTACCGACCTCGGGTTTGACATCTAGCATTCCTGCAGTGGAATCTTCCTTGGCTCTGATTCATGAAGCTCACAACAAGGCCAAGATAAGCCTGCAGGAAGCGGCTCATCACAACAAGAATCAGGCTGACAAACACCAAAGACCAGTACCAAGATGGGAAGTCGGGTCAAAAGTCATGCTCTCCACCAAATACCTACCCAGATGGGTGAGACCCTCTAAACTGTCTCAACGTTACCTTGGTCCCTATGAAATCCTACACAAGATTAATTCAGTGGCCTTCCGCCTCAAACTCCCTCAGAGCTTACGACGGGTTCATCCTGTATTTCATTCGTCCCAACTGAAGCCGTTCCAGGTCAATGAATGGGCTCGAACCTCTACGAAAGTATCAGTACCTTTGGGCTCCTCTGGAGATGAATATGAAGTCGCCCAAATCTGCGATTCCAGATACCATCGGGGAAGACTGGAGTATCTTATTCACTGGAAGGGATACCCTTGGTCAGAAAATTCCTGGGAGCCTTGATCCCACATCCATGCCCCTTTCTTGGTCCGTAAATTTCATCGGGCTCACCCTGGTAAACCTGGGGGAGTATTCTGTCATGCGACGGAGCAAGTGGCGTATCTGGGACCACTGGAGGAATGGCCGCCATTAGATGTTCTGGCACGTTGTTTTCGCAACGCGCCTTGCCGGTCTAGTCGTTGTAGTCGCGTCAACCCCCGGAAGTATTTAGCCTTGTACTTCTGTCCTTCTAATGCGTTGCAACGTTAGGCTTTCCTGTGTTGGTAACGCTCCCTTGTGATTTCCCTTGCGGTTTCTACTGCCATTCTTTCCGCTACCTTCTAGTTTCTTTCTCTCTTTATTCTACCGTTTCGCTGGCTTTCCCTCGCCCTTCTTGTCTTTTCGCCTTTCTCCTGTGTTTTCGCTGTTGCCCTTTTCATGGTTTACACTTATGTCCAGTTTGCCCTTCTACTTACCGTGGAACTCTGTTTGCTCTCTGTCTTCTTGCTGAGCGGTCCACTTCCGGATTTCCTCCGTCGGACGTTCCTTCCTGATTTCGGAGTCTACATTCAACTGCATCTCATTGGAACTGTCTACGATTACATCCGATCCTGTGTAGGGTTTTTTTATGCCTCTGGCTTTTTCCCCTTAACAGACGTGCACGGGGATCCATCCACAGCCCACTATTCTAGTGGCACTGTGGCGTCCTTCCGTGCCCGTCCTTATCTTCTAAAAAAAAGAGAGAAGCCATCCTTGAGGAGCAAGAAGAAGAGGGATTCCAAACCGAAGTTTAAAGGTGAGGAGGAAGGGGAAGGAGGGGAGACGGAGCTTATTTCCGAGGAAGAGGATATTACTGAACAGTGTGATAGTTTGCAACACCCTGAAACAAACATGGCCATGCCACAACAACTCCAGGAACTAGTAGCAGCTGTCCAGAATTTGAATCTAGAGGTTCACAATCTAAAAAGTGCCAATACTACCTTGCAACAGAAGATGACTGAGAGGGAACAAGCCTCTAATGATCTTCCTCCACTCCCATTGGTCTCTGGGAAATGTGATGGTACACCCAAAAGGGTGAAAGAATTCCTGGATGCCTGCAATCTTCATTTTGATTTCCGGACCCATACTTTTTCCTCTCACCATGACAAAGTAGGGTTTATGATAACCCACATGACTGGAAATGCCCTGAGTTGGGCCACTCCTTTAGTCAACCAAACTGACCCGGTTCTGTAAGATTATACTGCCTTCTACCGTTTTGAGAACTGAAACCACTGGTATAGCATCAGAATACCTCTTGGACATCAAACAAGGAAACTCAGATCGGTTGTCCTATATAACATCTTTTAAGCAAGTGACATCTGAGGCAGGATGGCAAGAGCAGGCACAATTTGCCATTTTTCACAGAGGCTTAAGAGAGGAACTTAAGGATGAACTTGCTCTTATTGCCCGACCTCAAATGTTTGCAGATCTACTCACAGCCGTACTACGGATCGACTTCCGGCTGAACGAACGTCGCTCTGAGAGAAGAAAGAACAGGAACCTACTGTCTTTCCCCGAAGCACTTCCCTCAGCCTCCTCATCAGCCTCACGACAGGCGAAAGAGGAACCCATGCAGATCGGCACAACTCGAGCCCCTCTTAACCCAGAAGAACGGAAGAGACAAAGGGAAAGCAGTTTGTGCATGTACTGTGGGTCCTCCACTCATTTGCTAAGAGACTGTCCAGAAGTTCCTCCTAGGCGATCGGGAAACAATCACCCTTGGTAAGTGTAAGGACTAACTTCCGAGGGGCACAATCAAGTCCTTATGCCACTCTTTCAGTGACGTCTTCCCTAACATCCTAAGACTCCCGAGTCATGAGTAGCTTGGGTCTCTGTTTTGCCCTTTTTGGGACTCATCAGTGAGGAGTAGCTTGGGTCTCTAGGCCCAGCAGGCACGGGACCCACATCTGGGCATACCCGTCCCATTCGGGGTGACATAGTAAAAACAAAGAGGTGATGGCTAGAAGGTTTAGAATTAATCTTAATCACTGGCAATGCTCTGGGCAACCCTCGAGACCACAGCTCTTCGCCTGCCAAGCCATTACAGAAGGGAAAGACCATATGCAAATCAGGCTTGGCCCCACCCCAAAAGGGGCAGTCCAGCCCGAACCTTCCGGCCATCAACTCTTTTGTTTTGCTATTGTCACCCCGAGTGGGAAGGGTATGCCAGACGTGGGTCCCTTGCCTGCTGGGCCTAGAGACCCAAGCTACTCCTCACTGATGACGCCCAACAAGGCTGAAACGTGTCTGGGGATGCTTGTGGTCTCGTGCAAAAGGGATGTGACCTAGCAGTTCGGGCTGGACTACCCCTTTGAGGGTGGGACCAAGACTGATTTGCATATGGTTTTTCCCCTTTTGTAATGGCTTGGCAGGCGAAGAACAATGGTCTGGAGGGTTGCCCAGAGCAATGCCAGAGGTCAAGATTTATTCTAAACCTTCCGGCCATCAACTCTTTTGTTTTACTTATTGCAAAGAGACATGTCTTCCTGAACCTAATTTTGAAACCATCAAGGCAGTATGCTGTTCGGAGAATAGTGCCATACACTGTTTACCAACCTTTCTTAAAGACTACTCGGAAGTAGTCACTGAAAACATCCACTCGAACTACCTCCTCACCGCGCAGAAGACTGCTGCATTGAACTTACACCGGACGCATTGGTCCCTTTCGGACGGATGTACCCGTTGTCTCTGGAAGAAAAGAAATTCCTGAAAGAGTTCCTGGATAAGAATCTCGCAAACAATCTCATCAAAGCATCTAAATCCCTGACAGGCGCATCCTTGTTCTTCATCCCCAAGAGGGGAACACAGGAACTACGTCCCTGCATAGATTACAGGGGTCTTAACAAAGTAACGATTAAAGATCGGTATCCCATACCACTGATCTCTGAAATTATTCAGGCAGTCCAAGGAGCCACTATCTTTACCAAGTTGGATTTAAGGATTGCTTACCACTTGCTCTGCATTGCTAAAGGGGACGAATGGAAGACAGCCTTTCGTACTCCTTTTGGTCTATATGAGTATCAAGTTATGCCCTTCGGATTAGTCAATGCTCCATCAATTTTTCAACGATTTATGGATCGTCTTTTCTCTGACCTCCTCTGTCAAACCACAATCATTTACTTAGATGACATTTTGGTGTTCTCACAAACCAAAGAAGAACATGAGGAACACGTCTGGGAGGTTTTTCGAAGATTGCAAGCCAACCATCTCTCTGTGAAACTCAGGAAATGTGTTTTTTCGGCTCCCAACATCCCTTACTTGGGCTTCATCCTTTCCGAAGGTGGTATCTCCATGGATCCCCAAAAGGTTTCCTCCATCCTGGAATGGCCTGCTCCCAAAACTATCAAGGAGGTCCAGAAGTTCCTCGGTCTGGCTAATTTCTATAGGAAATGTATTGCAAACTTCTCTCAATAGGTTATGTCCATCACCTCTCTTCTAAAAAAATCTGTGTTGCCCTTTGAATGGTCCAAAGATGCTGAAGACAGCTTTTGTAGTCTTAAGCAGTCCTTTTGTTCAGCTCCCATTCTTCGTCAACCGAATCAAAGTCTTCCGTTCATCTTAGAGACTGACGCCTCCTCTGCCGCTGTAGCAGCAGTCTTACTACAGCACCACTGTGATAAGGAACATCCCATTTTGTATTTTTCCAAGACACTCACCAGCAGCCAGAAAAAGTATTCAGTAATCGAGCGGGAACTTTTGGCTATGAAGCTAGCCTGCCTGGAATGGCGTCATTTTCTTCAAGGGGGAGTACATCCGTTCACCATCCGCACAGATCACAAGAACCTTCAGGTCCTGAGACAGTTCAAATGTTACAACACCCGTCAGGCCAGGTGGGCCCATTTTTTTGCGCAGTTTGAATTCAAAATCTCTTACATACCAGGTCCTCAGAATCTTTTGGCCGATGCTCTTTCTAGATGCAGCGACTACATGATGGGCACAGAATCCACGAAAGAACTCATGTTTCCCCGATCTAAGAGGATTTGTATGCTCTCCACCTTTTTGCAACAAGTCAGAGATGCCTCAGGAGGAGCTTTTGAAATCGAAAGACACCCCAAGAACCTGAATTACGATGTCAAGAGTGGTCTTTACACCGTAGACGGTAAACTGTACTTACCCACGCCATCTCTAAGGAAAGTGGCGTTTTTCTGGTGTCACTACTCGAGGATCGCAGGACACAGGGGACTCAAGAGTATGTTGGATCTTCTCCAAAGACATTTCTATTGCGAACCATGAGTAAAGATACCACTCTATACGTTCAATCTTGTTCCATCTGTCTTCGTAGTAAAAATCCTACCCAAAGACCTTTGGGGCTTCTAGAGCCCAGCCCTGTACCATCAGGCCCTTGGAGGACGTTGGCTACTGATTTCATAGTAGACTTGCCCGAGTCCCAAGGTTATACTTGCATCATGGTGACTGTAGACTCCTTGACTAAACTGGCACACTTTTCTCCCTTACCAGGATTACCTACAGCCACCGAGGTGGCAGAGGTGTTTGTTAGAGATGTGTTCCCGCTTCATGGTATTCCCACTAAGATTGTTTCCGACAGGGGCTCTCAATATACTTCTCACTTCTGGAAGGCCTTCTGTGAGAAATTGGGGATTGATAGAGCTCTGCCCTCCGGTTTTCACCCTCAATCTAATGGGCAAACCGAACGCTTAAACGGAACCCTAGAACAGTACCTCTGTTGCTTCATCAACTCACAGCAAGATCACTGGGTGGCACTTTTACCCACCGCAGAATTCTCCTACACTAACACAATTCATTCTGCTCTAGGTATGAGTCCATTTTTTTGCACCTATGGTTACCATCCACACTCCATTCTACCGACCTCGGGTTTGACATCTAGCATTCCTGCAGTGGAATCTTCCTTGGCTCTGATTCATGAAGCTCACAACAAGGCCAAGATAAGCCTGCAGGAAGCGGCTCATCACAACAAGAATCAGGCTGACAAACACCGAAGACCAGTACCAAGATGGGAAGTCGGGTCAAAAGTCATGCTCTCCACCAAATACCTACCCAGATGGGTGAGACCCTCTAAACTGTCTCAACGTTACCTTGGTCCCTATGAAATCCTACACAAGATTAATTCAGTGGCCTTCCGCCTCAAACTCCCTCAGAGCTTACGACGGGTTCATCCTGTATTTCATTCGTCCCAACTGAAGCCGTTCCAGGTCAATGAATGGGCTCGAACCTCTACGAAAGTATCAGTACCTTTGGGCTCCTCTGGAGATGAATATGAAGTCGCCCAAATCTGCGATTCCAGATACCATCGGGGAAGACTGGAGTATCTTATTCACTGGAAGGGATACCCTTGGTCAGAAAATTCCTGGGAGCCTTGATCCCACATCCATGCCCCTTTCTTGGTCCGTAAATTTCATCGGGCTCACCCTGGTAAACCTGGGGGAGTATTCTGTCATGCGACGGAGCAAGTGGCGTATCTGGGACCACTGGAGGAATGGCCGCCATTAGATGTTCTGGCACGTTGTTTTCGCAACGCGCCTTGCCGGTCTAGTCGTTGTAGTCGCGTCAACCCCCGGAAGTATTTAGCCTTGTACTTCTGTCCTTCTAATGCGTTGCAACGTTAGGCTTTCCTGTGTTGGTAACGCTCCCTTGTGATTTCCCTTGCGGTTTCTACTGCCATTCTTTCCGCTACCTTCTAGTTTCTTTCTCTCTTTATTCTACCGTTTCGCTGGCTTTCCCTCGCCCTTCTTGTCTTTTCGCCTTTCTCCTGTGTTTTCGCTGTTGCCCTTTTCATGGTTTACACTTATGTCCAGTTTGCCCTTCTACTTACCGTGGAACTCTGTTTGCTCTCTGTCTTCTTGCTGAGCGGTCCACTTCCGGATTTCCTCCGTCGGACGTTCCTTCCTGATTTCGGAGTCTACATTCAACTGCATCTCATTGGAACTGTCTACGATTACATCCGATCCTGTGTAGGGTTTTTTTATGCCTCCGGCTTTTTCCCCTTAACAGACGTGCACGGGGATCCATCCACAGCCCACTATTCTAGTGGCACTGTGGCGTCCTTCCGTGCCCGTCCTTATCTTCTAAAAAAAAGAGAGAAGCCATCCTTGAGGAGCAAGAAGAAGAGGGATTCCAAACCGAAGTTTAAAGGTGAGGAGGAAGGGGAAGGAGGGGAGACGGAGCTTACTTCCGATGAAGAGGATATTACTGAACTGTGTGATAACCACTGCCATTGTATGTGATGAGCAATCAGCCAGGTTCAGACCTCCATCTTACCCCCCACGAGATAGTGACAGGGAGCGAATGAGGACACCTCTCACACCTCCGTCTAGAAGTGATGCCCAGACAACAGCAGAATTGTTAGGAAAGGAGTTACGTGATTATCTTACGTGTATGACTTCAAGTATCTCTGTCATTTCAGATCCGCTCAGGCGAAAGGGGTGTGGGGCAGCGCAGAACACAGAAGGAGATACTACAACAACTGGAATTGAAAAGTTATGTCTTCCCAAACTTTTCCCCATAGATGCAGACCTTATCCGCAACTTCACTGGAAGGTGGCAAAAGCCTCTTTTTAACGGCCCCTTCATACTGGAGGACGTGACACCGTCTGTAGTCAAAGTGCAAGGCAGACCCGCTTGGATTTTCCTTGGAGACGTGAAAATCTATACTGGAGAACCCCCTTCACCCCACCCCCTTTGGAAGCAAGCATCGGGGGAGAACCACAGCACATGCAGACTAGGTCTATGACAAGGAAGAACGACGCAGAAGCTGTTAAATAAAGATAAAGAGTACACATTGGACTGTGGCTTATTTCTGGACACACTTTTCAGTCACTAAAATGGAGTTAAGGGAAGTTATTTGTTCCTGAGCCACAGGAATTTGTTGGCATTGGACTGAGACATGCTTAAGTCTTAATCATAAAGGAGAGCATGCCAGATTTGGAGTTCCTTTTTTCGATGACTGGAAGTGGGAGCAGTTCCCCGACTCCTTTCTCACTGAATTTCTTTTCGGAGGTGCCTTTGGTGGTGGCCCTTGACAACGTTTCATGGATCGTTCTTGCACGTTTTCTGTTCATTTTGCACGCATAACCTGTGCTTGTGGGGAGAACTACTAGTGTTCATCTGTTCCTGCAAGATCCTAAGAATGGCCCAATCATGAGGAGATTGCTTGCAGCTATCATTGAACATATTCTTCAGCTTCCTGAGTAAAGTGGGGAAAAGGCAAATGCCCCTATCAGCGGATAATGCACATAGACTGGTCAGTGTGGTGTTCTACTATCTGATTGAGGAATGTCCGCATCTTGTTGGGAGACAAACTGATGTCAGAACCTTCATGAGAGACCCAAGGAACAATGCAGCGCTCTATTAAATATTGAGAGACATCATAATACAAGTGAACGGGTACTCTGAGAGAACACTGAGAACTGAATGAAACTTTTGAGGGAGAAGATCCAATAAGTTTACTGGTTAAGGAACTTTGTTTCATGCTCAAGAAGAATCTTCATGTCTTCTGGTAAAATGCCAATTTGTGTCCTTCACTGGGAACTTTTGTTCATCATCGCATAGCCAGCTGTAGCTGATCGAGGAACTTGTGGAGCCGACTCAGAAGCTTCCAGAAAGTAGTGCGAGATGTTGGCTGATTCAAAGTTTGTTTTTCCTTCCTTAAAGAGTAAAAATGGGCAGCATCAATAGCAATATTGTTATGACAGATCCTGAGAGACGTCCACGTTGTGCAAGAAGCTATTGCTGCAAATGCACTTATCTGTACGTGATTTACTCTTGTATTCTGTTCATAGTGATACTGCTATCACTTACAGAACGTACTGCTTACTATATAGACTAAAATGGAGCAAAGACTGCTGTGCATCTTCCTGTACAGAAGGAGGGTACATATGTGGCAAATACTAGGCAGCCGAGATACACACAAGGGCACCTGGTCCTATGATGTATAAGACTGAGTTAACTTTTGGAGGGAGATCACATACAGAGCTATAGCAGACTCCATATGGCCAGCTTTAGCTGCTGCTAAAGTGAGGTTTCGGGATACAAAAAGGCTTTGAGATCTTTCTCCTACACAGATAGAACATGTACGAACACCCAGTCCACTGATAAATGTTTCTATGGTTGGTCCAGTAAGGAGAAACTATGCTGATGTATTGAATAAAATGGTTAAAGAAGCTCGTAAGAAAATAATGGATCTAAGAGAAGTGCTAGGGAGGATGATCATGAGCTGAATGATTAGCTGGATAATACAGCACCACTTGGGGAATAACATATGGTATCAGCATATGAAAGAAGTGGGAAGGAGCACCTCAAAGAAGGAATGTTTTGTTTGTGCATTTCTGCCCTATAGCATGGGCAAATCTAAGATCTTTATAGCTATTGAAATAGACGTCCAGACAGCACATTCTCTATCACATATAGCACTCGTAAATGGGCAACTAAATGGACAGATCCAGATGAAGATGACTATATCCAAGGTACGAAGACAAGGCTAACAGCTCATACTAAGAATCATGTGATCAGATATGAAAAACCTGGAGAGAAAGGAACTGGAATTAGATAGGAAGTAAACAAAAGACTTGAGAGTCTAGGAAAATCTGCGGAAGAAATTTGTAGACAGAAGAACAGAGGCCAGATGCAGATTTGGGGATCAGTGCTATCACCAGATTGATGGGAAGAAGGAGTGGTGATCTGCAGAGCATGGGTGGTCATTGGTTGCTATCAACCTGCCATTGATAGTACAGAATGGCTGCAAACCTCTATGGCCAAGACTTGCTAAGCTACTGACCTGGGTCGAAGATAGAGGAGGACCCATGCAACTAGTGCCTTTGGAGAGTGCAAAGCTGTGTTTCAGAAATACTGGCACAAGAAAAGTTAGAGAGAATCAGATCTGTTGTCGAATCTTTGATGTACCAGGAATGAAACTTGGAACAGCAGTGATCATGGATCACTATTGGGCTTGTGGATCCAGAGCATATGTGAGGTACCCAAGGATTGGGGAGGACAATGCTCACTAGTGAATGTTCATGTTTCAGCGTTGGTGATACCTAAAAGTGATTTGAACCTTGACAGTTTCCCGAAAGCAGACGCTCACCTGAGGAATAAGAGATCTGTGGAGCTGATTAATTGAATAAAAAGGGAGAACTCTTTCTCAGCTAAATCAATGGAAGCTTTTGACTCCATTCCTTATGAGCACAGACTGTTCAGCCAGACTTTGTCAGTATTCACACTAATCGTCATGCTGAGAATCCAGGTTGGAGCAAATACCAAATGGCTGCAGATTACCAGATGGGAATTGCTGCAAACAATCAACACTACCATAAAGGGATTCAATGGTATAAGACAGGAGCTGAGAGCCATAAGACTGATGACTCTTCAGAATAGATTTGTCCTGGACATGATCACAGCTATGGATTAGGTGTTTGTGCATAAATCGGAAAATCATGTTGCACGTTCATACCTTCTCATGATGACGAGAATGGGACCTTAACAATGGCCATAGAGATGTTGACGAAGTTACAAGTCCAGATGGTAGACGAAGTGGAAGACATTGCTGATGACAGCTGGATCACTCTTCTCTTGGATTCCACAATGGATGGCAGACATGTTCTAATTCCTTGGAGCCCTGATCATGTTGGTATTGCTCGGATTTTGTGTGATCAAGATAATAATCACACAATGCAAGAAAACTGCAGAGAAAGTCATAGGGATGAAAATCATGATCAATGTTGAATCAGGATGGAAGGCCAGAGATTTGACAGATGAACAAATCAGAGACGTTGTGAAGGCCAGCATCCATGCACCCGAGGGAACGAAATTCCTGTACCGAAATAATCATAAGAAGTATGTGGGGAAGTGGATTGCAGCCCATGTGGACAGTACATGCCCATGACTTGGAACAAGGATGAGCATGTGAAATCAGCTGGATGCCTGAAGGGAGTCATGAAGATATGGATCCCAAAGAAGCATTTTTTAAGACAAAGATGTCTAGATGTGAAGGATGGTGGGAGAGTGGTCGATGAATCGCCCAGAGGGGGAGTGTAGAGGAGGAGCTAAGTACCCCCACCTCAACCACTTTGCCCATATTGCCTATATGTTGGGAACCAGAGTGTGAGACACGTGCACTACCAGTGAAAATACTGATAACGAGGAAAATCCTGGAGGCAAGGTTGCCATTGAGGAAGCCATACCTGCATACAAGACAGTATGATGGCCATTTGAATGAAATCCCGGAAGAAGCAGGACCAATGAATGGCAAAGAAGAATGGTGACGTCACGCAGAGTTGAACTGACGTACATAGAAGAGATGCAGAGACTAGAGAGTGAAGATATTCTATAAGTCATCAAAAAAGTATCGAAGATAAGTGGAATCTTGGGATCAAGATGAAGAAACTTATGCTACAGAATTGATGAAGATATCAAGACATTTTACACGTGTACAGAGGCAAAGAAACGCAAACAGATGAAGTATTCGGAAGGCTAGCTATGTAGTGAATAGATTGCAGGATGCGCCAATATATATATATATATATATATATATATTGGAGCAAGTAAAGAATAGATGTTTCCACTACGTGTTATAGCAGAGCTGGACTAAAAAAGGAAGGCTTCTTTTTTCCTGTGTGTCGCAGTTAAAAAAGCAAGTAAAGTACAGAAGCAGATCTCAGAAAATCGAGACAGGATGAGCCAAGAAGCCAAGGTCTTATCAGAATGGGGTGAGCAGATATTGGATACAAATCGTGTGAAAGAACAAAACTCTTGTTCAGAATGCATGGACAAAAACAAGGAACAAATCAGAGGTCTATTAGAAAATAGTATTTTAAATACACTAGGGCTTGATTTTGTGGTCTTCAGTCACGTGGAAGGATGAAGTCGGACGAACACGATGGTCACACCTACGCATGAGGGCAGAGCGTGCCTTCACTCCCCTGAATTCTCCAGAGCAAAATAACACTCCCAAGGACAAGTTCAAATCCTTAATTGACAGCAGACCACTGAGGTGATGATAGATGAATATGCTAATTGGTGGGAAGCTATGGTTGAAGACTAGCTCACCAGCACCTAGAGGTCCAGAATGCGTGCTGCTAACATAGGTGGAAAAGTACTGACATCGGTTAGGGGGCCACGTGATTAAGGGTCCTATTGTTTGTGTAGCCAATGGGAAGTTGTGTATTTAGTGACGTTCATAGTGACCTGTTTGAGGGAAGGGCTTAGTTGCCTATCCCTTTTCTTCACTCCTTTAGATGAGTATGGATCGTATACTTAGATGTTCCCTCCAGTCCTATCTCTTTCTTCAATAGGTTTTTGTAGTTTGCCACGTAGGATGACGTTAGTAATACATAGGTTGACGTCACCAATGATTATTTCTTGTTATAAAATAATGCTTTTTTTAGATGCATTGAGAGAGCTTACGCGGAGACATCCGTTGGTGTCCGTTCTATTCCCTGTTTTAGATAATTGATATTTTTGCCAACTACCCGAGTCGTTTCGATTATTGATGTTTGAGTAACTTCTGCATCCCCACTCATCTCAAGGGTATTGCTACTGCATCTTAAAGGCCTCCAGTTCATTACCAGTTCATACCAGCAAACAAAATTCAGCCCTACCTTACTCCGTTGTGCTTTGTGCTAGTGGGCGTTCACCTGTTCCGACTTTCCTGCCAGTTGCATTAACTTAAACCAGAGCACGAATTCATGTCCAATGACTTTCATATATAATATGCCACCGGGTTTGTAGCTTGTGCTGCTTCTGATGTGGGTACAGGAGATAACACTGTAAGGCGAGCACAGTCTTGTGGCTGCTCCTCCTCCCTGTGTACTTAGAGCTGCCCAATCGTCTCCTTATTGAGTGATGCACTGCTATCTGCTTAGCTGCTACACTTTGTTTGCAATGGGCCCTGCCGGGTCGCGTCTCTGCCCGCCTCAAGGTCTGCAAACAGATGCCTGGCAGCAGCCCTGACCTATACATATTTTGGCTACTCCTCACCCAAGCCGCACACGGTCTCACCGGCGCCGGGGTTGTATGCACCATGCGCCTCTGTGTAACGCAGCCCTCCTTAATGCAGCCTTGTTTAAGGTGCGGGGCTGCACAGGCCTCTGTGTTCCAGTTACTTTCGGTCTACATTGCGCAGCTGAGCCGTCCTCTCAGCGTCTGGCTGGTCTGTGCCAGCCAGTTCCTTTTCATCGCACGGTGCCTCACTGCGTCCGCTCCCCTTGTTCCTACATGCCCATTGTTTCACCACCTCGCTGACTGTCCCGCATGTGGTTTCTCTGGTTTAACGTGCTACAATGTGTCCGAGCACATATTTCGGAGGGCTCGTCCTTGTAGCAATCTCCTTGTGGCCACACAATAGCCCGCTCCCCTCTGCTGCTTATTTTGCTTATTCTAGTTAGTTACTGCCTCATGTATTCCTGTGGGGCACCGCTCGTCAGCACCCCTAGATGTGAGTCTATGCGTCTCAGCTTCATCTATTTGGTCTCCATGCCAGTCGTTGTGTCCTCATTGCATGCGCTGGCTCCTCCGAACAGACTTGTTGTGTCTTGCCACAACGGGTGTCGGGGCCCCCCTGCGTGTCCTTCAATGAAGTCTGCTGTCCTGCCTCTCTCGACTGTCCCCCACTCTGCGGTGTATTGGCCCCTCTGATGGCACCTCACGGATCTTGCTGAGCTGCTGCCGCTTGATCACGCACTGCAGGGCTTTGTTCCTCTGAGGGTCAACAGCTGTTTGCAGGTCTGAGCTCGCCACGCCACCATCTTGTTAACCATTTGGTCCAGTCCCGGGCTTCGGATGGTCTGTGCACAGTAGTAGTGCACTGCAGATTCATTCGTTTTGCTCAACTGTGCATGCCTCCTTCATGTACACAGGGCTCTAACTTCAGGCATCTAGGTATGCATTTACCTCTGTTTAAGACCAGGATCAATGTCGGATCCCAGGCAGGAGCCGATTTATGAATTTCCGGGGGAGAAGTGGGGGGCAAATACAGGAAGTGACATCACTGGCAGTTATATGACCGCAAATTTGCATGTAGTCGCCAACTTGGTGCAACGGCGCGCGGGGGTGGGTGGGTGTTGGTGCACGAAGCACAGAACAGTGGAAACATTGGCTAGCATGCACTGCATATACTAAAGTCAAGAAAGAAGGAGATTTAAGCCTTCGAGTTGCATTCCAGTAAGACATCACTGCCCCTACTCCACCGCTCTATAATCGTCCAGCAACACAACTAGGATGGGAGAATGAAATGCTTGCTAAACAGAAGGTACAGCTGCAAGGTGGAGTACCACCACCAAAAAGAAAGTTCCCAATTCAAGGGAAACGAGAAGTAAAGATGTTTCCCGATTAAAAACTACCAAGCAAGACGTGTGTGGTGCCATAGTTAAGTAAAACATCAACAATTCAAACTTACAATAGTGCTGCTGTAGATTGGCAAGCCACAAGTGAAATTTGCTAAGATGTTACCTCTGGGTAACCAGATAGAGTTAGGGGTGTAGCTTAATCTTAAACCTTTCAGTGGACACATCAGATGTGCTGCTGAAGTATAATGCAATCCTGGCTGAAGTATAATGCAATCCTGGCTGAAGTATAATGCAATCAAGTGTGGTTTCAGACTTGTGGGGAAGAGTGTTAACTGCTTTTAACATTGTAGTTTACCAGAAATTCTGGTAAAGTAGTGTACAATGTTAAAAGGTTACCCAGGCTCACCCTGCACCCTTGTGATGTTTGGGACTGATGGAAGCACTCGCGCCTAAATGTTGTAGCCATGGTTGTCTCCATGTTTTAAAAACTCCCACTTTCCGGGTTTTCAACATTCATTTGAAACACCCCTTATTCAAAAAATGAAGGAGTCAATAAAAAAGCCAATGCTGAAAAGCCTATTTCGCACAAGTAGTGAGACTCAAAGAGTAAGAGCGACTGTATAGCAGACCATGCCAATTTAGGATACTCCAGGATTACCTTCAGTCAAAATTCACCCACTGCAATGTTCCTAAATTCAGATTGCAGAGTAGTGTCCGACTGACCCTCAATCAGCTCTTCCTGGGCATCAAATGGATGATGCACCACCTCCTCTGCCAGAAAAGTCTGCATCACCCAGTCATTAATGCCAGCATTTACTTCAGGGAAGTATTCATCAAAGCTGGACCTTAATGTTTCTAGGTGGCTTGCCCAGCTCCAACTGTTCTTTTGCAAAAGTCTAGCTTCCTCTTGAAGGCAAATACTTTTTTATTCATTCTTTCCTCTGTGTTCCCATGTCCACAGAAATGCCCCCAAAGGTGGGATTGGGAGTTTCTGGAGTGGTGAGTTCTAGTGGTCTTAGTTTCCTTTATAAAATACACAAATCATATAGTATGTCAACCAGACAATGTATCATTGTGTACAGCTTAAAGGGGGCCACCTGACCCAAAGCAGCACAATAGGAGATGTATTTTGGAACAATCAACATTGTAAACACACCTCTAGTTTAGATTGTAAAGAGTGCTTGTGCTGCAATTACAAGCACCCAGTTAATAAAGTCGAGACTTAAAACACTTGATCAGCATTCAGTGAGTAAAATAACCTTATAAAAATTAAATGCGGCTTTGCATAAAATTACAGAGAATTTTGGGATTATGGGGGTAATACCCCTGAAATCCACCATGGAGTCCAATGGACTCCAATTAATGGAGACTAACGCTGCCTACCACCACTTGTAATCCGGCAGTAATACCGCCAGACCAAGTGGCAGTAATGGTAGTACAGTTTGGTGGTATCTCGGCAGATTTACAGGCCACACAGAGACATCACCTCTCTCCATGTTGTCTTTTATTGTAAAGTGGATTACCAGGTTTCAGACCTGTAAGATACCCCTGTCTCCTCAGGTGACTCGGACCCCCACCATTCCATCCTACATAAACTTGATGCCCCCAGGCTGTTTTTCTAGTCTACTTTTATTCTACCCATGTAGATCCGGGAACGTCATACTCCTGTTACTTTCATGGATTATTTTACTTCCTGTTCCTTAAAGCCAGGGGTCTTAAACAGGTGGCTCTCCAGATGTTTTGGACTATGACTCCTATGATCCATCACCATTGACTATGGGGGCTGGGGCTGATGAGCATTGTAGTCCAACACATCTGCAGAGCTAAAGGTTGCAGAACCCGGTGTCCAAGCAGAGGCCTGGAACTCCATACTGCCACAAGCACCTTATCATTTGACTCTGGCTCTGAAATAGAGACTTTATGCCGGCCCTTTACCCACAAACACTGGTTGTTAATATTATACCTTGGCGATGCACGCGTAAATAGCACTAGTGCAAGAAACGTTCAGGACGGGCGGTAAAAAGACTTCTGTGGGTCTTCTGCGGCCTATGAGTTCACAGGGTTTGGTTGACCAGGGAATAGCACTCGAGGCATGGAATTGGGACAGGATGGCAGGTTAGCTGCTGGCAACCTTTCAGGTGGCAAACGTAAACCCATGAAGAGGGAGCGGAGATGTGCAGTGCTTCTTTGCCCCCATAATTCTCTGATTTGTCAGAGCTACATTTTCAAAGCCTCTCTCTGAATGGAGCATGAGTGCATTCATCTCTCAGTTGACTCGCACAGTTATTGTTCTGTCTGCGTCTTTCATTTGTTATAAAACAGCACCCAGGGTTGGTGGCTCTCAGGGGGTAGGGAGCATGGGACGCTCCAAGGACAATGAACTGGCAGCCAGGGGGTTTTAGCAATGCGCTACTTTTGCAAACAAATTGAACCCCCAAAAAATCTTTTTTTTGTGACTGCACCAGTAAATCATCAAGAATCGATGACTGGGAGAGAGGCTGCAGGAGAGCGATTCCCCTAATTTGTATGGTACAGTAGCACAGATAGGAGAAAGAGGTTGGTTGGCTCTCGACTTACATCTACCTGTTCAGTAGCACACCTGGGAGTGGGTAGATGAACTGGCTTTGGGGTCCCCGTTTCTCTGTGATAGCATACTCTTGAGGGCATACTTTTTTAATGAACATTTAATTGCAACTGCATGTGTATACCAAGTGCTTAATTTGTAAAACAGTAGGTTCCTGTGCCCAAATATGTTCTAGCACTTCTGTGACACTTGGGCAGTTCCACACCACTGCTGCCACCCAGGGTCGGACTGGGACAAGAAATAGGCCCGGTCACCCAAAAAAAAAGTGGCCCACCCCTCGCCTCAAAAAAGTGGGTCACCCCTCGCCTCATGACACTTGACCTCTGATGATATCACCGCAAGGGATGTAATTTGACCCCACACCAAAGTGACATCCAGGGAAGCGATCAAACACAACCTTTCACCCCTTGACAAAATAGGAAGTGGCATCAAATAGCATTGTTCCTAAGTAAACTACACTACGAAAAATATGGTTATGATTTCACTAAGGTGATATACATTTCATACAAGAATGGATCACCATACGTATCATTAATATCTGTGTGTATAGAACCATATTGTCAAAATACTGTGACTCCAAGCAGACGTCCAAGGCCACATAATAATATGGTATTATATAGCACTTACCCTTAAGCTCTTTTTTATAGAACAAATATGCATACAATATCACCTAACCTGTGTTGGTACTTATATCCACCCAAGAAGGATGAAAGGTTTTTGAAGAATAAAAAATGAAAAAATAAATTTGAAAAAAATGAATTTTTCTGAATTTTTTTTTTCAAACCGGCCCAAGCATGGCCTGAAACCGGCCCTTACTCCCCAGGGACCAATCCGAACCTGCTGCCACCACCCATAGTGGGACAGAGGCCGGGCCTTTATGGGGCCTCAGGCTCCATTAGGAGCCTATTCATGAAGACAAAAAAAAGCACACACATTCTTTTGCCGTGATGACCATCATCAAGGCAAAAGAAGGTGTGCGCTTTTTCTTTTGTCTTCATTAATAGGCTCCTAATGGAGCCTGAGACCTCACAAAGGCCCGGCCCCTGTCGCACTAAGCATGTGTGGCAGGGGCCGTGGATCGGGCTACTGCTTGTTAATGAAGCAACAGCCCGACCCTTTGGTCATTTATGCTTTTTTTTTTTTTTTAAACTGTGGATGCGCGCCCCCCCTGGGCATGAGGCTGCGGCCCACCAGAGGGGCGCTCCCCACAGTTTGAATACCGCTGCGCCTAAGCCCTCCCCTCCAGGACCATACACCAATGAGTCCTAGAGTGGAGGGCTTAATCGCACATTTTCGCGATTATACCCGGCCGGAGAGAAGTGATGCAGTATGGATGGAAAGGGCCATCGATGCTGCATCACTTCTCTCCGGCAGGGGGGGGGCCAACCCCGATTTGATTTTGACGAGGGGCTCGGGCCCCGGAGCCCCCCCTCCTCGGCGCCCCTGATCCCAGGAGCAACAGAAGTCACAACCTACAACATGGCTACTTAGCCACGCACCCTACATTTGTTTTCATGTTTATTTAAATGTTCATGTTGGTAGTGTGAAGATTAATATTGAAAATGCTTGGTGTTTTTCCGTTAGATCCTTGACTAGGTAGGGAATTCCCAGATAGAGTAAAGTTAGTTAGGGTTTACTGTTTCTTTTTGTTTAACATAAAATGTAGAACCTTGAAAATACGAGTCTGCCGGTCCAGAAATAAGGGTGCCGGTAGCAACGCACCGGCACCCTTTCCGGACCGGCAGACTACAAGTCTGCTTTCTGGGGCCTCTGCGCCCGGCAGGTCTGACCTGTCGGGCGCAACAGCCCCAGAGAGCAGAGCTGTTACGGAAGCACCGGCACCGTTAAATATGGTGCTGGTGCTTCCGAGTACCCATTCCCGTGGTTTCCTACGGGACTCCACGGGAATAGGGTAACATTTTCCAGCGCCTGACTTCCCGATCTACTGGGACTTGTAATGTCCCGGAGGCACCGAGAAGTCAGGCCCTGGAAACAGAGTTACGGGGTTGGCGGCAACCCGCCAGTGGCACTGGTGGCTTACCACCAACCTCGTAATGAGGCCAGTCTTGCGTCTTGCATTGCTGACGCCTCACAGCAGCCTATACTCTTAAGAGTGATGTGAATGTGAGACAGTAGTAAACCAAACAGCAACAATCCAAAATAAAGGAATGTACAATTAAGCTGTTATAACAATATATATGCTTTAATTAAATACATTGATATGCAATAAAAACTGTAATAGAAAACGCTATCTACTTTATATATTTTAATTTTATTTATTGGTTATTTGTAATGCGCACTATACAGCAGGATTGTGTTTCAAAGCGCATCAAGACAAGGGGGGGGGATGAGGAGAGGGGATAAAACAAAAACAAAACGTTCTTAAAAGGTCTTGAAACATACAGAACGTGCAAGTGCTATAACATGAGAGTAGGAGAGAGGGGGAGAAGCGGGAGTGCAGGGAGGGGGTAGAAGGGAAAAAACCAGTAGCGTTCTGTCTAGGTTTTAAGACGATTTGGAACGTGCAATTGCTGAACATGAAAGAGAGGGGAAAGAGAAGGGAAGTGCACGAGGAGAAGAGGGTGGGAGGTAATATGAAACAAAATAAATTAAAAGTGCAGGGACAAGTATGTAACTGCATTAAGGAAGACCAGAAATGCAAGTGTGACAATCAGGTGTGAGTGACTGCCACCTGGAAAAGCAACACCTTGTGGAAAGAGGGGCTACGTCAGGCATGCAGGCACACAATTTAAGACAAAGTAGGTAAACTTGGCTAAAACCTGGAAAAAGCCACACCTCATGGAATTAGGGGCTACGTCAGGCATGCAGACACACAAGTTAAGATTAAACAGGTACACTTGGCTACAACCTGGGAAAGCAACACCTCATGGAAGAGGGGCTACGTCAGGCATGCAAGAATGAACGCAGGTAAACAGAGTAAGGCAAAGCACAAGCTGCGAGACAGCAATCCAGAGGTTACATGAAAGATACAAAATGTAAAAACACAGCAGAGATCCAGAGTCAATCAGTGCCCGTAGGCAAGAAGCCAAGGCTACAAAGTCCAACAGAAGTTGAAGGTCCAAGATGTGAAACAAAGCAATGTGCAGAGCACAGTGAGGATGCCGAAACCCCAATGGTTGCTGGTAGGTCGGATGAAATACAGAGGAAGCAGAGTCAGTCAAGTGGCTGCATTCTAATAGTAATTGTTTATTTTTACAGTGCTTATACACAAGTCAAGTGCTTCAAAGCGCTTCAAGGCTGGAAGGGTGCAAGGGAATACAGTAGTCAATCTTAGGCCTTGAAGTTTCTGAATGATCTAACAAAAAAGTTACTAGCGTACTAGGCCTGACGGCTATTCTCCTAGTGCAAGTGCATGAAGTGTATCAGGCGCAACAGATTAGGGAGGGGAGACTTAGGGGGGACAAGACAGAACTTACTAGGCCTAGTAAATTCAGGTTATGCAACTCCAGTAGGAGAGGTTACCCCTTTCATGGAACATATGCTGAAAGTGCAGTGGTGCTGAGCATAGTTCAAAAACCCCCGGAGGCAAGTGCAAAGATGAGCAGGGGGGCCTGGGATCTGTGAGGCTCTGGAGGTGAGCCAGGCGACCAGTCAGCAAAAACTGAACAAAGTTAGGGGAGAGATGGAGGAGTGAGACTGGAGAGAAAAAGAGAGGAGGTTAGCAAAGGCGAGGTAGAGAGAAAGAGGAAGAGAAGAGGAAGGTCTTGAGGAGTTTCTGGAACTTAAGGAGCTCCAGCTCAATGCTGAGAGAGGCAGGGAGGCTGTTCCATAGGGAGGCACCTGCAAAGAATGAAGATCTGTCCCCAAATCTCTGCTGGGAAAAAAGACTCACCTGCAAAGAGTTGGAGGAGGCCAAGCGGAGGGCTCTAGAAGGAGAGTATTTAGGAAGAGAGTGCTGCAGATAGTGCAGGACCTGGCCCCAGAAAGCCTTGTGGACTATGCAGAGGGTCTTGAACTTGATCCTAGCAGCCACAGGAGCCAGTGGAGGGATGTCAGCGCCAGAGCGATGTGTTCCCTGGGCTTGAGGCCAAGGATAAGTCATGCATTTCTGTTCTGGGTGATTTGTAGTGGACAGAGGGTAGAAGCAGGAAGAGTGAGAAAGAGGCTGTTGCAGTAGTCCAGCCTAGAGAGAACCAGGTCCCTGGAGACAGTGAGCCTTTGGGTGAAGGTGAGAAAAGGTTGAATACCTCTGAGGAAGTGCAGCTGGTAGTGGGACTTTTTAGAGATGTCCGAGATGTGAGAAGAGAAGGAGAGAGTGGAGTTGAAAATGACCCCCAGATGTTTTGCCTTACTAGTAGGTTAGGGCGCAGGGCCAAGGAAGGCCGGTCAGTGGGAAATTGGAAAAGCGGGGGCAGAGGTCCCAATGAGGATGATCTCTATTTTACTGGCATTGAGGCAGGGATCGTTAGCAGGACAGCAAGACTGAATTGCAGACAGAAAGTCAGGTATGAGTGAGGAGGTGGAAGAGGCCGAGGGTAGCCTGAAGGAGAGCTCTGTGTCATCCATGTAACACTGAAAGTTAGAAGTGATGGTTGAGATCCTGTGGGCCAGAGGGGCCATGTAGACATTGAAGGACCATGGGGAAAGGATAGATCCCTGGAGGACGTCACAAGTAGAGAGAGTGATAGTGGAGAGAAAGGACCTAAGTTCCACCTGGGAGCGGCAGTCAGAGAGAAAGGAGTCAAGCCACGCCATGGGCAGATCTGTGATGCCCAGGGTATCACAGAGACGGGAGATCAGGATGTTGTGGTTTACCATGTCGAAGGCAGAAGAGAGATCGAGAAGAATGAAGACAGAAGGAGAGTTAGAGTCAAGATTTGAGAGCAGGTCTTCACAGGTGTTCAGAAGATCAGTTCCCGTGCCTCTGGATGCTCTAAAGCCAGACTGATGGTCATGGAGACAACCAACAGATTCAGTGTGGAGGGTAAGCTGAGAGATAGCTAATTTCTCCAGGAGTTTGCCCAGGAAAGGAGTGATAGGGTCAACCTGTTTGGAGGAGGCTTTCATGGACCTAACAGAATGTCCTGTGTTTTGGAAGTGAAATGTGCAGCCAGGGCTGAGCAAAGGGCTTGGGTGGGTACAGTAGAGGAAGAGGCTGCAGTAGTATTGGCCAGTTCCTCGCAGACTTTGAAGAGTTCAGCCGTGTTGTTAGATGCCGCTGAGATGCAGGCTTGAATATAGATTATTTTCTTGGAGCCGTGCAGAGTCTATATTGCCTTTGACGAAGGCGGCAGGCCAGTTTGTCAGATGGTGCACCTGAAGATCCCCATTTCCGTTCCACTATTCTGCACTTTCGTTTAAGGGCAGCCAGCTCAGAGTCGTACCAAGAATTGCACATTTTGGAAGGCTTCAGACAGGAGGTAGTGAAGGGTGTGTCCGTGCTAGAGGAGACGAGAGCTTCATGGGGGAAGAGAGAAGAGAATGATCACTCCAGGAGAGTAAGGTAGTGAGAGGGATAGAGAGAGGGATGTCTGTGGAGATGAAAACATCTAAGGCGATGCCATCAGTGTGCATCGGGCCAGAAGGTAGAATGGAGAGAGAAAGAGAGTCTAATAGGTTGCGGAAAGGACCTGAGGAGTCAGGAGAATCAGAGAGAAGAGAGAAGAGGCCAGGACAGCCCATTCAGAGAGGAAGAGGGTGCACTGGCCCAGCGGCCGGTCGAAGGTGGCCAGAGTAAGACAGGAGACAGGAGAGAGAGCCTGCAGACCTGACATTCAAAGGAAGAGTAGGCCTAAGTGGGAATGATGGAAACAGGAATCCACTCAGGAAAGATCAGGGCTACTCTCCCTCCTGGCCTGTTAGGCCAAGGCACAGAGAGGATCTTGTAGCCTTCAGGCAGAAGTGTGTCAAAACATGTGACTGAGCTGCCCTTGAACCATGTTTCAGTAAGGGCTAGGACATGGAGATCCAGGAGTTCAAGGAGGTTGCAGACATCAGAGGAGTGCTTGACAGCAGAGCGAGAGTTAAGCGTGGCAATGTGGAGCAGATGAACAAGTTACTTCTTACCTTGTAACGTTCTTTCGACGGGATGTTCCTCCGACGTATTCCTCATCTTAGATCTTAGATATATCCTTCCAGCTCTGCTGGCCTCGGAAATTTTTTTCTCTAGAGGGCGCTGCGCATCGACGTCCCTCGAGTCGATGTCCCTCGACAGCCGCCGTATTGACGCTCGACGTCATCCTGCCTATAAAGGCCGCGCGCAGCGTCCGTTGCTCAGTTCCGTTTTGTAGCCCACAGTATTACTGTCTGGACTAGACTAATCACCCTGAAGGAGCGTAAGCTGCAACAACAAGGGAAGTAGAACTGCGGGGATGGATGGGAGGGTCGATGAGGAATACGTCGGAGGAACATCCCGTCGAAAGAACGTTACAAGGTAAGAAGTAACTTGTTCTTCGAAGGGATTGTGTCCTCCGACGTATTCCTCATCTTAGATAGGCTCCCATAGCAGTATTCTATATTCGGAGGAGGGAGTACTGACTTCACGCTGTCTTCTATTGATGAATAGAATGCAGTACAGCCCTTCCAAACCTAGTCTCTTGACTGGAGGAGGAATCCAGATTGTAAAAACGTGTAAAGGTATGGACAGACGACCATGTAGCGGCCGCACATATGTCTTTAACCGGCACGCCTCTTTTGAGGGCCGATGAAGCTGCAATACCTCTGGTCGAATGAGCCCTAAGGTTTTGAGGGGGCTCTTTCCCTGCCAGTTTATAACATTCCAGAATGGCTAGAATGATCCATCTGGAAATGGTCTGCTTAGTTATTGGTAACCCCAGCTTGTGACCTGCGTAACCTACAAACAGCTGGTCTGCCTGTCTTATCCTGGCTAGTCTACTAATGTAAAAACTTAAAACCCTCCTAGGGTCTAGTCTGTGTAACCTCTCTTCCTCTTTCCCTGGGTGAGGAGGAGGATAGAAAGATGGTAGGGTAATCTTCTGAATGATATGGAATTCAGAAACCACCTTTGGGAGGAAATTAGGCTTCACTTGCAGGACAACTTTGTCTTTGTGAACGATTGTATGAGGGGGTTTACAAGAAAGAGCTTGTAATTCGCTCACCCTTCTAGCAGATGTAAGTGCTATTAATAAAACAGTTTTAAGGGTAAGGAATCTTAACGAACAAGAATGGAGAGGTTCGAAAGGTGTACCCATCAGGAAAGTTAGTACTAAGTTTAAATCCCATAGGGGAACATGGAATGGTCTTGGGGGATAAACATTGGTTAACCCCTTTAGAAACTGTATTACCAAGGGTAATTTGAAATAGGATGGTTCTTCCGCAGTACGCTTAAAGATAGATAGCGCTGCGAGATAGCCCTTAATGCTGCCAACTTGAAGGCCTGAATTTGCCAAATATAGTAGGAAGGACAAAACCATTGGTGTACCACATGATATTGGGTCGATATTCTGTTCTCTACACCGCTGCAAAATCTGTTCCAACGGCAGCGGTATAAAGACTTTGTTGCTGGCCTCCTTGCCGAAAGCAACACCTCCATAACATCATCAGGGAGGTCCCAATCCTTGTACCTCAGCCGTTCAGAAGCCAAGCGTGAAGGTTGAGGGTTTTGATGTCTGGATGGAGAACCTGACCTAGGTTCTCTCTGAGAGGAAGTCGAATTGGAGGGCAGATGGACAAGTCTAGAAGGTCCGGGTACCACGTTCTCCTGGCCCAATCCGGGGCAATTAGGATCATGGTTCTCCGGAATCTTCTCAACCTCCTGATCATTTGAGGAATGACAGGGACCGGTGGGAACGCGTACAGAAGCGGAAACTCCCAGTCCACTATGAACGCGTCTCCCAGAGCTCCTCTCGGAGGAAATTCCCTTGAGCAGAACAGGTCGCATTTCCTGTTTAGGCTGGTGGCGAACAGATCTACCTGAGGGGTTCCCCAAAGGGCGAAGATCTCTTGAAGGACTACCTGAGCTAGCTCCCACTCGTGGGAGACTGTGTTCTGCCTGCTCAGAGCGTCCGCTGTCAAGTTCTTCTCTCCGGCTAGGTGAACTGCCGATAGAGAGATTCCTTCTTGGATTGCCCAAAACCAGAGATGCATCGCCTCTCTGCACAGGGGTAGTGATGCTACGCCTCCTCTTTTGTTGAGGTAATGCATGGCCACCGTGTTGTCCGTCATTATCAGGACGTTCTTCCCTTGTACAGCTGGCAAGAAAGCCTTCAACGCAAGTCTGATGGCTCTCAGCTCTAACAGGTTGATGTGTAGTCTGGACTCCGATGGAGACCAACGACCGCTGATGGTCAAGTCGTTGGCGTGGGCTCCCCACCCCGTGAGTGAGGCATCCGTGACTACTGTTATCTCCGGCCAGGGTTGCCAAAACTGTTCTCCTTTCAGAATGTTCTCCTGACAGGCCCACCACTGAAGGTCTCGAGCCACCCTGCCGGGAACCTGAAGAAGATCTGTCATTCTCCCTGAGAATTGTGACCACTGAGTCCTCAGTGCCCACTGGAGGGATCTCATTCTCAGGCGAGCCTCTGGCACAAGGAAAATGCAGGATGCCATGAGGCCTAGCAACCTCAAAAAGTCGAATGCTGGGAGACGTTGGGCATGCTGGAACTTGGTAACCATCTGTAGAATATCTTGAGCCCTCACCTCTGGTGGCGAGGCTTTTCCCAGGGAAGTATCCAGGATCGCTCCTATGAACTGGAGTCTCTGCGATGGTATCATTTGTGACTTCTTTAAATTGAGGGAGAAGCCCAGTCTGTGAAGGAAATGGCACACGTGATATAGCTGGATCTGAGCTTGCTCCGGAGAAACAGCCCTGATCAGCCAATCGTCCAGGTAGGGGTAGACGTGAATCCCTTCCCTCCTTAGACTTGCAGCCACTACCGACATTAACTTGGTGAAGACCCTCGGGGCGGAGGTCAGCCCAAATGGCAGTACTCGAAATTGATAGTGAGAGTTGCCAATTGCGAACCTCAGGTATTTCCTGTGTTTGAGATGGATAGGCACATGGAAATAAGCGTCCTGAAGGTCCAGAGATACCAACCAGTCCTGAAACTGAAGGGCCTGGAGGATCTGAGAAAGAGTGACCATCTTGAATTTGTCTTTTCTGAGGAATTTGTTCAATTCTCGCAAGTCCAAGATGGGTCTCAGTCCTCCATCTTTCTTCGGAATGAGAAAGTAAGGGGAGTACCAGCCCTTGTCCCTCTCCGCTACAGGTACCGGTTCTATGGCACCTTTCTCTAGCAGGTCCAAAATTTCCTGCAAGAGGAGCGGATCTCGAGCTTTCTGAGAGCTGATCCCCGGTGGATGACTCTGAGGTATACGTAGGAAAGGCAGGCAGTAACCTTGGGCGACTGTTTCCAATGCCCAAGCATCTGACGTGATAGCCTGCCATACCGTCAGATGTTGAGTCAACCTGCCTCCTACAGGTGTCCTGTGAGGGGAGTCCTCAGAGTGGTTTTGGGGCGGCTGATGCAGATGCCGATGGTAAAGAGGCACCTGCTGTTGCTGCGGCTTTAGAATATCTACCCCGTCCACCTCAGGTAGTTCTTCTTTGACCCCTTTGAGCCGGTCGTCCTCTACCTCTTCCGAATGCGGAGTAGAAGCGAAAGGACTTGCCCCTCGCAGAGGTTCCTGTGGGACGAAAAGGAGTCTGACGGATTGCAGCTCCTAGGGATTTTGCTGCAGCTTTTGAAGTTTGCAGTTTCTTTAAACTGTCATCCGCCTTTTTCCCGAACAAAGAAGAGCCATCGAATGGCATGTTCAAGAGCCTGGCTTGCACATCTGGGGCAAAACCCGACTTTCTCAACCAAGCGAATCTCCTGGTTGATGTACTTGCCGCCATTGCTCTGCTGATACTGTCAGCCGAATCAATGCCCGTCTGGAGGGATTCGCACATAGCGTCTTTACCGTCCTGTATAATATTCAGGAACGCATCCCTTTCTTCTCCCTCCGGGATGCAGTCAGCCGCTGTAGAAGCACACTCCCAAAGTGTATGGCTGAACCTAGCAAGGGTGCAAGTAGCATTAACAGACTTTAACGCCATGCTACATGCTGAAAAGACTTTCTTTGCCATAGCATCATATTTTTTATCGTCCCTGTCCTGTGGGACTGTAGGATAAGCCGTCTTGACATCGGTAGAGGATGCTGCTTGTACCACCAGACTTTCTGGGGATGGATGTTTAGACAAAAACTCTGGGTCTGTGGAAGATACCCTGTACTTTGCAGACAGTTTTTTATTTACTGCTGGTATTACATCTGGGGTTTCCCAGTTTGTCATGATCTTTCTCTGAAGAGCTTTATGAAAGGGCACCACAGGATCCTCTTGTGGGCCTTTGTCAAGAATATCTGTGAGGTCATCTTGCTGGAAAGATTGTGAAGGTGCAGACCACCCCATGAACTCTGTAATCCTGGCCATTAAGGCTCTGTAGGGGGTTTCAGCATGCTCCCCCGGGTCTGTCTTAGCAAAATCCACCTCAGGGGAAGTGTCTAACCCACTTGCCTCATGTAAAGAATCATGAAGATCCTTTAATCTGCGCTCTTCAGAGGAAAATTCCTCTCTAATTGGGGTTACAGGTCCCTGTAACTCAAAAGTGTCTTGTTCAGATAAATCACCCTCTTCTAAAATTGAGGATATAGTTCTCAATTGTTCTGAACTCATAAAGGGAGTAAATCCCATTTCCAAGGCAGAGGGTGCCGAACTTGTCATTATTGGCCTCGAAAACGTCGATGTCGTCGACGCCGACGTCGAAGGCTTCGAGCGTGGCGTCGAAAACAGAGGTGGAGACCTCGAGGACCTCGACAGAATTGGAATTCTACTCGACAATATCGACGCCATCGACGTCGAGGGCCTGGGGATAGTCACTGGATGTGTGGTCACCGTGACTTTTCTTGGCGTTGACGCCGGTGTCGAGGCCGGCGTCGAGTCGACAGACCCGTGTGTCGAAGGTCCCCTCGACAACGGCGCCGAAGACATCGACCTCGACGGGACCTTCGTCGACGGCGTCGACGGAACCTTCGAGGAAGGTTTGGAGGTCATAGTCCTGCTCGAGGGTTCGAAACGCGCTCGAGAGGTTTCTTTCGCCGGGTACTGCGACTCGCGGCGTTTTTGACCTTCGGGTCTTTCGACCAGAGCATCGCTCTCGGCAGTCTTCGAGGGGGTCGAGGCCGCTTTCTCGAAGACGCTCATCATATTCTTTCGGAATTCCTCCCATTCACCCCGGGAACTATGTTTCGTGGGGCAAGGGATTCTTTTTGGCGAAACAGAGGAAGAGGAAGACGGAGAAGGGGATCTTCGACGCCTCCTCTTCGAGTGCTTCGATCTCGAGGAGTGATGAGACCCACTCCAAGACCTGGAGCGCGAATGGTGACGAGGAGACGAATGTCTCGACTTCGTCGACGAAGAAGAAGCTTTAAAAGTCTTACCTTTCTCCAGCTTCCCCCTACGCTCCTTCAGGGCCTTAGCTGTCATGGACATACAGTCCTCGCATTCCGAACAATGGTGTTCAGCTCCCAAGCACCACAGACAATTTCTGTGAGGATCGGTCAACGACATCTTTTTCCCAGAATCCCGACATTTTTTGAAGCCGGATCGAGGAGTTGTCGGTTCCGACGAGGAAGCCATCGAGTATGGATCGAATAACACGAGGTAAATAGGATTAATCTGACTAAGAACTGAGCAACGGTATTCCGAGGCACCGAGTAAGCGCGGAAAAACGGAACTGAGCAACGGACGCTGCGCGTGGCCTTTATAGGCAGGATGACGTCGAGCGTCGATACGGCGGCTGTCGAGGGACATCGACTCGATGGACGTCGACGCGCAGCGCCCTCTAGAGAAAAATTTTTCCGAGGCCAGCAGAGCTGGAAGGATATATCTAAGATCTAAGATGAGGAATACGTCGGAGGACACAATCCCTTCGAATGCTGTTTTTGAAAGACTTACGCGGGGGACACAGGGGATAGTGGTCCCCCCAGTGAGCAGCGAGAGTGCCTGAGAGATAGAGGGAGGAAGGGGTAGAGGAGCCGAGTCTGACAAGGATGTCGGTGAGGGGAGTGTAGGCAAGGGAGCCAGTGTAGGAGGGGCAACAGGGGCAAGGGAGCCGAGATGCAGCAGCAGTGGGTGGCAAGGGCACCATGGATGTGGAGGCTGACGAGGTTGTCAGAGCAGTGCAGTAGGCAAGAGAGCCTGTACAGTTGCAAGCGACAAGGGGGCAGTTGTGAGAGAGGTGGTGAGGTTAGTAGGAGGCGAGCTAGCCAAGGTGGGCAAAGCTGGCAAGGGAGCCCGGGCGGCCGTAGAAACAGATGGCAAGGGAGCCCGTGAGGAGGAAAGTGGAAAGTTGAAAAGGCGAGGAAGAAGCCTATCAAAAAGTGAGAGGTAGGGCTGAGGCCGTCAAACCAGGATGCTACCATTTCAATAGACATTTATGATCACCCTGGAGGCGGAGAATAAGGCAGAAAGGACCTCCCAGCGGGTGTCACCATTAATGTGTGAGGAAGAGTAAGGAGAGAGCAGAGCGACCATATGAAGAGTCCATAGGTGGGGAGAAGGAACGACAAAGTAGATGTCAGTGAGAGTCTCTCTGACGGAAGCACTGACGTGTCAGCGATAGGCAGGCCTCGGTTGGAGCCCAGTGTGTCCTTCTGGAGTTTATTCCTGCCAGACCTAGTGAGAGGAGAAGGATAGGAAATAGAGAAGCAGTTAGAGAAGATAGGAGAGATAGAAAGCGGCATGGTGAGGGGCACATATTGTGGTATACTTAAACCAGGCAGAGCAGCTGAGGTATGTGGGAGGAAGTAGGCAAGGAGGGAGCAGGCGCACAAGAAAACACAACAGGACTGGAAAGAAACAGTGGGAGCTGAAGAGGGTGAGGGAACAGAAAACAAACCAGAAAGTGGGCAAACGAGAACCAGTCAGCACAGTCCCAAGAAAATGCAGGATGAGCAAACGCCTAAATTCAATTATTAATTAGCAGCAAAACCTGCAATGCAAAATGGGCCGCAAGGGTGTTAAAAACACACTTAAATACGAATTGTCAAAAAGGGACACAAAATGCAAAGCAACATGGGGTGCAAGGATGTTAAAAAACACACACCTAAATACTAACTTCCAAAAAGGGACTCAAAATGCAATGCAAAATGGGGTGCAAGGATGTTAAAAAACACTCACCTAAGTACGAATTCCAAAAAGGGACACAAAATGCAAAGCAAAATGGGGTGCAATGATGTTGAAAAACACACACCTAAATACGAATTTCCAAAAAGCGCATGATACAGTGGAACAAAGTAGATTAGGTGAGCCAAGGAAGGCAGAGTAAGATAGGCACAGTTTTGGTTCACAAGAGGTTAGTGGAGGAGGCATTGGAAAGTTCAGCCATCACTCACTGGTAGATCTGCAGAAAGCATAGAGGTGTAGGGGGCCAATTTCATGGGGAATCAGGCTGTATATTAGGAGGCTGTTCATAGTTTGAGGAGGGTGAAAAAGTTGGCGCAGACATGGGGCCTTGGTGTCGGCCTAGGCAGGCGGCCGACATTCGCCAGCCGGCCTCCCCTGATTGGTCCTCAAGAAGTCCCGGGCTGGCTAGTAAGAGGAGCTGCTGGCTGGGATGTTGGTGCACAACCTAAATGCAACTGCTGTCGACCATTGTTAACAATGGTGGGCCGACAGGGACTACAAACCCAGCTGGGCTAATGCAGCAGTGTTGGTGTGGCTGGGCTGCCCGAAAATGCTAAGCACACAGACAAAAGCATATGTTTCCCATCAATGCCCAACTGGGCAGTTCAAATAAGCCATGTTGCTTTTTCTGAAAAAGGAACACACACAATTTGCTTTTCTTTCTGGAATTCACCAAAGCCCCATCTGGGCTTACCTGGATGCAGCGATGCAGCGCTGGTCTGTGATGGCCGGATTAAGAGGAGCTTTGTGGAGTGGGGACTCACCAGCTGATCATGTTCACTGTCGATGGAACAAAGAAGGAGTGAGCAGGCCACGGCGAGCCTAGTGTAGGCCTTGGCAGGGGATGGCGTTCGCCTGCTGGCTTCCCCTGAATGGTCCTCAAGAAGTCCCCGGCTGGCCAATCAGAGGTGCTGCTGGCTGGGGTGTTGGGGAACAACCTTAATGCAACTGCTGTCTGCCATTGTTAACAATGGTGGGCCGGCAGGGAATACAAGCCCAGCTGGGCTAATGCGGCGGTGTTGATGTGGCTGGGCCACCCGAAATTGCTAAGCACACAGACAAAAGCATATGTTTCCCATCAACACCCAACTGGGCAGTTCAAGTAAGCCAAGTTGGTTTTTCTGAAAAATGAACACACAAAATTTGCTTTTCTTTCCGAAATTCACCAAAGCCCCTTCTGGGCTTACCTGAATGCTGTGATGCGGCGCTGGTCTGTGATGGCCGGATAAAGAGGAGCCCCATGGAGCAGGGACTCACCAGCTGATCAGGTTCACTGTCAATGGAACGAAGAAGTAGTGATGCATGTAGGCAGGGGCCTACACAAGGCAAGGTTGCAATGTCCAACCGTAGATGAAGATCCAGAAGGCAAAAAACACAGCAAGACAACAAGGATGTCACCGGTGGTTACAGGTAGGTAGGAAGAATACAAGGATGCAGCAACAAACAAAGGCAGAGGAAAGATGGAAATCAGGACATACCGCAAGCAGGTAGGTCAGACCAGAAGGCAAAGGAAACAGTGAAAAACAGACACAAAGGCAGAACCGAAAGGCAGAACACTTAAAGGAGGGTAGGGGGTTGCAACAGGCATGCTTAAAGAAGGGGACCCAAAAGAAACAGAGAACCAAAAGCAATTTGGCGACTACATCAAGGGGTAAAACGAAAGGCAATGGCAACTCCACACATGGTAGTCAGGGCTGAACAGGCAGGACATGCAACTGACCTGAGGAGGAAGAGAAGAGGATTGGGGGGTAGTGCACAGGAAATGGAGAGGCTGCTAGGGAGTGTGAAAAGGAGTGAGGAGACTGAAGAAGCGGCAGGGGATGCAGGGTGGTCTAAGAGGTTGCAGGCAGGCAGAGGTGAGTACAACACTCAAAGAGGCAGCACAGAGAGAGGAACAAGAAGAGAGGTTATGAGGGGTAGGAGAAATTGTGTTATTAATGTGAAAAGGGCAATCCTTGTCACAAGGGGACAGGATATCCTCTCAGCCTGGGGTGGGAGGTCTACCAGGGTGGAGTTGAATGGTGGCAGTTAAGAGGGCCCCGAATCCTGTTTCTTCCCTAAGTGCCTGTTTATATAAGAAGAATACCCACTTGTATACCTCTTGAAAACCATGCTGGCCAGTTTCTCCATTTTCTTTATAGAACAAGAAATATGGTAGTCGAAAAAATAAAGAGACCAAGCTCAGGACTTCAATCTACCAGCGCCCCAAGCTAGACTAGTACAAAACCAGAACCAACATAGAGAGACATAGAGAGAGAGATCATGAAAAATGGAACGGAGGGACAACGCAACCGCTAGGCAAGCTGCACACCATTCCCCAGCACTGGCACCCATGGCACACTGATAGCTGCATCAGAACTAAGAGAGCCTACAGGACATGGACTTGCCCGAGCTTGGGGGTTACCACAATGCAGCCTCTAATGCGGTCTGGGACACTTGGCCTCCTTTGTTGCAGCACAATGGCCTTGCATGGAGAAAAGGGAGCAGGACTTAACCAGCTATTTGTAAACGTCAATAATTGGAGCATCTCCCGGGTGGTGAAGGTAGGACCAGATTGGGAAGGGCCAGCAATCCAATGTGAAAATGAGGGGGAAGATAAGAGGGGCGACAGGAAACAGAAAGGTGTGGATTATTCAGATAATATCAGGCGGAGGTGGATGGACCAAGAGACCAGAAGGAGGAAGAATGGTGGACTGGAGAGGACAAGGGAGCTATTGGTTTGTGAGAGCAAGTGGTGCTGTGTGGTGAGTGCGTGTGCAGGATGAGTGAGTGAGAAAGTTACTGGAAAGGTAAAGAGAGAGAATGGCAAATGCTTGTGAGAGTGAAAGGAGGGTGACTGACTAAAAGGTGGGGTGCAGTATTATTAGTGTGCAGAAGGAAAAGGACTAGTAGTGTTAGTGTGAAGAGGGGAGCGTAAAAGCGTGGAGAAGGAAGAGTAGTAATGGAGTGAAGTAGTAAACGTGTGGAGAGGGCAGATCAGCAGTAAAGTGGAGAGGGGAGAATGAAAGGGGAGAAAGTAGAGCCATTGGATGGTGCTGGCGAACGGTAGAACTAGAGAGAGACATCAGAGTGATAGGGTAGGATGAAGTAGGAGGAGAGAAGTTGGGTGGAGTGGTCAGGGGAGAGTAGGTGGATGCCAACAGTAGTCAGAAGACATCGAGAGGAGTATCAGGGTGTGAGAGGAAGGAGACTGAATCGGGGTTGAGCATATGAAACACACAAACTCTTTAGCACTTGCCCTCAAGGATAGTGTAGGGCTATTTTAGGAAGTCCTGGAAGGGTTGTGATAGATAAGGCAAACACCATTAGGCCATTACCATCAGCAAGCTAGAAACCAGAGTATAGGAATAAAAGTCATTAGTACCCGGTGGGAGGTTGGGTGGGTGGGGAGAGTATGGATGCATCGCTGCCTCTCAGCCAATGAGAAGGCTTGGAACAGGGGCATTACGACATGTAATCCCGCCGCTTAGGACTGGAGGCTGCCATCTTCCCCTGCCGGGGAATGAGGTACGTGCTCCCCCCGTCCCCTCATCGCTCCCCCATCCCTCCACAGATTCCCCTGCCCCATTCCACTTACCTGCTTTTTTGATCCTTTGCGGGAACACTTCTATCCCCAGCACATCCGATCCCGATCTGCGACACGCGCTCTGGAAAGGGAGAAGGGACTGACTATGTGTAGTCCTTTCTCCCTTTAGATGGCAGCCATTTTGCAACTAGTTTCAATGGCAGCCATGGAAAGTGAGAACAAACTCAATTTTCCTGTACTTGGCGGTTATTCTTTTTTCTTTTTTCAGTTGCGAAACACCAGAGCGTCTCGCGGCTAAAACAAGTTGCTTTTATTACCCCGGTCCTCACCAGGGGGGCATTACTGTCTCAGGTAATTCCCTGGACTCTTTGTTAAACTATGGGACCCGGGGCATTACCTGAGGCAGTAATGCCGCCCCCGCCTCAGGGATTATTGCTTAAGTACATAGTAATCTGGGAGGTAGGGACACCTAGGTTGGAGAAGATCTGGTTCATTCTAGTTTAGAAAGAGAGGCCAGGCCCTTAGTGCCTGTGAAAGAAAACAAATACATTCCATTGTACCGTCTTTTTGGAGCTGGTGTATTCTATGCCCATCTGTGAAATTAAACAGACCAGTACGCAAAATAAACTTTACTAGAAAACACTATCAAAAACCCAGCCCTCTAAAGGAAGACAGAGACCTGCAGAATGTAATGATGCAAGCATTCTGGATACTTAGCAGGGAGGAAAAGGCAATAAATCACTATAATGGTGTCAAAAAAGGGAATGCCTTTGGGAAAAAGGTGCAAAAGGAGGCTTAAGCAGTCTCTAGGGTGCCAAGAACTGGACCAGATGGCCTGGGGCCTTCCAACAGTACCTTCACCCGTTTTTGGGAGTTCAACAGCACCGATGCAGGCTTCTTACCATTGTGCAAGCGTGTCAACCCAGGCTCGGATACAGCGAGTCGCAGTGATGCTGATGGCGAGCAGCCATCGAGTCACGTTCAAGATTAAGCTTGCTGCAATTTGATGTGGCATTCAAAGGACGCGAGTTGATGAGGTCAGCAGGTTCAGTTGGACTGTTGAGCTTTGGTCGATGACCAAGATGCTGGGGGTTTGAGGAGCTGTTCGTGATGTGGCGATTCGAAGACTTAGGCAGCAGCTTGTTTCTTGTTCGAGCCAGAGCAAGAAACGTGCTAAGCTGGCAGGGTGCAGCAGAACAATGGTTGGTGGTGCAGCAAGAGCAGTTGGAAGAAGTTCAAAGAAGTGCCAAAGGCAGCACTCTGGGTCCTGCTAGTATGAATGCGTTGGACAATGATTAGACGGAGGTTCAATGTCCTCCTCCACTTCCCCTTTCACATGCATTTTCTCCTCTTTACCCTGCACTTCCCTTCTCACCCTAGCACTTCGCATTTCATGCAGACTGGCACCCGCCCCACAACACACCTCCCTCGCACTTCCTGTTACTGAACTTGCACAATCAGAATGTTACAAGACTTTGTAGGACCGTTATTGTTATCTTTCACCCTTGTCCCCCCCGCTTTTCTGTCTTGTGGTGTCTTGAAACAACATTGTTTTATATGCGCCTTACAAATACCCAATAAATAAATAGAAGGCGGGAGACCAGCTGCTTTGCTTCTTCAAGTGCTGTGAGTACCAATCCAGGGGCTTTGGTACAAGATGTGTCCTGGTTCTTGTTCTCCCAACCTGGATGCGGCTGGCTTACAGCTGTGAGGTCCAGGGTACTCGTGTAGCTGGCAGAGAGGCAGGTCTTGCTCCAGTAGCAACTCACTCCCAATGCATCATGGGGATGGGGATGGATCAGAGTTTTCCTCTGCCTTGGAGCACGTCTTCTTGACCTCACTGGCTGAGGAGTTTGGAAAGGTCAACTCTTCCAAAAGAGGCCAAAATGATTCTTGAAATCCAGGAATGAATCAAATAAAATACTCGGTGACCTCTCCCTTATAAAGGCAACAAGCCACAGCTGATTGGTTTAAAGCAAGCCTGATTTAAAGGATCCAATCCTTGTTAAGGTAAGAAGTGACTTGTGGCTTTTTGCATCATACCCAAAGTGCTTTGCTGTCCAGGAAGTGTATGAGGCAAGAAGTTGAGAAAATCCCACAGAAAATAAGACGGAGGAATCCTTCCTCCCTTTGGTACTGCTCTGCTTACCTGTCCAAACCCGCCCTATTCTCTCTCTAGAACTTCACTTTAAAGGTTTGGCGTGCAATCCCTTGTGAACCCCCTATTGTGAGGCAAGCCTTTATTATGAAATTACCTATTTGAAGCCTAGCTCCCTAGGAGATCTCGTTGTGTGAGTCACTGGGCCTGGCAGGAAGTTATTACCAAATTTACTAGAATGTCAACAGAGACAGGATCCTTTCCTTTGTCCTGTTCACTAAAATGCAGACAGGCAGGGGCCTGCAATCCATATTGCCTCTCATAGCTGGTTTGAGCAGGTAACAGGGTTAACACTGGTATGGTACAAATAGTGATAACAATTTCAAGTTGCAAACTATAAGCCGGCCATAAAAGAAAGTCAATCACCACATCAATTGTATACATACACACATCATACCATTTCTCATGCGCCAATATTAAATTATCACAAGTCAATGGCTAGTGGCGAGTGCAAATGTTGCGCCTTGCTACAAATTATATTTGGCTTTTAATAATTATGTGAACCATCCACTACCATACCAAAACCTATGTATGCCATATATTTCCAGATTACCCTGCCACCAGGCGTATAGGCTATCATAATTACAATGGCTTTGGAACACAGGGGTGGACTTAATGCAACCACTATACAGCAGGGACTTTTCTGTCACAGAAGCTGTTAGACAGGGCAGCTGTGACCTCTGAACCTGCTGTGTACCAAAGGAGAGCAAGAGCTGCACATCAGGATACTGATGCAGCAGCGACCAGGTGCACTTATTGCTTGTGGCGTGGGGTTTGATGAAAGGGAGGCCTGGTTAGCAGACCACCCTTCCTAAAATGAATTACCCTCATCAGTTAATTAATACAAATCCAAAGTCTAGGGCTTCGCTACCCTGGCCACATAGAAATCATTCAGAGACATACCAGAACAATCTTCTGAACAAAAGCATCTCTGACCTGAACCAGTTCAACATTATACACCATGTTCTCCATGGGCTAGGGGGGCTTACTTGGGCATAACCACTCTTATGAGTTGATACATATCAGCCCACGAAGGATTATAGCACTGGATTACAGTGTGAAATTCCTCAGCGAACTGCTCAAGTTCTTCTCTTATGTTAGCACATTTTTAGTCAAATTCCTTAAATCCACAAGTGTCCATGGTGCTTGAGCTGTTACTGAGGTACCACTACCATCAGCACCCACTTCTGGTAACTGTCTCAGTGGGGCTTACAGCTGCACATTTTCTACACTTCAAATCATACATGCACTGGTGTGGGAAAGGCTTCTGGCTAAAGTGCTTTACATTTTCCCAGCTGGGGCCTGGGATCGTGGGCCTGTCCTACTACTCGCTCTGCACTGGGTTTGTACTTAGGTAATGCTCTGGTCGCACACCCAGGTCACTTTCATGGACCATGGTGCTTCTTCTTCCTCTGACACATTTGTCTTCCATCTCAATTTTTAGATATAACATAGGCACAGGAATCAGTGACTTATGCTTTCCCCTTCACTCTGTTCTTCGCTCTGTTCTTTTCTTGATGTATTCGTGTTTTTCTAACTTGTGTTTTAACTTAAGGTTAGATTCTTTAAAATGTCTTAGCCCAGACTGCCCATTTGTATTGGAACCCTCTGAAAAAATGTTTTAAAGAAAAATGTCCCATGCTTGTGATTTTACACAATGGCCATTGGCTTCTGAGTTACAGTTAAAGTGAAATAATTGTATAATATACATCCATTTATTTTAGATATAACGTAGTCACAGGAATCAGCGACTTATGCTTTCACCAGTCACTGTGTTCTTTTCTTCATATATTTATGTTTTTTTAACTTGTGTTTTAATCATTTTATAATATTGAACAGATGGGAATTGTCATTGATGGTCCGCTTTTGTCACGATATTCCATTTGTTGTAGAAATGGAATGTCATTCATAAACAAGTATGCCATTGTGACCCGATTGGTGTGTGTTTAACTGATTTTTGACCATATTAACTTGTTAACTGTTTCTGTCAGAACTTTAATTATATATGGCGTTTTCTGATATCTATCCTCAGCATCTTTTCCCTGAATGGCTCCACCCTCAGAAGCCAAATATCAGTGAATTCTGTTACCCCATTACTTTTTTGCATTGTGTTAACTTTTGTCCATTTTTCTCTTTTTTATCCTTTTTTCTTAAATTCTGTTATCTTTTAGTTCATTATATTACACCCATATCTATCAAGGTAACCCTTATTTAAATTATATTGGCTTTCGCACAGCCAAAGAGGAGACTCCAACCTTCCGCAGCATCTCTCCTCCAAAAATCCTTCCAGATGCTTCAATTAGGCCTTTTACCTATCTTTTCTGTGCACACGGTTTCAAAGGGAAGTGGTCCAATCCTCCTGTTTCCGTCTCAGCTTGGCATGGCAAATCTGAAGCTTGACTGCACCAGATGATGGAACCCACAACCTTTCATCAAACAATCCAAATAGGATGCAGAGCAGCAAAAGGAGAAAGGTTTATTTCCATAAAGCTGTGCAGAAATGGGTAGAAAAACTGGCATACTATCACTGTGCCAAAAACGCGGCCCCCAAGGAATGAAACCTCAGGGTTTTTATAAGGCTTTAAGCACTAAGTCTCATACAGAAAAGTCAGTTACGATACATATGATCGGTTAAATTAGCAATGTACTTCCTAATGGTACAGCATTGGAGAGCATAGCTTTACAGCAATGTTCAAGACCTCTACAATTCTGTTTGCCTACCCAGGTGGTACACAAACCACTCTAGCAGGTTTTTCTTCATAATGTAATGCAGGGTTCGAAGTTGAGGGGAGCTGGGAACTATTCAGTTCCTGCTTCTAGCATAGTAGAGCTTGGTTATCTTGAAACCAACAAGTACCAGCAGCTACTTTTGGCTCGTAGGGCTAACTGGCGCCTTCCAAACATGTACATGCAACATTAACTTTGAGTATTTGAGAATGTTAATAAAGAAGAATTAGAATACATCTAATGTACATTTAAAAACAATGGTTCACAAAAAATCGACAAAAAGTTAAAGGGGCATATCTGGTAGCTCCTGGTTGCCCTACGGTAGCTCCTTCCTACAGGGTGATGCACGATACCCAGGAGCTGGTTTTAGCTCTTGCTCATCTAATCTCAATTTTGAACCCTGTAATGATATTTCATTCAGCACCTCTCTGCCCACATGCTACTCTGTTTACGTTCCCAGTTCGTTTACCCATCCTACATTCATGATGAATATACTTGTAACAGGAAGGTGTTGGTGCATAACTGGGTGTTTCTAAGCCCTGGATAGAGACTTCCTTATTAGACGCAATGCTTTATGGGCTCATGTGTGCATGCCAACCAATCAGCACTCATTCTATGCCACCTCTGTAATCATGGCAGCGGCTCATCGTGCAATTCAAAAACATGGTTGTGACCTAGCTTGGTCCATGGCTCATGCACGTCCAGGACCGTACACAATAATAAAATATAGTCAGTTCTGACAGTTAACACTAACTGTAAACACTTACCTTTGCCTTTATGTGCTAAGGTGGTGATAGTATCAAGCTCTAAGCTGTTGATCTGACTGTGCTCTTCCTCTTTGTAGTCATCTTGTCTGAGTAGATACAGGTCATCCATGTCTAGCTGGGAACAGGGATTTGAACTCAGAACCACGTCCAAACGTTTGCTGTCATTTTGGCTTCCAGGGGAGGATTCCCATTTCCTACAAATTGAACAAGTAATGAAGAAGATATCAAATGCCACATTCGAGGTTGTCAATTTAACACCCATTTAACACCAGCTTCATGTTTGCATAAGTAAATATATATATTTTTTAATGATTCAGTTTATTGAATAGAAAAAGAAAAACCTTTCATAAAAATCATTACATGACATTAATGTCTATCCACATAATCACAATTTTCTGACTTTAAAAATCTAAAATAGATTCCAAGATGGCACCCGATACATGATGGTGCACACTCCTGTGCTCCATCCGGCGGGTTAAATAAGGCGACATAAGCGGCAGAAGAGAGTGGATATTTCACATTCCCCTGACCCCCAGGACCCACAGAGAAGGTGGACTACACGGTGGCAGGGAACGCGCCACAGACTCTGACTGCTACACACCTCTGGCAGCAGCTTGAAGAGCAGAGTGGTAATGCAGAGGAAATGACGTAGCGGGACCCGCTTGCGAACCCAGGAGGGAAGGCAAGCGAAGGAAGGCTGCGTTCGCCCGTCAGCAAAGTAGAGGAGAGGAGACAAGCAGCGAGGGGCACTGCCGACAATGCGGTAACCCTCGGACAAGCCAGCGTCATCAAAAGGAATGCCAGCGAGGGTGGAGGACCACGGTGGTGCAGCTGCGACTCCAGAGAGAGGAACAGACAGACCAGCCCACGTGGAACAGCGGATGGCAGAGCGAGAGCAGAGAAGTAGTCCATCCCCCTGTTCATGTACCAACAACAAAGGAGGCAACAAGTTAGCGGCAATGGCCTCCAGCCCAATACTAGTAAGACTGTACGGAACCGAGAAAGTAGGCGGAAGAGCCGGAGAAGGGGTGCCGTAGCGTACGCAGCGCAGTGTGGAGGAAGAAGCGTCCGAACTGTAATGGGTGCCTGCCTGACGAGCATATAACGCTGCGGTGACATGGCTCAGGAGAGAATAGAAAGGAGGCGAAAGCGCAAAGAAAGGGGGAAGCCCGGGACCGTTAAAAAATGCAGTATTTAAATCACACGCCCAGACACAGAGTCTGGGTGGATATCGCCGAAAGGAGCACACAAACAAAGCAAGGCACATGGGGAGAGGGGAAGCTGGGCACGGGATACTGCATAAAACACGCAATGGAGCAGTGAGGACAGCAATCAGGCTTGGGGAAACCCACAACAGAGACACACAATAAGGGACAATACCCAAGGAACAATACCCCATAACAAGGGGCCCCAGAACAAGCAGAAGAATAGCAGCTCTGGATAAATAGCACCAAAAGATAAAACTGTGTAAAGCCAGGGAATAACGGGTACAAAGCAACAAAAGAGCTTAGCACGCCCAGTGGGAAGAAAACCACACATGATCACGCCAGAACCTGATGAGCACATATAAATGGATAACGTGTGGTGGTAAAGGAGAAGCAACGGAGCTGAATCCAACCTTTAGGCCCAAGGAAATATATTCAGCAGCATTCCAACAAGAGGTTGGAAGAGGGCACTGATAACAGGTACAACCCAGACGCACTACAGCGAGCAAGTACCCCGGTGTGGTGGTAGTGAGGCTGGCGAAATACCAGAAGTGGTGACTGAGGAGAGAGATCAGATCTAAGCCAACAGGTGACTCTGAAAACCTGGCAAATAACTGTGCAGAGAAAGCTTGAAAACTGCATACTTCGCACACATAGAGACGCAGAAAGGGCACAAACTGACAGTGCCAGCTAACAGATGCCAAACCCAAGAGTACCCCTGCGAGAGTCAAAGGCATAGCAAGATCGCAAGGGGGACAGCTGGAAAGGTGTGGGAGGCAGCAACAATAGGAAGAATCACAAGTGGTGGACTTGATAAAGGGAGGGGAGAAGAGCGGTAATACTGAACAGGAGTCCACAATGGCACTAAACAAGGAAAAGTTACAAGACTGTTTGAGAGGGATGAAGGGTAGAATGCTGGAATCCTTCCATGAACAATTTGGGAAGATGAAAGAGGAACTCAAGACGTCACTACAAGAGTTCAGAAAAAAGATTACTGAGTTGGGAAACAGAGTAGACATAACAGAAGATGGCTTATCGGAGATGTCAGAGGAAATAAAATGGAATAGCACACTCCTCAAACAAGTGGCCAGAGCAACGCATAACCTGGAAATCCAGGCAGAGGACCTTGAGAACAGATCCAGCAGGTCTAACATAAGGGGCAAAGGCCTAGTGGAGACAATCACGGTTAAGGACCTAAAAGACGCAATGCAGGACTGCTTCAGCAGCCTCTTGACCAGCACGCAACCTGAGGATATATTAATTGACAGAATGCATAGAGTAGGACCTAAGAAAAGGGATCCAGGGGCAAGACCCTGTGATATCTTAATAGTCTAGTCATACTATACCATGAAGGAGGAGATACTCAGAGCAGCGAGAAAGCAACAAGAGGTCTCAATCAATGGGACACAGGTCCATCTATATCAAGCCCTGGCACTATCCACATTACATAAAAGAAGAATGATGAAACCAGTCACTAAGGCACTAATTGCAAAACGGATTGCCTACAAATGGGCATTCCCCTTCAGTCTGCTGTTCACTTGGGAGGGCAAACAACAGCGGATCACCACGTGTGAGGAAGGTCTGACGCTGATGCAGATAGCGGAAGACAAAGATTGAGGAGATCAGGGACCAAAACAAAACCCAACTGGTGACAGGGTTCGAATGTGGGAATGGTCGACCGACAGCAAATAGAGACGGGGAAAGGAAGTCACATTAACAGGCCCCCGCACGAAATAAGGAATGAGAGAAGGAACAAATGTATGATACAACTATGTCCCACTGATGGTGTAGAAAGGATGGGGGAAAGGAGGAGAAAATTGTGAAAATAAGGAGCTGGGAGGAGTATGCCCAGACGGCGAGGGGAGCGGAGGGCAGCATGGAACCCAAATCAGGGTATGGAAATATCCTGGCATATTGAAGGCTTGGGGATGTATAGGGCCCAATGCCCCAGAAGGGAACTGGGGGAGGTTCTGGAGAATCTTGGCCAGAAGGGAGTTAGGGGCAGGGAGAGGGGTTGGGAAGGGGAGGGGTGGGGCAAGGGAGGGGGTAGCTGGAGTTCAGAAAATTGGGGAAACGTGGTGGTATGGTTCAGGGTGACGAAGGGAAAAGAACAAGGGTGGGTGGAAGAGACAACTCAGAGACACAGATACATTCAGATGTAAGGGGTATGGCTGAATTGAACATTATAACCCTGAAGGTACAGGGCTTAAATTCACCAGCGAAAAACGTCTCTCCATAATAGGGAGACTAAGAGACCTTCAGGCATCGATGGTCTTCTTGCAAGAGACACACCTACTCTCCGCAAATGGACGCAGGATGTCCCATGAAGCATTCCCCAGCCAGTACTATGCAACAAGTGGGAAAAAGACAAAGGGGAGGCGATACTGTTGAGCGCCAATGTGAAATTCCCAAAACAATCTCTGTATAGGGATGTTGAATGCAGGTACCTGGTGCTTAAAGGTACACTTGAGGGCCAATTATACACATTGGTTGCTATATATGCCCCCAACGAGAAACAAGACCTCTATCTCGGGGAGATAGTACAAAAATTGGGAGGATGGTGTGAAGGGCAGATAGTGATTGGTGCAGATTTCAATTGTGTAATGGACCCTGCTCTAGAAAAAACACTCCCCGCCACTGCTACGGATGGGAAAAACAGGCAAGCATTAGAGACGTGGATATACTTCAATGAACAAGATAGGGAATTCACTAATTACTCAGCGGTACATAAACTTTACTCAAGAATTGACATGATCCTAGTCTCAGCCACACTGATTCCTCAGGTAGGAAGGGTACATATAGGGGTTACATACCTTTCCGATCACGCACCAGCGGTAGTTCAAATTGAGATGGCAAAGGGAAAGGTGAAAACACAGAAAAATTGGAGGCTGAACAAAATGATATTGAGAGGCACAGCTTTGACAGAACATATGGAGAAAGCAATAAATAACTACTTTAAAGATAATGACAATGGGGAAATGGACTGGAGAATAGTATGGGATGCAGGGAAAGCGGGGGTCCGGGGAGATTTTATATCACAGGCCACAGCATAAGCGAGGGAAAGGAGGCTTATTAAAAGGAAACTTGAGACAGAGCTTAAGGAAGCGGAAGAGCAACGTAAAGCTGGGCAAATGCAAAAATCACTGAGAACGCTCTGGAAAGTTAGAGCCCAATTGTAAGCACACATCGAAGCCCGCAGGGCACAGACATTATTAAATGTCAAACAGACATATTACACTCAGGGAAGGCCAATAGATTTCTGCCTGCCAAATTAAGAAAACAAAAATCCCACAATTGCATTGCCCAACTTCAAAATGAACAAGGAGAACTATGCGTAACAGAAGAGGGGAAACTGGAAATAATGGAGAGATTTCATGAGGGACTGTTGAAACAGGAAGGCTTGAACCCACAGCAGCAAATAAATTATATGTCAAAACTGCGTTTACCCCAAATAACTAATGAAGGTAGAGACATTTTACAGGGTCCCATAACGGCACATGAACCCAGTGATGCAGTAACGACCTTGCCTTGTAATAAGACATCGGGCCCAGGTGGGCTTGGAAGCGGATACTATAAAACCTTTCGGCGCCAACTATTAGGCCCATTAACAAGGCTCTTTAATCACATAACGGAAAAAGATAAGATCACTGAAGACATGGGAAGGTCCATTACAGTTCAAATACACAAACCGGGAAAGGAAAAGATCCCACAGACTGCACCAGCTACCGTCCCATCTCCCTGCTCAATAGCGATGCTAAAATATATGCTAAAGTACTGGCAGCAAGACTAATGAAAGTACAACCTGGGATTATCGATGAGGACCAATAAAACTCACTCATTAAACCCCTGCGCGCGGAGGGCAGGAGCCCTCCACCCTCATCTCCACGTGTTCCAGGAACAACGACCTGACTGCACACGCTGCACCGGAAGAGCCCCGTGCCGCCATTCTGCTACTGATGCACAGCAGAGATCACCCAGAGCACTATCCAGAAGCCAGCACCTGGATCCGCTCGTTAGCGAGCGCCAGAATCCAGCATCTGTTTGCCACTGAGAAAGCACGAAGCCGCCACTTCAAAATGGCCGCCTGTATGCTTGGATCCTATTGCTAAGCAACTGAATCCACATCAGCGTGGCCAGACTTCCACCGGATTGGCTGCTGCTCCCTTGATCACGCAGCTATCATTGCCGGAAGGCGTGAGCCGGCTGTGGACCTCTAACTAAAAGGACCTCGTTATAAGGACCTGTCTGCTGCTGTTTTCCCTCAGTATTCAACCCCTGCGCGCGGAGGGCAGGAGCCCTCCCCCTCATCTCCACATGTTCCAGGAACAACGACCTGACGGCACACGCAGCACCGGTGGAGCCCTGTGCCGCCATTCTGCTACTGATGCACAGCAGAGATCTCCCAGAGCACTATCCAGAAGCCAGCACCTGGATCCGCTCGTTAGCGAGCGCCAGAATCCAGAATCTGTTTGCCGCTGAGAAAGCACTGAGCCGCCACTTCAAAATGGCCGCCCGTATGCTTGTATCCCGTTGCTAAGCAACTGAATCTACATCAGCATGACCAGACTGCCACGGGATTGGCTGCTGCTCCCTTGATCACGCATCTAGCATTGCCGGAAGACGTGAGCCGGCTGTGGACCTCTAACTAAAAGGAACTTGTTATAGGCACCTGTCCGCTGAGGCCCGCGGAGGAGCGGAACAACCTTTGTACCTGCTCCGAGATATGCGCACCTGCGCACCCTGAACCCTAACATTAAGGTACGCACCCGGCCTCTACAACCTACGGCGCACATGCAGCCCCCCTACGATTGCCTCCATATAGTTCTAACCCTCCGCAAGTAAACACTGTGTTATTTATGCATTATATCCTTGTTCATGACACACTATGTAGCTATGCTCCATATCTGCTCAAATAAATGCACTGCCTACCTAGTCAGAAACTAAAACAGTAATAATGGTTAGTTCATAGAAGCCACCATTACTGTTGTTAAACTAATTTACTCCTACGACTGCAAACTGCATGCCTACATGCCAACAATTGGTCAGGCACGCTGTACAGTCAGCTATCTTTTGCTCACAATACTCTCCCTACGACTTATATGCCAATCTTGCGACCCTGTCTCAATGCACTGCCTATTGCCTCTACATCATGCCTGCTAACTAGAGCTAGAATATTATGCACTAATTGCTTCATATTGTACTACGCAGCGTGCACTAACTCTAGAATTGTTTGTGCTGTCAACACCTAGCTACCTTATACGCTTGCTTATTGTGCGCCACTCTATGATACTAAAACCTAGCCTACTGTACCTCATTTGCCTAGATATTGTTGCTTGTAGTATCTTGTACAGCATTATCTGACTATCAGGAAACAAAACTAACCTACATTGCCTAGATGTCTTATACCGCCTACTCATAGTGCCCTGAACTGAAATATAACTTCAGCTTACTGCACCTAAACTGTACTATCCAATCCAATACCACTTACTGAGCACTATCCCTAGAAATCTTGCTTCAACTGCACTATTCTATAAATACTCACTGCACATCAGTTAAAAGTCAAATCTAACCTATTGCACCTCCTGCCATAGCACATTCCTGCCAACCAAACTGGTCTATAGCCACTGCATCACACCACAAATATGATTAGAAAGAACCTTGCTTAAACCTGTTTAGCTGTTACCATCATAATAATCATCCACCAAACTACCTTTACTAACTGCCTTGGAGTAAGCCAACCTCTAACGACTATGACCAGCACCAGATCACTACCATGCCCTGTCATAGAAAGGAACAACAAAATTCGAACCAGGTTACCTCACCTCCACGAACCACCATAATCTTGTATGATATCCTGCCATAAACAAATGCACAAACCCTCTAGTGTTCCAGGATCCTAGTTGAAGAGATTCACAGTTCAAAGGTTTAACTAGCTAATTGGTAACTGAACCAGCCAAAGCAGTAGCCAACCATGAGTAATCGCCTATCTGATTTTTAGCAATTTCTGGTTCTCAATAACTTTTATTTTATCATTATTTGTGAAGCTACACACCACTTTTAGCATTGGTGCTGCAGATTGTAGGCTAATGGGTCGTTGATGCGCCCGATCATAAGCAGACATGGCCATTCTTGGAGAGGTAACCTGTTTAGGCTCAGAGGGTTCAAGTGGATGTTCTAAATCCGCGGCTAGTAAAGGGTCCTCTCTTAGCCTACCTTCAGATAAGTCATAGCCAAGAGGTTGCAAATGCTCTGCAGCGTCGAAAAGGGCTGCTCTTACCATAGTTGACTTTAGGTGTAATAGCACCCAGTCCAATCTACTTTATATAATAAATTGGACAATCTTAATGCCCCTGGAGCATAGGTGAGATCGAACAGGTAATAGGGAACCTGAAATCTTCCAAAGCTGCTGGCCCGGATGGGATCCCTCCCTGTGTTATAAAAGATGACCCGAGGCTTTGGTCAGAAATTATATTAAGGCGACTGGAATGGGTATTTCGAACTAAAACTGTACCAGAATCATGGCTATCGGCAATTGTGATACCCTTACATAAAAAAGGAGTGTTGAATGATCCCAACAATTTTAGGCCGATAGCACTCATAGATGTCCCAGCGAAGATTTTTGCTGCCTTAATTCTGAAGGATTTAAATGCATTCATTGAAAAACATAAGATCCTGTCTCGATACCAAACAGGTTTCCGGAAGGGAATGGGCACTCACCTTAATGCCACCATGATGATGCATTTACTGAAGCTCTCTAGGCAGAAAAACCAAGGCCCGATCTATATGGCTCTGCTTGATATATCTGGGGCTTTTGACTCGGTAATAAGAGAAATACTGTGGCAAAAAATGGGAGAGTTACATATACCATCTGACCTTATTGCCATGATAGCACTTTTACATACTAACACCTCCTATAGGATAAAGATCGATAATACCGGTCTACTGACTCCTCCGATAGCTACACACATAGGAGTGAAACAAGGATGTAACCTTGCTGCCACGCTCTTTAATTTATATCTTACAGAGATTGATAATATATGGGCCACTTGTAATTCATTTGCGGTTAAATTGGGCGATTTACGTCTTGATTGGCTGGCCTTTGCGGATGATCTGATTTTGTTCGACTTAACCCCTTTTGGTCTCCAAAATAAACTGGAATCTCTAGTTAAATTTTGTGAGACCCATAATTTGATCTTAAATTCAAAGAAATCTAATATTTTGATCTTTACAAACAAGAGAAAGATCATTAGGTATAAATGGAGCATTAAAGGGTTGATCATACCCCGTGCTTTGGGTATGATATATTTAGGTTACAACTTAAATAACTCAGATTCAATTTCTAAATGGCAGGTCGAAATTGTCGTTAAAACAGCCCCACTAATCGCACAGATGAAACTAATATACTTAAAGATTTGTCAATTTTCTCTACTTCCATTGATTGAGTTCTATATACTTAAAGTTGAAGCAATAATCATCTATGGCTTAGACCTATGTTCATTAGAAATTGGGAATATCCTGAATAAAATCCAAGGTAAAATTTGGAAAGAAGTCTTGCATCTACCCTCATCTATTCCAAATGTAATAATTATCCATGAACTTGGACTTAAGTCTCTTGCTTATAGGTACCTATGGCGAAAACTTGATAGTTATGCTAAAATGTTGGACCCTGTGTCAAACTCCTTATATGAAGATTTAGGAAAAATGCTCAAGCATGGCATCCCGAAATCTGTTTATGCTGCTGGTCAATACTGTCAAAAAAATCTGATAGCGTTAGCAATGGATACAGAAGATCTAATTAAACGGCCCCAAATTGTGAAGAGTAAACTATTTCAGCATGATTGGGCAATGATATCCGATAAAATCGGTAATTATCCAGCATACAAGGAATATGCGAACTTCCGCCATAAGCAGAAACCTTTAATCCCTTATATCAGGCAGGCTCCATGCCATAAGATACGAACAACATACATGCGCTTCAGATTTAATTTGTTCCTAACAAAAGAACGAACAAAATGCTGGCGGAATATTGAATCATCGCATGTAGATCCTTGTAGATTCTGTAAGGCGCAATCGATTGAAACTTTGAAGCACCTTGTGATTTATTGTTCATATTTCGCAAAGGAGTGCCTAAGATACTTAGGTAATTATGTGGATACATCATCAAATCATAAATCTGAACTACTGTGGTTACAATGTATGTGGGGGTATAGGCAGTCATTGATTGTCGATCTATACTTTTTTTTGTCTGTGATAGAGCAGAAGCTGGCAAATATCAAAGTTATGCATGAATGAAGATCTAAGTTTCAATAACAAATTGCTGATACAAAATGCTAACAGTAATATCACTTTGGAAGGCTCAGGGCTGATCCGATATATTTTAGCTATATGCTCGAATGGCTGAATTGAATTCATTTTTATCAAGTTCTTAGTATGCTGCTATTTATATTGTTTTGTATTGTCCATCATATTTTTTTAGTGGATCAAGTTTTTAGTATGTTCTATCTTTAATGTCTTGTATTTTGTATTATATTACTTTTCCTTTTTCTCTTTCTCTTACTTTTTGCTTGTTATTTTTTGCTTGCTATATTCTTTGCTTGTTATGTTTGAACTTGATTTTTATATGTTAGAATATGATTTTAAACTGTTGTTGTAAAGATTTTGATATCGAAAAACAACAAGTCATAATAAAAAAATAAAAAAAAAAATGTCATCTATGTCAATAAACCTAAGCTTGGGGATGGAGTGTAACAACCTCAGGACATTAGCTCAATTTAAGATCAAGCTATCTTGTATAGGGAAGAGTTTTTCAATCATAGCTATACTTCCCCAATATTTCGAATTTTGGATCGAGTCTGTGTATTCTAGTGGAGACTTAGCATTCTCCTTTTAGCTCAATATTTTATATTATGAAGCTGACTCCTTGCTTTTTTCTGTACCATCAGCCTCTTATCTTCCAATGTCATAACATTCTCTTTCTACCCTTCTTTAATGATTATTACCCCTTGACGTTCTAATTCCTCGCCTTCATATCCATCCTCCCTTCTCTCCTCATCATGGCCCTCCTCTTCCTTCAAACCATCTGATATTTCATCATCATATTCACTTTCGTCTTTAGCCGAATAAGTTGACAGATCTAGAAGCGGCCCAGGCTCTAGATCTACATCTTGCTTATGCGGCTGTTTGCTCCAACCCTTCATAGGGGAGAGCTTGGTGTCTTGCCTTGTATAAAGATGTGTTTCTTTGGCCGAGTCTCTTCCTATAGTAGTTTTCTTTACATGGAATAAGGCACAAGCAGAATGAGATGGCTGAGGTGGTGGAGTTTTTAAGTTTCTCAAAAAGGCTCTTGAGCCATTCGATTTTGGTTTCTGAAATTGTTGGACATTCTTAGACTTCTTTTGTTGGTTCCCCTTTTTTATGCTCACCTTTGTTACTTTTATAAACATTGGGAATAACTTATTTGATGGCTCTTTATCTAAAACGGCTGATTTAGTAGATGTAAGTGGATCTCTTCCACCCTTACCTATTCCACCTGAATTTCTTTGAGGAGCATTATCCTAAATCGGCATCCTGGGACAAGAAATAGGTTCTGTGACGGGAGGACATAGGTGTGGATGTTTGGGATCTGTAGACTCTGTAGAAAGGCAGTTAGAGTCTATAATCCCTACCAGAAGGGGATCAGCTTCAACAATCATTACATCCGGGAACGATCTTGGGGTGAGGGTCACACCTGGAGAGGTTTTCTGAGAATCATCACATTTTGACATAGTGAATCTTATCTCTTTTGTCAACACCTTACCTGGCAGATCTTTTATTGATATTATAGGGCCCTTAGGCAAACCTTTAGGGCCATTTCCTAGTTAATTAAGCAAACACAGCCATTTAATTGTATCTAAGATAGAGGTCATCATAATGGTCTTATCCGCCTCTTCGCCTCTTGCCAGATTACACAGGTGTGATTGCCATTGTGCTGACTGTTCTGACTCTTAATCTAATCTAGATTGGACTAAAGTCACAAAAGACTCCAAAAAGATCTGCTTAGAATGAAACATGGCCAATAGAGTAGCTTGATCTTTTAAAGCCTCATTCATAGATTTGTAGAGTTAACTAAAGGGAGTCAGAGCCACAGATAATGCAGACATTACATTATTTTGAATCTGAGCCATAGCTATAGGCGAGAGACAATTCTCTCTACTACCATTACAAGGAATTCTTCCCCTTCCTCCATTACAAGCCTCTCAAACAATTTCAGAAATATCAGCGATCGAAGAGGACTCTATTGAAGATAAGGATTCAAAGGGTGCTTTTTTTCGCCTCTCCTCCTATTTGGACTTGCAGATTGCCGTTGTTGCGGTTCCGGTACCCGTTCCTGAAGTTCTTTATGCCGCAGTTTTTAATTCCAATAGGTATCATTTTTCATAACAACAACCTTCTCTGTGTCTGCCTTTACTGCGTAACCTACATTTGGGCTCATATTGTTAGTGGTTGTAATAGTTGAGTCTAAGTAGTTTGTTTTAAGTCAAAGATTTTACTCTGTCTTCACTGATTTTCTATCTGAGATTGTATCTCAGCAATATCTTGCGATATAAGCATTTCTAATTTTGACAGACTACTAGATGAAAAGCTTTCCTTCTTACCATCGTTAGAAGACGACTGGGCAGCTACAGCATACAAAAAGACGACCTCATCCAGGTTTAAATCTTAAAAAGGACCATCATCCTCTATACGAAGATTCTCATCCGATGCCGGCTGTAACTGCATTTCGTCATTTTGCATTTGGTCAAGTGCGCACAGTTTAGTAATTACGGAGTGTGTACCCATGTCAATGAAACCAGCACCACAGAGAGAGGGGAGCTTGCATTACAGAGGGGCAGAGAGGGCTTAATCCCTAGAGCCCCTCTAAGTAATTTGACCCTATAACCTGCATCAGAACAGTAAATTGGGAGTCTCTGTCAAATAAACCACCTCCAAGGTTGTCCCTCTAAATTTGTGTTGTTTCTTACAAGGTTACACAGCATATTCTCGTCAATGTCATTCAGACTATCAGCCAACGAGGTTGCTACAATACCCTCGACAGGATCGTTACCCCGCTCACAGAATTCACAGACTGCGCTGATGCAGCAAGTTGAGTAACTTTATCAACAGTTTTTATTGTTACCAACGTTGTATTGTAAGACATTAAAGATGTTAAAGACGTTAAAGCCATCGCCGATGGATTAAACCCAACAAAACATCCACTCATGTCTCACATCGTCACCTTCCTCTCGGCGTCTTGCCTGTTGTCTTGTTCTCGGGCCACTGGAGTCCATTTCCACCACCACTCCGCCCAAACTCTGTCCCAACTCCAGCCAACTCATGCGCCGGTGCTACGCTACCGGCAGCACCCTTTGAAGGGAGAGGAAGTCCTTTCAATTAAAGAGACAGTATGCAGAATACTGTAACCAGGACAAGTCTTCCACGCCATCAAGCCGCCCCAACTCCAGCCAACTCACCTGGCAGCACCTTATAAAGGGAGAGGAAGTCCTTTCAATTAAAGAGACAGTATGCAGAATATTGTAACCAGGACAAGTCTTCCACACCATCACGCCGTCCCAACTTCAGCCAACTCGCACGCCGGCCCTACTGTCATGATGCCTACCCGCGGAGCATCAGGCCAGGCCCAGCACCCCGGAAGCAGGCATCATGCCCTCGGGTAAAAGCCCAGCGGCCCGTTATAGGGACTCTTTGGACTCAGTCCTGGCGCTTTTGGCGCCAGGCTCATGTTGGACATCAGTCCTGGCGCCATAGGCGCCAGGCTCATAAAGGGAGGTGTTTTGTGCACTTACCTGATGCAGACCATGCTGCACGCTTCAGGCCTCCCTGAAACCTGAAAGGGACTATTTTTTCATAGGGACTATTTTTTCACTCAGGCGTGGCCAGGGAAGGATACATACCTAGTTGGGGAAGGATACATACCTGGGACTTCTTTGGAGGCTATTTAAGCCACGCCCAGGCAGCAGCTCATGCTTCGCGTTGTTCTGCTTCCTGTAGCTTAACGCTCACCGTGTCTGCTCCTGCTCCTGGACTACAGCCACGCCCGTCTTGAACCTGGAAGACCTGCAAGGAAGGAAGAGAAGAGAAAGGTGAAAACCAAGGATTATTTCAAGCTTCTTACCTGCATCCGGAATCTTCTCGCCAGCATCCCTGAAGGAAGACTTCAATTTAAAAGCATAGCGTTGCTCGCTACAGCGCCACGCTTCACTCACCTGTCCTGTCCTTGAGACATCTCCCGGTTCCATCGCGGCTGTCAGCATCGGACGCCACATCTCTGCACCTAGGGGAGAGAGGAAGAAACAAAAGGTGAGCAGAAGGACACACAGAAGGAAAGCCTGATTAACAGCCATAATACTTACCGGCTTTTCTTCCACATTTCGGGGCGGCGCCGCCACGTTGCCCCTATGGGGAAAGGACTAGAGACATTTCAGAGGAATGATAAGGACATCTAGAGGGATCGCCCTCATTACTACTCACCTCGGCAGGTTAACCCCTCGACGCATCGCCTTCATTCTGCACCTGAAATAAAGGACAGATCACAGGTGAGAAAGACAGCATAAAGGGGGCCTCACTTGAACTTTGAACTTTCATACTTACGGCGCATCGCTCAGGAAAGTCAAGTGGATTTTGCCAGCGCCATTCTGAAAACCAGTGAAGTAACTGGACGAACGCGCGCCCCTGCACCAGAAGCAGGATGGAGAGTTCAACCTTCCAAACCATAAGGTGAGCTTAAACCGGGTTTGGAGGAATAGAGAGGAACGGAGGGGGGAAGGGGGGAGCTAGCACACCATTCTGCAGACTGTTAATCCCCTTTCTCATCTGCAGAAGGATATTCCTGCGGGCCAAGGAAGCACGATTTGGAGGTCCTGTCCAATCGGTGTTCCGGGTCCTGCGCATCACGCTAGAAGAGGCCGCCGTAATCCAGACTAGATCAGCGCCCCAGTGGGAACCAGGTGGGCGTTACAGAACGCGAAGCCTCCCTACAAATTCCCACCCAGGCGCTATGGAAACTTCTGAGACTGACCGACTGGCCCAACTACTGGGGGAATTACGGGCCGAGGTACACGCCGCTCGTCAAGAGACTAATGCCCTCAGAAGAGAAGTGATTGTAACAAGGGAAAGGACTGATGACCTGACTAAACAGCTTTTGCAAGGTCAAGCTGGACAAAGGCCCTCATTACGACCCTGGCGCAAAGCGAAAAACGATGGCGGTAAACGATTACCGCCATCGTCTTCCGCTAGGGCCGATTACGACCCGTGACCGTAAACTACGATGTCATTAGCGGCATCGTAGCTAACGCTGCCACTGACTGCGCCAAGGGCGCGCGCACGCGAACATCCACACCGTACTTAGCGCCATGGCGGAAAGGTACGCGAATGCCGACCCAAGCGGACATGCCCCTAACGCCATCACCCAGCCCGTTAAGTACCTTACCGCCATGGTGCTAATTACGCCATCGCGAACCAACCGTAAAGGGCCATGTAAAGTGAATGCAGCTGCCACAGGTGCACAGAAACAGCACAGGTGAAGGCAATACAGACTCAGGAAGTACAAAAAGAGCACACCCCACCCCTTCCCACACCCAGTCACACTCCACAATGATATCAATAGGACTAGCAATGTTGGGGCTGGAGGACCTGATAGCAATGCGAGTGCTACAACAGCAACTACAACAACAACAACAACAACAGGATGCACAGAGGAGACGCAGGAGGAGAAGGAGGGCAAGGCAGGCCCAGCAAGCCCCACCAGCACAGCCAGTGCCACCACGCAGGCAGCCCCCAATCCCACGCATCAGAGCCAGCCCATTCAACCTCACCGCTGAGCAGATCCACACCCTGTACCGACTGGACCGGGACACCATCACCACCATTGTGGACATGATACACAACGACATCGTCAGCATGATTGAAACACCCACTGCCCCCCCCTACTGAAGGTAGTGTCCGTGCTCCACTTCCTGGCCACAGGCACCTACCAGCACACAGTGGGGCACTTGCATGGCATATCACAACCATTATTCTCGCGTACACTGATGCAAGTGCTCGATGCCCTCCTCAAGCACACAGATGACCACATCTCATTACCACGGTCTGCCCAGGAGATTGCCAACACCAAAGTGGGTTTCCATGCACTGGCCGGCATACCTGGTTGCATTGGTGCCATTGACTGCACCCATGTTGAATTGGTGGTCCCACATGCCATGGAGGTACCGTACCGCAACCGTAAACATTTCCACTCAATCAACGTGCAAATGGTCTGTGACTCCAACAGGATCATCACACATTGTTCTGCCAGATACCCCGGATCAACCCATGATTCAATGGTCCTTCGGAACTCCACAATACCACGCTACATGGAGCGACATGCAGGCCCAAGATCCTACCTACTCGGTGAGTCTAATGTCATGAGCATGGAAATGCAAAGTGGGTGTTGAATGACGTACCAATGCATATTTCATCTGGCAGATACAGGGGGGTGATGCATATGTCACATGGGTGCAACTAGCAGTAGCCAGATCATTCCCTGTGGCAGCACTGACGTCAACAGAGTAGTGTACACATCATGCCTGACCTAATCATCCCAACATGTGAATGAAAGTGTATCCCAAAAACGACACAACCATCTGCAAGTGCATTGTGCAAATTGTGACCGCATTGACCCTAAAGAAAAACACCAACATGCACGTCACCATGCACCAACTACTGAAAGGCCTGTCCCCCACAACTGCGCACAAAGGAGGCACATGACAGACAGGAACATCAATGCACCACTACAAGGCCCACAAACTGTCCCCATTGACACCAGTAATGCTCACTGGGGTCATAATGAGCCAGACATCAATGTTGCTATCATGTGAGCTTCAAGCTCACAGGACACGTGCAAGGTCACATGAATGACGGCCTGAACAGACACCGTGGATGGCCATTCACAAGGCAATCGTCCCCCCTGCATTGTGTTTTTGCATGCAAAACAGTACATGCGAGCCATGAACACATACTGGTTGCACAGTGTAAATCCATTAGCACAAGTCTAATTGGTGCACAGTAACAGTCGGAATCAAGACATGGTTGTGCGTCATGTTCACAAATCAATCTCGTTCCTGACACATTCATTTCTCACATTTTACAGGTGATGCGGGCTATCCCCTGAAGAGGTGGCTCCTCACACCAGTGCGGAACCCATCGAACCAGCATGACGAGGACTACAACCGTGCCCATGCATGTACCCATGTGGTGATAGAGCAGGCTTTTGGCCTACTGAAGGCACGTTTCCGCTGCCTCAGCAGGTCTGGCGGGGCACTCCTGTACCGCCATGAGAAGGTTGCAAAGATCGTCATGGCATGTGTCATGCTACACAATATGTGCATCAGACGAAACGTGCCTCTGCCCCCTGACGCAGAACCACAACCACCTGATGATGGGGATGATGATGATGGGGATGGGGAAGCACCTCAGGGAGGCAGCGATGCACAGGAGGGGCATATAATGCGTCAGAATGTCATTGACTGATACTTCTAGCACACACAGCGTGTGTGTAACATATGGATGGCACTTGGGGCACTGTGTGTGTCTGGTATGTCAACACTGTGGACTGTAAAACAATAAAGCACACATACGCAATGAGCAATGTCCACACATTTCGTTTGTGAGAAATGAAAAAGTGTATTGTTCTTCTGAATAGGTATAACAGAACCCCTCCCCCTGAACACTCCAACACACCCAATTGCCCACGCCCCCCCCGAACACTCCAACACACCCAATTCCCCCTTCCCCCTCCCCCTGAACACTCCAACACACCCAATTCACCCCTCCCCCTCCCCCCTGAACACCCTGCAAACATGTGACAGTGCCCGTGGTGAAGTGTGTATAGTTTTGCACACTATTGACTGTCCCCTCTCCCGGAACCTGGGGCCCCCCTGCCTGTGCTCCTCAGGGTCCTGGATGACCTGCGGACGGGAGAGGCTTGTGCTGAACTTGCAGCTGAGGATGTACCGGGCTGCACAGTACGGCATGTGTCTACAATTGTCTGGATGAGCTGGCTCATCGTCTGCCGCACTGCAGCAAGTTCGGTGCATATGTCCCTGCTGGCAGTTTGGATGGCAGACCTGATGCCATCAGCACTCCTCTCCATGGCTGCACTGGCACTTCCACATTCTGCAACATGCTGCGTGAGGAGTGTGCCCAGTACTTCCTGCCTGTTGGCAATCTGCTCCAGCGACAGCTGGAAATCTGGCCCAATGGAGCGTGCCAATGGGGGACCAATGGGACTACTCCCATCTTCCCCAACTCCCACTGGGCTTGGAGTTGCTGGCCATGAATAAGCAGGCGATTGGCCCTGGGTGTCATCTCCATGATGGCTGATTGGGGATAGGTGTGGTGAGTGAAGTTGCGTGTTGTGGGCAAGTCCAGTGTCATCCTCCACATCACTATCGTAGCAGGCAGCGATGGGTGCAGTCTCCCAACAGTACTGCTCCCTGCTGACACATTGCCCTCAGTGGGCAACAGTGGGTGTTGTTGGGCTGCAGGCGCTGTCACGACCCCTTCCTCGGGGGACTTTGCTGCCCTGGCCTCTTCAGCCTGGCGTGGTTTCGGCCTGGGTCCAGCAGAGGTGGATGCATGGTTCCCTTCTCCCACTTTCCTGGCCTTCTTGGCTGGGGTGCTGGTGCTGTCGTCCCTGCCAGTGTCCGATTGCGAGCCTGTGGTGGAGCAGAGGAGGGTGACTGTTATTGATGGTTCAGCGGACATTGAGCAGGCATTGTGAAGAGTGTAATGGATAGATGGTGGAGATGGTAGTCCGTGACATACAGGTTGCCTCCCTTTAGGTTCGGTTTTGCATGCAGGTGTGTGTCTGCCTACTGTACAGTGTACATGCTGCATGTGCGCAGGGTGTGGCTCATCTGCTGATGTGTTGCGTCTGCCACATTGTGATTGTCACGTGCAAGTGTATCAGGGTGTCTTGCAAGGCTGGATATGAGGCACCTACCTGTCTCTCCAGATGTCGGGGCCCCTCTCTCCATCTCGCCGACACCTTCGATGCACTCAATGCCAATCAGAGAGGCACATGTCTCCTCGCATGGCTGCATCTTCAGTGGGGAGTGTGCTCCCCCGCCAGTTCCCAGGACCAGGTTACGGTTGGCAGACATAATGCCCCGGACCCTGATCCGCAGGTCGTCCCACCTCTTGCGGCACTGTTTGGAGGTGCGTGGGGTGGTTCCAACAGCACTGACACGTTGTGCCACAAGTTCCCACACCTCCTTTTTGCGGCCTATGGCTGGCCGGGTCATCTCAGTGGAGAAGACAACATCGGCCTTCTCCTGGAGCGTGTCTGCAAGCATTTGCAGTTCCTCACGACTGTAGCGCTCCTGCCGCTGCCTGTCACATGCCTTCTTCACAACTTTCGGCATAGTTGGGTGTGGAAATGGGTGGGTTATGGGAATGACAGGGTTTGAGGGTTGGTTGTGGTGTGGTTGGGTAGGATGGCAATGGATTGTGTTTTTTAAGATGGCCGCTGTGCTGTTTCCCGTTCCGCTGCGATTACGCTATTTCCGGTTCCGCCTAATTGCGGTCACCGCTAATTACGGTGACCGCTGACTACGGTCGGCGCAATGATGGGTGGCGGTAGGTCACCTTGCGCTGTTAACGAGGCCGGTAAGGGCTATTTACGGCATGGCGTAGTTTACGTTACCGCCATGGCGTAATGCTCGTGCGCGATGGGTCGTAATATGGCGCTCTTATCGCCATCGGACCATGGCGTTAACGCTCATTACGCCATGGCGGTAATTTCGATTACTTACTCGCTTGAGGGCAAAGCGAAATCGATGGCGGTAAACGATTACCGCCATCGTCTTCCGCTAGGGCCGATTACGACCCGTGACCGTAAACTACGATGTCATTAGCGGCATCGTAGCTAACGCTGCCGCTGACTGCACCAAGGGCGCGCGCACGCGAACATCCACACCGTACTTAGCGCCATGGTGGAAAGGGACGCAAATGCCGACCCAAGCGGACATGCCCCTAACGCCATCACCCAGCCCGTTAAGTACCTTACCGCCATGGTGCTAATTACGCCATCGCGAACCAACCGTAAAGGGCCATGTAAAGTGAATGCAGCTGCCACAGGTGCACAGAAACGGCACAGGTGAAGGCAATACAGACTCAGGAAGTACAAAAAGAGCACACCCCACCCCTTCCCACACCCAGTCACACTCCACAATGATACCAGTAGGACTAGCAATGTTGGGGCTGGAGGACCTGATAGCAATGCGAGTGCTACAACAGCAACTACAACAACAACAACAACAGGCTGCACAGAGGAGACGCAGGAGGAGAAGGAGGGCAAGGCAGGCCCAGCAAGCCCCACCAGCACAGCCAGTGCCACCACGCAGGCAGCCCCCAATCGCACGCATCAGAGCCAGCCCATTCAACCTCACCGCTGAGCAGATCCACACCCTGTACCGACTGGACCGGGACACCATCACCACCATTGTGGACATGATACACAACAACATCGTCACCATGATTGAAACACCCACTGCCACTCCCCCCCTACTGAAGGTAGTGTCCGTGCTCCTCTTCCTGGCCACAGGCACCTACCAGCACACAGTGGGGCACTTGCATGGCATATCACAACCATTATTCTCGCGTACACTGATGCAAGTGCTCGATGCCCTCCTCAAGCACGCAGATGACCACATCTCATTACCATGGTCTGCCCAGGAGATTGCCAACACCAAAGTGGGTTTCCATGCACTGGCCGGCATACCTGCTTGCATTGGTGCCATTGACTGCACCCATGTTGAATTGGTGGTCCCACATGCCATGGAGGTACCGTACCGCAACCGTAAACATTTCCACTCAATCAACGTGCAAATGGTCTGTGACTCCAACAGGATCATCACACATTGTTCTGCCAGATACCCCGGATCAACCCATGATTCAATGGTCCTTCGGAACTCCACAATACCACGCTACATGGAGCGACATGCAGGCCCAAGATCCTACCTACTCGGTGAGTCTAATGTCATGAGCATGGAAATGCAAAGTGGGTGTTGAATGACGTACCAATGCATATTTCATCTGGCAGATACAGGGGGGTGATGCATACGTCACATGGGTGCAACTAGCAGTAGCCAGATCATTCCCTGTGGCAGCACTGACGTCAACAGAGTAGTGTACACATCATGCCTGACCTAATCATCCCAACATGTGAATGAAAGTGTATCCCAAAAACGACACAACCATCTGCAAGTGCATTGTGCAAATTGTGACCGCATTGACCCTAAAGAAAAACACCAACATGCACGTCACCATGCACCAACTACTGAAAAGCCTGTCCCCCACAACTGCGCACAAAGGAGGCACACGACAGACAGGAACATCAATGCACCACTACAAGACCCACAAACTGTCCCCATTGACACCAGTAATGCTCACTGGGGTCATAATGAGCCAGACATCAATGTTGCTATCATGTGAGCTTCAAGCTCACAGGACACGTGCAAGGTCACATGAATGGCGGCCTGAACAGACACCGTGGATGGCCATTCACAAGGCAATCGTCCCCCCTGCATTGTGTTTTTGCATGCAAAACAGTACATGAGAGCCATGAACACATACTGGTTGCACAGTGTAAATCCATTAGCACAAGTCTAATTGGTGCACAGTAACAGTCGGAATCAAGGCATGGTTGTGTGTCATGTTCACAAATCAATCTCGTTCCTGACACATTCATTTCTCACATTTTACAGGTGATGCGGGCTATCCCCTGAAGAGGTGGCTCCTCACACCAGTGCGGAACCCATCAAACCAGCATGAGGAGGACTACAACCGTGCCCATGCACGTACCCGTGTGGTGATAGAGCAGGCTTTTGGCCTACTGAAGGCACGTTTCCGCTGCCTCAGCAGGTCTGGCGGGGCACTCCTGTACCGCCATGAGAAGGTTGCAAAGATCGTCATGGCATGTGTCATGCTACACAATATGTGCATCAGACGAAACGTGCCTCTGCCCCCTGACGCAGAACCACAACCACCTGATGATGGGGATGATGATGATGGGGATGGGGCAGCACCTCAGGGAGGCAGCGATGCACAGGAGGGGCATATAATGTGTCAGAATGTCATTGACCGATACTTCTAGCACACACAGCGTGTGTGTAACATATGGATGGCACTTGGGGCACTGTGTGTGTCTGGTATGTCAACACTGTGGACTGTAAAACAATAAAGCACACATACGCAATGAGCAATGTCCACACATTTCGTTTGTGAGAAATGAAAAAGTGTATTGTTCTTCTGAATAGGTATAACAGAACCCCTCCCCCTCCCACCTGAACACTCCAACACACCCAATTCCCTCCTCCCCCTCCCCCCTGAACACTCCAACACACCCAATTCCCCCCTCCCCCTCCCCCCTGAACACTCCAACACACCCAATTCCCCCTTCCCCCTCCCCCCTGAACACCCTGCAAACATGTGACAGTGCCCGTGGTGAAGTGTGTATAGTTTTGCACACTATTGACTGCCCCCTCTCCCGGAACCTGGGGCCCCCCCTGCCTGTGCTCCTCAGGGTCCTGGATGACCTGCGGACGGGAGAGGCTTGTGCTGAACTTGCAGCTGAGGATGTACCGGGCTGCTCAGTACGGCATGTGTCCACAATTGTCTGGATGAGCTGGCTCATCATCTGCCGCACTGCAGCAAGTTCGGTGCATATGTCCCTGCTGGCAGTTTGGATGGCAGACCTGATGCCATCAGCACTCCTCTCCATGGCTGCACTGGCACTTCCACATTCTGCAACATGCTGCGTGAGGAGTGTGCCCAGTACTTCCTGCCTATTGGCAATCTGCTCCAGCGACAGCTGGAAATCTGGCCTAATGGAGGGTGCCAATGGGGGACCAATGGGACTACTCCCATCTTCCCCAACTCCCACTGGGCTTGGAGTTGCTGGCCATGAATTAGCAGGCGATTGGCCCTAGGTGTCATCTCCATGATGGCTGATTGGGGATAGGTGTGGTGAGTGAAGTTGCATGTTGTGGGCAAGTCCAGTGTCATCCTCCACATCACTATCGGAGCAGAAGCGATGGCTGCAATCTCCCCAACAGTACTGCTCCCTGCTGACACATTGCCCTCAGTGGGCAACAGTGGGTGTTGTTGGGCTGCAGGCGCTGTCACGACCCCTTCCTTGGGGGACTTTGCTGCCCTGGCCTCTTCAGCCTGGCGTGGTTTTGGCCTGGGTCCAGCAGAGGTGGATGCATGGTTCCCTTCTCCCACTTTCCTGGCCTTCTTGGCTGGGGTGCTGGTGCTGTCGTCCCTGCCAGTGTCCGATTGCGAGCCTGTGGTGGAGCAGAGGAGGGTGACTGTTATTGATGGTTCAGCGGACATTGAGCAGGCATTGTGAAGAGTCTAATGGATAGATGGTGGAGTTAGTAGCCCATGACATACAGGTTGCCTCCCTTTAGGTTCGGTTTTGCATGCAGGTGTGTGTCTGCCTACTGTACAGTGTACATGCTGCATGTGCGCAGGGTGTGGCTCATCTGCTGATGTGTTGCGTCTGCCACATTGTGATTGTCACGTGCAAGTGTATCAGGGTGTCTTGCAAGGCTGGATATGAGGCACCTACCTGTCTCTCCAGATGTCGGGGCCCCTCTTTCCATCTCGCCGACACCTTCGATGCACTCAATGCCAATCAGAGAGGCACATGTCTCCTCCCATGGCTGCATCTTCAGTGGGGAGTGTGCTCCCCCGCCAGTTCCCAGGGCCAGGTTACGGTTGGCAGACATAATGCCCCGGACCCTAATCCGCAGGTCGTCCCACCTCTTGCGGCACTGTTTGGAGGTGCGTGGGGTGGTTCCAACAGCACTGACACGTTGTACCACAAGTTCCCACACCTCCTATTTGCGGCCTATGGCTGGCCGGGTCATCTCAGTGGAGAAGACAACATCGGCCTTCTCCTGGAGCGTGTCTGCAAGCATTTGCAGTTCCTCACGACTGTAGCGCTCCTGCCGCTGCCTGTCACATGCCTTCTTCACAACTTTCGGCATGGTTGGGTGTGGAAATGGGTGGGTTATGGGAATGACAGGGTTTGAGGGTTGGTTGTGGTGTGGTTGGGTAGGATGGCAATGGATTGTGTTTTTTAAGATGGCCGCTGTGCTGTTTCCCGTTCCGCCGCGATTACGCTATTTCCGGTTCCGCCTAATTGCGGTCACCGCTAATTACGGTGACCGCTGACTACGGTCGGCGCAATGATGGGTGGCGGTAGGTCACCCTGCACTGTTAACGAGGCCGGTAAGCGCTATTTACGGCATGGCATAGTTTACGTTATCGCCATGGCGTAATGCTCGTGCACGATGGGTCGTAATATGGCGCTCTTATCGCCATCGGACCATGGCGTTAACGCTCATTACGCCATGGCGATAATTTCGATTACTTACCGCCTGGGTCGTAATGAGGGCCAAACTCCTTTACCCGGTTCCGGGGTTAACCCCACTCCTGTGGTTTCCAGTAACCCTGTGCTGATTAATCTACCTGCAAACATGCCGCTGGCCCCACCCGAACGCTTTGCTGGGGACCCCAAACGATTCGCCGTATTCATGAATCAGTGTCGTTTGCACTTCCTATGCAGATCCGGGGCCTTCGCTAGTGATCAGACCAAGGTAGCCTTTGTGTTGTCATATCTCAGCGGCTGTGCTGCCGATTGGTCAGTCCCACTGGTAACTCAAGATGACCCGATTCTTCGTGATTTTCAAGGATTTCAAACAAGCATGGAAAGGTTATTTGCTCGACATTCCCAGGGACAGGCTCTGGATGACGAACTTCTATCTCTGCGACAGGGCAATCAAGACCTTCTATCCTACATTGCAAACTTCAATAGACTAATTGTGGAAACTGGTTGGCCAGAGGATAAAAGAATCACGTTATTCTATCGAGGTCTACGCGGAGAACTTAAAGATGTCCTGGCACAAGTTGTAAATCCGCCCCAAGAATGCACTGAATATATAGACTTAGTGGTCCAGTTGGATCACAGGCTGCAAAACAGAAAAGCAGATCGGTCCAAGTTTGAAACCCGGGTGTGGGCCAAAACCCACGCTAACCCCAAGGGGGCTGATGCCTCGGAGCCTATGCAAATCGGAGGAGTTAAAGGACCCCTAACTCAAAAAGAATGGGAAAGAAGACGACAGATGCAATTATGCCTTTATTGTGGGTCCTCAGGACACTTTCTACGAGATTGCCCGGTTAAACCGCCCAAGAAGGTGGTAGGAGCCGCTGATAAAATCCATGGAAACTCTGTATCGGGAAACGACCACGCCCGGCAAGCGTAGGGGTCCGCTTGCCGAGCTTGAAAACTAACTCTCAGACCTCGCATTTCATTGTGCCAATGGTCCTCATAGATCCGGAACAGCCAAAACGGTTGCATGCTATAAAGGCATACATCGATAGCGGGGCTATAGGAAACTATATGGATCGAGAATTGGTCTCTAGGATAAACCTCCCTCTGCGTCCTAAAACCAGCAAAGATGTCATCACCACTGTAGATGGAACCGAAATTACCTCTGGACCGGTAACACATTCCACAGCTGAGGTGACACTTGTAGGTCCGGATGGCCATCGGGAGGCAGTTGTGTTTGATGTGATCAAGGCTCCACAGTTTCAGCTTATTCTCGGAGTCCCTTGGTTAGAGACACATAATCCTCGAATTGATTGGCGAGCGAAGAGAATAACCTTCCCGGATTGTGCACAAACCTGCTACCCAGAAAATCCAAAGATTAATCTAGCATCAGTAACCTCTGTCCCCGTGCAACTACCTCCAGAGTACCAAGACTTTCAGGACGTCTTCCAAAAGGAACATGCCAACACGTTACCTCCCCACAGATCGTACGATTGCCAAATCGATCTGGATTTATGCCCTTACTGAACCTGAGAATCTGCATTTGAGACAATATTTAGATCAATACCTCGCCAATGGTTTCATTTGCCCGTCAAAGTCCCCGGCATCTTCAGCTTTGTTCTTCGTGCCTAAAAAAGAGGGCGACCTTAGGACTTGTATCGATTACCGCGCATTGAACCAGATAACTGTTAAAAATCGTTACCCTCTGCCTCTGATCCCTGAACTCCTTGACCAGGTGAAGGACGCTTGCGTATACACCAAGTTAGATCTCCGGGGGGCTTATCATCTGGTACGAGTAAAAGAAGGCGACAAATGGAAAACGGCCTTCCGTACAAAATATGGACTATTCGAATACCAGGTGATGCCTTTCGGGTTGTGCAACGCGCCTGCTGCCTTCCAATTCTTCATGAATGATGTCCTTCGGGAACTCATCGATGTCTGTGTTATCGTGTATATCGATGACATTCTTGTGTACTCCTCTTCGGAATCTGATCACAGAAGACATGTCAGGGCCGTCCTAGAGAAACTGCGCCAGCACAAACTGTTTGCCAAGCTGGAAAAATGTGTTTTCCATACCACCGAGGTTGAGTTTCTCGGATTCATCCTGACACCTAAAGGGGTCCGAATGGATTCACGGAAAGTGGATGCCATCCTCAAATGGCCATCACCTAGTTCAGTGAAAGGTGTTCAAAGCATGCTTGGTTTTGCCAACTTTTATCGCAGGTTTATCCCGGAGTTTTCACGTGTGGTGCAACCCATCACTGCACTCTTGCGAAAAAAATAAACGTTTTGGATGGACCGAGGAAGCCGAACAGGCCTTTCAGGAGTTGAAAGCTAAGTTCACGTCCGCACCTATTTTGAAGCACCCGCGTCCTGATCTCCCATATATAGTCGAAACCGACGCGTCCAGTTTAGCCATGGGAGCTGTCCTGTCTCAGAGAGACCCTGAAACCAACCAACTGCACCCCGTAGCATTTTGGTCCAGAAAGTTCTCACCGCCGGAGATAAATTATGCGATTACCGATAAGGAACTATTAGCCATTAAGTCCGCCTTTAAGTCTTGGCGGCATTATCTCCTCGGCGCCCGGCATACCATCACCATGATCACTGATCACCGAAATTTACAATATTTAAAAACTGCCAAGGCCCAATCGTCTCGACAGCTCCGATGGGCTTTGTTCTTTGCTAAGTTCGATTTTGTAATCACCTACCGCCCCGGTTCTAAGAATGGTAAGGCGGACGCTCTATCCCGAATTGGAATGGAAGAAATAGATACAAACTCTGAACCTGTGCCGATAATTCCCGAACAAAGAATTTTGGGAATAACCACTTTCAAACTCTTGAAGACATTCAAGCACGAGTAAAACAAGTCCTGGACTCTTCAGCCTTGCAGGATTTGATCAAAAAGGGGTCTAACTTTTCAGTCAAGGATGGCTTACCTTACTTCCAAGGACGCTTATTTTTGCCAGAAAAGGAATTGCAAGAACTGGTTATTTCCCGTCATCATGACACCCTGATGGAAGGACATCCTGGCATTGCCAAAACTGAGGAAAAGGTTAGACGACAATTCTGGTGGCCTTCCTGGCGAAAGGATATTAAATCTTTTGTGATGTCCTGTGGAGTTTGTGCCCAAAACAAAGGTCAAAAGACAAGACCCGCCGGTCTTCTTCAGCCCTTAGACATTCCACCATCTCCTTGGCACACCCTGTCACTAGATTTTATCACGGACCTGCCCTCTTGTAATGGTTACAATACTATTCTGGTCGTGGTGGATTTATTTTCCAAAATGGCCCACTTTATTCCGTTGAAAGGATTACCTTCAGCCTTTGTTCTTGCCAAGGAATTCCTCGAGAATATCATCCGTTTGCATGGATTCCCGTCCATACTAGTCTCTGATCGGGGAAGCCAGTTTATTTCTCATTTTTGGAAAAAGTGTTGTCAGCTGGCACAAATCGACGTAAGACTCTCGACCAGCCACCACCCACAGACCGATGGTCAGACGGAGAGAACGAACCGGACCCTTGAACAATTTCTACGATGTATGTTGCACCAATCGGAGGGTAATTGGAAGGATATTCTGTGGGTGGCTGAATATGCTTATAATAACTCGATACACTCTGGAACGGGTCAAAGCCCCTTTTTTACCCTATGTGGACATCACCCTCGTACTTCAGACTTGGACTCACCTTCGAGCCTTGAAATGCCCGCAGTGGATCATTTGCATTCTACGATAACTCAAGCCTTCAAGGATGCAACTGCACATTTGCAACATGCGAAAGAGAAATACAAAAAGAATGCGGATCTACATCGAAAGGAGGCGCCTCCGTACCAAATTGGGGATCAAGTATGGTTGGCTACCAAACACTTATCGCTCAAGGGACCTCGAACTTTTAATCCAAAGTATTTAGGCCCTTACTCAATCAAAGCTATAATTAACCCAGTAGCAGTCAAGCTCGATCTACCAGCCAACATGCGGATTCACCCCGTTTTTCATGTGTCACTTTTGAAACCAGTACAACCAGGAACCAGATTAATAAAGCCATCAGACCCAATCCTGATAGATGGAGAGCCAGCATTCGAAGTAAAGAACATTTTGGATTCCAAAATCTTAAAATCAAAGCTTTTCTATCTAATTGATTGGAAAGGGTACGGGCCTCAGGAAAGGTCTTGGGAACCCAGTGATCACGTACATGCACCTCGGCTGGTAAAAAGGTTCCATCGGAATTTCCCAAACAAACCGAAAACTCCAGAAGGAACAACCTTGGGAGGGGCCTTTGGGGGGAGTGCTGTCATGATGCCTACCCCCGGAGCATCAGGCCAGGCCCAGCACCCCCGGAAGCAGGCATCATGCCCTCGGGTAAAAGCCCAGCGGCCCCTTATAGGGACTCTTTGGACTCAGTCCTGGCGCCTTTGGCGCCAGGCTCATGTTGGACATCAGTCCTGGCGCCATAGGCGCCAGGCTCATAAAGGGAGGTGTTTTGTGCACTTACCTGATGCAGACCATGCTGCACGCTTCAGGCCTCCCTGAGACCTGAAACAGACTATTTTTTCATAGGGACTATTTTTTCACTTGGGCATGGCCAGGGAAGGATATATACCGAGTTGGGGAAGGATAAATACCTGGGACTTCTTTGGAGGCTATTTAAGCCACGCCCAGACAGCAGCTCATGCTTCGCGTTGCTCTGCTTCCTGCAGCTTAACGCTCACCGTGTCTGCTCCTGCTCCGGGACTACAGCCACGCCCGTCTTGAACCTGGAAGATCTGCAAGGAAGGAAGAGAAGAGAAAGGTGAAAACCAAGGATTATTTCAAGCTTCTTACCTGCATCCGGAATCTTCTCGCCAGCATCCCTGAAGGAAGACTTCAATTTAAAAGCATAGCGTTGCTCGCTGCAGCGCCACGCTTCACTCACCTGTCCTGTCCTCGAGACATCTCCCGGTTCCATTGCGGCTGTCAGCATCGGACGCCACATCTCTGCACCTAGGGGAGAGAGGAAGAAACAAAAGGTGAGCAGAAGGACACACAGAAGGAAAGCCTGATTAACAGCCATAATACTTTTTTTTTTAAAATATATTTTTATTTTGTTTTAAGTGAAAACAGTATAAACAAACTTGTGACATTATATACAGTAAGACAATAAACACTTAACAAAACACAACACTACACTCCACCCCCTCCCCCCCTAAGAGCTCATCCACAGGGTAGTTCTGTATCGACCTGGTGTGGCCGGGTGACTTCCTCCTCCGATGCAGTAGGTTCTCCTCGTACCCCAAACAGACCAGTGACTAATGACCTCCAGGCTACTAGGTTGCCCACATCCTCCTCCCCGCATTTACTGCATGCCTCTTGCCAGACCATGGTTTCGGCTTCCGCCCATTTCTGGAGATCCCTCCACCACATCTCTATCCTAGGTTTGTAGCATTGCTTCCGGTTCATAGCTATCCTCCTCTTGGCGAGTATATACGCTAGGTCTCTCAGTTTCCCCAGGTGTCTGGTGTTCTTCGGTCTGGGGAACCCCCCTAGAAGGCAAGCCCAGGTCGTGTCAATGCTTAACGGGACCCCTTTGTCAGCCAACTTCTGTGACACTTCTCTCCAGAAGACTTCGATTACTGGGCAGGACCAGAACATATGCGTCATGTCCGCGTCCTCCTCGTTACATTTCGGGCATGCCTGCCTGCCCGAGTTCGCAAACTTAGCTATTCTCTTGGGGGTCATATACGCTCTGTGTGTGATGTATAGTTGGATTTGCTGTAATCTAGCATTTCTGGACACTTTTTTATGATATCCCAGAGCCCGTTCCCACATCCCATCAGTCATCTGAACCCCCACCTCCATTTCCCAGTCTAGTCTCAAGTCTGTCAAGTCCTTCCCCACTCGTGACATCACCACCTCATACAATCTGGAGATCTCGTGTCCGCCTTCTGATATGTCATATATTGTATCAATCAGGGCGTCCGGATCCTCCGCTAACACTGTCTCAGGCCAAGATTTTCGGATAATCCGTACCAACCTGAGGTATGTAACGTATTGGCCCCCATGTAACCCAGACTCTTCTTCTAGGTCTGCAAAATCCTTGATGGCCCCATCTTGCCATATATCTCCTAACGTGGCCAACCCAACCGATTCCCAGTACATTCTAATAGTTTTTCTAAGTTGACCATCCCCCGCAGTCAAGGCAACCAGTGGCACCTGCGGGGAACACGGATCCGGGCTTTCCAGTAGCTGGCATGCTCTACGCCACATTTTCCACCCAAGTAAAAGCATACCAGGGCGAAGATTTAAGTCTTGTCTAGGGACCCAGATGATCTCCTTCAAATAAAACGGGGTGCAATCTGTCCCAACCAACCTGGACTCGGGAGATTCCTCATCAGAGAGCCACTGTGTAACATATTGCAATTGGCTCACTACATAGTAGGCCTCAAAATGTGGTAATTTAATCCCTCCTTTATCGTAGAAGTTTTGTAGCTTCCACAGCGCCACTCGGTTGCGAGTGCCGTGCCATAAGAAGTCCCTGCACATACTGTCGAGTTTGGTAAAGAACTTCCTAGCTATTAAGTATGGTATGTTGTTGAAGAAATGCAGCAGTCTAGGCAAGACAATCATTTTAAGCAACGCCCCTCGCCCTATCATCGCTAGCGGCAGCTTTTCCCAAAATCGCATAGACGCACGGATTTTATCCACCGCAACCTGGGTGTTATGCAGATGTTCGTTTCCCACAGTGTGATATATGTCTATTCCGAGGTATCGGAAGGACTCGGCTGCCCAAGGCACGGGCAATACCGGTAAGCGTTCCGTGGGGACCCTCGAATAATACCCTAGGGGGAACATGCTCGACTTGCCGGGATTAACCGCTATGCCGGACAATTCGGCATACTTCTGCATGACCTCCAAAATATACTGGAGGTTCTCTTCCGGATACTTTAGGTATAGCAGCAAGTCATCGGCATATAAGGATATCAAATGGCTCTTTCCTCCCACCTCGATGCCCACCAGGTCATATTGCTGTCTAAGATATACCGCTAAGGGTTCCAAGGCCAATATGTATAACATCGGGGACAAAGGACATCCCTGCCTAGTACCCCTACTTAGGTGCCACTTATCGGATATCACTGATCCCGTACGCACTCTAGCCGTTGGCTGGCTATACAGTAGTCTCGCCCATCTGATATAGCCTGGCCCAAACCCATATTCCCTCAGGACCGCAAACAGCCACGGCCACCTCACCGAATCAAACGCCTTAACTGCGTCTAGGGAGATCACTGCCATTTCCTCATCTCTTCTGTTCCCTTCTTCTATCACTCGGTGGAGCCGCCTGTGATTATGAGTTATATTCCTGCCAGGGACATAACCTGTCTGATCCAAGTGTATCAGTCTGCCGATGACCTTGCGCAGCCTGTCCGCCAAGACCGCTGTCAGGATCTTACTGTCTTGGTTCAACATCGACAGCGGTCTATACGATCCACAATGTTGTCTCGGCTTGTTAGGCTTGGGTAGTGGTACGATCAGCGCTTCTCTGAGCGTGTCTGGCAATCGGCCTCCCTCGAATGATTCGTTATACATTTCCAGCATAGGGGGGAGTATCTCTGCGCTATACGTTTTGTAGAACTCACTCGGGAGTCCATCAGTGCCCGGGGTCTTGCAAGTAGGCAGCCGTTTCACCACCTCTTCCAGTTCATCTAGCGTAATGGGGCCATCTAACTCCTCCCTTTCCTCTGCACTAATCCTGGGCAGTTCTATATCTTCCAGTGTGTCCCCGATTTTATCCAGATTGTCTTCCCCTTTGTCCTCATACAGCGCTTTATAATAATCTAAGAAAGCAGCATTAACCTCTTCCTGAGTGTGAGCCTCCTCTCCGTCTTCCCTTTCTATCATCATGACCGGGGCCCTGGGGGTTTCCCTCTTATAAAGCCATGCCAGTAGGCGACCAGTTTTGTCACCTCCTGCATGTTGCCTCTCCACGTATTTCCTGTAATTGAGGTCACAAAGCCGCTCCCAAAGCTCTGAGCATCGTTGTTGTAATTCGAGTACTAGGTCTGTGTCCCCTCCCCCTCTGGTACATTCACGCTCCAATTCTTTCTCCACTTTCTCCAGCTCAGCTAAAACCCCCCCCTGAAGGCCCTTTGATTTAGAAATAGCGTCGCCCCTCACTACCAGCTTGAAGGCCTCCCAAAGTGTACCAGCCGAATCCACACTGCCCGTGTTCTCCTCAAAATACCTTGTAATCGTCTCTCTAATATCTTCTCTAAAGACCGGGTCTCTGAGCGCCTCCGCCCGAAGGCGCCATGTTGGAATCCGCCCTCTGGGGCGGCCATTTTGCCAGGCCATCACCAAGGGCGAATGGTCCGACAGGACCCTCGCTCTGTTTTCAACCTGTGTAATTGTTATCACCACTTCTGGCGTAGCAAAGAAGTAATCTAGTCTCGTGTGCAACTGTTGAGGGGCCGAATAATGAGAGTACTGCAAGGCCGTGAGGTGTTTCAATCTCCAGACATCTTCTAGTCCATAGTCGTCTAATAGTACCCGTAGAGCCCTGGCCGCTGGGGTGGGCCTGTCTACTTTACTGTCGGACCTATCTATCTTGGGGTCAAGAACACAGTTAAAGCCCCCCCCCCAGATAATCGGTTCCCCTGCGCACGGGCCCAGGCGTGTACATAGAGTCCTGAAGTATACAGCAGTATTCTGATTGGGGGCATATGTATTAATAATACTCAGTCCTCTGTTCTCAATCAGTACCCTCAGTATTACCAGCCTACCCTCCGTGTCTACCTCCTCTCGTACAATTCTGAGTGGGACATGCGGGGCCACCCAGATCAGCACACCTCTGGCATAGGCCGAGTACGGGGAGCCCACCACTGTACCACCCCATTTTTTCTTTACAAGGTCTAATTTATGTTGGGCCAGGTGCGTTTCTTGTAGTAGGGCAATGTCGATCTTCTGTCGTTTAAGATACAACATGACTTTATTTCTTTTCAGGTAATTATTGAGGCCTCGGACGTTCCAGGTGGCAATCTTGAGGTCACCCATGGCAGCTATGTGTCTTCCCACCCCACTTACGGGAACCTCCAGCGGTGCTCGTGACACAGAAGGCGTCCCACTGCAGCCACTCCGCGAATAAGCTCATTCCCAAACTAACCACACACACAACCAAACTCCAACTCCCTTTCCCCTCCCTCTCCCACCCTCCCCCCAACACCACACACCCCAACTGTTGCCCAGCTTCAACAAAAGAGCTCAGGCACCCCCACATCTGGTTCCGCAAACACCGGTCCGTGCACGGAGCCCAGTAGGGTGAGGTCGCCCTAATGGCCACCTAACCTAAGCTATTGTGGGGAGAGAGTATCGCTCCATGGGGCTCCCGTTCAATGATAATCTCAATGTTTGTGACAAACAGTACAACCAACTGACCTTCCATACCGAAGGTTCCGAACCGACTATAATCAAGTCTCAGGGTCCATGAGTCGCGCCATCTTGCGACGCCATTTTTTACGTCTTCCGCAGCTCCTCCGAGTCCTTCTGGGGCCGGTCCGCCGATTCTTGAGGGCACCCCTGTGCGTCGAGCCACTCCATGGCGTCCTCTGGGGTCTCGAAAAATAAAGTTTTATGCGCCTGTATGACCTTCAGTTTTGCAGGGTAAAGCAACATATATTTGTAACCTGCCTCCCTCAGCCTCCGTTTCACAGTCCCAAAGTTCATGCGGCTCCGCTGCACAACTAGGGTGTAATCCGGATACGCCGTGATGTTTGCTGCTCCTCTCTTGATCGTGCCTCCTTTTCGAAAATGTTCTAATATTCTTTCCCGATCACGATAGTTAAGAATTTTGGCAATGATGGGTCTGGGCGGGTTTCCGGGAGGCGGCCTCCTCGTTAGGGCTCTATGTGCTCTCTCCACTGCGAAGCCTTGGGATAAGGCCCCTCCGGATATCTCTTGCAGCAACATGGTCTCAACAAAGTCAGTAGGGTCACGGCCCTCCGTCCCCTCCGGTAGGCCCACAATGCGGATATTGTTGCGACGGGCCCGTCCTTCCGCCTCCTCCACTCTACTTTCCAAGTTGCCCACCCTTTGGATTAGGGCGTGCAGTTTTGCCTTGTGGATGGCACAGTCCGCCGTATTCGGGCCAACTTCTTTTTCCAGGGACTCTGTGCGCTCCGCCAGAACCCTAACGTCTTGTCTCAGTAGATTGACGTCCTCCTGGACCTCCCCAACTTTGAGGTCCAATGCCTTTTTTAATTCAGAGACAGCCAGTTCTAATTTCGACTCCCAGGCCGCTCTCAGGTCCGCAATCGCTGCCAGGATTTCTTGGTTAGAGCTCGAAGTCGTCGCGCTACCCACGGCCGGTGCATCCTTATTCTTGGTGGCATCCGGGCCCGGGGACGTTTTGGTGAAGTCATCCAGCGTGGGCTGTTTCGCCTTAGGTCGAACTGCCTTACTGGACATGGTCCTGAGGATGTGCAGGTCTACCGAATGATGAGTGGGCGCACTGCACGCTGACCTGGTTAGGTCTTCCCGCAACTCTTTTCAATCCCGTCTCGGGCCTATGTCGGCCATTTTGAGTCGCCCTTTGTTCTCAGCGTCTCTCGACTTTTCTTCTCCGATCTTAGCCGTCGTAGCTGCTATGTCCTCCAAAAGTTCACAGTACTTCGGTAGCACCTTCACACGCTGGCATGCATATCGTCGGTATTCAATAAGCATTCGTACTGCACTGATTTGCCCGGATCTGTTCAGGATCTCGGGAGCTCCGCTGGAACGCGTCCTCCTACATGGCTCTCGTAGCCACGCCCCCGGCGTTACATCTACGCACCCGGGAGAACCTTAAGGAGAGGAAGTCCTTTCAATTAAAGAGACAGTACGCAGAATACTGCAACCATGGGGGGCGCTGTTGCGCACGGCAAAGATGGCTGCCTGATCAGAGCGCTCAGGCCCCTGAACTATCCGTTAGCTAATAAATCCTACTATCGGAGCCCACTGCGTTACATCGAACATATGGGACGTTTCCCAAGCCTAGAGGTTCCTGCACAAAAAATCCTGGAACCGGTGGTGCCGCGGCTGCGGAACTGTAACGACCGGCAGTTTCGGCGGGATGGGGTAGAAACGTGTACCGATCCTAGAACCAGAGGATCGCAACCCCGGCCCGCCCACGCTCTAGCCAGAAGGAGCATCGAGAGGACGGTGCGACGTCGGAGAAGCGGTACGATTTGACTGGGATGGCCTGTCCCCCCTTCCATAGCCGCTTTTGGGCTTGAGGCTGAGGAATCCAATCACCACTTTGATTGCCGGAGGAGCCCGACAGCCCAACCCTGCCCTGCCGGGTGCTGTACGACCGTACGCGGGTGGAGAAGAGCTTCTGCATGCGAGAGACCTGCGGCCCCGGGTAAGGCGAGACCCGCCCTGTGCGCAGCAAACATTAAACAGTATCTCCCCCCGGCGCAGTCAATCTTGCAGCCCTGCAGGCCTACACGAACCTCCGTGTGCGCGAGGCGAGGTGGTGGGGGATACAGTGACCCTTTGGTGGGCGAGGAGTTGGCCGAGGCACCGGACTGGCCTGCGGACACACACCCATGTTGTGGGAGTCATCGGAGCAGCCCGTCCTGATAACCGTGAGCATGTAGAGCTGCGGGGGCGACACGTTCCCCCTACATACCACATATAGGCCCATTGCTGAGCCCGAGTCAACTACAGCAAGCACGCCGCGGGGCCCCTATTCTTGCAGACAAAACTGTGCTGGTGCTGCACGGTCATCTGAGCCCATAAGTAAACGACCCCCACAATTACTAGTGCCAACCTGGAGTAACAACCGCCAAGTGCCCTCCACAGACACTAACGTTAGGTATTCAGAAACGTGGGAGAGCACAATCCATCGGCTACATTGGATGATCTGGTCAGTCCCTGTGCAGAGCTACTACACGCGCAGGACCTGACGGGGAGGCCCCGAGTCCGACGTAGAAACTAGGCAATGCCCGGAGTGGACCTGTCCCTCGACGGGCGAAACCACCTACCCGTGATCACTACTTTCTCCTGCAAGAGTCCGAGGTCTGTGGTCAAACGCTGAGTGACACGGGAGCCATGGGGAACACTAGGAAGCAAGACAAACTGGCGAAAGGGGCAAGTGCCAAGAAGGAAATGGCCGATGGACTCCTACACAAGTAGCTAGGTGGGAAGCTGTGAGCTGGAACCACCAATGACATCCAGTTCTGAACCCAGTGCGGAGAGCGGTGACAGGGTGGAACACCTGACCAACATAGTTCAAGATGGCTTCCTATCCTTAAATATGAAGCTGGACGATATTGTAACAACCATTTGCACACTGAAAATCAGGGTCGACAAACACAACCTGAGACTGACTGAGGCAGAAGGCAGGATTGGAACAACCGAGGACACAGTGGCGCAACACGGCCAAGACATTGCCCAGCTTAGAGAAAATATGAATAAATTGCAGAATAAGTGTGAGGACCTTGAATCGCGCTCAAGAAGGAACAACGTACGCATCGTGGGGGTTCCAGAGTCATTTGGCAAAGATAAAATAGAAATTCAGGTATAATTACTCTTCAAGTCCCTCTTTGGAGCAAACTCCTTTTCAGATCACTTCCTAATTGAACGAGCACACTTCACTCAGGCTCCTGTGCCAAAACCTGGGGCTCCGCCTCGCACGATTATTGCAAGACTGCTCAATTATAGAGACAGGGACACAATCCTCCGGATGGCGAGAGAACTTGGGACACTGCAATATGAAGTTAGCCGTATACATATCTACCCTGACTTTGCTGCCGGAGTCAAGGCGAGCCGAAGATCATATGAGCCAGTTAAAAAACTCCTAAGGGCAAGACAAGTCCCATATGCACTAATATTCCCGGCCAAGATGCGTATTCAATATGGAGGAAGGGCCCACTTCTTTGCGACTCCTGCCGCAGCCTTGGCCTACGTAGAGGCCACCATTCCGCTGCCCCCCATCCTCGGGGCCGTGGACCAGATCAGAATGGGAGACACCCACCTGCAGCTGGGGACTGAAACTTTGTCGAGTAGCTCGGGACATACGAGTATCCTTTTGGAATTGACACCCGTGGGGGCTCCAAGTAATCTTAAGCGGGTTGTGAGCCCGGTATGGCAGCCTCATGTATGCAACAAAGCACCCTCAGGAATGTTCCTAATGGTTAATAGGGCCCATCGTCAAGTTGGGGTTGATGATGTGGGTGGAGGGGGGGAAGGGAAGATGGGAATGTTTTGTGTTACTCCGACCACCCAGACGAGTTTGAGTCTTGGGCTAGGGAATGCATTAATGAGAGTTTTAGGTTGCGCATTGTTGGAAGTTTTGGGGTAATTGAAATATGGTCTCGCGGACGCTGGTGCTACTCAAATGTTGGTAACCTGTACACTCATGGCTGTTGCAGTATAACACAATGTGTATGCATAAAAAATGGGTGATGGGTTAAAGATAAGACTAATGTCATGGAATATCCGAGGTCTAAACAATCCAATGAAGGCCAGGAAAGTTGGTAACTATGTCACCAGACATGGGCCACAAATTCTAATGTTGCAAGAGACACAAGCACAGAGCCTGGTTAATGAGCAAATACTGGCAAAATGGGGCAAACTGCGCTACTATACGAACTACTCCTCGCAGTCCAGGGGGGGTTTGCACTCTCATAAATCACTTGCTGGGCTTTCTTGCCCAGGGTCACCTGGCAGACAGGATGGGCAGGTACGTGCTGGTCTGGGGGAAATAGTGGGGAGACAAATAACCCTGGTGAACACCTATGGTCCCAACCTGGATGACCCCGACGTCTACTTAAATATTTCAGAGATCCTTATTAAGCATGATGCACCTACCATTATATGGGGAGGAGACTTTAACGTGGCATTAGACCCAGACCTCGATAGATCTGCCACAGTGACCAGGACACCCCGTAGGGCGGCATCAACATTAAGGCAAATCCTCCCGCAATTGTCCTTGCTTGACGCCTGGAGAGTACTTCACCCAACCAGTAGAGGTACACATTCTACTCTTCGGTACACAATAGTGAGTCACGTATAGATTACTGGTTTATATCTGCGGGTATTGCGCATGCGCTACAACATTACGAAATCCTTCCCCGCACGCTCTCTGATCACTCCCCGGTGATAATGGAGATCAATCTGAAAGATACTCCTAGACCATCAACGAGACAGACAATGCCTAGAGAAATACTAAAAGACCCAAGTGTCGTTGAGACCTTACATGTTGAAATTGCCAACTTTTTCACAGACAGCAGGGGCCCTGATATCCAAAACCACTGGCCTCCTGAAGGGTGTACGACGTGAGCTGGAGGGGGTGGAGAGGGAATTGAATGAATTAGAAGAAACTTATAGTCGTACACATGGTGAGGACACCCTGGCCAAAATACACAAGCTCCTTAGAGAGTTTGATCACTTAGAAGCGAGAGAAGTACAGTATATAGCAGCCACTACCCGGACGCACAGATATGGAGGGTAATAAAGCAGGGAAAATGCTGGCCAACCTGGTAAAAACTGAAAAACAATAAACCCCGATTTCCACCATCCAAACAACACAAAATGAGATAATTACAAGTGAACAAGGAATAAACAATGTATTTGTTAAATTTTACAAAAATCTTTATGCGAACAGGGATAAGAAATCACCCCTTGAGATCAAAAGTTACGTCGCCACACTAGGCCTCCCTAGGCTCCCAGAGGAAAGTAAACTGGTACTGGAGCAACACATCACGGCAGAGGAGCTAACTGAGGCAATCAAGGGGCTCACGTCTGGCAAAGCACCGGGCTCTGACGGACTGAGCGCTGAATTCTATAAAGAATTTCGAGAGGAGTTGGTCCCTGTACTACTAGAAGTGTGGGAGGAAGCCCTGGGGAAGCAAATTCTGCCCTCAACAATGCACAAGGCCATAATCATTGTATTGCCCAAACCCTGACGCCCGCCACAAGACATGTCATCCTATAGGCCCCTATCCCTAATGAATATGGATGCAAAGATCTTTGCGAAGGTGCTAGCATACCGGATGTTACCCATAACACCTACGCTGGTGCATGCAGACCATAGTGGATTTATTCTTTGAAGGTCCACTGCCCTAAATTTGAGCAGGTTATTCGGCATAATGTCACAAATAAACCCAAATAAACAGGCGGTCACGGTGTCCCTCGACGCCGAGAAAGCGTTTGATTCGGTTTCCTGGGAGTACCTCTTTCTGGTTCTTGAGGCGTTCGGCGTGGTCCCCTACTTTATCAAATATGTCAGATTGCTATACACAGCCCTGGTGTGTACAAATAGATCCATGTCTGGGTTGTTTGAGCTGGGTAGAGGTACCAGACAGGGGTGCCCCTTTTCCCCCATCCGGTTTGCCCTTACAATAGAGCCCATGGCAGCGGTGGTTCGATTGAGACATATAAACAGGGGTATCACACTGAAAGGAGCCACCCAAGTAATATCTCTGTATGCGGACGATACACTGTTGTATGTTCGCGAACCAGACCAGAACATAGCCCCTATCATGGCAGATATTAGTGAATCTGCAGAGTACTCTGGATACACAGTGAATAACTCTAAATCCGAAATGTTCCCGCTCACCCCCTCCACAAGGTGCCTTGCTCTGACGTGCAGCCTTAAATGGTCAGAGCGACATATTATATACCTGGGAGTACTGGTCTCCGGTAGTAGACAGACCTTATACACTGACAACCACGAGCAGGCGCTACAAACACTCAACACCAAGCTACAAGTCTGGAGGCACCTCCCAATTTCACTACATGGTAGAATTGCAATACTTAAAATGATTGTACTTCCAAAATGATTGTACTTATTTCTAAACATCCCCATATGGCCGGGAAGGGAATTCTTCTCCAGACTTCGAGCCATGGCAGTGTTTTTTCTCTGGAGCGGAAAGGTGGCTAGGATAAGTTGGGAAAAAATGACAGAGCCATCTGAAACAGGGGAAATAGCGGCACCAGACTTTGACCTCTACTACTTAGTGGCGCAGGTGCAATTTGCAAAACATTGATATGACGATGCAGATAACTCACCCCACACGTGGATAGAGGAATACACCACTACGCCCGCAGATATTAGATCAGTTATCCTTGACACAAGTTACAAAGATTCATGCAAATTTGACCCCAAAAGCTGCACCGTGAGAGCCGGGGGGGGCAATATATAAAAAATTAAAAATCGAGATCCCATATAACCCCGAGATGCCCCTATGGGACTATCCAAACATTCCTCCCACATTCGACACTGGCATACAGGAAGCCTGGGACCCCGCTAAAGAAATGAAGGTAGGAGATATGTACATCGATGGGAAATTTGCGACCCTCGCTGTATTTGCAAGGGGCATGGGAGGGGGCCCGCACCGAACACTACAGTATTATAGAATGAGATCTGCATATCAAGCACATTGGCCATCCTTTCCTGAAGATCCCCCCACCCACCCATGAATACAACTTGTAACAACGCAATGTGGGCTGCGAATCTCCAAGTTATACAAGACAATACAGACTCACATCCCCACGACCAACCGAGTGAAAGAGAAATGGGAAATAGATATGAAAATGCCGATACCTGATGACAAATGGGGGAGATACTGTGCGTTTACGAAGAAGGTGTCCCTCAATGTGGGACTGCGCCTAATACAATTTAAAATCCTTAACAGATTGCACTACACTCCGGCTAAAATCGCTAAATTCACACCTGACGATTCAGGCAATTGCCCGAAATGTGGGACCCCGCAGGCGGGATCATATCATATGTACTGGGAATGTCCTGCCTTGACACGGTTTTGGGAAATGGTGACCGCAATGCTGGCGGATACTACACAAATATCCCCACATCTGACTCCTCAAAAATACTCGTTTGGAGATATTGGGAAATGTTCTGAAAAAATCAGAAGGCTGTTTAATGTATCATGTGTTATTGCCAAAAAATGTATATTGCAAGCATGGAAAAGCCGCAAGCCCCCGAGCATGAACACTTTCTTGCGCGAATTAACATATGTCAAAGTATGCAAGGAACAATACATTCTCACCCAGCCAAGTACAAGTCGACCAAAGGACATATGGGGTCCCTTCAGGACGTACCTGTGCGAACTGCTTTAGGACAGTGAAACAGACATGTAAACTGGATACTGTTTAACAACTGATGACAATGCTATTATGAGACAGACCATGTGAAGTGTTGATTGAGTTCCGATGTATCTGTTGAGACCATCAATAAAAAGATGTTAAAAAAAAAAGAATACTGCAACCATGACAAGTCTTCCACGCTAACAAGCCGTCCCATGTCCAGCCAACTCAAGCGCCCAGTAAATATTATTCAATATACATTCTAATGGAACATTGATAGGTGCCTGCCAAGCATTAATATCAAAACAAATAATTAATGGCAAATAAATAACAAGCACAAGCAAAGACAACAGTTTTGGCTTGTTTGTATAGTGTGATTGTTTCTGTGATCCCTACTTCTAAAATTCATTAGTCAGGGATTTGAATTATATGGTCTTTTTTGCAATAAACTGTCAAGTATTAACAGCATATGTCATATATTTGTATGAAATGTCTGAATACTTACCATTAGATAGTATGGAGATAGAGCAAGGAGGCTGACAAGGCATTATCGTTTTGGCTATAGACTTTTATTCAAATAAATAAAAGAACCTGCCTCCCCTTGTTTCTAGAGAGGTCTTCCCTACCTCAACACAGAATAACTTGGGTGCTCGTCAGGATGTAAGTGAAAAACCAATATACCTCTGTCCAAACCAACTACTTTATCACTACCACTAGGAAATAAACCAAAAAGGGTTCAATGAACTTCTTATCAAAGCCACCATGAGAATGGCTCCCTTCTCCTGGTAAAACAATCCAGTTTTAGGTTGACTTAACAGCAGTCTCCTGCAATAGGGTCTGATTTACCAAATACTTCCTCCCAAGAATTTGCAAACAACAGAGTTAAGGCTTTATCAACTCTTCTTCTTAGTGCTGGCTCTTTATCAGGACTTTTTATATCTTGACTTTTGGGGAGATTTCTACCTGACACTTCTTGGTCTTTTTGGCACATTTCCCAGGTGTTGGGATTCCCACTCTGACAAGCGAGTTCACTTCCGAAGCACTCTTGAGATTTAGGGTTTGTCGTTTCACCACCGTGATGAAGGAGTTCACTGCTGACACACTTTTAACGTTGCAGACTACTCCTGTAATTCAGGAGACTAACCCTTTGACTCTCGTGACTCTTGTTTCCGTGAATATCACCAATGGGATGAGGGAGAACACTCCTGAGGAATACTTTACTCTTGATTCTCTGGTTATCCCTACTCTGACGAGGGAGATCACTCCAGAGGAATACTTGACTCTTGATTCTCTGGTTATCCCTACTTTGACTTTCTAGGCTCTCTGGACACCACCCGGCTTTCACTCAACTCCTTTTACCTGTACCTTCACTGGGGAGCGCTACCGGTTTTTCCCGGGCTATCAGGCCGCTGTTGGTTCTGCATGCGGTCCGTGCGTATTCCCGTTTTCCTCCTCTTTGGTCTGTGCCATTTTACGGAGCCAGTGCTGCGGCTGTCACAGGTTTCCCCCCTTCTCACCTGTCTGTATTGTTTGCTTGTGATCTTCGAAGATGTCTTCTTTTGCACTGTTCGGGATTTATATAACCCCGTGCGTGGGTCCTCGGGTTCCAGCGTGCGATTCGTGACCCGGCTCCAGGAAGCGTCCAGATGTCCGGGAAGAAGTCCAGAAAATGGTGAGGTTCGCACTCAGAGATACGAATGCGATGGAAATGCAGGATATGCAAGGTGAGGAAAAGGGGAAGGATGAAAGAAGAGGAATTCAGGGGACCGGGAACCAGGAATCAGAAGTAATCGCTGAACGAGCTCCGGCAACTTCTGACTACTGCAAGCTGTAGCGTTGAGACGCGCAAGGCCGCGGGGAGTGTCTGCTTTGTAGAACGTAGAGCGTACAACATGGAGACTGGCAAACAGCGTTCCGCGTTCAGCGGCTACGTTGGGAGTACTGCTGAGTTCATTCCTCTATGGGTCAGGGACCATGAAGTCCAGAAGGGACACGTACGGTGGTTCATGACAGCATGCCTCCTCCAAAACCCAGTTCCTCCGGGTTTGCCCGGGTGTATAAGGTGGTACCTTCGGAGCAGTCTGGAGGCATTTATGTTTGAGACTGGTTCCCAGGTGCATTCACTGGGAGGGTACCCTTTCCACTTGACATGATACTGTAGCTGACCATGTTTGTACCTGGAGTCACATATTCTGGAAACCTCATATTCTAGCTGATCATTGACAATCACAGGGGTAGATCTTGGAGCAGTTCGAGAGGACTGGACGTATGGTTTCAACAGAGAAGTGTGAAAGACCGGGTGGATCCTCTCCCAAGATTCTGGTAGTCTGAGTCGAAAGGCCACCGGGTTAATGACTTCCTTTATGGAGAAAGGGCCGTAGTATCGGGGAGCCAATTTATTTGGTCGTAGGTGTAGGGGCAGAAGTTTCGAAGACAGCCAGACCTTATCACCTATTGAGTATGAAGGCCCTGGTCTTCTTTTGGAGTCAGCATGGTGTTTGATGTTTCTTCGGGCCTTTTCTAGGTGTTCTTTTGCTTCTTTGTGTACGTTGATGAGGGTTTCAATCCAGGAGTCAACTGTAGGAACTGGGGTAGGATGTGGGAGAATGGATGGTAGAACCGAAGGGTGGAATCCTTGGCTACAAAAGAAGGGGCTGGTTTTGACAGCCGAGTGATCCGAATTGTTTTTTTTTTTTTTAAATATATTTTTATTTTGTTTTAAGTGAAAACAGTATAAACAAACTTGTGACATTATATACAGTAAGACAATAAACACTTAACAAAACACAACACTACACTCCCCCCCTCCCCCCCTAAGAGCTCATCCACAGGGTAGTTCTGTATCGACCTGGTGTGGCCGGGTGACTTCCTCCTCCGATGCAGTAGGTTCTCCTCGTACCCCAAACAGACCAGTGACCAATGACCTCCAGGCTACTAGGTTGCCCACATCCTCCTCCCCGCATTTACTGCATGCCTCTTGCCAGACCATGGTTTCGGCTTCCGCCCATTTCTGGAGATCCCTCCACCACATCTCTATCCTAGGTTTGTAGCATTGCTTCCAGTTCATAGCTATCCTCCTCTTAGCGAGTATATACGCTAGGTCTCTCAGTTTCCCCAGGTGTCTGGTGTTCTTCGGTCTGGGGAACCCCCCTAGAAGGCAAGCCCAGGTCGTGTCAATGCTTATCGGGACCCCTTTGTCAGCCAACTTCTGTGACACTTCTCTCCAGAAGACTTCGATTACTGGGCAGGACCAGAACATATGCGTCATGTCCGCGTCCTCCTCGTTACATTTCGGGCATGCCTGCCTGCCCGAGTTCGCAAACTTAGCTATTCTCTTGGGGGTCATATACGCTCTGTGTGTGATGTATAGTTGGATTTGCTGTAATCTAGCATTTCTGGACACTTTTTTATGATATCCCAGAGCCCGTTCCCACATCCCATCAGTCATCTGAACCCCCACCTCCATTTCCCATTCTAGTCTCAAGTCTGTCAAGTCCTTCCCCACTCGGGACATCACCACCTCATACAATCTGGAGATCTCGTGTCCGCCTTCTGATATGTCATATATTGTATCAATCAGGGCGTCCGGATCCTCTGCTAACACTGTCTCAGGCCAAGATTTTCGGATAATCCGTACCAACCTGAGGTATGTAACGTATTGGCCCCCATGTAACCCAGACTCTTCTTCTAGGTCTGCAAAATCCTTGATGGCCCCATCTTGCCATATATCTCCTAACGTGGCCAACCCAACCGATTCCCAGTACATTCTAATCGTTTTTCTAAATTGACCATCCCCCGCAGTCAAGGCAACCAGTGGCACCTGCGGCGAACACGGATCCGGGCTTTCCAGTAGCTGGCATGCTCTACGCCACATTTTCCACCCAAGTAAAAGCATACCAGGGCGAAGATTTAAGTCTTGTCTAGGGACCCAGATGATCTCCTTCAAATAAAACGGGGTGCAATCTGTCCCAACCAACCTGGACTCGGGAGATTCCTCATCAGAGAGCCACTGTGTAACATATTGCAATTGGCTCGCTACATAGTAGGCCTCAAAATGTGGTAATTTAATCCCTCCTTTATCGTAGAAGTTTTGTAGCTTCCACAGCGCCACTCGGTTGCGAGTGCCGTGCCATAAGAAGTCCCTGCACATACTGTCGAGTTTGGTAAAGAACTTCCTAGCTATTAAGTATGGTATGTTGTTGAAGAAATGCAGCAGTCTAGGCAAGACAACCATTTTAAGCAACGCCCCTCGCCCTATCATCGCTAGCGGCAGCTTTTCCCAAAATCGCATAGACGCACGGATTTTATCCACTGCAACCTGGGTGTTATGCAGATGTTCGTTTCCCACAGTGTGATATATGTCTATTCCGAGGTATCGGAAGGACTCGGCTGCCCAAGGCACGGGCAATACCGGTAAGCGTTCCGTGGGGACCCTCGAATAATACCCTAGGGGGAACATGCTCGACTTGCCGGGATTAACCGCTATGCCGGACAATTCGGCATACTTCTGCATGACCTCCAAAATATACTGGAGGTTCTCTTCCGGATACTTTAGGTATAGCAGCAAGTCATCGGCATATAAGGATATCAAATGGCTCTTTCCTCCCACCTCGATGCCCACCAGGTCATATTGCTGTCTAAGATATACCGCTAAGGGTTCCAAGGCCAATATGTATAACATCGGGGACAAAGGACATCCCTGCCTAGTACCCCTACTTAGGTGCCACTTATCGGATATCACTGATCCCGTACGCACTCTAGCCGTTGGCTGGCTATACATTAGTCTCGCCCATCTGATATAGCCTGGCCCAAACCCATATTCCCTCAGGACCGCAAACAGCCACGGCCACCTCACCGAATCAAACGCCTTAACTGCGTCTAGGGAGATCACTGCCATTTCCTCATCTCTTCTGTTCCCTTCTTCTATCACTCGGTGGAGCCGCCTGTGATTATGAGTTATATTCCTGCCAGGGACATAACCTGTCTGATCCGAGTGTATCAGTCTGCCGATGACCTTGCGCAGCCTGTCCGCCAAGACCGCTGTCAGGATCTTACTGTCTTGGTTCAACATCGACAGCGGTCTATACGATCCACAATGTTGTCTCGGCTTGTTAGGCTTGGGTAGTGGTACGATCAGCGCTTCTCTGAGCGTGTCTGGCAATCGGCCTCCCTCGAATGATTCGTTATACATTTCCAGCATAGGGGGGAGTATCTCTGCGCTATACGTTTTGTAGAACTCACTCGGGAGTCCATCAGTGCCCGGGGTCTTGCAAGTAGGCAGCCGTTTCACCACCTCTTCCAGTTCATCTAGCGTAATGGGGCCATCTAACTCCTCCCTTTCCTCTGCACTAATCCTGGGCAGTTCTATATCTTCCAGTGTGTCCCCGATTTTATCCAGATTGTCTTCCCCTTTGTCCTCATACAGCGCTTTATAATAATCTAAGAAAGCAGCATTAACCTCTTCCTGAGTGTGAGCCTCCTCTCCGTCTTCCCTTTATATCATCATGACCGGGGCCCTGGGGGTTTCCCTCTTATAAAGCCATGCCAGTAGGCGACCAGTTTTGTCACCTCCTGCATGTTGCCTCTCCACGTATTTCCTGTAATTGAGGTCACAAAGCCGCTCCCAAAGCTCTGAGCATCGTTGTTGTAATTCGAGTACTAGGTCTGTGTCCCCTCCCCCTCTGGTACATTCACGCTCCAATTCTTTCTCCACTTTCTCCAGCTCAGCTAAAACCCCCCCTGAAGGCCCTTTGATTTAGAAATAGCGTCGCCCCTCATTACCACCTTGAAGGCCTCCCAAAGTGTACCAGCCGAATCCACACTGCCCGTGTTCTCCTCAAAATACCTTGTAATCGTCTCTCTAATATCTTCTTTAAAGACCGGGTCTCTGAGCGCCTCCGCCCGAAGGCGCCATGTTGGAATCCACCCTCTGGGGCGGCCATATTGCCAGGCCATCACCAAGGGCGAATGGTCCGACAGGACCCTCGCTCTGTATTCAACCTGTGTAGTTGTTATCACCACTTCTGGCGTAGCAAAGAAGTAATCTAGTCTCGTGTGCAACTGTTGAGGGGCCGAATAATGAGAGTACTGCAAGGCCGTGAGGTGTTTCAATCTCCAGACATCTTCTAGTCCATAGTCGTCTAATAGTACCCGTAGAGCCCTGGCCGCTGGGGTGGGCCTGTCTACTTTACTGTCGGACCTATCTATCTTGGGGTCAAGAACACAGTTAAAGTCCCCCCCCCAGATAATCGGTTCCCCTGCGCACGGGCCCAGGCGTGTACATAGAGTCCTGAAGTATACAGCAGTATTCTGATTGGGGGCATATGTATTAATAATACTCAGTCCTCTGTTCTCAATCAGTACCCTCAGTATTACCAGCCTACCCTCCGTGTCTACCTCCTCTCGTACAATTCTGAGTGGGACATGCGGGGCCACCCAGATCAGCACACCTCTGGCATAGGCCGAGTACGGGGAGCCCACCACTGTACCACCCCATTTTTTCTTTACAAGGTCTAATTTATGTTGGGCCAGGTGCGTTTCTTGTAGTAGGGCAATGTCGATCTTCTGTCGTTTAAGATACAACATGACTTTATTTCTTTTCAGGTAATTATTGAGGCCTCGGACGTTCCAGGTGGCAATCTTGAGGTCACCCATGGCAGCTATGTGTCTTCCCACCCCACTTACGGGAACCTCCAGCGGTGCTCGTGACACAGAAGGCGTCCCACTGCAGCCACTCCGCGAATAAGCTCATTCCCAAACTAACCACACACACAACCAAACTCCAACTCCCTTTCCCCTCCCTCTCCCACCCTTCCCCAACACCACACACCCCAACTGTTGCCCAGCTTCAACAAAAGAGCTCAGGCACCCCCACATCTGGTTCCGCAAACACCGGTCCGTGCACGGAGCCCAGTAGGGTGAGGTCGCCCTAATGGCCACCTAACCTAAGCTATTGTGGGGAGAGAGTATCGCTCCATGGGGCTCCCGTTCAATGATAATCTCAATGTTTGTGACAAACAGTACAACCAACTGACCTTCCATATCGAAGGTTCCGAACCGACTATAATCAAGTCTCAGGGTCCATGAGTCGCGCCATCTTGCGATGCCATTTTACGTCTTCCGCAGCTCCTCCGAGTCCTTCTGGGGCCGGTCCGCCGATTCTTGAGGGCACCCCTGTGCGTCGAGCCACTCCATGGCGTCCTCTGGGGTCTCGAAAAATAAAGTTTTATGCGCCTGTATGACCTTCAGTTTTGCAGGGTAAAGCAACATATATTTGTAACCTGCCTCCCTCAGCCTCCGTTTCACAGTCCCAAAGTTCATGCGGCTCCGCTGCACAGCTAGGGTGTAATCCGGATACGCCGTGATGTTTGCTGCTCCTCTCTTGATCGTGCCTCCTTTTCGAAAATGTTCTAATATTCTTTCCCGATCACGATAGTTAAGAATTTTGGCAATGATGGGTCTGGGCGGGTTTCCGGGAGGCGGCCTCCTCGTTAGGGCTCTATGTGCTCTCTCCACTGCGAAGCCTTGGGATAAGGGCCCTCCGGGTATCTCTTGCAGCAACATGGTCTCAACAAAGTCCGTAGGGTCACGGCCCTCCGTCCCTTCTGGTAGGCCCACAATGCGGATATTGTTGCGACGGGCCCGTCCTTCCGCCTCCTCCACTCTATTTTCCAAGTTGCCCACCCTTTGGATTAGGGCGTGCAGTTTTGCCTTGTGGGTGGCACAGTCCGCCGTATTCGGGCCAACTTCTTTTTCCAGGGACTCTGTGCGCTCCGCCAGAACCCTAACGTCTTGTCTCAGTAGATTGACGTCCTCCTGGACCTCCCCAACTTTGAGGTCCAATGCCGTTTTTAATTCAGAGACAGCCAGTTCTAATTTCGACTCCCAGGCCGCTCTCAGGTCCGCAATCGCTGCCAGGATTTCTTGGTTAGAGCTCGAAGTCGTCGCGCCACCCACGGCCGGTGCATCCTTATTCTTGGTGGCGTCCGGGCCTGGGGACGTTTTGGTGAAGTCGTCCAGCGTGGGCTGTTTCGCCTTAGGTCGCACTGCCTTACTGGACATGGTTCTGAGGATGTGCAGGTCTACCGAATTATGAGTGGGCGCACTACACGCTGACCTGGTTAGGTCTTCCCGCAACTCTTTTCAATCCCGCCTCGGGCCTATGTCGGCCATTTTGGGTCGCCCTTTGTTCTCAGCGTCTCTCGACTTTTCTTCTCCGATCTTAGCCGTCGTAGCTGCTATGACCTCCAAAAGTTCACGGTACTTCGGGTAGCACCTTCACACGCTGGCATGCATATCGTCGGTATTCAATAAGCAGTCGTACTGCACTGATTTGCCCGGATCTGTTCAGGATCTCGGGAGCTCCGCTGGAACGCGTCCTCCTACATGGCTCTCGTAGCCACGCCCCAGTGATCCGAATTGTTGTAGGCGAATTCAGCCACAGGTATTAAGAGTGACCAATCGTCCTGGATCTTGGTGGCGAAACAGCGAAGATATTGTTCCAGAGTTTGGTTCACGCATTCTGTAGCTCCATTGGTCTCTGGGAGATAACCTGAGGATAAGGCAAGTTGAGTTCCCAGTATATGACATAATTGTTTCCAGAACTGAGATATGTACTGGGGTCCTCTGTCAGATATGATCTTGGAGGGTAGTCCGTGAAGTCGGAATATGTGTTCCAGGAAGATTCCGGCAAGTTCAGAGGAAGATGGTAGTTTATATAAAGGTGTAAAATGAGCCATGTGAGTGAATAAGTCAATGGTAACCATGATAGTTGTGTATCCCCTGGAAGGTGGTAGTTCCACAATAATGTCTGTGGCGATGAATTCCCAAGGTCTTGCTGGCAGCGCGGGTTGGAGCACGAGACCTGCCGGTTTCTTGTTGTCATGCTTGTTTTGAGTGCAGACTGCATATGTTTGGATATAATGCTGGACATCATCCTTCATCTTCGGCCACCAAAACTGTCTTTGTATTAGACGGAGGGCATTGGTGATGCCACGGTGTCCTGAATGAAGGATATCATGACATAGGCTTGTGATCTTTTGTCGTAGTCTCTGAGTGGGAATGACCAGGCAATTATCCTTGAATAAATATCCGTCCTTCGTCTTGAAGTTCCATCGTTTTTTCCATTAAACTCCTTCCAGTTTTCGGAGGACTGAGTCTGAATCCGAATATCCTCCAGGAGGTTGATTGCTTGGGCAACAAATATTGTGTGGGGAAACATCTTTGGGAAGGATCGATCTTCAAGGATTTCGTAGTTAGGACGTCGGGATAAGGCGTTGGCTATTATATTGTGTGTTCCAGGAACATGATGGATTTGAAACTGGTATTGGGCAAAAAAGAAGGCCCAATGGGCTTGACGTCTGTTCCTACATTCCAGGGATTGCAGGACTTGAAGATTCCGATGGTACGTGCGGACCTGAACAGGATGTTTCGCTCCGCTCCCAGGAGTAGATGACGCCAGTCTGTGAAGGCTTGACGGATGGCTAGTAGTTCTTTTTCCAAAACAGAATAGTGGGTTTCGCTAGGAGTCAAGGTGCGAGAAAGATAGGCGATGGGGTGTTCTAGCTTGTCATCAAATTCCTGTTTCAGGACTGCCCCGATGGCGTAGTTAGAGGCATCAGTTTCCACTAGAAAGGGTCGATCAATGTCAGGTTGGGCCAAGATGGGGGCTTGTGTAAACTCCAACTTTAACCATTGAAACGCCTCATCTTGGGCTGCTATCCAGTGAAAGGGGGTATCCTTTAACAATGTAAGGATCGGATGTACAATCTCTGAAAAAGAGGGTATGAATTTCCGGTAAAAGTTAGCAAGCCTCAGGAAGGATTGAATTTGTTTCACAGTAGTTGGAACAGGTCAGGATAGAAAGAAGTCTACTTTCAAGTGGTCCATTCCAATTCCTTTTGGGCTAAGGACGAATCCAAGATAGTGAACAGTAGACACATGGAAAAGGCATTTCTCGGGTTTAGCCAGGAGCTTATGTTCACGTAGACGTTCTAAAACTGCCTTAACATGTTCTTCATGCTTCAGATGGTCCTTAGAGTATATCAGTATATCGTCCAGATATACAATGACGAAGAGGAACAGCATATCGGAGAACACTCGGTCCATAAAACCTTGCAAGACCCCTGGGGCATTGGCAAGTCCAAAGGGCACAACCAACTATTCAAAATGACCAAAGGGTGCTCTAAAGGCTGTTTTCCATTTGTCACCTTCCTTTATACGGATCAGATGGTAGGCAGCTCTGAGATCTAATGTTGTGAACACTACAGCTCCTCTAACCACTTCCAAGATATCCGAGATTAGGGGCAACGGGTAGCGGTCCTTGAGGGTGCATTGATTAAGGCCACAATAAGCTAGACAAGGCCTAAGCTCCTTGGTATCTTTCTTGGGAACAAAAAACAAGGAAGCTCCCTCCGGGGATTTGGATGGTCGTATAGTACCATTTTCCAAGTTGGTATCCAGGTATCCTCGGAGGGCTCTTTTCTCAGGTTCTGATAGAGTGAACATCCTTCCAAAAGGAATCACTGCTGAGGGTTCAGTCTCAATAGCGCAGTCCTCAGGTCTGTGAGGGGGAAGGGCTTGAACTATGGCGGTCGAAAACACATCTGTGTAAGCCTGATAGGCCCTGGGACCCTGGATGATATTCGAGACAGTGAATGGACCTTGCTGGTTCGCTTGTGAATCTTCAGAGGATCCTGACGAGGAATCTAGGGATAAACAGTGGAACATACAATGTTCTGAACCAAGAAACAAGGATCCTGTTGCCCAGTTGATGTAGGGGTTATGCTTCTGTAACCCGGGCATACCCAGAACCATTGGGTAATGGGCAGATCTTATGATATCGAATTTGATCCTCTCTTGATGGTGGTTTATAGAAAGCAGGATCTCTTTGGTTTGAAGGGTTATGGGTCCTGAAGAAAGAGGTCTTCTATCAATAGCATCTACAGGTTGCATGATGTCTCGAGTTTCATATGGAATGTTATGGGTAGTGACCCAATCATGATCTATGAATATCCACATGGCCCCACAATCCACTAATGCAGAATGGGATAAGATTCTTTCTTGGAAGGTGATAGAAAGGCCTGCAGAATCACAAGGTTGTTCTGTCCAGGAGAGTTCAAGGATGGAATAGATGTGGAGCAAACATCTCTCTCCCGAAGCTGTGCTCCATCTAGGATCGGGAGCTGGCGTTTCCCGAACGCCGTGGAGGGGCAATAGGACACTCTCTCACAAGGTGTTTATCAAAGGCACAATATATGCAGAGACCAGTGTGAATCCGTTGCATCCTTTCTTGGGGGTTATGGGTCCGCGGAAGGCCCCAAGTTGCATGGGTTTTGGGTCCGTGGTCGGGGAAGATGCAGGCTAAGGTCTAGAGGAATGTTCTCTAGAGGCCTTTTGGTAGGGTATTTTAATCTTCTTCTTTTCCGCCTTTCTTTCCTGGATACGAAAGTCGATCTGTAAGGAAAGATCCATGAGAGCCTGGAAGGAACTTGGGCGAGCTACCCTGGCTAGCTCGTCTTTTATCTCCTCATTCAATCCTCTTCGAAAGAGGGTGAAACAGGCCTCAGGGGACCAGTCTGCTTCCTTTGCAAGTTGTTTAAAGCGGGTCACATATGTAAGCATATCCTGGGATCCTTGTTGAAAGTCCAATAAACGTTCTTGGGCACTGTAAACCTGCTCTGGGCGATCAAACATGGTCTTTAGCTCCTGCACAAAACCATCATAGTCATCCAGGAGGGTAATGCCCGAATTAACTAAGGGAGTTGCCCAAGTCAAGGCATTCCCAGAGAGATGTGAAATCATAAAGCCCACCTTTGCCCTGGGGGTGGAGAAGTAGTAGGGCTTAAAGGTGAAGTGCACTAGACATGAATCGAGGAAGGCACGAAGGGTCTTTGAAGAGCCATCATATTTATCCACTACTCCGCCCAACAACACGCTTTCCTTGGTTGCAGAGTCACATGACAGGACCAGTTGTTTTAATGCCGCAGTTTCGGCTTTAAGATTTTGGACTTCTGTTGTTAACTCCTGCATGCCACGCATGAGGTCTTGAACTGCAGCCTCCATTTCTGTAACTGTATCAATTTGTTGGTGTCTCAATCTGTCACAGGTTTCCCCCCTTCTCACCTGTCTGTATTGTTTGCTCGTGATCTTCGAAGATGTCTTCTTTCGCACTGTTCGGGATTTATATAACCCCGTGCGTGGGTCCTCGGGTTCCAGCGTGCGGTTCGTGACCCGGCTCCAGGAAGCATTCACATGTCCGGGAAGAAGTCCAGAAAATGGTGAGGTTCGCACTCAGAGATACAAATGCAATGGAAATCCAGGATATGCAAGGTGAGGAAAAGGGGAAGGATGAAAGAAGAGGAATTCAGGGGACCGGGAACCAGGAATCAGAAGTAATCGCTGAACGAGCTCCGGCAACACACGTCTGACTACTGCAAGCGGTAGCGTTGAGACACGCAGGGCTGCGGGGGCGTGTCTGCTTTGTAGAACGTAGAGCGTACAACGCGGAGAAAGGCAAACAGCATTCCGCGTTCAGTGGTCATGTTGGGAGTACTGCTTTAGAGTTCAGTCCCATATGGGTCAGGGACCACGAAGTCCAGAAGGGACGCGTACGGTGGTTCATGACAGCGGCTGTCACTACGTGCTTTAGGATCGACCTCAGAGAGACCACGCCACTGCTGGATTCTTCCTGCTTCTGCAGTTGAGTCTATTCCAGCTCGCGTGATTCTTTTCGTCTTCTTTTTCTGAGAACGGCTGTCTCTCGACACTTTGGGCAGTGCAGGTTTGAATTTCCCGAGCCCTGCAGGACGGACGCCAGCTTCCCTCGCTGTTTTTCCTGCTCCTGAACACCTCTAGTCCTTCAGTCGTTACCTTATGTTGCTGGGAACGCCCAAGTGTAGTGTCACTGTATGTTATCTTCATGCCTCCTGGTGGCCACCTCGTCGCAGTACTTTGGTAATTCCTTCTATGGTGTTTCTGATTGTTTCTTTGGTTCTTCCTCGTCTCATGCCTATCTGGTCTTACAGGTGAGATAGTAGAGACTTCACAATAACATACAATAGTAGTCTCAGGTTTGGAGGGAGAAGGAGTCAATGGGGTCATGGTTTCAGGGTAAAATGGTTTAGGGTGGTCTTTCAAAAGACGAGAGTCCTTATCCCCATGAGGGGAGTCTCTCCCTATGAGGTCTTCCCGGTTTTTACCACCCCTGGGGGATAATTGGATAGTGGCCTCACCCCCCTAGCCTCAAAGGGAAGGACCACCCTCTGGGGAGAAGTGAGGCGAACCAGTGAATCATCACAAATAGGTACTGCCACAATTTAGTCAGATACTCACATCACCCATATTATAAAATGTACTGCTTGATTGTGTAATGCAATGTTGGTTATGACTGCCTCAGCACTTCGAAGTAATAGCAATGGCAGTTAAGTTTACAATTGCAGCATAAAATAACATCTCTCCTGCTGCCGTTATTCTGGAAATCTGTTATTAAACACTCCTGCGGGTTATACGGCCTTGGGAGAGAGTCTTGACAACAGCATTCCACCATGTTTTTGCAATCTAATTCTATGAGATGACCACCAGATGTTTGATTCCTTGTTGAATTTCTATGAGAGTATTAGCATTGCCAACTAAGCCGAAGATTTAACAGGAAATCAAGCACACTGGGAAAAATCACAACACAGGCTCTGTGCTACCAGGGAATGACCATTTCCCATGACCTACTGAGCAATCTATCCCAGAGGCTGACCTTTGACAATATCCAGAGTTGAGAGAGCGAAAAGAGGAACAAGCCTTGCCTGGGCCTAGGTACCTGCATTCGGGTAGAAACTTAATAAACCTGAGATCATGTAAAGAATAGAGAGGGAAAATGATATATCTGTTAAAGGTATATCCGTCTTCGTTATGGCAAGGCCTCAACCCAAGTTCATGTCTAAGACAACTGCGAGCTGAGAACCTGTAGTGGCCTTCCCAGAGGCAAGAGCCTGTGGAGTTCTCTGTGACCTGCATTCCGCCCTTGGCATGGAGGCTTGACCATAGTGACTGCAGCCTCAAAATCCACCCGGGGGAGATGGGGAAGAAATTAACTGCCATTACTTGCACCCCAAGGCACTAGAGTTGGGGGAACCATGGCCAGCCTTTGCTACAACCCCAGGAAGGCCAACCCTGATAAAGACCAAAAAAGAATGGCCTTGGAACTTCCACAAAATGTGAGTGAACCATTAAGAATAATACAACCCAGACCACAACTGTTGTAGACTATGGAACTTGGACTCAGGACCACAGTCCAACATCAGGTTAGGGATTGAACATCGTTGTTACTGTACTGCGTTTTCTTTAAACTTCTGTACTTAGACCTTACTCTAACCTCTATATTTGATCACTATTATATGGAACCTGTTTTGTCTCAAGGTGTTCCTTGACTCTTCAGCCTGAGACACATCACACATTTGGGAATGTGCTACAGCTCTGAATAACAGTTGGGTGGATACAACGGATAATGCCATATTGCCAGAAATCCCAACACTTGAGGTTGGTACACTGTTCTGAATGGTAGCGTGACTTTGTGTCAGTTATTCTCTGGATATCTCTTGTTGGCATACCAGTGAGGGAGGGAGAGTGGCTAGGTGAACCTGATAGAGGGCCACAAGATTGTGCTAGCAAATATGATGGAGGAAAGTTGTGTGCAAGCTGAGGTTTGTAGGCTTGGCTCCTACTGCAAACGGGACCCACCCTGCATGTTGGGTTGAACTTCACCTTTCAACCTAGATTTCCTTGGCCAGCAGGAATATTTGTGCTATCCAATATACTGAATTACACTAACCTGGTTGCCCTAGACTGCCACAAGCGTGGTTACTTGAGGAGAAACGCTCTCTATGTGAGGGGTGGAACCAGCAGCTGTTTTCGTTGGATTTATGTGCTGGATCAGCAGTCCAAGGGCAAACTACCTCAGGAGGTTTTATGCTAAAAGTCCTTTTCAAACATCTTGAAAACTGCTTCAGGAGGTCTTAGGAAAATATGCTGTCACCTAGGGAGCTATAAGAAAGCATGTCACAAAAACCTAAGAGGGGTCAAGCATAAGCAGGGTTCACAGAGGATAGAAGGATTGATATTTGGTTCCAGGAGAATGAAGGTGTGCGCCTGGGGGTATCCTGCAGTTACACTAGCCATTTTACATTTTACATGGGACTTCATTGCAGTTTAGGAGGAACTATTGCCAGTGGCAAATCTGCCAGTAGCTATTCCTCTGTTTTCTGGAGGGAAATTGGAGGAAAACCTCCAGCCACATGATGAATGCTGAAGGTTTTCCTCCACTATCCTCCAAACTGGAAAATACAGCAGTGCCCTAAAAGAGGCAGGAATTATGTAACCAACACTTTTTTCTTTTGTTTTTTTTTTTTATCTGAAGGAAGCCATATCTTTATTTTATTGTATATGGTTTACAAAGGAAACCTTTACAAAAAAAGAAGACATACATTATAGCTAAATTTCATTTATACAGACATATTTAAAACAGTACAATTGAAAAAAGACAAAAAGAGATCCCAATTCCAAAATTAAGAATCATAGCACAAAAAGAACACATTTTAAAAGATTCAGTGCAATTTAAAATTCAGCAGAGTGATTTAAAATTAAGAAAGCATCTTCAAGTTACTTACAGGGTAATATCAGCAGGAATATCACAGAAAATACATATTTTATATTGATACAAGGGAAAAATAGCATTAGATAAAATTCATCATGCAAATTATTAAGAGGGGAGGGGCATACAAATCTAGAGCTTTAATAAAACCCGCCACAGCAAGCCCATCCTTAATATTAGTTATGGAAGTACATTGTGACCAGATAAAAGTATCTGCCCCCAAATGACCCAACGTGTTGAATCTAGCTAAGTATTTGTCCCTTAGACCTTTTAGGGCAGCACATTCTAAGAAGAGATGTCGAGTAGACTCAATCACCCCAGGAGTGTTGCAAAAACGACATGTCGGGTCCAAATCATTAAACTCCTTCCTTCTATGTAGAACTTCCCTAGTGGGAAGGAGATTCCATCTAAGTTTGAGGAGTAGTACACAGTAATAACGATTTGGGAATTGAGTCAGGATAAAAGAAAGTGAACCTCTCTTCTTATGATTGAATTGTAAGTCACTGAGAGAAGGATAGGTATGGAGTTTTTCGAGGGTATTGCTCCAACCATGACTAAATTGACATTCCTTAACCCTATTGGGATTGGTTAGCAGAGTATCCCTATCAGTAGAAAGATCAGACAAGGTCTTATCACAGAGATCACTGAATCTAGTAAGGTATAGATTTCGATCCATAGGTCCCTGTGAGAAGATCACCTGTCACACATCAACATAGAGGGCATCATATTTGGGAGAGAGCAGGGCTGAGAAAAGTGTAAGAACTCTCCAGAGAATCCTAGCTCGCAGTGAAACCAACCCGAGTTCGTATCTTTTGGCCACTATTGAAACACAATTCGGAAGTTTCAAAATTTTCCTCCAATAGATACCCTCAAGAGAGTCCCAGAATGTCAAAAGTTCCAAATAATGGAGTTCCATACCATAGAGTAACTTTGGGGTAACCTTCCCCTTGAAGAAATCTACTACAGGTTTGAGGGAAAACATGCAATATTTATTGTCTAACCTTATGGATTGGGAGATGAGCGGGAGCAATTTGTGTCTGAGAAATCATCTTAGTTCAATCGCCGATGGTTGGGCCAGAATAAGAAAACCCAAATAGAGAGTTATTTTCACCACCTATTTTCCACACCTTGCTATTCCCTTTTCTTCCCCTAGAAAAGACCATTGTACGGGTTTTACACGGGTTGATCTTCAACCCATTGAGAACGGCGTATTCTTCAAATTTACAGATGAGCCTCTGTAAGCCGACTTTAGTATGATCAAAAAGAAGAAAGTCATCGGCATATGCCAACCATGAGAGCCTAAGATCCCACAATTTTGCCCTCACCATGAAGTATTTCCCAGAAATTCACCTACATCTGCCATATAGAGGATAAAGAGGCAGGGAGCTAAAGAGCAACCCTGTCTAACTCCAATACGAGTCCTTATCCTTCTAGACAGTGTTCCTGCCAAATCAATCCTAATATGGACCCCCGAATTCTCGTACATTGCCATGAGAGAGAGAAGACCAGCTGGGATCCCCCATTTAGTTAGCTTTTCCCAAAGTCTTGACCTGATTACCAAATCGAAGGCATTTGACAAATCGATAGAGGCAACATAAAGAGAACCATCATATTTACCCCAAGCAGTGCTTTGTAGGGCAGTTAGAATGATGTCATTAAGATTAGTTGAGTGGCCAGCCCTGAAACCAGTTTGTTGCTTCGGGAGAGTATGATTTTCCTTGATCCAGACGTTGAGATGGGAAAGAAGCATAGATGCAAAAAGCTTGCAGTCCGCATCAATAAGAGAGATCGGTCTATAGTTTTTGACCAAAGTTCATAACCCTCTCTTATAAATAGGAACAATATGTGCGGTCTGCCAGCTGGTTGGTACTTTGCCAGAGTTAACGACATCTTGAAATAACAGGGAAAGGAGCTTGGCCCAAAGTTCTGGTTCAGCTTTTAGTGTGTTGTTAGTTAAGCCATTAGGCCCCGGGGCCCTCGATTTTTTAATTTTAGAAATAAGACCAAATATTGTAACATAATCATTTACTACAATATTGTAACATAATCATTTACTACATTCTTCCCAGAGTTACATAATTCTAGTCCCTCTCCCCCTGTATCGAACAGATCAGTGTAGTGCTCTACCCATTGAACCTCTGGGATAGCATTCAACTGATCAGCATCCGGCACAGCATCTTGACTAGAGAGAATAACCCAAAATGCCCTCAAATCTCTTTTCATTAAAACTTCCAGCATGTGCTCCACATCATTTTGTAGCATAATGGATTTTCTTGATTTACAGTAATTTTTGTATTTTTGGCGGATAGCTTTAATTATTACTTTTTATTATCCCACTCAGTGTCTAGAACTTGTGCCTCTCTAATAAGTTTCCGGATGTGGGCCTTTTCTTTAGCCAGTTCTAAATCAAACCTATGTGGATGTGATTTTTGTGGGATACCTTCCTAAGTAAACCAGAGATACTGCCATGGAGAGCATTAAGAAAACTGTCAAAATGGACAGTATTAAAAACTGCTAATTTCCAGGAAAAGGAGGTATGATTAAAAGAGATCAATTTACAGTTGAGTAGGTTGATGTTTGTAGGTGACCAACGTACTCCTGTCCCTTGTCCCACAGTATTAAGGTGGCAAGGCCCCCCAGTGGGCAGAAACTTCATGGGAAAAGGGCAGAGAAATGAAACAGACAGTATTCCATGGTCACTCCATGGATTAAAGAAAACCTCAACTTCAGATGAGAGAGAAAACAGAGAATGATCTACATAGACATAGTCAATAGTAGATGTTGACACATTTCTACGCCATGTAGGAGAAGTTGAGGAAGTAGCATCATAATAACCATTGACACATATTAGACCAACCGAATCCAGAGCAAGATTCCAAAGTCTACCCCAAGCAAATTTCTGACCTTGACGGATGTCATCCTCCATAGCCATACCCAAATCGTCATTATTGGTTTCATAAGAAATTGAGCAGAGTTAAGATCACCAGCCAGAATCACTTTTCCCTTAGGATGTAGAGATCTCCAGGAGAGTAGCATACCTGTTAGCCTTTCCAGAAACGGCTCAAGTGCAGCGATACCTTTGTGCCAGTATACATTAATCAAAAGGAGATTAACCAAATGATCAAGAGAAATAACCTCCAAAGCCAAGATACCAAAGGGCGTATCAGGGAGAACCTTATTCCTAAAACCAAAAGAGGTTCTAATTCCTATAAGAAGACCCCCAGAGGCCCTGCCTCCTAGACTAGATTTAGCATTTTGAGAATAAATGTCAAAACCATCTAGGACGGGGATCGAGAGCATCCAGGTTTCCCGTAGAAAAAAAAAATGTGAAGCCCTAATCATGCTTACAGTATCCAAGTTTGTAAAAAGATGAGAATTTCCCCTGGAGTTCCAGGAGAGGGAGGTGAAACTATTCACTGGGAGAACCTTAGAAGACACTTCAGAGTACTTTGAAGAGAACTCATTTCCACAGACCTGAGGTAACCTGGGCCCAGTTTCTTGTATTTCCATTGAATCTGGGCGTGAATTGCCTCCGTTGGTACTGTGGAGTTCTTTCCGGATGGTAGACCATAGTAAGGTTTCCCCTATATTCTTCACACCTTCCATTATTATCAGGGAACTGATTCGATTTTAATAGGTTTACTTCAAAACCAAGCTGCTTAATACCTTCCCTTTGCCCCATTATCAATTCTGATACCACTCTTGATTTGAGAGAGAAATTACTCACATCTCCCAGACCCTGGATGTGAAAACAAACACTTTCCATATCATAACTAGAAATAAGAGAAAGCGAGGGAAGTTGGTGGAAAATTTTTAAAATATTACCACGATTGAGACAGATTGGCCTATCTTGGCCCCAGTGGCTAGTAATCTGCAGAGTGTCAGGAAAGTCTTGAGCCTCCACTAAGTGAGGTAGTGAATCAGTGATTTTTTTTGGTAAACTGATTTAAGGAGTCAGCCTCCAAGTCACTACACTTTGCGCCCCTAAGTATAGTCCTATTTTGGATTGCCTTTGGTACCACAGGATATCTTTCACACAATGTGGAAGAATTTCTATTTTGGGCAGATTCAGGTCCAGGAGGAGCATCTTCATAGGTAATGAAAGGGCCAGTACTTGACATAGTTGGATGAACTAGATTAAGGGAATTAGGGGCATAGAGACCACCCACTGGTCTGAATCCCGTTCCACACTCCCCCATTGTAATATAATGACCACCAGGAAGGGAAGAAGAATGGGAAACCATAGAAGAAGAAGTAATAATGGGAGCCCTGTCCTGCAATGGACTTTTGTTCGGATTCGGCACCACTTCATTAGCAGATTTAGGACCGAGAAACTCCTGAAAGAGATGTTTTACCATATCGATATTGACCAAATTGGCCGAAATCGAATTGGTAGTAATCTCTAGATGGGGAAGATCTACCCCAGATATAGAATTACTAGGTATAATTAAGGATTCCACGCCCAAAGAAGATTCCGGCGGCTTAATAACAGTATCGATATTCGGTTCAATTGAGACGTTGATAATAATCGGCTCTGACAGAGTTGAAACTATTTCCGAAGGGCATGAGGCAAGAGTGTCCTCAGCCCCCACAATATTGCCCACTGCTGAAGGAGGAACCGTATTATTAATCATAGTACCGTCTACCGGAACATCAGGTGGATCGGGTACAGCAGAGATAGCAGGTTGTACAATAAGTACGCCCGGAATAGCCACCGTATTAGAAACAGGGATCACAGAGGCTGGTAATTCCATAGGGTTCGCAGTTCCCTTAGGAACGAGAGAAGGAGTTACGGAGGCCAAAGCATTTACTGAAAATACATTTTTAAAGAATTGATTAGTGAAAGAAGACATTTTTTTCATATTCTTCTGATTTTTAGTTTTCTTTATTTGCTGGTTCAGTTTTTTTTCCCTATGCAAGCAGAACCTTTTTGGTGTGCCATTTCTTTAGTAAGGTCAATTGAATCAGGTAATTTCTCCGAACAAGAATCGGATTTAAAACCCACAGACAAGGCCACACAATCTCCCTTGAGTGACTCAGCTATTTCCGAAGTAATTGCTACAGAGGATAGCCCATGAGGAATAGGATTGAGAGGATAACCAGTAGACCCCTCTTGGACTTTCTCCTCTGACGATTCAGTAATAACATTTGTATTAGAGATAGGGAGTTTTACCTCTATAACAAAGCCCTCTTGAGGACCCTCAGAGGTCATAGAAGGAGTCATGGATGAATGATCACCAATAACCTTATCTGAACAACAGGGCACAATGAAGCCTAAACCCATATCTAATGCTTCCCCTTGTAGAGTAGGTATTTCCAAATTAGGGACCTTTTTAGCCAATTGGGTTTCCACATACGATGGTTTAGAGAAAATAGGATCAGTGCACTGTGTTGCCGTTAAGTGATGTTCTTCCTTAATAATTTTAACTAGCTCTTCACATCTATCTAGTCCCTCTAACCTAGAATAGATTTCAGAGAGAAGAAGAGTGTGTGATCTAACTTCTGACCATATATTATCATATAGGCTCACAAAAGAACTCAAAACCATATTCAATGCAAAGAGTGTCGGTTGAGTAAGTTTTATTTTGTCATCCGCCTCTTTAAGAGTATGATGCAGAATAGACTCATTAGCATGATCCTTTTTTAGATCTGGGAGTAAACCCCTTTCTCTCAACCAATTTTGTTTTTCTGTATACTCATCGATGCAGATGTCGAGCAGGGGCCCACCAGAGAGAAACGCTGTTGTTGGTGCAATAGCTCTGGTGGAGTGGGCTCTCGGCCGGCCTGGCAGTGCCCTGCTAGCCAGTCGATGACCGTGTATGATGCAGTCGGAGAGCCTCGTGGAGATGAAAGCCTTTGATAAGTTCTTTCCTTGATTTACAGGTCCAAAGTTGACAAACAACTGAGAAGTCCACTCGAAAATTCTTCGTACGTGCCACAAAGAACTTCAAGGCACGAGCAACGTCCAGTGAATGCAAAGCTCTTCCTGCCTGCGACAACGGATTCGGGAAGAAGACAGGTAACACAAAAGGTTTGTTGAGGTGGAATTCTGATGGTACCTTCGGCATAAAGGTGGGGTGTGTACACAGTACCACCTTTGAAGCGTGGAAAGACACGTAAGGCTGCTTACAAGACATGGCCTGAGTCTGGCCAAGGTGATAGCTACAAGGAAGGCTGCCTTTCACAAGAGAAACTTGAGTGGGCCTGATGCATAGGTTCGAAGGGCGCTCCCAATGAGTTTAGTTAGCACAACATTGAGCTCCCAAGCTGGGGCAGGGGCCTTCACCAACGGGGCAGTTCTGAAGAGTCCCTTGAGGAACTCCTTGATGTGCCTGTGAGACAACAGCAAAGGTCTGCCTGGGGTCCTGGTGCACCTGGATATGGCGGCGAGATGCACCTTGATAGAGGCGTGAGCCAGTCCTGCTATGGACAAGCAAAGCAAGTATGGTAGAAGTTGAGGAGCCGTGATACGCAGAGGGGTAATCTTCTGAGTCCAGCACCACACGGAGGAGTGCTTCCATTTATGTATATAGCACTTCAACGTTGAAGATGCTCTGGCACTGGCCAGGATGTCCTTACATTCTGTGGCTAAAGCAATACCTCCAAACTCTAGGAGGCTGCAGGAGCCATTCCCTCAGGTTCAGAGACTCTGGGTCGTGATGCAAAATCGCCCCCCCCCCTTCTCTGGCAAAAAGGTCTGGGGCCACTGACAGATGTAGTAAGTCTGGATGCCAGATTTGCCTCAGCCACACCAGAGCGATGAGTATTATCCTGCAATGGCACTGTCTGAGTAAGAGCAGTGGAAACAGAGGGAAGACGTATAGGAACCGTCCTTCCCAAGGGAACGAGAACGCATCCCACATGCTCTTCGGTTGATGCAACCTGCTGTCGAACATTTGGCACTTGGTGTTCGCCACCTGTCACGAAAAGATCGATCTAGGGCTGTCCCCATTTGCCAAACAGGAACTCTACATAGTCCTGGCGCAGTTCCCACTCGTGGCAAGAACTCATTTCCCTGCTGAGCGAGTCTGCAATGGTGTTCTTGACTCCTGGTAGGTGAAACGGGATGAGGAACATGCATTGATGAACGGTCCAGTGCCACAGGTCCTGGGCCTCCCTGGAATGCGCCGGTGAGCGGGTCCCCCCTTTCTTCCGGATGTAGAACATGGTGGTGGTGTTGTGTGTGAAGATCCTCACCACCTTGCCCTTCAACGATGGGAGAAAAGACTTGAGGGCCCAGAATACGGACCGAAGTTCCAGGACGTTGATGTGGAGGTCCTTCTCTTTTGGTTGCCTGAAACCTCTAGCGTGCAACTGTCCGGTGTGGGCTCCCCATCCCTCTAGAGAAGTGTATGTGGTGTCCGTCTTCCAGTAAGGAGGAACCTGAAATGGAGCTCCCTGAACGAGATGTGGCTGTACGCTTCATCACTGTATCGCCCAACGGAACTCTGCATTGAGCTAGATCTTGTCCGCAAAGTTCCCCGACACCTGCATCTACCTTGCATGCAGGAACTCCTGGAGAGGTTGCATCTGAAGTCTGCACAGGCGAACTAGGCTGATGCAGGACGACACCATTCCCAGCAGCGACTTAATTGGCCTGAACCGTCGCCGTCTGAACCAATGACAAGCGCTGTACTTTGCCTTGTATAACTCTCACCCTCTCCTCCGAGGGTGATGCCAAACACAGCCGGAGGAGCCTGCGAAACTTAGAAAGAAAACCGCAGCGTTTTTAAATACAACTGCATTGTATTTCTGCCTGCAGAGGCTTTCACTTTGAGTCTCCTGGGCTTCCACAGGGGAGCCCAGGAGACTCAAAGTGAAAGCCGCTGCAGACAGAAACACAACGCGGTTGTGTTTCCAAATGCTGCGGTGTTTCTGCCTGCAGCTGCTTTCTCCTGGGCTATGCTTTTCATATTACTTTGGGATGTCTAAATACAGTCTGTCTGGAGTACAATAAATAGTGCACTGTGATTTACATAATAGGTCACACACTGACAAGTTTACTTTGGACAAGGGACTCAACAGAAAGCATACTTTTCTGAGAGTAGAAAGTATACTTCTCTGAGAGTGGGCCAAAGGATATAAAGTTAATGGCTCACTTACTGTGTGAATCACTGTTTTTTTTTAGTCAATAGCTCACACTGTTTTTGAACATAACAGGACATTTGCAAAGTATTTTGTTTTTATTGCTCATGGATTTACCCCAACATCTATCCAACGGTTCAGAGTCAAAACATCGAAAAACAAAAGGTTGAAAGTCAAAATATCAACAAAAAAAAGGATTTTTTTTAATAACCTTTCTTATTCAAAATGGGGGGGGTTCCCTCCCAACCCCCCTTTTTGTTTTTTTTTACCTTTTTTTTTTACATACGAGAGCCAAAATATAAATAAAAAATAAATTATTCGACTTTTTTTCGATTTTTTTTTATTACTTTTTTGTCTTTCGACATTTTTTTTGTTGATATTTTGACTGCACACCCTATCCAACATGGCACACTTTCCGTTGTTTCTACAATTTACAAAGAGAACGTATTGGTCTATTGGTATCAATGTGTGCATATTGACATTGGTTTCCCCTTGGCAATCCAACCCATTAACCTCTTGTTTATTCTAATTCAGAAGAGGCTTTGTATTCATGTTTGGAAAAGGAGGGGCAGAAGGGCATCACTACCTCTGCCACTGCGGAGCAGAGGATGGTTTGGGCCCTCAAATTTCCCATGACCCATCTGTTTGCAATAGTGTCATAGTGTTACACGTCATAAGCCCATTCATATTCCTTTGTGTGCAAGGAGCACCACTTCCATGGCCTCTACCACAGCCCCTGTATCACCCAGTTCCTCTTCTTAGTTCAGGCACCTGAATCCTGCATTTACAAACACTCCTTGCCACCCCCGCATTAGCTGCTGTTGTTGCTGTAAACTTTGCACTAGTATGATATGATATGATATGATATGATATGATAGTTTATTTATATAGCGTCAATATACACAATGTGTTTCAAAGCGCTTCAAGGCAAGGGAGGGAACAAGGGAAAATACAATGACATACTTACAGGCCATGAACAGTAAGGATGTGAAATTAACTATCGTACTCGGCCTGACGACATTTCAGATAGTGCAAGAGCTAATGCATAGATAAGGAAGGGAGGGGGAAAGTGAAAAGGAAATGGAAACAGATAGGCGACTACCGTACTAGGCCTGACGACATTTCTGGTAGAGCCAGAGAAAACAAAAGGTGAGGGAAAGTGGTGCAGAAAGGGAGGGGAAGAACAAAACAAGCGACTGCCGTACTAGGTCAGGTGACATTTCAGATAGTGCTGGGGGGGACAAGTAAGGGGGTAGGACACAGACGAGGTAGCTATCATACTACGTACAGGGACAATTCTGATAGAGTAAGTGTATAGAAGAAAGTAAGGGGAGGAGGGGAGGAGATAGGAAAAGGGAGAAGGGGAGAGGAGGAGAAAACAGAGAGAGTAAGCAGTCAAAAAGAGTGGAGAAGCAAGAGGGGAGAGCGAATACAATTGCAGAAGTCAGTAGTAACACATAATGTTGCAAGCCTGGATACAAGATGAAGATGGGAACAGCATGATTCAGGGCCACCACGAGAAAGGGTGATGCACTGTGAATCAATGAAGTCCATAAAAGTCAAATCCAGCATTGGCCACAAGACGGTGATGGTGAAACCAGAATGTATCAGGACAGACTCCTGCAGAAGTAGGCTTGAGGGGGGGAGGGGGAGCTGGGTAGAAGAATCAAGCAAAACAGGCAACACCTGTGTGCGAGAAGGGGGTGCACAAGGGAACATTACGGGGTACCAGAGGGGTGGGGATGGCCTGTGGGGACAGAGGGAGTAAACATATGTTGGTGCATGCTTACCTGCTGTCTGAGCAGGGGTTTGGGCCCTGGATCCTCCTGGTCCGAACAGGTCCAAAGAGAAATTGCCCTTTTCTTCGACTGCCCTTCGCTTTGGACTCCCGTGCGAGAGCTGCCCTTGATCTAAGAGTTAAGAGCAGGAAGGAAGAGGCAGGACTAAGAAGGTGGTCAGTGCTTTGGCCAGGTGACCTAGATCCACTTGCACCTGCTCCCCATCTGCAAAAGAAAAGAGGCTGGATGGCTCCTTAAGTAGCGAAAAAGAGCAGCTTCCAGGAAGGCACCAGGTGGGCAGGGCTTGCTAAGTGGGGAAAAAGAGCTGCAACCAGGGAGGCACCAGGTGGGCGGAGCTAGCACTGTGAACCCACTGAACTCCTCTCTCTACTCCAGACAAGAAACACAGTGATTGGAAACATAAACAAGCTCCAGGCTTACCTTAGGCAACATACACTGAACACATGCTCCTGCAATAACTTCCTGTGCCATTTAAACAGTCTTATTTATTTCTGAATATTGTGTAAATACAACTTTCTATCCATCAAGGAAATCTGCTGGCTATTCATCTTCCTTTTGCTAATCGTTCAAAAATGTTACCCCAAACTTTCTTTCAATGACATACTACTGCAGTCATCTGAACAAAGCATCTCTGATCTGATCAAATTCAGCACCAGATTCCACATCCCCCATGGACCAGCCACTCTCAAGCCAATCTATAACGCACTTCAGCAGGCATAATCACTCATGAGATGATTCATAACATCCTATGAAGGATAAGAACAATTATTCAATACATTTCTCAGGTTACTCCCTGAAAGTTGGAAACTCTTTAGACAAATTCTTCAAACCCCTTTCTGACCCAAGCGCATCTTCCCTTACCAGGCTGCCAGTTCCAACAGCACCAACTCCTTGTAATTGTCTCAGGCGGAGTGTTTGCAGAGTGTTTGATCTGTACTGAACTTTTGCTTGCTGTTGCTGGATTCAGTCTGTTTTCCTAAGACTCAGTGGAGTTGAGTCTGTCCTTCCTCTCTATACTTAACATGCCTTCATAATCCCCACCCCTTACGCAGAGTGATGCAGAGTGTTTGCAGAGGGTTCGCGGGTGTGTGAGGAACACACCCGCACCCCGCTATATTCTGCACAAAACAACGAGATCTCTGGCTAGTATGAACGAGGAATGTGAATCTGGATAGGTGCAATGCACGAGAAGCAAGGTACGTCAAAAGTTGCTGCAATTTCACATGAAAGTGGGGCAGGGGCGGGGGTCGAGACTCGTATAAAGAATCAAAAACTAAAAGCATACACTCAATAGACAAACAGAGTAGCATGTGCATTGAGAGCAACATTAGTTCTCCTCCCTCCCCCTCCCCATCGCACCCCCATTAGATGTTCCTTCCCTATCGGAACTCACTGAAGACAGCGACGCGGTATTCCGTGAGCCCACAGATGAGTGGTGTATCATGTCACTCCACCTAGAGTCAGAAGCCGTGAGGCAAGGAGACTGTGCCTCTGCGCACCCCTGAAGAAAGCAGTTTGTCTGCTACTGAAATAATCCCCATGGAGGGGGGCGTGGCCAACTGGCCATGGAATAGGACGTGCTGCGCGAGGAGCTCCTGGTGATCCGACTCTATTTTTGCCAAAGTTACCCGTTGAAACTGTAACAAGCGCCTAGAACTTTGGGGATCAGGTGTCGGAAGCCGCACGCCAAGTGAAGTTCGCTGGAGAAGTTCATAGTCCCCGGGAATCGTGACATATACACATTTTTGTTGGCGCGACTGTGCGGCTGCTTCGGCACCAAGATGGCGGCTAAAAAAAGAGAGGCCTCCGTGGAGAAACGACACTGATTCCCCAGAACTGCGGGATATGGCTGCGGTAAATTGCCTGGAGGAATAGTACGACAGGGAGATATGTCGGAGTGTTCAAATTAACAACATGAGAGCGCCCGGCCTGGCATACGCTAATGGAGCCTCGGCAAGCTGACCGATAACATTGGATGCTTGGGCGACGAGGCCTACGGAACTTGAATGGGGAGTGTGAGGCCATAGCCCATTCGTAAGACAATTCGAAGTGCCATCTCGAATGTGAGTTAGGAGACTTGGGAGCCAGACCTTTGTCGGACCGAGGTCAGTGCAATAGCTGCATTAAGGCGGAGGCGTACAAGAGTGGAGGGCAGCGCCATGTCGGCGAAAGGGTTGAGAACCAAGACTAAGCAACCCACGATGGAGACTTTCACGAAAACGCAACGGACCCCCTCAACATCGGTGCAGAGCATGGTTGTGACCCCTGCAGAAGACCCCCCCGATGGGGACAAGCACCAGATCCTGGAGGCTATAACGGGCCTGAGAGTAAAATGGGACTTGGCAATGGCGGACTTGCCCACAGCTCTAGAGAATAATATCGATGCTGTAGGTACGGAACTCACCCTGCTGCGCCAAGATGTTAGAGCACTTGCAGAAAGGACCAGCGGTCTGGAAAGTGAGGTGAAGATTAATACCGATGTTAGCACGAGCAATGCGAAGGAAATTCATGTCTTAAAACAACAGGTCACCAACCTGGAAAATCGTGTGGAAGAGGCGGAAGGAAGAGCGAGGAGGAACAACATTCGCGTGGTTGGCCTTCCGGAGGGGGAAGAAGGCCAAGACCCCACAAACTATGTCGAAAACATGATCCTACAAGGGATCGGAGCCGGGAATCTTTCGCAGGGATTTACGGTGGAGAGAGCGCACCGCGCCCTAATGAGGATACCCCGGCCGGGGGCCCCGCCAAGACCGATCATAGCGAGGATCCTGAATTACAGGGATAGAGAAAAGATCCTTGAATATTTTCGGAAGGGCGGCACGATAGAGAGAGCATCCACCAACATCACAGCATACCCGGTATAGTTACGTTGCCGTCAAAAGAAGGCTGAGGGCGGCGGGAGTCAAATATATGCTGTTGTATGTGGCACGATTGAAAGTGCTACACAAGAACAAAGCGCTATTTTTTGATACCCCTGAGGATGTTGTCACATGGCTGGACATGCAGGGCTGCCCGGAACAAGAAGCGGATCATGACCGGCAGGATCATACCGAATGAACATTTCGTAAGGAGGAAGACCCTGATGGCACAGAGAAACTGTAACTAACTGAACTTTGTACGCAATCTGAGCCAGGTGCTCGATTTGGACTGGAATATAGTGAGTGTAACTGTAACTGGTAACGGTTTGGCAACTGTATACGTAATGTTTTTTTAAAGGAGCAACAGAACGTGGATGACATACCCCAATAGATTACTAGTTTCAGCGGCCATTACGGCGGCTTAACCCTACTGAGCCCTGAGTAGAAGCTTGTGCTAGGCAAGGCTAGATGTGGGGGTGCCTGAGATCCAGGAATGGAGCTGGGCAACGGTTGGGGAGGGTATTGTTGGGTGAGGGGTGGGTGGGAGGAAGGTGGGGGATGGGAAGTTGAGTGTGTATGTGGTCATGGGGAGTTTAAGTTTTGTTTCGAGCCTATTTGGAAGAATCAGCATAGTGTACTTGCGGTGCATGAAGGGGCGTAATCGGCGGAGGATCGGGAGGGTGCTTATTAATGACCTATGGGGGACCTCAGGATAATAACGTGGAACGTCAGGGGCCTTAACAGCTATCTGAAAAGAGACAAAATCATGAAGTATCTGAAAAGGCAGAAAATAGATATCGCACTACTACAGGAGACGTACTTGACGCGAGAGAAGTTGGACCTCGTTAAGAGAAAGTGGAGAGGGACCGTAGTGGGCTCGCCATACTCTGTATATGCCCGGGGGGTGTTAATCTGGGTGGCACTGCATGTCCCGTTCAAATCGATACAAGAGGAAGTTGAAACTGATGGAAGGATGGCTATATTGCGAGGGCTGGTGGAGAGCAGGAAGGTATGCATAGTAAACACGTATGCCCCCAACCAAAACACAGCAACATATTTCAGAGCCTTGTGTACCAATATTAGTACGTGTATAGGGAGCGCAGTGATCTGGGGTGGGGACTTTAATTGTGTGTTGTATCCTGTGGTGGACAGATCTGATGGCAGGGCGGGTAAGCCTAGCCCAGCGGCGAAAGCGTTGCAGATGCTATTAACTGATTTTGGCTTCACAGATGCGTGGAGGATGAAACACCCCACTGAGAGGCAATATTCGCATTATTCAGCCCCGCACCAACTGCATACTAGGCTCGATTACGTCTTTGCCACAGCAGATGTGATGTCTGAGATCACTCAAATCGAATATAAGGCCAGGGTACTCTCGGATCATTCGCCCCTGATCCTCGGATGGCAATATTGCCCCTCGAGGGCAAAGACCCCTACATGGCGCCTCCGAGCGGAGGCGCTCAAAGATCCAGTCTTTAGAGAAGATATAAGGGAAGAGATTACTAACTTCTTTGAAGAGAATACTGGGAGTGTTGATTCTGTGGGCACATTATGGGAAGCTTTTAAGGTGGTGATTCGGGGGGCGGCCATTGCTAAGTCAAGAGGGTTACAAGGTGGGGTCTTGGCTGACCTGCAGAGGGTGGAAACTGAGCTAGAAATAGCATTGAAGAGCGGTGATGTGACACGGAGCTGGTACTCCAACTACAGAAACATGGGCTGGGCATTGGGAAAGACTCTGCAATCTCAATTATAAGAAATATGTTGAGAGGCAGCACGCGGGGGGAGACAAGACAGGCCGCCTTTTGGCCTGGCTATACAAAAGCGAGACCCCTAGGCCTCCGATCAGGACTATTATTAGGGAGGACGGAGATGAGGTGGCCACACAAGAGGGGTTAACAAAGAATTTGTGGAATATTACAAAGTGCTGTACGGAGACAATGGCCCTCATTACGACCCTGGCGGAAAGTGACTGACCGGACCGCCACAGCGTAAATAGCGTTTCCGCCATTGCACGATGGAGCAAAGTGCGGCCCATTCCGACCCATCGGGCACGAGCACCACGGCATGGCGGAAGTGCAAAGTCCGCGATGGCGGAAATGACCCCAAAACGGCCCACACCGCCGCCGTACGGCGCCCTAGGTGCAATACCGCCACCCATTTTAGCGGACACCGCAGTGAGCGCCAACCGGAAAGTACGGTGACCGTAAATATACGGAAACGGAAGTAAAAACATGGGCCCGGAACGGGAAACATCCCGCCGTACACCTATAAAACCACAAAATCCACACAACCACTAAAAACACTACCCTGAAACACACCCCAACCCGTCATCCACCCTAGCGAAACCAAGAAAAATGGGAAAAGTAGCGAAGAAAGCGTGCGACCGCAAGCGGCAGGTCCACTTCTCCCGTGAGGAACTCACCGTGCTAACAGAGACCCTCCAGGAGAATGCTGCCGTCGTCTTCTCCACGCAAATGACCAGGACGGCACTTGCGAACAAGAAGGCCATATGGGCTCTGGTGGCACAGCGGGTAAGTGCGGTGGGGACCGCACCCCGCAACCCACAGCAATGCAGAAAGCGATGGGACGACCTGCGGATACGCGTCCGTAGCATACTTTCTGCCAACCGCAACATTGCCACAGCCACCGGGGGAGGTCCTGAATCACCCATCAAGTTGACCCCCTGGGAAGAAATCTGTGCCTCCACCATTGGAATGGAGAGCATAGAGGGAGTCGGAGGGATGGAGAAAGGAGTGCAGACATCCGAAGAATCAGGTAGGTGGCCCAAATAAAACAATGCTAAATCCACAATTTCCAATCATGTGAAGTACCATGTGTCCCCATAGTGCAACAGGAACACATGTCCAGGAGAACGTCCACACACATTGGCCTGATAGCGCACTTTAAAACTCACAATAAATACATAAATAATTAAAAACCCCTAAAACACCCACTACACGTGCAGCAGGCACACCCTAACTGCAGGCTGCCAAACAACTGCACCCTCACTCCACACACAAATGAAAGCACCTCCAAGGCCCCGACCCAAATCACCCTCAGGTACCACCCCAATGCATGTGATACAATGCCATTCCAATTCCCACAGACCCATTAATAACCCTCGCCCTCCTTTACTCCACCACAGGGTCCGATCCAAACGACGAGCATCAGGACACCCCTACCAGCACACCTGCAAAGAGGGCCAAGACCAACGGCCAAAGACCCTCCACCTCAGCTGCACGCATCAAGACACGGCAGCAGCACAAATCAGGTGGCAGCACAGAGGAGGGAACATCAACAGGCACCCCAGCAGCCAGCATGCCCACAACACCACCACCACAGGTCCCCCCAATGGATGCCACAGAAGGCACTGCCTCTGGTGGCAGCAGCACCATAGGTGACACCCCATTGATGGCAGCATGCTCCGACACAGAAGACGGGGATGTCGAAGTCAGATCCATCCATGACCTGTCCCAATCCCCCTGTCTGTCCCATCCCGTACAACATGAGGATACCACGCAGGGGCACCCACAAGACGACGACTGGCCATCCCCCACAAGCCCTGTGGCAAGGCAACATGAGGTCACCAGCCCCTCTGTGACACCACCGCAAATGGCCATGGCCCAGCAGAGGCAACAGTCCCTCGACCAGTTAATCGTGCAACAGCAGCAACTGGCCACGCTCCTCAAGGACCATGCCGATGAATGGGGGGCACTAAGGCAGACATAGAAACATCAACTGAGACACTGAGGGCAGAAATGGAGAGAAGTACAGAGACACTAAGGGCACAAATGGAGAGTAGCACCGAGAGCCTGAGAGTCCAAATGGAGAGAAGCACCGAGAGCCTGAGGGGGGAACTGCATGCGACGTCCAAAGACGTATGTGCTGAACTTGCCGCAGTGCGCCGTGTGCTCACTGAGCTCTCACAAACCCTTAGGGACATGCATGGACGTGAGCAGGCAGAGACATCATCCGTTGCAAGTTCCGTCCAGGGCAGCCCCCAACGTAGATCTGGGAGGAACCTGCGCTCCACAGGCAGGGGTGCCCCTGATACCCGCAGAGGGGGCTTGCAATAGCGACTGCCCACTGACAATGAGCATCTTTGGACACTGGTGTTCGGGGGGGAGGTAGGAGGGTGGAGGGGGTGTTTTGGGCTCACTTGGGTGGCGGGTCGATAGGGTGTTCAACATGATATCACATATGCCATAAACAATGCACGATCAACCAATGAGATGTGTGGACAATGATCTTTGTGTACTAGGCCATCATAGGCGTACAGTCCATATTGTGCATGTACCAGACACACACAGTGCCACGAGTACCGTGTCCATGTATCAGCCACCAGGCGTGAGTGCTAGAAGCATGCATCAATGAGATGCTGACGAATGTCACGGCCCTCCGGTGCCTCGCAGACTCCTTGAGGTGCTGCCACATCCCCACCCTCATCATGACCATCCTCAGGTGCTTGCAGTTCTGTGTCAGGGGGCATGGGCACATTTCTTTTTTTTTTACTTTGTTTATTTTAAATCAAGGCAGAATGATAACTACAGACATTATATGCACGGATTATCTCAACAAGTTGACCCCCAGTCTTTAGACCCCCCCTGTGTCTTCTTTCTCTATCCTCCTCCCTGGGTTATCAGTCCCACAGTCTTTGCCAGCGGGCTCCTCCCGTGTGGGCGGTTCGGCTGGCGCCTCAGCGGTCATGAGTCTTCCTCCGGGCTCTCCCGGTTCGTTACTATCCAGAGGGCTCTGGCGGGCTTATAGGTCAGGGCGGGGAAGCGCTGGTCGAATTCCAGGACTGGGGCCCAGATGTTCCGAAAGCGATGTAGCATCCCCGCTCGTGCTGCCGTTACCTTCTCCGCTATCAGAATGTCCCATACCTTGGTCCACCATTGGGCAATGTGGGGGCCTTCCGGAGCTTTCCAGGTTCGGGCCACCACCGTTTTTCCTGCCAGTAGGCACTGAGTCAATAATTTCGCTCTGGGTCCGGAGCGCGGGTAGATCCCGGGAATTGGAGCTCCTAACAGGATCGGTTCTGGTTTCAAGGGAATCATTGTTCCGGTAATCAGCGAAATAGACTCTAGACAAGCTTTCCAGAATGGTCGGATCTTCGGGCAATCCCACCACATATGGAAGAAAGAGCCAGGGAGGCCGCATCCTCTCCAGCAAGCGTGGTCTATCTGGGGGTTCATATGGTGGAGTCTCAGGGGCGAATAGTACCACCGCAGCATGATTTTGTATGCGCATTCTCTGTTGGTGATGCAGGTGGATGCAGTGTGTGTCCGGGTCCATATGTCCACCCAGGTTTGATCCTCTATCGGGTGTCCCAGGTCCGCTTCCCATTGGGCCATACATCGGGTTCTTGTGGTTAGGAAGTCGCTTAAGAAGCGTCTGTAGAGGGTGGATACGCTGCCGCGGGTCGGAAGGTCTCCTAGGGTAAGTTCCAGGGCAGTGGGAGGACGGGTCGCTGCTTGCAAGGTTTGGGGATGTGAGCACCAGTGGCGTAGTTGGATGTAGGTAAATCTGTCACCTTCCCGAAGTTGGAACTTCTCCTTACATTGGGCGAAAGTGAGTGGTTTCTTCCCTGTATACAGCTGGTCTATAGTTTCTAGCCCGCCTTTGGCCCAATTTTGGAAATTGCGGGGATGCATGCCCGGTGCGAACATTGGGTTGAGAAAGACCGGGGAGTGTGGGCTCAGTCCTCTTGGCACTCCCTTTCGTTTCAGCGCCCAGTCCCAAGTGCTAAGGGTGTGTTTGGTCGAAAGCAGGAGCTCTCCCCCGTGGGACCTGAGGAGGGGCGGGATGTGTGGCAGAAATCGCAGTGGCAGGGGGGTCCGCGACTGTTCCAGCTCCACCCATCTCGGGCGGTCTGTCGTATTTTGCCAGGCCTGGACCCGGGCCAGTTGGGCTGCCGCTCTGTAGGCCTGAAGGTCTGGAACCCCTAGACCCCCCAGTTTGGGACTCCCCAGCATAGTTCTGAGAGGGATCCTCGCTTTCTTACCTCTCCAGATAAAGTTCAGCATTTTCCTCTGGATCCCTCGAAGAATCGGCGTGGGGATTGCCACCGGCAGTGAGGCGCATGTGTATAAAAATCTCGGGAGAAGGTTCATCTTGCATGCCGTGATGCGTCCAAGCAGCGAGATCTCCTGGGTCCCCCATCGCTTCAAGTCGCCCTCCAGTTCCTTGAAAAGTCGGGGAAAATTGGCCTTGTACGTCTCTTTTGGATCCGCCGGAATGTAAACCACCAAATAGGGGATGGCACTTCTTTCCCATATTATCGGGCACATCCTAGTCAGCGGTTTTCGCTCTGCTGGGGTGAGGCCGATGCCCAAGGCGGAAGATTTATCAAAGTTTATGGTGAAGCCCGAGACTTCGCCATAGCTGGTGATTTCGCGAATCGCATGTTCAAGCGATGAGGGGGCCTCAGAGATTGTAAGTAAGATATCATCCGCATATAGGGCAAGTTTATGATGTGAAGGGCCGCTTGTTATGCCCTCGATTCGGTCCTTCCGCCTAATTTTTTGTGCAAAGGGCTCCATGGTGAGTGCAAAAAGTAAGGGCGACAACGGGCAACCCTGCCGAGTCCCGCGTGACAAGGGGATTGGGGCCGAGAAGTGGCCGTTGATCCTCAGGCTTGTTGTAGGTCGATCATAGTTGGCCAGCACCATCGTCCGGAACGCCGGTCCGAAGCCGAAGGCCCCTAAAGTGTGTTCCATAAACGTCCAATCCACCCTATCAAACGCCTTAGCTGCATCGAGGGCCACCAGGATTAGTTTTTGGGCGTTCCGGGAGGCGAGGTCCACCAGATTCAGGGTTCTCCGGATATTATCGCCTGCGGTCCGATGCCGGATGAACCCAGCCTGGTCTGGATGAATGATGTTCGGCAGGATGCGATTCAAGCGGGTCGCCAAAATTTTCGAGTAAATGTTCGCATCTATGTTCAAGAGTGCGATGGGTCTATACGAGGTTATGCATCTTGGGTCCTTTCCAGGTTTGGGCAAAAGGATGGTGGTCGATTCCTGCATCGATGGGGTCACCGCCCCCGTTTCCCTGAAGGAGTTGAATAGGGTGGTGAGATGGGGGGTCAGTTGCGACCTGAATAGCTTGTAGAACCTGGTCGAGAAGCCATCCGGGCCAGGGGCCCGTGTTTTCAGAGATTTGATGGCATCCCCAATTTCCTCCCCCGTGATGGGCTCCTCCAATTCATCTCTCATTGCGTCGGAGAGCTGGGGCACCTCTGCCTGCCGAAGGTATTCCTTCTGTCGTGCTGAGTCTCGTGGGGTTGCCTTCATGATTTGGGCCAAGTGCTCAATCGCGAGGCGTTGCTTCTCGGGTTCTGAGTATAGCATGGCCCCGTTGGTATCTCGCAGGCCCATGATCGCGGTGCTGCGTCTCTGCTTGGCTAGCTTGGCCACCAGGAACCTATTTGCTTTGTTGCCCTTCGCATAATACGACTGTTTGACCTTCGCCATTAGTTGGGCGGTTTGCTCCGCGTAGTGGGCTTCCAGTCTTTTCCGTGTCGTGCGAATGGCCCGTTGTGTTCTGGGGGACCAGCCTTTCTCCTTATGGAGTGCCTCGGCCTCTCTCAATTCAAGCTCCAGGGCCGTCCGGATTCGTCGTCTATCTCGATGGTAGGCCGCGCCCTGGGATATCAGGGAGCCCCTGATTACTGCCTTCATGGCGTCCCAGTTGTTTGCTAATGAGGTGTCTGAGGCCGGGTTTTCCACAAAGAAGTTCTTTATTTCCATTGCGATCTTGTCTCTGGTGGCCATGTCGTTGAGGTTTGGGTCGTATAGCATCCATTTGCGCGGGGTGGTGGGGTCAGGGTTCTGAACCCGAAGTTCCAGGAGCACTGGGGCGTGGTCGGAGAACGCTCTTGTGCCGATAGTGACCTTCTTAACTGAGGGGAACGTGTGAGGTGAAATCAGGAATAGGTCAATCCTTGAGAAGGTGCGGTGGACATACGAGTAAAAGGAGAAGTCCTTTTCATCAGGGTGAAACACCCGCCATGAATCTATTATCTCCAGGGTCCTAAAGAGACGAAGGAGGCTAAGTGCTTGGGCGAAGTCGCCTGGGGTCGGGGGGTGTGATCGGTCTTTAGTGGGGTCAGGAACCCCGTTGAAATCCCCACCGACGATCGTTTGGCCCTCCACGAAGTTGGCGAGCGATGTGCCCAAGGCGTCATAAAAATGTGATTGTCCAGAGTTGGGGGCGTATACTGAAACGAGAGTGTACAAGTCTCCCATCAGGAGACATTTGATCGCTATAAATCGGCCTTCTGGGCATGTCTTTGTTTCCAGAATCTGTGGGTTCAAGTCTTTCCTGAAGAGAATCGCCGTGCCTCCTTTTTTGCTTGTGCCGGAGGCAAAGAATTGAAGCGGAAATAGCCGAGACCGAAGGCGGGATACGTCCGCGGGCAACAGATGGGTCTCTTGCAGCATAGCAATAGCAGCTTCCTCGTCGCGGAGTTTTAACAGAATTGCCTTTCGTTTGTTGGGAGAATTCAAGCCATTAACATTCAGGGAGAGGATCCGAAGCGACTGAAGGTCCTCTGAAGGCTCACTCTCCGTTCCCTGCGTTAGGGGGGGAGGGTCCTGGGGTGGAGGTTCAACTGCCATGGCTGATGGAAGCACTCACAAAATCATTCTGCACTTGAGGTTTTAACGCGAAATCCCAACGGGGGATCGCAACTTTAACAGGGAGGTAGACCGACTTTGTCAGTACGGTCATACCTAAGGCCAACAGGGCCAATTGTCCCATACTGTGGGTTCCCAAGGAACAGAAGATGGAAAGTATCCTTGGGGTGGGTATGAGCCATGGGAATGCCCCGCCGCCGTCGTGTCCTTAAAAGAGGATGGCAAATAGATAGCGGGTTCTAATTCAAACGAGCAAATCTGTGTCCCGGCTAGCTCGATGAGGCATCAATTCTTGTTATTTCGTCATGTCGACGACCAAGGCGTGCGTTTAGCTTTTGGGGAGGGAGGCGGACCAGGGTTCTCAGTCCCCTCCAAGAGTGGCGTGGAGGGGTCCCGGGGAGCGGTCGGATGCAAGATTTTCTCCGCATCTTCCAGGTGGCTGATTCGGCGTAGGGTGCCCTTATATGTGAATTGCAGAGCTGTCGGGAACAGCCATCTGTACCGGATCTGTTGTTCCTGGAGGAATAATGTTAGAGGCCGAAGTGCTCTTCTTTTCTGGAGCGTAAGTGGCGAAAGGTCCTGGTAAATTTGAAGAGGGGTGCCCTGGAAAGTGATCTCTTCATCTTGGCGGCTGATCGCTGATATCGCTTCTTTCGTTGTAAAGAAGTGGACCCTGGTGATCACGTCTGGAGAGGGGTCCGAATCTGTCCCGCGGCGCTGGCGAAGCCTGTGGGTGCGGTCCAATATGAGCTGAGATTTGTCCAGATCTGGAAGTAGAGCCTCAAATAAATTTGCCACGTAGTCCGCTAGCTTGTTATCGGGGACGGAGGATGGAATGCCCCGGATGCGGAGATTATTGCGCCGGGACCTATTTTCGAGATCTTCCTGTTTGAATTCCATAATCTCGCATTTGTGCTGTAGGGAATCGATCGATTTTTGCATCTCCCCCATAGCGGTGGTGTGCTCCTGGGCATGATCTTCGATCTCTCCAAACCTCTGCTCGAGTTCCGCGACTCTCTGATCAACTTTGGTGGCGAGTTCCGAGAGGCAAGCGCGGAACTCGGACTTGATGTCCGCCATGAAGGCTATCAGGTCTCCTTTAGTGGCAAGCTCACCCCTGTCCTCTTGCTGCTTCTGTGGGGTCAGTTTGGGAGGTTCCTGTTTCTTGGGTTTCTCTGTGGCCGTAAACATGGCGGAGATGTCCGTGCCTTTGCTCGCCTTCGTTTGTCTCGACATGTTGCACCCAACTGGAGAACTCCGTCACCCTGGCCTCCGCTCCCGCTCAAGTATAGGTGGGTGGGCAGGGGCGCCCCAGGAAGGGTGAAGCAGGGAGAAGAACTTCGGCAGGACCTCGGCAGAGCTGATCCAAGATGGCCGCAGTGGTCCAGTCGTTCTGCAAAGCGGGGGGAGGAGCGGGGGCCTGCTCTCGGTAGCAACCCAGGAGGAATCCAGGCCGCCCAACCGAAATCAGGGGTTTCTATATTAGGTACCGCTCCCCCTCTCCGGTTCTTCTGCCTCCCAAGGTGTCGCTATCGGCAGGTGCGGCGCGTGCTGCTGGGCCCCGGGATGGCGGCCATCTTAGTTTCGTCCGTCGGGTATGGGAGAGGAGTTCAGCTTCAAATTTCTAGTAGAACGCCGCCACGGTCGAAGACGATATTTAGCCAGGTTATGCCATGTCGGTTCCGGTCGCTGTAGATGGCATTAGCGACTTGAAACCCCGCCTAGAACCACCAGAATTCGACGGCGGCGGCGGACATCCCACGGGCGGCCTCAGAGGAGCGACCACATCGATGGCGCTCCAAGCCACGCCCCCCCATGGGCACATTTCTACGTACGCACATGTTGTGGAGCATGACACATGCCATGACCATCTTTGCAACCTTCTCATGGCGGTACAGGAGTGCCCCGCCAGACCTGCTGAGGCAGCGGAAACGAGTCTTCAGTAGGCCGAATGCCTGTTCAATGACTACACGGGTACGTGAGTGGGCATGGTTGTAGTCCTCCTCATGCTGGTCCCGTGGGTTCCGGACTGGTGTGAGGAGCCATCTCTTCAGTGGATATCCAGCATCACCTGTATGTGGACGATAAACGTATGATGTGGAATGCCATTGCTACGTACGCACACCCCCCCCCCTTCCTGCCAGGTCATTGCCGAATCACATACCCCACATCATCATGCATGAAATGAGACTCACCGAGTAGCCAGGATCTGTTCCCTGCGTGTCGCTCCATGTAGCGTGGTATTGTAGAGTTCCTCAAGACCATAGAATCATGGGTTGATCCAGGGAATCGGGCACAACAATGTGTAATGATCCTGTTGGAGTCACACACCATTTGTACATTCAGAGAATGAAATTGTTTTCGGTTGCGGTACTGGGCCTCCATGGCATGTGGGACGACCAATTCCACATGGGTGCAGTCGATGGCACCAATGCAACCCGGTATGCCGGCAAGTGCATGGAATCCCACTTTTGTGTTGGTAATTTCCTGCTCCGAGCGTGGTAGAGAGATGTAGTCGTCTGCGTGCTGCAGGAGGGCATCGAGCACTTGCAATAGTGTACGTGAGAACAGTGGCTGAGAAATGCCATGCAACTGTCCGACTGTGTGCTGGTAGGTGCCTGTGGCCAGGAAGTGGAGTACAGACACCACCTTCAGTAGGGGTGGGATGGCGGTTGGGCTATCTATCATGCTGACAAGGTCAGCCTGTGTCATGTCCACAATGGCGGCTATGGTGTCCCGGTCCAAACGGTAGAGGGTGTGGATCTGCTCATCAGTGAGGTTGAACGGATGTGCTCGGAGGCGTGGGATTGCGGGCTGCCTGCGTGGTGGTAGTGGCTGTGCTGGCGGCCCTTGCTGGCCCTGCCTTGGCCTCCTCCTCCTCCTGCGTCTCCTCCGTGCGGCCGGTTGTAGTTGGTGTTCGTCTTCTTCTTGGAGTTGGAGTACTTGCAGTGCTATCAGGTACCCCAGGGCCAACATCGCGAGTCCTGCCGGTAGCATTTCGGAGTGGGTGTGGTTGTGGGAGGAGACTGGGTGTGCAATTTATGTGTTTTCAGGCTGTATGGCCTCCACCTGTGGTGATTCATTCCACCTGTGCAAGCTGCTCTCCCCTTTGGCCGAGCACGTCCCGCACACAACGCTGCAATTCGAGTAATGGCATCTTGCTATTGCAATCATGTATTTGTACCCGATGGCCGTGTAACATTGGTTGATATGTACATTCGGCTATGGTCCCATTGTTTCACATGCAATCTTTGCAGTCGCGAACAGACTTGTGAAGGGTCAGTGGAACGTAGTACTCGAGTAACGGTGGGCCCTCATGCATCACTGTACCGAGTTGCACCGACGGGCGGGGCGTCCCATTTGTGGGTGAAGGCAGTTGCCATTTTCACACACAGCCGCACTAGATGGATTAATTTGTGATTTCAAACGGCCACAGATGCCTTTTCGACGTGATGTTGCAAATGAGGAATTCGAAGGGCGGCGCTTTCGGTTTTCAGCTAGCGGCGAGGAGATGCCCACAGGTCTGACTGCAAATATAACGTTCTATTGTTCTATGTCCTTGAGACAGGGGCCATGGCGAGGATGCAATGATTGATATGAATAGTTTGGGATGCGCAATAGCGACGTGGGCGATGAGGCCGGACGTTCCCAAATACATGTTACTTCACAACACTGGAATTACGGGCTGGGGCACTGTGGATTTTGCAGGCTGCATAACGCACAGACTCAATGGATATTTCTAATGTTATGTGAGTAAATATTCAGGCGTTTTTATACCGGGATGAGGGAATGATGAATGGATGCATGGGCAGATGATTTGATACAGAGTTTGCCATGTACAGGGCTTCTTGGAATCTGTCCGCCTCCCCTGCGCTATGTGATGCAGGGCTGCCATGGTGGGACCATCGTCTATCTGGCCTTGTTGAGCCCTCCCTGTCTCGACGCGCCTTCAGACACTTGTGTCCATGCACGTTAACATTCCCATCTGATGGATTCTGTTTTCACAGACGCATGCACAGGTACACTCGTTTGTGATGGTGTTTACACCTCGATATAGATGGTTATGTGTCGCAAGTGGTTTTGGGGTGGTGATGATCCTTTGGAGTGGGCTAGCATGCATATGGCTGTGGATTTAGTGTGATCATTGAAGTGAGTTGTTCGAATGTAGTTCTGATGGCCATTCTGTTCTTTTTCTTTTCTTTTGGTTGACAGGTATCTCCTCCCCTTTTGCCACTGCCATCTGTATGCCACTCCTGCAGATGGCTTTTACTCCCGACACCTGCTGCTTCGTGTTAATCAGTGGAGCAGCATTACGATCTTATGGGACGATCGCCAATGGGCCACATGCCCTTACGCAGTACTAGTGGCTCGGAGCAACATTTCGGCCTTTCAGCTGGACTAGTGCCTCCCCATTGGGACGGCCCTGCGGTTCTGTGCACTTCCATGTTGCCTTTTCGTACGTGAATGTGGCTCTGTGTACCATGATGGAACAGGGCGTCACACAAGTAGTAGCTGGTCATTTCTTGCGGATGCAGCCCACAATGGTGAAATGTGTTTTGGAGTTCATGGCCTAATGGCTGTATGGGCTTGGTGATTTTGTTGTGCATTAAATTTCTATTCTGATATGGGCCGTGTAGCGTTCTTCTTTGCAAGTGATGTGGCATATTCCTATTTGGGGAGCGATGTATTGTGAGTAGATCTGCATTGGGTTCCAGCTTCGGAGTTTTGTTGCGTGGTACTGTGCTGGGCGCGTTTGCCTACGAAGCCCAGTGAGGTCAGGGATGGGGGCTGCCAATATGACTGTTTGAATGTTGTCATGCTCAGGGGCAGGGGATTGGGTTTTGTGTAACAGATGCCGGTCAGCCAGGTGGACTGGTGGAATGATGTGATTTTCGGAATATTGCTGGTCACAGGTGCCTGTGTTTGCGTGCGTTTCTTGGTGGGGGACTGTGGTCATGTCCATTTGTATAGCTTCTGTATTCGTGCCATCTGTGCCCTGCAGCTCCCATTGGCCCCTCTTGTGATTCTTTTGTTCGTTGGCATGCATGGGTGACTTGTACATTTCACTGGTTGCATTGTGACTTCATTGCACCTACGGGGAGTTGTACTTTGTGGGCAGGGAGCGGTGTACAGGCACTCAGTGGGGCCGTTTACGGTTGATTCGCGATGCCGTACTTCTCACCATGGCGGAATGGTACTTTCCGCCGTGCTTGATGGCGTTAGATACATGTCCGCTAGGGTCGGAATTCGCGTACCGTTGCGCCATGGTGGTATTTACGGTTTGGCATGGCGCGCGCGTACTTGGTGCAGTTAGCGTTGGTGTTCACTACGGTGTCGCTAATGGCATCGTACTTTGCGGTGACGGGTCATAGTCGCACCGAGCGCTATTCGATGGCGGTATTGCATTTCCGCCATCGTTTTTCGATTTCCGCAAGGGTCGTAATGAGGCCCAATGAGATGGGTGACCAGCGCAAGATAATCGAAACGTTAGAAGACATAGGGCTGCCCAAGATAAGTGAAGAAGAGAGAGAGGAGTTAGATGAGCCAATCACGTTGGAGGAGTTAGAAGAGGTTGTGAAGCAGCTGCCTACCTGTAAGGCCCCAGGAGCAGATGGGTTCCCCAGCGAATTTGATAAAGTATACAGAGTGGAAATCCTCCCCCCAATGTTAGACATGCTTAATGAAGCGTTTGAGATAGGACAGTTGCCTGAGTCACTCAGAGAGGCGATCATAATACCGCTGCCCAAGCCCAATAAACCGGAGCACAGATGTGGCTCCTACAGGCCGCTGTCGATGCTGAATCAGGACAGCAAGATTCTCACGGCTGTTCTAGCAAATCGATTGCAGAAAGTGATTGGTAGACTCATACATCCTGACCAAACGGGTTATGTCCCGAGCAGAAACATAACACACAATCATAGGTGGCTTCACCGGGTGGTCGAATGGGGTAGTAAGAACAAGGGTGAGATGGCGATAGTGTCTCTAGATGCAGTTAAAGCTTTTGTCTCGGTCAAGTGGTAATGGCTATTGGCTGCTTTGGAAGGGTATGGAATGGGGCCGGGCTATATCAGGTGGGCCAAGATGTTGTATAGCGAGCCGCTTGCCAGGGTCCGAACTGGAGCGGTGATATCCGAGAGATGGCAACTTAGCAGAGGCACCAGACAAGGGTGCCCCTGGTCCCCCATGCTTAATATATTGGCCCTGGAGCCTCTGGCAATATGCCTTGGAGCACAGTATGATACGATTGGCATTGAGGTAGGAGGGGAACTACACTTGATATCCTTGTACGCGGATGATCTGTTACTGTACTTGCAATACCCAGAAGAAAATCTCTTATACATACTTGAAGTGATGGAAAGGTACGCAGAGTTGTCGGGCATCTCGGTGAACCCCCAAAAGTCTGTCATATTCCCGCTAGGTAGCTATAAGGGGATCCCTGTAGAAGGACTAACGGTGCTACAGGTCCAATGGGCAACTAGCTCTTTTCGCTATTTGGGCGTAGATGTATATCACACGGTGCAAGAAGAACACAGACACAATACTGAAGTAGCCGTCGAGAAAATTAGAAACAGCATGCAGTTCTGGGCAAGATTGCCCTTGGCGATGATGGGGCGGGGGGCCATGCTTAAGATGGTAGTTCTGCGCAGGCTACTGCACTACTTCAGTAATATCCCATACATAATACCCAAGAAGTTTTTCAGCAAATTGAATAGCATGTGTAGGGACTTCCTGTGGCACGGTACCCGAAATAGAGTGGCGTTTTGGAAACTGCAGAACTTTTATGAAAAAGGAGGTATCAGACTGCCTAATTTTGAGGTTTATTACTTGGCGGGACAGTTACAGTATGTGGCCAAATGGCTTTCTGATGAAGTATCCCCTGAGCATAGGGTGCTTGGACAGGACTGCGCCCCGTTTTATCTGAAAGAAATGATTTGGCTGTCCGAAACTGAAATGAGGGGGCGTCCTGCGATGTTGAGGCTTGGATGGAAAATTTGGCGTAGGGCTTGTCGTTTGATGGAAGTCCCGTGCCCGTGCCTCCCTCAGATACCGCTGGTTGCTCTGACAGGAGGGGATGATCAGTTGAGTGCGATTGTTAGGACCTACTGGGAATCAGTGGGGCTGGCAACGCTAGGCGATGTTTGGCAAGAGGGATCCATTAAGGAGTTTATAGAACTCAACGAAGAAGCGGGGCTACACACGGGCCAATATGTCAGGTAAATTAGATTGGTACGGATGATTAAGAATACCTTGCCAGAGACAGTTTTGATAGAAGAACCAGATGCAGTTTTGGAAACAATATATGATATGTCCGAAGGGGGTCATGAGATCTCGAGACTGTATGAGATTGTGATGGCTAAGGCGGGGAAAGATTTAACACATCTGAGGCTGGACTGGGAGGTGAAAGTGGGGGCCCCGATGGAGGATGGGGTATGGGAGCGTGCCCTGGGTTACCACAAAAAAGTGTCTAGAAATGCCAGATTAAAACAAATACAGCTGTATGTAACGCATAGGGCATACATGACCCCCTTGAGGATATCCAAGTTCCGAAACGCTGGAATACAAGTGTGTCCTAAATGTAACCTAGAAAACGCTGACATGACACATATGTTTTGGTCGTGCCCGATTATCAGGTGCTACTGGGGAGAAGTGGCACAGAAACTGGCTGATAAAGGGGTTACTCTTGTCACAGACACGGCCTGGGCCTGCTTACTGGGTGGGTTCCCTAGGCCACGGAAACTCAAGCATATTGAGAAACTGAGAAATCTGGCGTATGTGCTTGCGAAATGCAGGATCGCCATGGGGTGGAAGAAATGCCACAAACCTAAGGTGGATGTATGGCGGAAGGACTTGCAGAAATGGGCAGAGGCTGAAACCGTGGCATGGCAAGAAGCGAGTAGCCGGGCTGATGATGGGGAGGCGAGTACCTGTTGGCTTGGAAAACATTGAAAGGGATTGACAAATAGGCTCACGGGGGAAGGGAGGGATAATGGGAGCAGTGCTTACGATAACTTGATGTGTAACTGAACTATTATGATTATGCTGCTTGTTTGGTTTTTGTTGTTTTGTTTGCATAAAATCAATAAAAGAAATTAAAAAAAAAAGAAATAATCCCCATGGAGCCGAAAAGATGTGAAACTAGGGGAAAAAGTAGTGACAGTGGAAGAAATAGATCCAAAACCATGCCGCGCACGGCACAAAGACCAAAATGAGATGAATAGGACCCCACAAGTGTGGCAACGAAAGGCATCCGGTTAAGTGTGGCACCAGTGACTGTACCATCACTAAGACCTGGACACACGGAAACACCGGCTAGAACACCTGCAATTAAAAGAAAAGAGCCGTCAAAAGTGAAAACCATTGAAAGACGGCAACAACAAAAAAAAAAAGCTGTTCCTATTTTGAAATGGGGACCCTAAAAGGGCACTTACAGCCAAAAGGAATCGAAAATGACAATAGAACTACCTCTGAAAATAACAAAACGAAAACAACCAATACATTAATATCAACACCAAAAACTTGCATTTCAGGCGAAATCGCTGATGATGATCTTCTGAGTGGCATGATAAACACTTGCAAAGAACTCATTCCAGGACCATATATTGATTCGGACACAACAGAAAAACTAGTTGTTGAGAACTTATCACTAATCCCCCATAATAACAAACCGACAATTGTAGAGATCGCTCCTAATAGTACAATTGAAACAGATCTGAGAGTTTCGATGAACAGGACATTTAGTGCAAGCGAAGCCAGAGGTAGGAAAACAACGGCAGACTTCTAAGGTTGTAGAAGAAACCGTTTATTTGTCGGAGTATAAGAAACAAGGGAGTGATGCTTTAACACCTGGAACAACCAATAGAGAGCTTGAAATTGACGAACACCAGTCGGACAAAGGAGACAGGGCATTGAAACAAAAGACTTGCTGGTCTCCGATGTCAGCTGACGGATTGTGTAAATTAAAGAAATGCTCTCCGAAAAATAGTGCACTGAAACGCTCAATTGAAAACAGATTGGGAATTACAGAACCGTTAGGACCCCAGCATGTGGAAAGACAGAATGGGATTGCTGAGAACTCAGCACATGACTCAACTACAATAAGGAATGACATTAATATCACGCTAAAAGAATGGATAACTCATCTTTTAGCAAAAACGATGAACAGGCAGAGCAAGTCACTGTTTACCAGTGACTCTGACTCCTCGGATTCAGATAATTCACGGTTACCCGAACAAATTCCACCCAATAGAAGAACAGCTGCTTACTCGGCGAGCCCGAGAAACAAAACAATTCTATCAGGTGCGACAGCAGAAGATGATCAAAATTGGGTAAAGAACCTCCAGACTTCTAAAATCTCTACCGTAACAATAATACTTGCCCCTTACCTAAAACTGTATGAGTCTTTAAGCGACAATCACAAAGACAAATCTACACTCATCGCACTGATGAATTCCAAACTGGTCTATATGGAAAACGTATTGGAATCAGCGCGAGAAAAAAAGGAAGAAAAAAAGAGCTTGAAGGAGTAATTTTGAAAACACTGATTGACTCACTCCAAGATGGCAAGTCAGATAAAATTATCTTTTTCGAAGGCGTAAGAGAAATAGTCAGCAGTTTAAAATCCGATCAGAGTGAAAATATATATCTAGCGGCCTCCAAAAACAGGAGAAAAAAAGTGTTCAAAACTGTAAACCGGGATATACGAACTACTACATCTGAAGACATAGTATGTCTAGACGGATCTTGCCATTGTCTCGGGAGGATACCTTAGTGGCAACGTGCTCGCCTTGGAAGCAAGACGATGCAGAGCAAAACAGGTTCGATACCCGGATCGCGCTTAGAAGCTCTGGGTGTTGAGCGTGTTATAAATAACCTATCATATCATGTCTCAGTGGGCTGGAGTGGGGAAATAAGAACCCAGACAAATAGAAACGGAAAGTAAACAATAATTGCGTCATCCAAAACACATCAGCAGTTCCAATGAAAATGACAGTGAGCGCAATGGTACATAATTGCAAAGCAAATATAACGAACGAGAAATCCCCTTCAACCATAACCGAAGTGGGGAATGTGCTGATGCTGGAAGGGCGTGCAAATCCATTTTCTAGATTCACCCAAAGACCCCAGTCCATGGGTGGCATGCTGATAAAAGGCAAGAAAAAGCAAATGCAGAAAACCAAAAATATAAAAAAATTGGTAAAAAATAAAACCTGCGGCTCCAGAAGATTTCTGAGGGAACTGAACACTGTGTAACGAAATGCCATGGCTCTTGAAGAGTCGATTTCAGAGACAGAAGTAGGGTGCAAGTCACCCCCACTGAGAAATCCACCCAGAAAGAGCCTACCATCGTCGACCAAAGTAAACAAAAGTGACCCTCCACATGATGACTTAGACGCAAGTGTTACAGACCTCCTGAATCCATCTACCTACGATGATGAATCGACTCGTTCTCCAACTAAATTAAGGAGATTTGTAACAATCAGCCCGATGAGAAAAGATGAGGTTGACGCAACAGAGAGCATAAATGCCCCTTTGAACTCCCCTCCGTTTCGCACTTTGAGTGAAAAAAGAGAACTATTGAACCTTAAATCGTTGAATGAAACAGAACTGGTGTCCCCAGTCGCATTGATAAAAACTGTATTTGAGAAATAAAAAAAGTAGTCCACTTACCAAAAAAAGCATCAACAAAAGAACAGATAATGAGATTTAGCCAGAATAATATTAAAGATATTGACAATAAAATCAACTGGAAGAAGGAACGAGAGAAAAGAGGAAGGGTCATACATAAACCTTGAAAGAATAACAAAAAGCAATGACAGTCTTACATTAAAGCGTTCAAATGTAATGACCCTCTTCCACCATATCCAGATGTTACGAGTTATTAACTCCAAGGATATAACCATTGTCAGCTTCCCCGATGAAAGACTAAACGACAAAGTCACATTGACTATGAGCTCCGAAATGTTTACATAAACGATGGAAGCAAGAGAAGAGCTTTCCTGGCTTGGTTTTGAAATAGCAGAGCTCGAACCTCAGAAAGCGTGGTGTTCCGAAGAAGAAGAAACACCAACGACAACTGAGAATTATATAAATCAAAACAAAAGATCATCCCTGTATTGACCCCAAACAAGATGATAGAAAAAAGAAAAACATTGATGCGTAAACGTTTCGTGTCTTATAAAAAAGAAACGAGTGATAATATATTGAACACTGGAATAGAGAACAGTTTGCTACAGAAGATCAAGATCACAATTCAATGCAAAAAAAAACAGAATGGACGAATCGAAAATAAAAGTAAGTAATAAAGACGGGGCTACTGTAGAGACAGAACAGCCATCATGGAACTGGTTAGCAGCAGCCCTCTCGACGCATTCCAAACATTAGAGCCAGAGGAGTAATCAATGTGAACATTGGAAAATAGGGAACTGGAACACTCGTGGCACTGGCCACTTGTTTAATGACATGTTCTCAAAACTTCTTGATTTATATATAATATGCCTCCAAGAGACTTGTTTAAAAGAAGCACCCATCCTCGATGGAAATAGCTCCCACTTGAACTCGGCTAAAGGAGGGCTGAGAGGAAGAGCCACTAGAAAAAGAAAAAAAAATATGAAGATAAAACAATCAAATAACCCTAACCCATATATACAGACAATCATGATGTACCCAATATAAAATAAAAATAAGGAAGAAGATCTACTCATCATGAACCTGTATTGGAACACAGAGGTCAAAGAAGGGAATTACTTTGTCGAAATGGTGACATATATGATCGACGAACATCTAGAAATTCAAACAAACCTCTGAATCTGGATTTGTGGAGACCTAAATGCAAATTGCCTCCCCAGAAAGAACTCGAATAACAGTGCAGAGAAAACAAACAGATACATGATAATTAGAAGAGGGAAAGAATGGTTGGAGGAAATGAAATGAAGAGATCTACTGTTAGGGAGAATTCTCTGTTTAGGCTGAATTTCCTAACCTAGTGAGTCCCCCAGCAGCTTTGCTGGATTTCTGGAGTTTGTTTTTTTCTCCTGCCAAGAGTGAGACTCTTTTTCTCCCACTCTTGGACATGATTTATGGTGTTCCTTTGACTGTTAATGTGTTTTATGGGCTATGGGGTCCTTTACTCCATAGGGTCTCATGTGTTTTTACTATGTGTGTTACACAGCACCCTCCGTGCAGTGACACAGGGGTGTCATAGTGACACCCCACCATAGACTCCATACCCTGGGACTGACTACTGTCTCCCAGGGCATGTAAAGTCACCATTGGCTTTACTAGTCCCAAATTATGAACAGAAACCAGTACAAACCATCATATTGTGGACGTACTGGTCGGGGCAATTCGATTGCCCCGGGGTCTGTTAGTCGAGGGGGCACGTCTCCGTCCCCCCAGATCGAGTTTTGGCTGGTGGCAGTGGATACTATTTGTTATATTCGACCGCGGATATATCCCTATGGGATTTTCCCATTGTTAGAGGCTACCAACTTTAATTTTTTAATTCTCATAGCCTCGAACATACCGGCGGGTTATTTATTTAATATTAATTCGCCGGTTGGTATTTTTTGCCAGGACTCGATTCTAAAATGGCGTTTGTGTTCTCTTCTGTGACTCCAACCCAAGTCGAGCCCTTTGTTCCACTTTTTGGTGGGCTTCTCTACAGAAGCCTCCAAAAGTGGTGCCACTCTGTCTGGGTACCACAGGTGGTGTGGGAGGGGGTTTAGGAACCCTGGACTGAGTTACCTTGGTAACTCAAGTCGCACTCTTGTGTGATTGGCCCAAGTGGTGAGCCGGCCGGCTCACCACTTAGCATGTTTGATTGACAGCTAGGCTGAGTGAATGGGGGTGTGTGGCATAAAAGCAGGGCTTTGGGGGGGGCGTGGCCTGGAGCCGAATCGTCTGGAATGACTTCCTGAGTTCTCCCGTCTGGCCCAATGCGCCTTTCCACAAAAGCCCCGTTTCCAGCCTCCGTTTTTCCCCGGGATTGAAGCCACCGGTGGGGGAACCTCCCCAGCACCGACTGACCGAGTGGGTCCCGGTTTCACGCCGAAACGGCCGAGGGAGACCTCTCAACAGCCCCGGGGCCCACTCGGCGGTAAAATGGCCGCTGCAACAGTGAGAGCCGGAGCCTACCCAGGAGGGGGCGGAACGAACACAGAAGCCCTGCCGATCGGCACCCGTCCGTGATGATCCGGTGTCCGCTTGCTCGTCGCCTGCTGTGGTGTCACACTGCCCCTGAACCCATCTCTCAGCCTCCCCATTAAGCACTGCCTGAAGCAGAGTTGCGCCCGAGGAAACGAAGGCGCCAACCCTGATCCCCCCTTCGCCTGCCGGGACGCCATCTGCTCGTCCGAGCCCTGTTGTGGAGCGGATCGGCCTTGCTCCGCGCCGAGGACCTGCACACGCACAACCACAGGCACCCTTCAAGCTCCTAACGGCACCAACGAATGCGGGGGCTCTGACAGGAACCCACGGCATCTGAGCCCGACGAGAGCGAGCCCCGCACACGCCTGAAGCAGGTACAATTATCCCTTCTTTCTCGCCCGTTGGCCGGGACGCAGCCGCTGGACAGCCCCCTTCCCGCCTGTGCCCGGAATCAAACGGCGCCGCTCACCGCACGGCCAGCCCGCCTCCACACATTCAGCCCGCCGCAGGAGGACACCAGCTTTCCTCCTCACCACCGGAGCTCGAGGGCCCGCACTTCGGCCGGCTATCAAGCCCGCCAGGGGGGTTCACGTTCCAAGCCCTCCATCAGATCCACTGAGGCCCCGACTCCCGGGCCTCCCTCGCCCTCATCAGATCACTATATAAACGGTGGCACTCCCGGTAGGACTCCCGGCGCACCACAGCGCCACCCTCTTGGACTAACTCAGCGGCCTTAGGAACCAATCCACCACTCCTGCAGTTCCGGCACTTCCAAGCCCGGCGCCCATCTTGAGGACCTCCGCCAGAGCCCACTCACTGCAGCAACGGGGCCCCTGGCCCCCCCCAACCCTCCCCCACAACATTGGAACACACCTTGGCTCGCCTCCCCCCAGCCACCACATCAACCACATCCAGGCCAACTGCTTCCTGCTCCCCACGGCACCGGCCCCCCTCCTGGACCATCATTCCACAGTCCTGCTAGGGTTGGCGCCCCCAACAGCTCCGCAGGCTGCTCCTGGCCGCAAGTGTTCACTACAGCTGCACAGCACCCCAGCACCGGAGTCGGGAGGTGAGGAGTCGGGGGGAGTGTGGGAGGACAATCTACTTGCACCGGGGGGTGGCAGAGTGAAGCTCCACGGACCCGCTGGACTGACTCTCTGAGATCCCATATATCCAAATCTCTCCTGATCCACCTGGGATTCCGACGCGGCCCCCATTCCGTTTGCTCCACCTTCACGCCTCTGGAACCCTGCCAAACCCAGACTTTCTTCCCACTGGCTCAGACTCAGAGACCCGGCCCTAAAATCTCCCGACCAACACTTAGCTCTCAGCACCTCACTATCTCTGAGGCACCATCACTCTCCTCAATCCCTCACGACAATGTCTAAAAGCGGGAAGGCACCTAAACAATCTGACATTATCACCCTCATGTCTTCCGCTGCTACCGAAAGAGCTAAGAAAGCCGACCCACCGGAGGATACTATCAAAAATAGCACTCCACCAGCCACAGAAACAGATCCCATTTCGCCTCAAGCTGCAACCAAAGCCGACCTGCAAGACCTATTGGTAGCCCTAACCAGGGAAATCCAAAAAAGCTCTGAGGAAATCACTAAGAAAATAAACACACTTGACAAAAGAATGGGGGAAGTGGAACATCGGACCGCCGAAATCGAAGCCGAAGTCTGTGACCAAAGATTCGAAGATGAACATAACAAGGATCGGATAGCTGCCCTCGAAGCAAGTTGTAACATCCTGGAGGCAAAACAGGAGGATTTTGAAAATCGATCAAGGAGGAACAACATCAGAGTCCGAGGCATCCCAACCACTATTCCGGAACCAGACCTGAAAGCTTACATATCAGATCTTTTTCGATTCATCATCACCCTCCCAGATGCTTCCCCCCCAGAATTGGACCGGGTGCACAGAACTACTCCAAGGAAAACTTCCACTCTCCCCCCGGATGTATTGGCTAGAAAACACTTCTTTCAGATAAAAGAGGACATTATGCGAGAAGCAAGGCAAATGAGACAGATCAATTTCAAAGGGTCTACGATCTCCCTGTATCAAGACCTGGCGAGCGCAACACTCCTGAAACGGAAAGCAATGCGGCCCCCCACAACCTGGCTACAAGAGAAGAAAATCCCATACCACTGGGGATTTCCCACTTCAGTGAAATTCAAATGGGACGGAACGCAGAGACAAATACAGTCATTGAGAGAGAGGCAGAGAAACTCATGGGCATAAGCAGGGCCGACCCCAGCGCTGTGCCGGAAGAACCAGCTCACCCTCCACGGGACGATTCCCCAGGAGGGTCATGGTCCAGGTCCAACAGACGGCGCAGACTCAGAGGCCCCCCGAAAAAAGACGGCGACAGGGGCTGAGCACACAGCGGCAGCTCCCTGGTCCATGAGACAATGGTTTCCTCAAGCAGTGGTCTCCCAAGACCAAATGAAGCATGAAGCCCCTCTGATATCATCGCAAGCAACTCATACGCTCACACACAGAGGCAGGTCTTTTGACGAGCTTGCACCCGGTTCGTCTCGACGGCCCAGTTGGCCACAACGAGCGCATTGGTGCCACAAGTTCCCCAGTGGCAGTAGGTAGAAGTTCCATCTATCAGTTCAACGTTGGGAAAGAAGTAAAAGATACAGGAAAAGTTCGGAAACTTACAAGAATGCTTTACGCAGCACGGTTATTCACCGTCCCCAAAGCCATTCAAAGACTCCGCAATACAACATGCAACAACATACGAAAACGAGCCCACAACTCATTCCACTCAACAGGCCTTACTCAAATCCCACAGAGCAGCCCAGGGATAAATCCCACGATGCATCCTCATCGCCACGCCGCCAGAGATGACTAACATAAGCGAGTTAAGATTTCTCTCCTGGAATATACAGGGGATGAACTCACCAAGAAAACACAGATCGGTGGAACACCGCCTGGGACAACTGGCCGGAGACATTGTCCTACTGCAAGAAACACATCTACTCGCAGAGGATGAACACCGCATAAAATTCAAGAGATACAAACAGTCCTTCTTCGCCACTTCTAGCTCAAAGAGAAGGGGGGTGGCAATCCTGCTCAGCGACAAAATTCCTCTACTCAACATTACAATAAGAAGAGACCCAGAAGGCCGTTACCTGCTTCTCAAAGGCATCTTCGAAGAACTTCCCATCACGTTAGCCTCAATTTACAGCCCCAATACCTCCCAAAGCAAGTTCTTAAACAACATCTTACCAACAATCCTATCCTTCCGTGAAGGCCACCTATTCATCGGCGGAGATTTCAATACCATCTCCAACCCATTGCTAGACAAAACTCTTCCCGCCACGAACAATGATTACACACAGGCCCTCGCCTTACTTAAGCTGTTCAGAGAAACAGAAACAGTAGATGCATGGAGAATACAAAACGACGCCACAAGAGATTATACACATTTCTCCAACGTTCATAAGGGATACTCAAGAATTGACCTAATTTTAATCCCCGGCATCCTCGTCCCCTGTGTCATCAACACGGATATCCACACACGCATGATCTCCGACCACTCCCCGATATCTGTAAATGTAGCCATCTCAGGCCAGAAATCCCCCCCTCAAAGGTACTGGAAACTGAATGATTCACTCCTCCTAGACATGAGTATAAGGGCCGAAGTTGAGGACTCATTGATAAAATACTTTGAAGAGAACACCACACAAACATCTCCCATCAGCATAATCTGGGACGCAATGAAGGCGGTAGTTAGGGGCGTATTAATAGGGGCCGGAGCAGAGCAGCGAAGAATATCAAACATAGCCTCCTCCAAACTAGAAAAGGAAGTAGCCCTCCATGAGTCACAGCTAAAAATGCAATACTCAAGAAAAACCGAGAGAGCCCTGAGGAAGGCAAAAACAGCCTTGGAAATGCACTGCGCCGACCGAACAGCCAAATCCTCAGCGTACACAAAGCAATTTTACTACGCCAAAGGAAACAAAGCAAATAGAATATTAGTACAGAAGCTAAGAGCGCTCCGTAGTCGGAACAACATACTCAAATTACGAGGGGTAAATGGAAAACTGCTCTTCTCCCAATCGGAGAAAATAAGCGAACTACTGAGATACCATACTTCTATAATGTCCAGCGTTCCGTTAAATCTAAAAGACCTACCAGAATACTTAAACACACTACCGCCCCGCAATACCGACCACCTGGAGCACCTGGAGGCTCCCATTGAAGAAGAAGAAATTATCGAAGCCATCAAAGCTCTCAAACCCTCCGCACCAGGCCCAGACGGCCTAACCGCAACCTTTTACAAAAGATTTGCCAGAGTCCTGGCCCCACAACTAACTACCCTATTCAATTCCTTCCTATCTACGAAAACTGTCACTAAATCCATGGCTGAATCAATCACGATCCTGCTGCACAAACCCGGAAAAGACCCCGAACTGCCAGATTCCTATCGGCCCATATCGCTCCTGAACAATGACGGGAAGATCTTTGCCAAAGTGCTAGCCAGAAGACTGGGCCCAACTCTCCCAAGCCTAATCGACCGTGACCAAACAGGATTCATCCCTGGCAGAGGGACCCACGACAACATACGGCGAGTACTAAATCTAATTGAAGGTGCTCACAAATCCAAAACAAAAATGGCTGTAATTTCACTATATGCCCACAAAGCCTTTGATCAAGTGGACTGGGGATACATACACAAAGTCCTCCAATGCTTTGGCTTCGGCCCTAACTTTACAGCATGGGTCATGGCCAACTATCAAATCCCCACTATACAACTCCAAGTTAATGGCACGAGATCCGACCACATCCGTATCACGAGAGGCACTAGACAGGGCTGCCCGCTCTCATCCCTGGTCTTCGCCCTATCCATGGAGCCCTTCGCCGCCAGAATCAGACGAAGCAAAACCATAAAAGGCATCCAGGTGGGAAACCGCGAGTATAAAATTGCACTCTATGCTGACGATGTGATGTTAACGATGACGGACCTCCCAGCCTCCCTGGGGACCCTATGCTGACGATGTGATGTTAACGATGACGGACCTCCCAGCCTCCCTGGGGACCCTATGGAAAGAGATTAAGACATTCGGCACCATGTCAGGATTTAAAGTCAACCTAACAAAATCTTCAGCACTCCCCATCAATCTATCTCACCTAGACGAGGCCGCGCTCGCTCCACTCTCACCGATTCCCTGGGCCAAAGATGCCATAGAATACCTCGGAGTACAGATCACCGGAAATCCAACGCGCCTATACCCAAAAAATATCCCACAATTACTCAGTGCGCTGCAAAACGATCTCAAAAGATTGAAACAACAAGAAATCTCATGGTTCGGTCGAACCTCAGCCGTGAAAATGAACCTAATACCCAGATGGCTATATCAATGTGCATCCCTACCACTGCAAATCCCACCCCCGGCCATACGAGCACTACAGAAGAAATGAATGGAATGGGGAGGGAAGAGGCCCAGGATCAATAAACGAATCATGATGAAAAGCAAACCCCTTGGTGGAATGGGAGTCCCTGACCTGGCCATATACTCGCTAGCGGCTCAACTATCCCACACTTTCGCCTGGGTGCAAGAAGTAGACCCACCATTATGGCGTCAAATCGAAGAATCCTGGTGCCCGGTCCCACTACATGATCTCCCACACCTGCTAACACTAAAAACACAACCCAACTCAGGGCCACTATCGGCCACGACTACCACAACTCATTGCTGGAAAACCGCAGCGCGGAAATGGGGACTTCGCAGCTACCTGGGACCCATGTCTCCCATCTGGAACAACCCAGACTTCTCCCCTGGTAACCCGCCTCGAGACTTCCAAGCATGGATAGCAGGGGACCTGGCAAAAACTAGCGACTTCATGGAAGAGGGCTCCCCCATCACCTTCGAGAGGTGTAAAACAAAATTCGGAGTGGGTGAACGGGAAAGATTCCGATACTCGCAAATTAGGCATTGGATGTCCCACAGAAGGACTCGGGACAAATGCTCGAGAGAGCCAACAGCCCTGGAATTCGCGCTAACATCCCCATCCAACAAAGGTAGAATATCCACCATATACCGACTCCTCGACAGATCGGACCCAGCAAAGAAAGAAAGATATATGACGGAATGGGAAAAGGATATTGGCCGGGAAATAGCAGTAGAAAGCTGGGAGCAAATTTGGACTAGACTACATAAAAGCTTGCAATGCGTCACGAATAAAGAAGGAGGCTATAAGCTGTGCTTCAGATACTACATCACCCCCACACAAATCAATAAAGCCAACCCGGATTTTCCCGCCTCATGCTGGCAAGGCTGTCAAACCCCCGGTTCCCTCTACCACTTAGTATGGACATGCCCAAAGGCAGAAATATATTGGAAAGAAGTGCTGAAGCACATTAAGGAAATAACTGGCCTCTCAATTCCATGGGACCCAGGCATCGTCCTTCTGGGCGAAACCGGCGATGGAGCATTCCCAATTTCAGGCCATATCTCCCGACTCTGCAACCATCTACTGCTGGCCGCGAAGATTGCAATGGCTCGATTATGGAAAGACAAAAGTGGCCCCTCAATTACCCTATTGTGGGCCAAATGCTGGGAGATTGCAGTATCAGAAGAAATCACTGCAATCCGCTCGGACTCCTTAAATAGAACCCTAAATATATGGGACCCTTTCCTTGACTACGTGGCCAAATACCCAACCCTCACCAGGAGGCCGCCACTCACCAGATGGTTCCAATGCAGCCCCCTCTACTAATCCCCGACCGGTCCCCGAACATTCCAGAACATAGGGGAACATTCACTCAGATCTCGCCCGCCCAACCGCCGCATCCAGGAACCACCCACTTTCTCCTCCACTCTACGACTCGAAATAGACTATAAAGGCTTTAATTAACGCTCATATTGACTTGTATTGCGTTGTTGCATGTAATATCCCATCTTGTAAAAATCAATAAAATGTTGTTGGAAAAATAAAGCAGGGCTTTGGGGACTGGAACTTCAGAAGTCGCCACAGGACCTGAGAATCCGACGAGGGAGAAGCTGAGCCGACCTGCTACGACGACACCACCGGTGGAGCCCTGCGGAACCGACTCACCACTTCCCGACAACAGAGAAGATCTCCCAGCTGGAGAGTCTTCTTCCCCTAACTGGTGGGCACAACCAGTTTACCTTCTTTTCCTCGCATCCCAGGACGTCTTGTGGTCGAATTACCCATGCCAAGCACCCCGGCAACCGGATAGCCACTTACCACTGGACCGTGAATAAAAGGACCGCTCCTTTTTGACCTGAGAACTCTGCGGCTGGTTTCTTCCCTGGCAGTGCAAAGGACTCCTGTCTTCCTCCCCGACGAGATCCTCTCTTCCCCCGGACGAAGCACCGACTTGCATCCGCTGCCAGGAACAACTGCCCCTGCTGGAGTATTCTCACCACTTTAAGGTACAGTGTCCACCAGGCTTCCCTTTCTAAAGATTGCTACAAGGTAATAATAATCCCTTAACCTTCTGGACTGGGCTGGCCGCTTTGACCATCTAACTGGTCCCTTTCTTTTGGTCCAACTCTTTCTGAACCTTTTCGAGACTTTTGTGCACTTTTCAACCGTGTGACCTTGGACACATTTTGTTCTGATACTCTGAAAGTGGATCCGGCTTTCTGAACTCTAACTTCACGGTTTGACTCTGCCTTCCTCTCTTGCTGTGTTCTTTTGAAAGTGTTGGGATCTGTTTCAATTTATGCTCTGCCTTTCTCTCCCTTTTAAACCGAATTATTAGAGTGCCATTTACGTTAAGCGCTCATCGCTGTCTGAAAATAAGTGGGGCTTTACTTAAGACTTGTCTAATATTCTTTTAAGGGAGTGTACATCTTTTAGTGACCGTGTTTTTGAACTGCTTAATATTAGTGCCTGTGTGTTTTATTAGATGTGGTTTTAAATAAATAATTATATCTTTTTTATACCAAGCTCTGGTCAGTGTTTGCTTGTGCCACTGTGTTCTTTTGACCTATTGTGAATACTCTGTATAGTGCCTAACTCTTCTTGAGGGAAGTCTGACTGCTCAGCCACAGCTACCAAGTGAATATGCGTGGTACAGACTGCTTGTAAGTGGGTTTACTGCCAAACACCTGTAGTCTTAAATCTTTTGCAGTGGTCCCAGAGGGAACTGCACAGGTTTCTGCCTACCATCTACATCTTCTCAATGGAAATGCTACAGGAGACATGCCAGCGGCCACACATGGACAAACGGGACGAGCTGAGCAACTTTAGACTATTGCTTTGTCTCAAGCAACCTCCTTTTAGAGGTAACAAGCATGGTAATAGAAAGGACAATATACAGCGACCATGACCCTCTGATAATAACACTAAAAAGAGTGCCCAGTAGTCCCAGGCAAAAATTGAATTATGGAATAGAGATTGAAAGGGGCTTGAACCGATTAACAACAAGACACCCCGAAATTAGCAAAAAATATTGCAGAGCTATTAAAAAAGAACCCAGAATCAGTGGAATATGAACAAATATTAGTGGCATTTAAAGAATTTCTGAAAGGAAGTCTGAAGCCGAAATACAAGCACGTTTGTGTTTATAATAAAGATGTAATAATCCAGAAAAAGCTTCTTAGGAAAGATCTTTGAGAATGAAATACGTCAAAAAACCCAGACAACAAAGAACTTATAAAGAGGCGGAAGCAAAAGTATAGAAACTGGACAAAAGTTCAAAGATAGATTATTTTACAGAATGATGCAGACAAGAGCACTTGCAAATTCGAACAGCAGGAACTTTTGGCAATTATTGAAAGAGAAAGGAGAGTCAATAGTATCTAATTTAATAAATCCCATAGTGGAGGATGTCTGGATGGCACATTTTGGCCAATTGTTTGCGAACCCAAGTATGTCAACTAAAGTGCTGGAGAATGACACCCCCAAAGCAACAAATGGGAATTAAATTGTGAAAAAGAGGAGATTCTGAGACTAATAAAGAATGCCAGTCGGCCAGAGCTCTCTGCCCTAATGGGGTTTCTAATGCGATGATGAAAGAGGCCCCCGAACAATGGGCAGAATTTTGTGAACTACTATTCAACAGAATATGCGAGAAACAAAACATTCTGAAACCTGGAAATTAGCTATAATCATTCCAATGTTCAAACAAGGGGAAAGATATTCACCCATGAACTACAGGCCAATTGCCCTGTTAGATGTAGTTGGAAAAATCTTTGCTACAATTACACTAACCCGTTTAAAAGCATGGATAAAGAAAACAAACACACTGGACAATAGGCAAACTGGATTTGTAAAAGAAGTTGGGTTGTAACCTAAATTTACTAATTCTGAATCTTCTGAAAAAACGAGCTGAGTATAACAAAGGAAGAATCTAAATGGCCAGTATCGATGTGAGACAAGTCTTTGACAGTATAAATCGTAATTTACTATGTGAAAAACTTAATAACAAAGGCTGTCCAAGCGACCTAGTAGAAATATTAAAGAATTATACTCAGACACATCCATGCAGATCAAATTGGATCACCAAGGAACCTTGTCGAAAAAGATCAAAACATCAATAGGTTTGAAACAGGGTTGTCCTTTAGCAGCCACCCTGTTTAACCTTTTTATTTAAGACATGAAAGAGGCATTGTCTGATAAATCTACTTTTCCACCAACAATTAATGGAATAGAAGTGGGATGGCTGCTATACGCGCACAATTTGATCTTACTAGTGATGACCAAGATCGGTCTGCAAAGAAAGTTAAAAATTCTACAGAAGTACGTGGACAAAAACCATCTGAGAATGAATGCAACTAAATCGCAAATTATGGTGTTTGGTGGGAAAAGAAGACCGGAAAAATCAAAAGAATCCTGGGTACTTGATAATGAAATATTATATCCTGTTAAAGAATTAAAATATCTGGGTGTCATATTGAACGTGCACAAAGGGGAAAAGCCATGGATAGAGAACCTAGAGAAAATAATCTGACAATTAACAGCTCAGGGGAAAGCAGTGGATAAAAGATTTGGCAAATTCTCACTAACTCCAATATTGAACTATTACAAATTTAAAGTAACTCCAGCTCTAATATTCGAAACAGAAGCCTGCATGGGAATAAAGGAGGACACCTGGGACTACCTTGAGGGGTATTTTTGAAAGAAAATATGACACCTACCCCTGGCAGTAACCGAATAGAAAATTGAGGAATATGCTTATGAGAATTAGATTGAACTTATTCCATATTAAAACAATGCTTAAGAGATATAATAAAGCGGAATCAGACGAATGTCGACTATGTGCCACTCTGAAAGAAACCTTAGAGCATCTATGTGTATTCTGCCCTAAATTGAGAGACTTAAGAGAGATTCACCTCTTAAAAAAAAACTTTACAGGAAAGCGGTTCTAGATTATCACGAACTCGGGAGACTAGCGAGTATGGAGGAAATGGAAGCTCAACCGCCATTAGAATGTGCCATCAAGCTGTTTTGCAACGTTCCGCAGCGGTCTAGTCTTTTTCAACATGGCCGCCGCCGAGTTCTATTTCCGATTCAGTACTCAGCGGCTCGGCACGTTGCAACTTTCTGGATTTCTCCTTGTTGCCTACGCTCCTTGTTACTTCCCTGGGCGGTGATCCGCCCACTCTATTGCTGACAGTTGTTATTCCTCTCTGCTTCTTCTCAGGCTCTCCGCTTTGCTGTGTGCCTGTCGCCCTTCTCCCTCTTGGCTTCCTTCCCCTTTTTCTGTTTCCCCTGTTCTGTCATTATTGTCAAATTTTGTGTGATTCCTTCCTGTCGGTGGATCCTCTCGTTCCGTTTTCTTACCATTTCATTTTTGGCTATTTGTTTATTCCGGATTCCTCTTGATCTCCTGCAGGGAGATTCCCTTCCTGACCACTATTTGTACTGGATTCTACGTTCATTTGGTACATACCATCCTGACCGGCGGAAGTACTTAACTCGTGAAGATCTGTTTTTTTTTTATGCCTGTGGCTTTTTCCCTCCACTGCTCTGGCTGTTGTGGAGAGGAGTCACCAGAGATTCAAAGGACTGGAATCACAGTGGCTTGCTTCCGAGGCAGACCATATCTGCACAAAAAAAGAAGGCTGAAGCCCGGCGACCTCGGAGGAAAAAGATGGATTATTCTTCTACAACTTCAGGTGAGGAGGAAGGGGGAGAGGGAGAGCTCCATTTCCTGAGTGAAGAAGAAGATATTACCGACCTACCAGATAATGGGCCTCATTACGAGTCCAGCGGTAACCGCGGCGGTAAAACCGCCTGGTTACCGCCGGACTCGTATTACCATTCCGCCTCCGTGATTCCCGGAATTACCAGGGCATTGCAACCCCGGTTTTCCGGGAATCACGGAGGCGGAATGGTGTCAATCCCCATTCCCATCGAGTCCTATAGGACTCGATGGGAATGGGGATCATGGAGACACCGGCAGCATCTCGTAATGCTGCCGGTGTTTCCTCGGCCTGCAGGAGTCGGGATCAGGCAGTCTGGAATCAACGGTGGCGGCAGGTTTACCGCCACCATTATTTCCGGACCGCCTGAGTTATAATGAGGCCCAATATTTCCATCAAACCTGATATAGATGCCATGAAATGGTGGGAAAGGATATATGGAGCAGAAGAGCAGAGTGTAAATTACGCAACAGTAAACTTCCTCTAGCTCTAATATTCGAAACAGAAGCCTGCATGGGAATAAAGGAGGACACCTGGGACTACCTTGAGGGGTATTTTTGAAAGAGAATATTACACTTATTCCTGGCAGTACCCATAGCAAAAAACACCTTACAGTCCAGGATACAATGGAACAAAATCTCACTGTATTGGAAAACAATTATTAAGCAATGTCCTCCACAATTTGAAATCCTCAAGAGCAGAGAGAGTGATGAAGATGAACGGGTATTCAGACAATAGAAAAATGAATGTGAAATATACCTTTCAAATCTAAGTATATCCAAAGAAAACCTTTGTAAAAACCCTATGTTAGTGAAGAGGATTAAAAGAGAGCGGCATCCAGAACTCACACCCTGTTGAAGAGTAACTTCGGCATTCTAAATGTAACAAGAAGTTACCTAAAGAAATTTCCGAATAGGAAATTACAGAATACGCTTATGAGAATGAGATTGAATCTATTGTTGCCCCTGGGCAGGACAAAGACTGATATGCAAATGGATATTTCCCATCTGTGAAAGGCACAGTGAGTAAAAGCAGTGGCTGCGAACTCTCAAGTGGTTAATAACCACTGAACAGGTTATCATGTCTGTTCTTGCGAGAGAGGGGCGCCCGCTACCTTTGTAAAACTATTTGTTAAGGAACCTGGGATTGGTAACCCTGGGTCTCCTGGGGGCAACCAGACGTGGTCTCCCTCTCACTGTGCTTAGAGAGGCATCAGCTTCACCTCACTGATGATCCCCAACAAGGGTGAAACACGTGTATGGGGTTGCTGGTGGTACTCTCGTTCAGATTGGAATTGCCATTGTATTTCGGTGCTGGACTGCCCCTGGGCAGGACAAAGACTGATATGCAAATGGATATTTCCCATCTGTGAAAGGCACAGTGAGTAAAAGCAGTGGCTGCGAACTCTCAAGTGGTTAATAACCACTGAACAGGTTATCATGTCTGTTCTTGCGAGAGAGGGGCGCCCGCTACCTTTGTAAAACTATTTGTTAAGGAACCTGGGATTGGTAACCCTGGGTCTCCTGGGGGCAACCAGACGTGGTCTCCCTCTCACTGTGCTTAGAGAGGCATCAGCTTCACCTCACTGATGATCCCCAACAAGGGTGAAACACGTGTATGGGGTTGCTGGTGGTACTCTCGTTCAGATTGGAATTGCCATTGTATTTCGGTGCTGGACTGCCCCTGGGCAGGACAAAGACTGATATGCAAATGGATATTTCCCATCTGTGAAAGGCACAGTGAGTAAAAGCAGTGGCTGCGAACTCTCAAGTGGTTGATAACCACTGAACAGGTTATCATGTCTGTTCTTGCGAGAGAGGGGCGCCCGCTACCTTTGTAAAACTATTTGTTAAGGAACCTGGGATTGGTAACCCTGGGTCTCCTGGGGGCAACCAGACGTGGTCTCCCTCTCACTGTGCTTAGAGAGGCATCAGCTTCACCTCACTGATGATCCCCAACAAGGGTGAAACACGTGTATGGGGTTGCTGGTGGTACTCTCGTTCAGATTGGAATTGCCATTGTATTTCGGTGCTGGACTGCCCCTGGGCAGGACAAAGACTGATATGCAAATGGATATTTCCCATCTGTGAAAGGCACAGTGAGTAAAAGCAGTGGCTGCGAACTCTCAAGTGGTTAATAACCACTGAACAGGTTATCATGTCTGTTCTTGCGAGAGAGGGGCGCCCGCTACCTTTGTAAAACTATTTGTTAAGGAACCTGGGATTGGTAACCCTGGGTCTCCTGGGGGCAACCAGACGTGGTCTCCCTCTCACTGTGCTTAGAGAGGCATCAGCTTCACCTCACTGATGATCCCCAACAAGGGTGAAACACGTGTATGGGGTTGCTGGTGGTACTCTCGTTCAGATTGGAATTGCCATTGTATTTCGGTGCTGGACTGCCCCTGGGCAGGACAAAGACTGATATGCAAATGGATATTTCCCATCTGTGAAAGGCACAGTGAGTATAAGCAGTGGCTGCGAACTCTCAAGTGGTTAATAACCACTGAACAGGTTATCATGTCTGTTCTTGCGAGAGAGGGGCGCCCGCTACCTTTGTAAAACTATTTGTTAAGGAACCTGGGATTGGTAACCCTGGGTCTCCTGGGGGCAACCAGACGTGGTCTCCCTCTCACTGTGCTTAGAGAGGCATCAGCTTCACCTCACTGATGATCCCCAACAAGGGTGAAACACGTGTATGGGGTTGCTGGTGGTACTCTCGTTCAGATTGGAATTGCCATTGTATTTCGGTGCTGGACTGCCCCTGGGCAGGACAAAGACTGATATGCAAATGGATATTTCCCATCTGTGAAAGGCACAGTGAGTAAAAGCAGTGGCTGCGAACTCTCAAGTGGTTAATAACCACTGAACAGGTTATCATGTCTGTTCTTGCGAGAGAGGGGCGCCCGCTACCTTTGTAAAACTATTGTTACGCTCACCTTTACTCTGCTGGAGCACCCGGAGCCTCTTCTCTGCGGAATGATAACCTGGACCCACTGGAGCCGGGATTCTCTGGAGCTGCTCCTATGAATGTGTATACGGGACAAGGTTAGAATACAGGTGTGTGTGGGACTGTGTCTGCTCCCCACCCTGATGCCACCCCTAGCGTTCCCAGAGTCGACTGCTGGTTAACTCACCAGATATGTGTGAAAGGATGGCTCTCCGTCCTGCTCTTAACTCAGGCAGCGGTGCAAATCTGTTCAGCGTTGGAACCAGTTACGTCACTGGTTCGTATCTTCTAAACCCAGTCCTGCTGCGGCGTGGATGAATGTTTGTTCAGGTAAGTCTTTGTTTTGTGAGGATTCTCCTCAGTAAGTGTTCATACCTTTTGTTTTGTCTTTTTTGCTTCAATGCGCTGTTTGATTGTATGCGCTCGTTGTCCTTCTAATGCTCTTTGTTCTTTTGATTGCAGGCCTACCGGTGGCAGCGTGATGGAGAAACTAATGCATGCAGCAGCGAAACAGGTTTGGTAACGCCTCTGTAAGGTGCTTTGCCTTCTGTGTGCCCGCAGCTTTTTTAACGGCCTGTTCTTTGCTTTACAGGTGTCTGCCGACTCGTGCTGTTGATACCGATTGAATCCATCACAGTAAGCAGAGCCAGGTAATGTTCTTATGTTCGTGCGGCGTTCTCAGAATAAGCGCAATGTTGCTCTGTTGAACTGTGCTTACTGTTTTCTTTCTTCTGCAGGTGTCTGCTGAGGTCGCGCAGCTGAAGAGGAGCGAATCCTGAAGCTGTGTCGGGGTTGATGGAGCTGTGATAACAGGAGCTGGATGCCGGTCGTCTGAATGAAGTCGCGTGAGTATTCCTGCAACTGCGATCCATCCGAGGCTGGAGCGGAACAGGTGAGAGTTGCACGAAATCCTCAGGTAAGTATCTTCAGGAGCTGTGCCGGTGAGCGTCACGCTGCATCAAGCAAGAGTAACGCGAAGCAGGGATTGCATGCTTGGGTGTGGCTTATGTAGCAGCCACACCCAGCCACACCCAAAAGGCAGGACTACAGCCTTGTGTTCTGTTTTGGGCTATTCTTCCTCCATGTTGGAGGAAAACAGGAAGTTCTGGAGTCTATTCATTCAAAGTGTGATATACATGACGCCAGATGCGCCAAACCTGGGCCCAACCCACTTTTACCTGACCTCTGACCCAATGACTTTTCAGGAGAGTATGCGACCCTCGAGGATACCCCGAGCTATGTGCATGAGTGGATGTTGTGGGATGGCGGCTGGTGTCAGGTGAACAGCCCAGAGTCGTGACATTAATCCATACTAAAACAATGCTTAAGAGATATAATAAAGCAGAATCAGAGGAATGTCGACTATGTGCCACTCGGAAAGAAAATTTAGAGCATCTATGTGTATTCTGCCTGAAATTGAGAGACTTAAGAGAGATTCACCTCTTAAAAAACTTTACAGGAAAGCGGTTCTAGATGCCGTGAAATGGTGGGAAAGGATATACAGAGCAGAAGATCAGAGTGCAAATTGCACGGTGTCTGCACTATAGATTGAAACTGTGCGACTATAGGTTGGATTTATGGTGGATACACTTTCTGCAAGGCTGGCCGGGGCTTGATTTTTGGGATTTGTGGTGGGTCAGAAGAAAGACTCAGACTCTGATAAGCCATGTCACTGTTATCTTTATTAAAGAAAAGGATCATGCCTGTCCCTGTGCTATGAGGCGTCCCTAAGTAACAAACTGGCTACGGTGCTCGTCAGTCGTCAGTGAATGTCTTAACAGAATCTGTCCACCGTCCAACTACTTTAACTGACACTACCACTAAAATAATTATTAAGGACAGGAGAATGACTCCCTTCCCCTGGGCATTTGCTTCTCACAAACATCTTGTTCAATAGCTGATTTCTAGTCTCTGGTGACTGTTTTGATCAGTTCACACAGTTCGCTCAAAACCTTATTGTGCTTTTGTTTCTTTTATTCTTGATTAATATTCTCTGTGGGTTTATTGTTCTCCTCTTGGTTCTTTCTTTTTCTTCTCTCTTCCCTCAGTAAAGTTATCCAATATTTATAACTCTTTCCTTTGGTATTCTTTTCCCTTTTACAAAATTCACAATCGTTGATCCCTTTCTGATATCTGTCTTTGGACATGTATTCAGATAGAGCCTTATCCTCAGGCTTTTCTCTTATTAATTTGCTCTCTTCTTCAAATGTACTTTCTTTGCCTTGATTGATACGAGTATGAGTACCCCAAAAACGATTCACATTAGTTCCTCTATCTTTCGATGGTACATCTCTTTATCTTGAATGAGATGAGTATGAATATTCTCATAAAGATTCTAATTCACTCCTCTATGTTTCAATGTTACAGTCGCTTTACCTTGACTGGAACGAGTATGAGTGGGCCCTGTAACGATTCTGATTAACTCTTCTGGGTTTCAATATTGTAATCTCTTTATCTTGACTGGGACGATTATGATTGGTCCCATAATGATTCTCCGTCCCCATCCCAGGTCTCCCATTGTCCCGGTTAACTGTTGCTCTTAGGGATAACGTCACTGGGTCTTCGACTTGCTCGGGGTTTGAGCGAAGGTGGGAGGGTCAGAGGGATACTGCGTTCTATCTAAGCGACCACTTCTCTCAATGGGGTCCTGCCTCCCCATGAGATCCTCCCGCTGAGTACCACCCTCAGGGAGACTATTGGGTAGCAACCTCACCACCCTGGACTCATGGGAAAGGCCTTCCCCATCCAAAGCAGTGACGTCACCTCGCAATTCATCGCAATAGATATAAAGATATATGTTTTTTCAAGCTAGTAGTTCAAAACATAGGTCCGCAACAAATAAGCACTTATGAGGTTACTTAAATGTGTACATTTTATAACACTAGCAGTACGTACATGAAAAAAGAATAAACATTTCTTATAGTATTTCATCTTCAACATTTAAAAAAAAGAAATAGAACACCATACTTTAAAGAGTACCCACTTTTCCAGGATATCATTTAAACAGAAAGTTTGTTTTAAGTCATCCAAAACCGAGTTCTCCTTGAGCAATCTGCATGTGGGTACAAGTGTCCCTAAAAGAGGGAAAGCAGAGATATCTTTTAATATTTTTGTGTGGCATTGTTTTACTTAAAAAAAAAGAGTTCATCATAATCAACACATTATCGTTACTTGCAAAATTCTTGGTGGCCTTCTGTAAAATAGGATTTTCACACTTGCAACATGAACGTAAAGCTAACCAATTCTGTACCAGGTACTGACGCATAAACAATTGTAAAAATACCAATTCTTTGTGGTTTCAGCAAATGCCATGAACTTATTTTACAAGGTCTCTGTGACAAGGCAAGTACCCTGGCTTTGTTAGAAGGGGGCCAGCATCAGTCCTAAACATGAGAGGGACGAAGACCCCATAGGGAGGCCCAAAACATATGCCTAACGCTGGTGCTAGCATGCTAGTTTGCAGGTCCTGATCTTCAGCATTGCCTTCAAGTACAAATGCTTGCCAGTGTTTTTATTCGGTTGCAGATACCGCTAAGCCGAATTATAGAGCGAGGAAGAAAAAAACAGAACTCCAGCTTGACTGACATAACAGAACGAGAAAGCAAAGATCACAACCTTGCCACGGAGATCCGATCACAGCAACAGCCTGGAGAGAGAGAGAGAGAGAGAAAGAGAGAGAGAAACAGACAGAGAGACTCACAAAGGCAGCAGCTGCGCACTGCTACAACGTAGAACCCCACTGCGTGGGACTGGTGGATCCTGCCGGCCAATCGGCATCCAGACGCAACAATCATCTTTACCACCAAGGACTATCCCCCAAATTTACCAAGATGGTCCCAGTGAGAGGATTGCAAAACCCGAACTTGGACATTGAATTTCCTACATCAGTATGGGCATTGCGCGGTGAGTCTGCAGGGGAAAAAGGGAAAAGTCGGTGGGCTTAGCCCCATTTTAAAGACTTCATCATGTACAAACACATTCTGGTAGGGGAAGACAGGTCCAGATTGGCAAGGGAAAGCTGTCCTCTCGGTACAGAGGGAGGTAAATCTAAGCATGGGCCAGGAAACTAGAAGTATGGGTTTTTCAGGCGAGGTCAGCAGTGAAGGTGGAGGAGGAACAAAAGACCAGCAGGAGGAAGGAAGGAGCAGCGGCTTATGAAGAAGATGGCTGGATGAAGTGAGGTTATTGATTAGGAGTGAAAGTGGTTCTGCAGTTTTGAGTGTGCATGTTTGCATGGTGAGTGGATAGGTAAACTAGTATAGGCAGTGATTGTGCAGCAGATGTTACTGAGTGCAGAGGGCATTTGAGTAGTGGTTTAAAGAGAGGAGAGTAGTATTTGGAGGGAGGAGAGTAGTATTGGGAGGAGGAGAATGGAAGCGGTAGGAGTAAAAGACTAGCGTAGAGGAGGAGTAGTGAAGAAGAGTGCGAGGAGAGGTAACATCAAAGCGTGGAGGCGAGGACAGGACAGTGGCGGCTGGTATGGTAGGACGCAGCGCTGTATTGTTTGCAGGGAAAAGAAGATGAACTGTTTGCTGAATAGTGAAAAGGTAAATCTCTCTGTTTTGCTAAAGGCTTCTGCCTTCTGCACAGAGCCATAACGTGGTGGCCATTAGCATGGAGTGTAATGCTTGGCAGGTGCATGTCCCACTGCAAGAATTTTACGTTTGCTTTTAAACATGGAGCGCTGTGTTTTGGTGCTAGTGTACTGGGCTTTTCTATTAAGAGGCCGGTAGGCGTCAGGTGTCTTGGAACGTTGACACTCTTTACTTACGTAAAACTTGCAAGTTACAGTGCCGTCTGATTGAGCTCACCCAGTTAAGCCCCCCCATTTCATGATCTTTCACAAAAAATTATCTTTGTTAGATTTGGTTTGATTAATCATTTTTGACGTTAGATCCACTACAGAACAGGACTTTTAAGCAATTCTTTAGTGTGGGGCAGGGGGCTAAGCCATAGCTAGCAATCCTCAATCAAATAATGGACCAAAATGTATGTCGCTTGTTAGATATTCGTTGGATCCGGTATGATCAACCATTTTCCATGTTAGATCTGCTACAGAACAGGAGTTATAGACAATTATTTAGAGGAGGCTAAGCTAGTAACCCCCCCTTCAATCAAAAATAGTACAAAAACAGATGTCATTTGTTAGGGTTTCGTTAGATCCGGTGTGATCAATCATTTTCAACGTTTGATTCCTTACAGAACAGGAGTTATAAGCAATTATTTAAAGGGGGCTAACCCGTAGCCAGCCCCCTCAATCAAAAAATTAACCAAAATGTATGTAATTTGTTAGATATTCGTTAGATCCGGATTCAACAATTTTCCACGTTTGATCTGCTACAGAAAAGGAGTTATAGGAAATTGTTTAGAGGGGGCGCTAATCCGTAGTAAGCTAGTCACCCCCCTTAATCAAAAATAGTACAAAAGGAACAAGTTACTTACCTGTAACTGTTGTTCTCCAGAATAGGTCTGGCATGGATTCACATGCTCATGAATATTCCCTGTCGTCATGCTGGGAATCCTCGGTAAAGAAAAAATCAGTTTCAGTTTAGTTTCTGAACTGTCTTTCTACTATTAAACAATCACTGGTCTCTGGGTCATGCTGCCCCCAGCCAATGACTGCCCTCTACCTAAGCCCCTCCTCTGGCAGCCATCTTCAAATTTGGTAGCACGTAAAGTGGCAGTAGGACCAAGAGAAGAGCCGCAGAGGGGTAGGAGGGAGGGTTAGCATGTGAATCCATGCCAGGCACATGCTGGAGAACAACAGTTACATGTAAGTAACTTGTTCCTTCTCCAGCATGGGGTCTGGCATGGATTCACATGCTCATGAATACAAGAATACATAGCAGTACACACATGCACAACCACGGGAGGTGGCAAGGCTCAACATTAACCATTACAACAACTCAACATTAAGCATCTCTTACCTCCTCACCAGGCTCACCTTCAAGCGAACAGGTTGCGCGGCACTGCCTGGCCGACTCTGGACTCCTCCCTGGAATCTCGGTCGACGCAGTAGAATCTCGTGAAGGTGTGCGTCGACCTCCACGTAGCAGCCCTGCAGATGTCGAGCAGGGGCACACCAGATAGGAATGCCGTAGTAGCAGCGATCACTCTGGTCGAATGGGCTCTCGGACGGCCGGGCAACAGTCGGTTCGCCAACCGGTGACAGTGCATGATGCAGCCAGAGAGCCATCTGGAAATGGAAGCCTTCGAGAGGGCCTTCCCTTGGTTCACAGGGCCAAAGTTCACAAACAGCTGTAATGTCTTTCGAAAACTCTTCATGCGGTCCACGTAGAACTTCAGCGCTCTAACCACATCCAGAGAGTGCAAAGTCCTCTCAGCCGGCGACGAAGGTGATGGGAAGAAAACGGGTAACACCAAGGGCTCGTTGAGATGGAAGTCCGACGGCACCTTGGGCATGAAGGAGGGGTGCGTTCTCAACACTACCCTAGTCTCGTGGAATGCCATATATGGAGGCTTACAGGGGAGGGCCTGGATCTCTCCCACTCGTCGTGCAGAGGTGATGGCCACAAAAAAAGCTGTCTTCAAGGATACGAACTTCAGCGGCGCCGAATGCAAGGGCTCGAATGGCGGACCCATGAGCCTGGTCAGCACTACGTTGAGCTCCCACGCCAGGGCCGGGTCCTTCACAGTCGGGAACAAGCAGAACAGTCAGTTCATGAACTCCTTCACCAGGCGATGAGACCACAGCGACGACCGCCCCGGAGTTCTGGTGTAGCGGGAGATAGCTGCCAGATGGATTTTCATGGAGGCATGTGCTGGCACCACCTTGGCCAGCGACAGCAAGTACGACAGCACTTGAGGGGCCGTGATCCATAGAGGGTTGATCTTCTGTGCACGGCACTAGACAGTGAAACTCTTCCACTTATGTCCATAGCACTTAAGAGTCGAGGAACCCCTGACCTTTGCAAGAACCTCCTTGCAGTCTGCCGGGATGTCGTAGCCTCGGAACCCTAGTGCTGCAGGAGCCAGGCCTGCAGGTTCAGCGATCCCGGGTCGTGGTGTAGGATGGCGCCCCCTTCCCTGGCGAGAAGATCCGCATCCGTTGACAGTTTGACTGGGGGAGACGCTGACATGTCCAGGAGGTCCGGGAACCATATCTGTCTCAACCACGCCGGTGCAACTAGGATCATCCTGCACCGGGACCGTCTGAGTTGCATGATCAGTCGCAGAAGTAAAGGCAACGGTGGGAACGCATACAGGAACAAGCCATCCCAGGGGAAGGAGAAGGCATCGCCCATGCTCCCCAGCTGGGGAAACCTGCTGGTGAACCTCCAGCACTTGGTGTTCATCGCCGTTGTGAACAGATCGATCTGAGGATTGCCCCACCATCGGAAGAGGAGATCCACTTGATCCTGCTAAAGTTCCCAATCGCGGCAAGAGCGCAGCTCCCTGCTGAGTGAGTCGGTGACAGTGTTTTTTCACTCCTGCCAGATGAAAAGGTACCAGGAACATCCCCTGGGCGACGGCTCAGTGCCACAGATCCTGCGCTTCCTTGGATAGGGCTGGGGATCTGGTACCTCCATGCTTCTGGATGTACAACATCGTGGTGGTGTTGTCAGTGAAGACCCATACCACTTTGCCCTTGAGGGACGGAAGGAAAGGCCTGAGGGCCCAGAACAGGGCACAGAGCTCCAGGACGTTGATGTGCAGGGACCTCTCCTCCAGGAGCCAAAGGCCTCTTGCGTGGAAATCTCTGGTGTGTGCTCCCCATCCCTCCAGGGAGGCATCCGTCGTCACTGTCTCCTGGTGCGCTGGGGTCTGGAAGTCCATGCCTACCTCGAGATGCGTGCAGATGCCCCACCACCGGATCGCTTGACGGAAAGTCTTGTTGAGTTGGATCTTGTCTTCGAAGCTTCCCGTCGCTTGCATCCAACAGGCTTCGAGGAATTCAGGCAGTGGCCACATCCGCAACCTGCACAGACGCACGAGGTAGATGCATGATGACATCATTCCGAGCAGGGACTTGATGGACCTCACCCTGGCCACTTCCATGATCAACAGCCATTGTACTGTGCCTAGGATGGACCTCGTCCTTTTCTCCGACGGCGAGGCCAACTGTGCCACTGTGTCGAGTCTGGCTCCCAGGAACAGGGCTTCCTGGGACTTCGCAAAGTTGATCGAGAATCCCAACTCCGTGAGCAGATGGATGGTCTTCGCTGTGTGGTCGACGGCGAGTTCTCTTGACTTTGCTCGGATGAGCCAATCGTCCAGGTAGGGGTATATGTGGATCCCCTGCAGGCACAGCCGTGCCGCTACAGGTACCAGGCACTTGGTAAAGACCCTTGGCGCCGACTTCAACCTGAAGAGCAGGGCCTTGAACTGGCAGTGCCGCCCTTGGATCACGAACCGTAGGAACTTTCAATGTCCTTTGTGTATGGGGATGTGGATGTAGGCATCCTCCAGTTGTCCCAGCACGTGCTGAAGGGTAACCATCCGGAAACTTCTGTGCTATAATGTATTTGTTGAGGTGTTGAAGGTCCAGGAAGGGCAGCCAGCCGCCGGTCTTCTTTCGGACGAGGAAGGACCGCTAGTATACTCCGGAGCCCCAGAGCCTCTTTGGGACGGGTTCTATCGCACCCTTTCTCAGCATGGCTCGTACCTCCAGAAGAAGCTGTGGAACGTGGTTTTCTTTCCTGGCCACAGGTGGGAAACGGGGGCACTTCCTTTGGAACTCCAGAGTGCGCCCGTGGGCCAGGGCATCCAGCACCCAACGGTCAATGGAGAAGGACTCCCACACGCTGACGAAGTTCGCCAGCCGGCCTCCCACCGGGGTGCTTAGGTGGGGGCCCGATGACACGGCCGTTCAGTCCTGTTTCGCCGAGGCCTTGCCACCCTGGGATCCTTGGCGACAACGACTGTATCCACTGGCCTTGTTGCGGCCTCTGTAAGCTTCCTGCGACGAGGAACGGGTAGCTTGTCAGTATGACGATGAACTGCTGCCACATCCGTTGTAGGCAACTTGGGATTTGCGTCCGGATGTCTGAAAGGATGTCCATCGTTGATGGAGAGTGCCTAAAGCATGGGCCGTCTCGGTGTCTGCTTTGATGGCCTGCAGACTCTCATCAACCGCTTTCCCGAAAAGGTTGTTTCCGTCGAAGGACATGTCCAGTACCCTGGTCTGCACGTCCTGACGGAAGTCGGTGGCCCTGAGCCAACCGCGCCGGCGCAGGCAAATGCTGTTGCCCATCTGGCGAAATCCGGTATCAGCGATGTCCGTCGCTACAGTGATGGCGTGACCCAACGCCACCTCGCCTTCTTGCAGGATTTCCAGGGCTTCCCCCATCTTGTCGTCCGTGAGGAAGTCTAGGATAGGGGTGATCTTGAACCACAGCTCCCTATCATAGTGTGCCATGATCGCGAGGGCGTTGGCTGCTTTGATGGTCGTCGCTCCCAATGAGATTACTCGATGTCGCATAACATCTAGCTTCTTTCCCTCGCTGTCCGGCCGGTAAGTAGAGGTTGACGGCGTCGCCCCTGCCGCCTTCTTCTTGGCTGCCGCGGAGACCGTGGAATCTGGGGTCGGTTGCGCCCTGAGGCACATAGAAGCGGAGTCCGGGACCGGTCTATCTTGGCAGGGGCCGTGGACGGGTTCTTCAAAAGGGGCAGTCCTTCGTCTCCCATATGTCGTCCAATAGCGGGACTCAGAGTACCGTCTTCCTCTTGGCTTCCCGCCATTGGTAAAGAAATCCCTCTTTCTTCTGTTCCCCGGGGCACAGCTGGAAAAGCTCTGACACCCTGGCGATCAAGGCATGAAAGGAGCCAATTTCGTTGGGGGAAGAAGCCCGGGGGGGGGGGGTGACGGGAGATCCATTTCGTCGTCGCCACTGTCGTCAGTCCCCGTCGTCTCCGTCTCGTCCCTTGGCAGAGGGGGTGGGGGTGAAGGCTGGTAGGGAGGAGGAGGATGGCTTTTTTGGCGGACTCCCCGACGGTCCAGGCGGCGCTGGATCGTCCGTTGGGGGTAAGGGCAACCATGTCTTTATCTCCGTAGACAGGGTCTGCAAAGCCATCAAGATTGCTCCTGAGTTGTCCTGTGGCGTAGGCATTGATTGCGATGGGAGCGTCGGCTGGGGAGTGGGTTCCTCCGTGTCCTCCAAGGCCCGTGGCTCCTCATCGGCTCCACCGTCGCTCTATACGTCCGCCTCGTCGGGATCCTGCCCGTAGGTCCTGGCCTCCGCGAACTTCTTGTCCAGGATAGCTTTGATGCCAGCCAGCTCATCCTCGGAGGAGGTATGCAAGTCTGTTAGGGCTACCGTGCCCCCCCTCTTTCTCGACCCGGGGTTTCATGGGGGTCTTCTCGATAGGGAGGAAAGATGATTCCTTCTGGGGTGGCAGGGAAACTCTAGGCCCGGAGATCGTCTCCACTGGGGTAGCCTACGCCGGCGTCACCAGGGCCGCCACGACTCCTTCAATCGAGGCCTTAGCCGGGTGAATTAGGGCCTTCATGACCTTGGGTGCGTCTGAGGCCTTCACCTTAGGGGGAGGGTCACCGCCTCGCACCCCCCTGGCTTTCTCCATCGGGATCGACCGGGGCTTCTCCCAAAGCTTACCGGGGTTCTCGGACATCCTTTTCACCGAGCCAGAGCGTTGGCTCGTGGATGATGGCGTCAGTGACATCGCGCCCTGCCTGGCAGCCGAGGAGCCCGAACCAACGGCGCTCCTGGTGCCCACGGACTCGCAGTGCTTTGCCTTTTGTTGGGCCCCCATCGCCGGAGCGCCCTGAAAGGCTGGGACTTGTTCTTCTCACCTGCTACTGGGCTCTTTGCCTCCAGCCAGTCAGCGAGTCGTTTACCACGGTCCTTCATGGTCCGGACGGACATGTTCTTGCAAAACGCACTGTCTTCCTCCACATGCGACTTGTCAGCGTGTAAGCAGTAGAGGAACTGGGAGTGTTCGTCCTCCTTAAAGACGTTCTGAAGTCCAAATCCTGGGCAGTTGCTGAACAGTTTGGATCCAGTAGGCGTCAAATCTCCTTTGTCCTGGGCCATGTGCAATGGGGTAGGCCTCAAGGGTCTTTTGGAATCCTCCAAGAAGTTTAATTTGATGAAAATCTGCCCTTGAGGGGCGGAGAAATTTCCAAAACGGGTCCCTGGTGATCGGAAGAAGAATCAGTGGAGCTTGAGGCTCGAATTGACCGAAAAAATAACAGTAAACTTTTCGACAAAACGCAATACGCAGTAAAAGCTCGAGAGCACAGCACGAGGACTCCCAACACTTGAACGTGCGGTAAAAATCTGAAGATAGCTGCCAGATGGATTTTCATGGAGGCATGTGCTGGCACCACCTTGGCCAGCGACAGCAAGTACGACAGCACTTGAGGGGCCGTGATCCATAGAGGGTTGATCTTCTGTGCACGGCACTAGACAGAGAAACTCTTCCACTTATGTCCATAGCACTTAAGAGTCGAGGAACCCCTGACCTTTGCAAGCACCTCCTTGCAGTCTGCCGGGATGTTGTAGCCTCGGAACCCTAGTGCTGCAGGAGCCAGGCCTGCAGGTTCAGCGATCCCGGGTCGTGGTGTAGGATGGCGCCCCCTTCCCTGGCGAGAAGATCCGCATCCGTTGACAGTTTGACTGGGGGAGACGCTGACATGTCCAGAAGGTCCGGGAACCATATCTGTCTCAGCCACGCCGGTGCAACTAGGATCATCCTGCACCGGGACCGTCTGAGTTGCATGATCAGTCGCAGAAGTAAAGGCAACGGTGGGAACGCATACAGGAACAAGCCATCCCAGGGGAAGGAGAATGCATCGCCCATGCTCCCCGGCTGGGGAAACCTGCTGGTGAACCTCCAGCACTTGGTATTCATCGCCGTTGTGAACAGATCGATCTGAGGATTGCCCCACCATCGGAAGAGGAGATCCACTTGATCCTGCTAAAGTTCCCAATCGCGGCAAGAGCGCAGCTCCCTGCTGAGTGAGTCGGTGACAGTGTTTTTTCACTCCTGCCAGATGAAAAGGTACCATGAACATCCCCTGGGCGACGGCTCAGTGCCACAGATCCTGCGCTTCCTTGGATAGGGCTGGGGATCTGGTACCTCCATGCTTCTGGATGTACAACAAAAATCTGAAGATGGCTGCCAGAGAAGGGGCTTAGGTAGAGGGCAGTCATTGGCTGGGGGCAGTATGACCCAGAGACCAGTGATTGGTTAATAGTAGAAAGACAGTTCAGAAATGAAACTGCAACAGATTTTTTCTTTACCGAGGATTCCCAGCCTGACGACGGGGAATATTCACGAGCATGTGAATCCATGCCAGACCCCATGCTGGATTTTTGTTAGATCCGGTATGATCAACCATTTTCAACGTTAGATTTGTTACAGAACAGGAGTTATAAGCAATTATTTAGAGGGGGCTGTTGTGTCTTGACTGTCGTGTAGTCAGAAGAGTCCTCTGTCCACAAGTGCCGCACAGAGAGAGTCCAAATCACTCTCTGTACAACCTTTGAGGCCACAGGTGGGAGATGATCTTCCGGAACCGCGGACCTCTGGGAACCCCGAACCACTGTAAAGAAAGCACCAGTTAAGTATCAAGCCCAGACAGCAATAACAAACCAGACAACAAACAAGTGGAACGGTCTTACCAAGTAGTGACAGTGGTGATTCTTCTGAACCTATAGGGGTTCCGGGACCCAGCAGGGCTTCTTTCCCAGCACGGGGCAGTAAGCCCAGTAGATCGGGCGGTGGTGCGTGTGCAGGGTCCACCTGATGCCAAAGTCCGGACAAGGAAACCAAGAAAACGTAGTACCAAAGGGATTAAGCAAGTAGTAGTCTAGAAAGCAGTCCGTGATTCGTAACAAGAAATCCAATAAACCAAAAGCCAGAAGCCAGGGGAATCCAATAGCAGTCCTTAATCCAATCCGGGGTCAGTTTCCAAGCAATCCAAATGTGAGTTATCGAAGCGCCGAACAGTGTCCAGGTAAACAGCTGTGAAGCATTGAGTTGAGTGTTCCGATGCAGCTGTTTAAATACCGGCACTGCATATTACTTTCCGGTCACGTGACCTGCGACCGCATCACGTGAACGTGCCTTAGTAACACGTGAGCGGGAGGGTTGGTCACGTGACGCGGAAATGGGGCGTGAAGCCGGTCTCGCAATCGCCAAGGAACACGCCAATGGAGCAGGCGTCTCCGCGAGTGGGCAGCAAGTTGAAACACACGCATTGGCACATGGGGATTCGGGGAGAGCACACCTGAGTCCCGGAACCGGGCAAGAGGACGGGCGGAGTGGAGGTACGGGAAGGGGCATTGGGGACAATGGGAACACTGAGGGGTGAGTGCGTGACAGAGCCCCCCACCCAAAGGCCCACGACCCCGTGGGCATGAAGGATTGTCCCTATGGAAACGGGCCACTAGGCGGGGAGCACGAACATCAACAGCAGGGACCCAGGACCTCTCCTCTGGCCCATACCCAGACCAATCCACAAGATACTGAAGATGACCCCTACAGACACGGGAACCCAAGATACCGGAGATTTCGATCACATCCGGGGAGGTCAGAGACACCGGGGCAACAGGGGCACAAAGTCGTGTAGGAGCGGGACAGGGCTTGAGCAGGGAAACATGGAAAACCGGGTGAACCCGCCAAAACCCGGGAGTGCAAGACGATAGGCCATTGGGTTGATCACCTGAGTCACTACATAGGGCCCCACAAAGCGAGGCAAGAGCTTGCGGCAACCCACCAGCCGTAAGTGACGAGTCGATAACCAGACGCGGGACCCCACTGAATATAACGGGGCCATCACCCGTTTCCTATCTGCCTTCATGGACGCCTGAGCCTCGAGGAAATGAGTCGAGGTCTGGGCGTGGATGGAGGACAGGTCCCTAACACAAGCAGTGGCAGCTGGGTTGACAGAGGAGGGCAGGTCAGGGATGGGCAAGACACAGGGGTACTGACCATACAGAACATAGAAGGGGGAGAAACCAGTGGAGGAGTGTACATGATTGTTATATGCGAATTCCACGAGATGCACCACTCGCAATCAGGATGTCTGCTGCTGCAGGGTTAGGCAGCGTAAATACTGCTCCAAGGTTTGATTGAGCCTCTCGGTCTGGCCATCCGTCTCGGGGTCATATGCTGAGGAGAAGCGAACGTCAATACCAAGTAGCTTGGTCAAGGCACGCCAAAAGCGTGACGTAAATTGAGAACCCCAATCCGAGACGAGAACCAAAGGTAGCCCGAAGAGACAGAATATGCCCTCAAAGAACAATCTAGCAAGTGCAGGAGCGGAGGGGATACCCTTGCAGAGAATGAAGCGAGGCATCTTGGAAAAGGAATCAATGACCACCCACAAAGTATCGAAACCCTGGACCCGGGGTAAATCGGTGATGAAATCCATGGTTAAAGTGTACCAGGGTCTGGGAGGGATGGGCAAAGGAAGCAGGAGACCCACAGGACGACCCCTACGATGTTTACATTGTGCGCAGACTGCACAGGTGTTGACGTAACACTCCACGTCCCAATTCATGGACGGCCACCAGCACCATAGTTTTAGCAACACCAACATGCGTTTCTGGCCGGGGTGTCCGTGAACAGGGGCGTCGTGGGACCACTCTAGGGCCATGTTGCGGGTATCTGTAGTGGGCAGGAATAGGCGATCAGAGACGCAGGGCAGTCCGTCAAGAATCACGGGGTACCATTCGGACAACTGGATGATGGCGTCAGTGACTTTGCGCCCTGCCTGGCAGCCGAGGAGCCCGAACCAACGGCGCTCCTGGTGCCCGTGGACTCGCAGTGCTTTGCCTTTTGTTGGGCCCCCGTCGCCGGAGCGCCCTCAAAGGCTCGGACTTGTTCTTCTCACCTGCTGCTGTGCTCTTCGCCTCCAGCCAGTCAGCGAGTCGTTTACGACGGTCCTTCATGGTCCGGACGGACATGTTCTTGCAGAACGCACTGTCTGCCTCCACATGCGACTTGTTGGCGTGTAAGCAGTAGAGGCACCGGGAGTGTTCGTCCTCCTTAAAGACGTTCTGCAGTCCACATCCTGGGCAGTTGCTGAATAGTTTGGATCAAGTAGGCGTCAAATCTCCTTTGTCCTGGGCCATGTGCAATGGGGTAGGCCTCAAAGGTCTTCTGGAATCCTCCAAGAAGTTTAATTTGATGAAGATCTGCCCTTGAGGGGCGGAGAAATTTCCAAAACGGGTCCCTGTTGATCGGAAGAAGAATCAGTGGAGCTTGAGGCTCGAATTGACCGAAAAAATAACAGTAAACTTTTCGACAAAACGCAATACGCAGTAAAAGCTCGAGAGCTACAGCACGAGGACTCCCAACACTTGAACGTGCGGTAAAAATCTGAAGATGGCTGCGAGAGAAGGGGCTTAGGTAGAGGGCAGTCATTGGCTGGGGGCAGTATGACCCAGAAACCAGTGATTGGTTAATAGTAGAAAGACAGTTCAGAAATGAAACTGCAACTGATTTTTTCTTTACCAAGAATTCCCAGCCTGATGACGGGGGAATATTCATGAACAATGTGAATCCATGCCAGACCCCATGCTGGAGAAACAGATGTAATTTCTTAGATTTTCGTTAGATCCGGTATGATCAACCATTTTCATTGTTATATTTGTTACAGAACAGGAGTTATAAGCAATTATTTAGAGGGGGCTGTTGTGTCTTGACTGTTGTGTTGTCAGAAGAGTCCTCTGTCCACAAATGCCGCACAGAGAGAGTCCAAATCACTCTCTGTACAACCTTTGAGGCCACAAGTGGGAGATGATCTTCCGGAACCGCGGACCTCTGGGAACCCCGAACCACTGTAAAGAAAGCACCGGTTAAGTATCAAGCCCAGACAGCAATAACAAACCAGACAACAAACAAGTGGAACGGTCTTACCAAGTAGTGACAGTGGTGATTCTTCTGAACCTATAGGGGTTCCGGGACCCACCAGGGCTTCTTTCCCAGCACGGGGCAGTAAGCCCAGTAGATCGGGTGGCGGTGCGTGTGCCGGGCCCACCTGATGCCAAAGTCCGGACAAGGAAACCAAGAAAACATAGTACCAAAGGGATTAAGCAAGTAGTAGTCCAGAAAGCAGTCCGTGATTCGTAACAAGAAATCCAATAAACCAGATGCCAGAAGTCAGGGGAATCCAATAGCAGTCCTTAATCCAATCCGGGGTCAGTTTCCAAGAAATCCAAATGTGAGTAATCGAAGCGCCGAACAGTGTCCAGGTAAACAGCTGTGAAGCATTGAGTGTTCCGATGCGGCTGTTTAAATACCGGCGCGCATGTTACTTTCCGGTCACGTGACCCGCAACCGCATCACGTGAACGTGCCTTAGTAACACGTGAGCGGGAGGCGTTGGTCACATGACGCGGAAGTGGGGCGTGAAGCCGGTCTCGCAATCGCCAAGGAACACACCAGTGGAGCAGGCGTCTCCGCGAGTGGGCAGCAAGTTGAAACACACGCATTGGCACATAGGGATTCGGGGAGAGCACACGTGAGTCCCGGAACCGGGCAAGAGGACGGGGCAGAGTGGAGGTACGGGGACGGGCATTGGGGACACTGGGAACACTGAGGGTAAGTGCGTGACAGAGCCCCCACCCAAAGGCCCACGACCCCGTGGGCATGAAGGATTGTCCCTTTGGAAACGGGTCACCAGGCGGGGAGCACGAACATCAACAGCAGGGACCCAGGACCTCTCCTCCGGCCCATACCCAGACAAATCCACAAGATCCTGAAGACGACCCCTACAGACACGGGAACCCAAGATACCAGAGATTTCGAACACATCCGTCAGGTCAGAAATACCGGGGCCACAGGGGCACAAAGTCGTGTAGGAGCGGGACAGGGCTTGAGCAGGGAAACATGGAAAACCGGGTGAACCCGCCAAAACCCCGGGAGTGCAAGACGATAGGCCATTGGGTTGATCACCTGGGTCACTACATAGGGCCCCACAAAGCGAGGCAAGAGCTTGCGGCAACCCACCAGCCGTAAGTGACGAGTCGATAACCAGACGCGGGACCCCACTGAATATAACGGGGCCATCACCCGTTTCCTATCCGCCTGCCCCTTCATGGACGCCTGAGCCTCGAGGAGATGATTCGAGGTCTTGGCGTGGATGGAGGACAGGTCCCTAACACAAGCAGTGGCAGCTGGGTTGACAGAGGAGGGCAGGTCAGGGATGGGCAAGACACAGGGGTGCTGACCATACAGAACATAGAAGAGGGAGACCCCAGTGGAGGACTGTACAGCATTGTTATATGCGAATTCCGCGAGATGCAGCACTCGCAACCAGGATGTCTGCTGCTGCAGGGTTAGGCAGCGTAAATACTGCTCTGAGGTTTGATTGAGCCTCTCGGTCTGGCCATCCGTCTCTGGGTGATAAGCTGAGGAGATGTCATGACCACAGAGTTTCCCCTTAGATGTGCCCTCAAGAAGTCTTGGTTGGCGGCTTACCATTCCTGGTCAAAGAGTTGGAAAGGCAGTGTGAGCTGTTTATGTTAAGCACTTCCTCATCATTCAATATGGCCGCCAGGTTACCTTCCCTGAATGCTGCAGTATGGTCTAGTAGTTGGTGCTCTGGGAGTACTTAAGCCCCTCCCCATTGTTGTGCTGCGCTTCGCGTCGTCTCTGCAGATAGCAGTGAACACTTACCGCGGTCCGTTTCTGACTAAAATTCCACAGACACTAATTTCACAGAAATATTCCCCTTAGTGCTTCCCCGCTCTGTTGCTTGTGTCCATTCACTGTATCCTCGTAGCCTTTGTTTTGTAGTACTATTCCTGTCATTCCTGTTACCTTTCGCCAGTTAGGAACTCTGGTGTTTCAGTTAGCGAGCAGCTGAGAGAAGCTATCTCCTCCGCACGCAACATACCACAAGTACCAGTATTCAGCGAAAGTGTCGTGAATGTTTTGAATAACCCTTCGCGAATGAGCGCTTCGAGCTTCCTCATGTGCTCCGCTCCGTTTCTAGTAAACACGCCTTTGTTAGAGTGTTTTTGATGTTCGTGCGTGTGAGGGAATTACAGTTTTGATTCTCCTCACATGCGCTCGTGTTTTTGAATTAATTGCTTTGCAAGAGCGTTTTGAAGTTTGCGCGTGTGAGGGAATCACAGTATTGGTTCTCCTCACATGCGCTTGCAATTTTGAATAAACTGCCTGCACACGTGTTCTGAAGTTCGTGTGTGTGAGGGAGTTTCCATTAGCAATAAATGGAGGCACCCCAATCTTCATTGACCATGGTTAGCCTTCGAATTAAGCCATGGTATAGCAGAGTTTAAGCTTTGATAAAGAGAGCGCATTGGTACTTGTTTACAGTGTCTTTTCAGTTGCATATTGTGTGAGAAAGAATGCACTTCCATTGTGTTAGGTTGCACTTAGGTATTTAGATTAGTTATCTGCAGTTGTGGTATCATCTTCATTTTTGGAGAGAGCACATTGAAACATTATACACTGCAGGTTCATCCATCCCAATTTCCTTTAATTCTATTTACAGTGCATTAGTCCGTGTTTAAGGGGAGGGTTTAGTAGTCACACATTGTGCTCCATTCACAGTAGGCAATTCTTTACCCTTGCCAGTCAAACTGTTCCTTTCTTCAGGACATGCGCCCCTGCGCTGAAGCAGGATGGAGAGTCCATCATAACTCTAACTGAGGTGAGGAGGGCATACCTAGTTAAGGGAAAAGTTCTACTCTAAGGCAATTAGCATAAAGGTGATCACTGACAACCCCTTGTATATTCCTTAGATTCCAGTTTTCCATAGAGGAACAGTGTTGTGGTGAGAGAGCAACGTTCTCAGAGAAGAGTCATAGTTTATTCAGGAGTGGTGTTCCCGCAGAGCACAAGGTAAGCGTTGCAGAACGCAAAGCCATACAGAAAAGTGCTCTGCCGGGACATCATGGGAACTCCTGAGATGGACCAGTTGACCCAACTTCTGGGAGAACTCAGGGCCCAAGTCCATGCAGCTCGGTCTGAAACTAGTGCCCTTAGAAGGGAATTAGGGGTGAATAGAGAGCGGACAGATGAATTGGCTTGTCAACTGTTACAGAATCAAGCGGGACAGGTGCCGTTACCCCAAGGTAATCCCCAGGCTCCCTCCTCTACTTTGCCCCCGGTTCCGAACCAAGTGGTCATTCCAGGGAATATTCCTTTAGCACCTCCAGAGCGTTTTACAGGGGACCCAAAAAGGTTTGCAGTGTTCTTAAATCAATGCAGGCTGCATTTTTGTGCAGACCTGGAGTGTTTCCCACTAACCAATCAAAAGTTGCATTTGTATTGTTTTACCTGGGTGGATGTGCGGCAGATTGGTCCATTCCTCTGGTTAATAGGGATGATCCTGTGTTGCAGAACTTTGCAGAATTTCAACGAGAGTTACAAAAACTATTTGCTCGTCACACTCAAGGACAGGCGTTGGACAATGAGTTGCTGTCACTTAAGCAGGGAAATCAGGAGTTGCTTGCGTATGTGGCTACATCTAATAGACTGGTGGCAGAAACTAATTGGCCCTCGGAAAAGAGAACATTATTCTATCGCGGTTTGCGCAGTGAGTTGAAAGACGTTTTGGCTCAAGTTGTGAATCCGCCTGAAGGTATCACGGAATTCATTGACCTCACTATACAATTGGATCATCGTTTACAGGACCGAAGAACTGATAGCGCTCGTCAGGACAACCGAGCCTTTGTGGTTCGTTCAAGGGAAACGCTGTTGAAATCAGGAACAGATTCTCATCCAGAACCTATTCAATTAGGTGGAATTCGAGGTCCTATCTCCCAAGTAAAGAGAGAGAAAAGACGTCAACTACAGTTGTGTCTATACAGTGGCAAGGCCGGTCACTTTTTGAAAGATTGCCCAGATAAACCTGCTAGGAAACCTTTGGGAGGAGTTAACCAGGACAAGAAGGATCAGAAGGCGGAAAACTCCAGTGCCCGACAAGTTTAGAGGTCAGATTGTCGAGCATGGAAAGGGTTGCAGTGACCTCACACTTCCGTATTTCCTATTGTCCTTTTTAGTCAAGAGACTCCCACTAAAAGGCATGCATTGACTGCATACATTGACTGTGGGGCAATTGGCAATTACATGGATGTACATCTGGCAAGCAGATTGGGTCTCTCTTTCAGGGAAATGTTAGAAGCCGAGAATGTCTCCGGGGTGGATGGCACTCCATTGGTGTCAGGTCCCGTAACACAGTGCACTAACACTCTCATTATGCATTGCCAGGAAGGACACAGGGAGAGGATCTCTTTTGACCTGATTCAAGCCCCGCAATTCCAGATCATTTTGGGAATGACTTGGTTGGAGAAGCATAACCCCTTAATTGATTGGTGTTCCCGAACCTTAACATTTGCATCAAGTTGCCAGAGTGTTTGTGCCTCAACAGATGAATCAGCGATAATGTGGCAGCCTAATTCCACTGCGGCAGTCAGCTTAGGTCTTGTAGGCTCGCTACCAGGAGAGTATTGAAAATTTCAGGAAATCTTTCAAGAAGAAAAACAGGCTGAAGTTTTGCCCCCCACACAGACCTTATGATTGTCAAATTGATATCACTTCGGGAGCTCAACTTCCGTGCAGTAGAATTTATGCGCTCACTGAAAAAGAAAATGTCCATTTAAGGTCCTATCTGGATCAGTATCTGGCTAATGGGTTTATCAGGCCATCCAAGTCACCGGCGGCCTCTCCACTCTTTTTTGTGCCAAAGAAAGAAGGTGAATTGAGGACCTGCATAGATTACCGAGCACTGAATCAAATCACAGTGAAGAATCTTTATCCACTTCCCCTCATTTCAACCTTGCTGGATCAGGTGAAACAGGCACGGATATTTACCAAGCTGGACCTCCGAGGGGCCTATCATCTTATTCGAATTTAGAAAGGAGACGAGTGGAAAACCGCTTTTCGAACACGGTTTGGGCTTTTCGAATACCAAGTAATGCCCTTTGGGCTTTGCAATGCTCCAGCGGCTTTTCAGTCCTTCATGAATGACATCTTCAGAGAATTGTTGGATATCTGTGTGGTCGTCTGTTTAGACGACATTCTAATCTTCTCTGCAAATCCTTCGGATCATGTAAAGCATGTGACTTCTGTACTTCAGACACTCAAGGACAACTCTCTCTATGTCAAGCTAGAGAAATGTCATTTTCATGTTCCTGAAGTGGAGTTTTTGGGATTCATTCTGTCTGCACACGGAATCAAGATGGATAACTGGAAGGTTGATGCCATTCTTACCTGGCCAGCACCCACTTCTGTCAAGGGAATTCAAAGTTTTCGTGGATTCGCAAATTTTTACCAGCGATTCATCTCTGATTTTTCACGTTTGGTTCATCCCATCACATCATTGCTTAGAAAAAACAGAAAATTTGATTGGACTAAAGAGGCAGACCAGGCCTTCCAGAAATTAAAAGAGCGATTTACAGCTGCACCCGTTCTCCAACATCCGCGACCTGATCTACCTTTTGTGGTGGAGACGGATGCTTCCAATGTAGACATGGGAGCGGTTTTGTCTCAGCGCAACCCCGACTCCCAAGAACTGCACCCAGTGGCCTTTTGGTCTAAAAAATTCTCCCCTGCAGAATTGAATTACACATTTACTGATAAAGAGTTATTGGCAATCAAATGTGCGCTTAAAGAATGGAGACATCACCTGCTCGGAGCAAGACACACTGTAACCATCTTCACCGACCATCGAAACTTGCAATATCTGCGCTCTGCAAAGGCTCAATCCTCTAGACAGTTACGATGGGCCCTCTTTTTTGCAGAATATGACTTTGTCATTACCTTCAGACCAGGGGTGCGGAATGGAAAGGCAGATGCCCTATCCCGTATCGGATTAGGGGAAGAAGCTTATGTGCCTGTGAATCCTGTGGAAATAATTTACGGGGAGAAGGTACTCGGCGTGATAGATACTACAGATTCGACCTTTGAAGAACTGAGAAATGAGATTAGAACCAGCATCTGTAAGGAGGAATTGATGAAATGGGAGTCAAAAGGAGAATGTTTTTCAGTACAGGATGATTTACCCTTCTATCAGGAACGTTTGTACCTGCCCACACCCCACCTACAAGCACATGTGGTTGCTAACTATCATGGAGCCCTATTGGAAGGTCATCCGGGAATCACTAAAACCTTGGAAAGATTGAAGAGATCCTACTGGTGGCCTACTTGGCATAAAGATGTCATTCAATTTCTGAAAACATGTGGTAATTGCCCCCAAAATAAAACTCAAAAAAGAAAACCTGCTGGCCTTCTCCTACCATTGAGTGTGCCACCTGCTCCTTGGCATACTATTTCCATGGACTTCATTACGGATTTACCTAATTGTGCAGGGTTTTACACCATCCTGGTGGTGGTGGATTTATTTTCAAAGATGGCACATTTTGTAGCCTTGAAAGGATTACCTACAGCATCAATCTTGGCAAAAACCTTTTTGGAAAACATAGTTAAGCTGCATGGCTTTTCTTCAGTGGTAATCTCAGATCGGGGAAACAAAATTGACTCTAAATTTTGGAAGAAATGCTGTGAATTGGCAAAGATAGATGTGCGCTTGTCCACCAGCCATCATCCACAGACTGATGGCCAAATGGAGAGAACTAATCAAACCCTGGAACAGTATCTCAGATGTATGCTACATCAACTTGAAGACACCTGGCTAAATGTGTTGTGGATTTCTGAATATGCATATAATAATTCTGTCCATGCCTCCGATGGATTGAGTCCTTTTTACACCTTGCATGGCCGACACCCACGCACATCGCCTTTGACCCACCTGAACCATTGGAGATGCCAGCTGTGAAATCTCTGCATGAAAATATTGCTACAGCAGTAGATGAAGCGCGAGAGCAATTGTCCTTGGCAAAAGAGTCTCAAAAGAAGTTTGCGCATAGCAAAAGATGCGATGCTCCAAATTACAAGGTGGGGAGTTTAGTATGGTTGGCCACAAATAATCTGGCCTTAAAAGGGTCTTGAAAGTTCCTTCCACGATTTCTGGGGCCCTTTGCCATTGAAAAAGTAATCAATCCAGTGGCCATTTTCCCTTGCTGACTGTAGCACAGCTTGGGCTTCTCCATGACCATCAAGAAGTCTGGTTTTTGCCATCCCTGTTCACTGATTCGTCGGTGCAGTCTTGGACAATAACCAGGGACAGGCCTTACCACCCAAGGATTGAGTAGCAAACCTCTCCGACCACTGGGAACGATTCCTTCCTCAGCTTTTCATGCAATTGCTAGTTGTTCTGGCCTCCTGCATCCTTGTGGTGCCAGAGGCTCGGCTGTGCATGAGGTCGCTTCAGTGGCTTCTCAGTTGCATGTGGTCTCAATTTCAGGGATGTACCTCAGGTCTTAACACATGTGTCCAAGGACCCTGGTGGTCCCAGGACCTGGTAATGGTGGTCCCAACCGTTTGCTGAGAGTTGTGGTTTTTAACAACCCTGACCCCAACTGACTAGTCATGGATACGTGCCTGAAAGGTTGGTGCACTCGCCTACAGGATCGATGGTCGAGTGGGAACACGACCAGCTCTATGCATGTCCGCCGATCCCTGCCATTCTGTTAATTCGCAGGAGGCTACGCCATTTCGGGTCCACAGTGATCCTGATTGCTTCGAGAACATGGTACCCGAAGGTGCTGGACATGATCATTTGGCACCGCCTGCAGAGAACGGACCTCTCCCACTAGAAAGGTTGAGTCTTGCATCCTAATCTCATTAGCCCAGACCTTTTATGCTTGGCTGCTGAAAGGTTGTGGTATAAGTGGGGTTTTTTAGTGCACGTCCTGGACATGCTCCTCTTTATACCTGTAGATTTGGCTCTGAAGCTCAGTCCTCACCCCCATCAGACAAGGCCCCTCCCCAGATGGTTCTCTCCAGCTCTTAACTCTCCCAAAATGAAAAATCACATCCTTGAACGCAGATGGGGGGGAATGGGACGGGGAGACCCTTCACCACAGAATATCTTCCGCCCAGCACATCAAAGCCTACAGGTCAGAATTGTTGCAAGGTCCAAAAAATCCTTCTACTGGAACAGAATCGCCAATACCCCCAGCACCTGCATGGATCTCCACAAGATAATCTAAGCATTGAAGGCCCCTTTTTGCCATACCCCCCCCCCCAACCCACATCCCACATGCAAGCACTCCGACCACTTCCACAACATAGCCATGGAACGAAAACATAACATTGGGGCTAAAATAACTAAACTCTTGCACTACCCCCTTGCATCCACATCTGGGCTCTCTGACCCACCAGCTGCCCGTCCTTTCTTCTCGATATCACACCCTTCATTTCTAAAGCTACTAGCCCCTTGGCTAGTAGCTAGAAGAAATCTTCTCAACATGCTTGGCAGCATCACAAGATTGATCATTAATACATCCCACATCAAACCCCTGCTCAAAAAACCCACTGTTGACCCCCTTCATTTGGCCAATTACTGACCTTTCTCAACTAAGCGATTCATAGTCCAACTAATTGACCAAACGACCTACACCCAGCTATCCCTTTTCACAGAAACCTACCACCTGTTTAACTATGCCCAATCGAGCTTCAGAAGAACTAAATTGTGCCTAGTCTCCATCTGGGATGATCTCAAAAGAACCTCTGACTCTGCAGTCGCACCACACTAATCTTTCTTGACCTCTTGGCGGCCTTTGACGCCATTGGCCATTGCATCCTCACGGACAGACTCCACTCCCTTGTCCTCAAGGATGCAGTTTTGAAATGGATCTCCTCCTTACTCTCCAGTAGATATTAAATAATATAAATGCCTCCCTTCTTGACTCCACACCCTGTCGCCGACGAGTACCACAAGGTCTCTCTCTCGGCCCCCCTGCTCTTTAACCTCTACCTGAGCCCCCTCTCAGCTATCATCGACTCTTGCGTCCTGTCTTGCTACAACTATGCAGACAACACCCAAATCATCTTCAGGATCCCAAAGGTTCCCTCCACCTCCTCCCCTCGCTTCTTGCCTCACAGAAATCGACCACTGGATAACTGCTAACCATCTCATTCTCAACTCCAAAAAATCTGAAATCATGTTCTGCATGAAGACTGCACTCTACCTCCAACACTTTAAAGAATATTGGATGCACCATGGACACAGATATGACCCTATCACATCAACTCTGTGTAAAAAAAAAAAAAAAAAAATACCTGCTATCTACCCCTATGTGTCCTGACTGATCTTCCCCTATCTGACTTTCCCACACAGTCACTGCAATCACAGCAATCGTTCTCTCTTGCCTAGACTATGCAAACACCTTAAACCTGGGCACTCTCGCATCCCAATTTAGAAAAACCCAACCGGTCCAAAATACTGCTGCAAGGCTTCTTCTTGCCCTAGGCCCAAGAGAACACCTCACACCCGCCCTCCGTGTCCTTCGGCATCAGTCCACCTTCAAGGCTATGTGCATAACACAGCGTCCTCTGCACAACACTGGCCCAGAATATTTACAACACAAGCTCACACCCTACAGGCCTAACAGTAATCGGAGCTCTGGCAGAGCTCTCCTGTCATCCCTTATGGCAAATCGACCAGCAATGAGCGAGGAGGATCCTCCGCGGTCCACGCACCCTTTAGGATCCACCGTATTGAGGCCTACATCTCCTTCCGCAAAGGCACTCGAGATCTGGCTCTTCCCTTCTACATCTTGACAGATCGAGTCCACCTAATGGGTGAAAGATCTCCCTCAGGCAGGCGAGGGCCTCAGTGAATCGTACCAGGAGACAAGACAGCACCCTACATAATTTATTTTTTTTTTGGTTTTTTTTTGTACTGTTTAAAATGCAAACCCATTCTAAAAAGGATCCTCTTCTCAATTCTTATAAATTGGTCCTCCCAAGGGTATTCACCCACAGTGCTTTGAGGCCATACCAATGACGCTAGGTGCTATACAAATGCCATATAACATAAACATTTAACTTGGTGCTGGAAAAGGGATCTGGATCCTTTTACCTGTTGCACATCCTGTTTTGGATTTTCTGCTTTCTTTAGCCCGTACTGGCCTGCGGATTGAAATGTGAAGTGGTAGCTTGCTGCCACTTCAGTTTTCAAGAGAACCCCGAGGCAGGGCTTTGTTTTATCACGACCCCCCACAGTTCTGCAATTCCTTTGTAATGGGTTTTACCCCTATGCCATTTTGTTCTGGTGTGGGACTTCTATTTAGTTTTACTTTTTTATTGGTCACTCTGTTTGAGCCCCTTTATTCTTGCTCATTGCAGTTTATCCGCAAGATGATTTAGACATCAATTGCTCCTCCCCATTTGGTCTGCTTCAAAGAGACATTGAAAGGGAGACCTTCCTTCCAAAAGTGGATTCTGATTTCCATTTCTCTCAAAGATCCATCTACTTGTCTGTTTTTTTTTTCCTCCCCAGTTTCATCCACCTCGTCCTTCCAAAGCAGAGTAATATTTTAATTGGCTGGATCCGGCGCTGACCTTGGGTACTGTCTCTTGGACGAGAGGGGCCAGGAAAGATGACCAGCTTTTCGTTGATTATGCTGGTGCTGGCAGGGATGTGACTAAATGGACCCAGTCAAGGTTGATCAATCCCTGCATATTGCAATGTTGTGATCTGGCTTGTAAGAATGTGCCTGAGGTGTGAGATCTCATTCCACCAGAGGACTGGCTACCACTGCTCTGCACCATGGAGTCCATGTTCTGGACAGATGCCGGGCAGCCGTGTGGGCTTCTTGGCACACGTTCACAAAGCATTATTGCTTGGATTTTGTCTCGTCGGGATACTCGTTTTGGCAGACTAGTCCTTCTGGGCTTTCCTCCCTCCTCCAGATCTCTGTACTGCTTTTAGGAGTATCAAAGATTAGGAATCCGTGGGTGGAAGTCCATAAGAACAAATCACTTGTCTCTCAGTAATTTTCTTTCTGATGGAAGTTCCTCCCACTGATTCAGCCCTCTCTAACTGCCAAACATGGTGGCTAGCTAGTACACCTTGGTTCTGCATTTCCTTGGCATCTGAGTGATGGAGAAAAATTGTGTAACTAAGATCACAGGAGCACAGCGCCACTGTGCATTCTGTCCCAGTTCATGTCCTGCACGTAGAGGTATCGCTAACCACTCTGTGCCACTGACGGCAGAAAGGTTTCTGAAGAGCAACTGCGCTGGGAGATGGATATCAAAGATGAGGAATCCAGGGAGGAACGTCGATTATACAGAATATTACAGAATGGGTTTTTTTGTTTTTTTTGTGTGTGCAGAAGAGTGCATTAGGATTTTTGACTGCACCATTGGTTATCTTAGCTTTCGTTTTTATAAGGCTTTCAGCCTAAAAGGTTTGAAGGGCTCGAGTGGTGGGAAGGGATGGCGTCCTTACAGTGTTTGATACTAGAGCAGAAGGGCTTGAGTCTAGCTTTATTGAAGGTTGTGGGCAGACCTTTTGCATCTTAATTTAGTCTAGTTCGAGGTGAAGGCAGTGTTTAAAGACCGCTACCTCCAAAGTATATTTTTAAATGAAAAGTGGACCATGGATGTCTTGCCGGAGGAGTATTTGGCCAAGCCCATGTGTTTGGCCTATTTTCTTCTCATTCGCCAATGTCTGTCTCTGCATTCTTCCTGTTCTTTCCTTCTCCGCTATGAAGTACTTACCTGCTGGATGTTGCTACAAAATGGAAATAAATCCTTAAACCCAGGCAACTGTGCTTCTGCTCACTGACCATTGGTTTGTGTTTGGGAGTTTGCCTTTTCTGCACTTTTTAAAAATGCTTTAAATTATTTCTGATCTGTATTTTGTCATGAAGCTGACGGGGATCAATGAACGCCAATAGGCAAAGTAACTTTTTTTATTTTGGGAACGTTGCACGTGGACATTCCCCACTCGGCTGAGCGTGGGGAATGACTGAGTGTGAGGAATGGCCGGGTGTGAGGAATGGCCGGGTGTGGGGAATGGCTGAGTGTGGGGAATGGCTGAGTGTGGGGAATGGCCGGGTGTGGGGAATGGCCGGGTGTGGGGAATGGCCGGGTGTGGGGAATGGCTGAGTGTGGGGAATGGCTGAGTGTGGGGAATGGCTGAGTGTGGGGAATGGCTGAGTGTGGGGAATGGCTGAGTGTGGGGAATGGCTGAGTGGGGGGAATGGCTGAGTGGGGGGAATGGCTGAGTGGGGGGAATGGCTGAGTGTGGGGAATGGCTGAGTGTGGGGAATGGCTGAGTGGGGGGAATGGCTGAGTATGTGGGAATGGCTGAGTATGTGGGAATTGGCTGAGTATGTGGGAATTGGCTGAGTATGTGGGAATTGGCTGAGTATGTGGGAATTGGCTGAGTAGGTGGGAATTGGCTGAGTAGGTGGGAATTGGCTGAGTATGTGGGAATTGGCTGAGTGTGGGGAATGGCTGAGTGTGAGGAACGTACATAATATGCATTGATATGCGGGAACATTCGAATGAACATATATCATACCACACCTCACGCCTACTCTCCTCTTTACACCATCACTCAAATAGAACACAGGGATACTATGACACCATTCGGTATAACTGTTCTCATATCAACATCTCCCGCTCACTCCCCATCACTCTAAGTAACCACCGCTGGTTTAACACCCCCAGCCAGGCGTTTCTCCTCAGGCCTAACGCAGCCACTCTCGAGCTGGATTAATTCTGCCAGAGCGTACACATTCTCCTGACCTCTCAACCACCACACCTACCGCTAAGAAGCAGCTACCACAATAACCCCGCACCAGCTGCACACATACTCTGTGCGCACACGCACCTTTTGTCTCTCTTCACCCTCTCTACTGACTCGAACCTCGGTTCCCAAGGGCGTTCAACCTACCAGCGCCTTCAGACCATACCAATGGTATATAAGGCGCTATATAAATGCAAAATACAATACAATACAATACAATGAAACTAGCTCTCCCAAGAACCATGAAAATTCACTCGGTATTTCATGCCTCACTTTTGAAACCAGTTCATCCAAACACTCAAATCCAAGATGCTCCAGCTCCTGTGGAAGTAGAGAATGACCAACTTGAGTATGAAGATAAGGCAATCTTTGACTCTAAGATTGTGCGCAATAAACTATTCTATTTGGTGGATTGGAAGGGGTACGATCCCCAGGATAGAACATGGGAACCCATAGTAAACATTCATGCCCCCAGATTGTTGAAGGCCTTTCATTGCAATAACCCATGCAAACCAGGAAGGGGAAGTTCCAGCTTAGGAGGGGTTTTGGGGGGGAATACTGTCATGACCAAGGGGTTTCCCCTTAGATGTGCCCTCAAGAAGTCTTGGTTGGCGGCTTACCATTCCTGGTCAAAGAGTAGGAAAGGCAGTGTGGGCTGTTTATGTTAAGCACTTCCTCATCATTCAATATGGCCGCCAGGTTACCTTCCCTGAATGCTGCAGTATGGTCTAGTAGTTGGTGCTCTGTGAGTACTTAAGCCCCTCCCCCTTGTTGTGCTGCGCTTCGCGTCGTCTCTGCAGATAGCAGTGAACACTTACTGCGGTCCGTTTCTGACAAAAATTCCACAGACACTAATTTCACAGAAATATTCCCCTTAGTGCTTCCCCACTCCGTTGCTTGTGTCCATTCACTGTATCCTCGTAGCCTTTGTTTTGTAGTACTATTCCTGTCATTCCTGTTACCTTTCGCCAGTTAGGAACTCTGGTGTTTCAGTTAGCAAGCAGCTGAGAGAAGCCATCTCCTCCGCACGCAACATACCGAAAGTACCAGTATTCATTGAAAGTGTTGTGAATGTTTTGAATAACCCTTTGCGAATGAGCGCTTCGAGCTTCCTCATGTGCTCCGCTCCGTTTCTAGTAAACACGCATTTGTTAGAGTGTTTTTGATGTTCGCGCGTGTAAGGGAATTACAGTTTTGATTCTCCTCACATGCGCTCGTGTTTTTGAATTAATTGCTTCGCAAGAGCGTTTTGAAGTTTGCGCGTGTGAGGGAATCACAGTATTGGTTTTCCTCACAGGCGCTTGCAATTTTGAATAAACTGCTTGCACGCGTGTTCTGAAGTTCGTGTGTGTGAGGGAGTTTCCATTAGCAGTAAAGGGAGGCACCCCAATCTTCATTGACCGTGGTTAGCCTTCGAATTAAGCCATGGTATTGCAGAGTTTAAGCTTTGATAAAGAGAGAGCATTGGTACTTGTTTACAGTGTATTTTCAGTTGCATATTGTGTGAGAAAGAATGCACTTCCATTGTGTTAGGTTGCACTTAGGTATTTAGATTAGTTATCTGCAGTTGTGGTATCATCTTCATTTTTGGAGAGAGCACATTGAAACATTATACACTGCAGGTTCATCCATCCCAATTTCCTTTAATTCTATTTACAGTGCATTAGTCCGTGGTTAAGGGGAGGGTCTAGTAGTTACACATTGTGCTCCATTCACAGTAGGCAATTCTTTACCCTTCCCAGTCAAACTGTTCCTTTCTTCAGGACATGCGCCCCTGCGATGAAGCAGGATGGAGAGTCCATCATAACTCTAACTGAGGTGAGGAGGGCATCCCTTGTTAAGGGAAAAGTTCAACTCTAAGGCAATTAGCATAAAAGTGATCACTGACAACCCCTTGTATATTCCTTAGATTCCAGTTTTCCATAGAGGAACAGTGTTGTGGTGAGAGAGCAACGTTCTCAGAGAAGAGTCATAGTTTATTCAGGAGTGGTGTTCCCGTAGAGCCCAAGGTAAGCGTTACAGGAGAAGCGAACGTCAATACCAAGTAGCTTGGCCAAGGCACGCCAAAAGTGTGATGTAAATTGAGAACCCCTATCTGAGACGAGAACCGAAGGTAGCCCGAAGAGACAGAATATGCCCACAAAGAACAATCTAGCCAGTACAGGAGTGGAGGGGATGCCCTTACAGGGAATGAAGCGAGCCATCTTGGAAAAGCAATCAATGACCACCCACAAAGTAACAAAACCCTGGACCCGGGGTAAATCGGTGATGAAATCCATGGTTAAAGTGTGCCAGGGTCTGGGAGGGACGGGCAAAGGAAGCAGGAGACCCACAGGACGACCCCTACGATGTTTACATTGTGCGCAGACTGCACAGGTGTTGACGTAACACTCCACGTATCTCTTCATGGACGGCCACCAGCACCATCGTTTTAGCAACGCCAACGTGCGTTTCTGGCCGGGGTGTCTGTGATGCCGGAAATGCATCTGAGGGACAGGGCCTCTGAATCCTTGTCCTTTTTCTGTTTTTACCGTGTGTTCTGTCATGTTTTCTGCCCAGGAGTCCATGAGGGACTCCTGGCAGTGCAGCTCTCTTTTGGTTTGGTGAACAGACCCATGGGATACCCTTATGGCACCCATGAGTAGGGGTACAACCCTGTGCCCCTAGTGTATGTTTTTGGGCACCTGTGGGTGGCCCACAGAGCAGGGTATGGGCTGGTGGCAGCTCCATGCTGAATTTGACAGGTGCTCTGGGTGTCCTCCATTTTGGGATACCCAGGCCCTGCCATTGGAATCAGTTGATTCCTGATAGGAAACAAGATGGCCCCTGTGGCCTCTTGCTTTCTATTGCCTGTTATCTTGTTTTTCCCAAAGTCCTGGGAAGCCCTGACTCTGTCCCTTCCCCCTGACTGGCTGTTGGGTGGAAGTTCCATATATGGTGTTGTTGTGAAGGCCCAGCTAGACTGACTGGAGCCTTCCCAGTGACTGTATGTTGTGGGTACCTCCTGTGGGTGGGACCTGGGTGAATGGAGTGTGTGACCAATATACACTCCTTGTTGTGGTTGTCTGGTTTCTGGCATGAGAGACAAAGACTGAGACAGCCCTGCCCGAAACTGGCCTGAATGCAGTGTGTAGTGTTGAATGGCTGGGTACTTGTCCCAATCCACATTCCTTGTTGTGAGTGTCTGAAAGGGAGGAGTGTGGCCTGAATGCACTGTGTGCCTGATTGGCTGACTGACTGCATGAATGCCCTTCTGTGTGATTGGCTGCTGTGTGTGTGCCAGCAGTGTGGATGAGAGACAGAATAGTATATCTGGGGACCTCTCACCACTGGAAATTGTTCAGAAGCATTCAGAAGCTGGGTCTCCACTCAAGAGTAACTGGATTTGCTGATCCTCGACGTCCAGCTGGAAGAAGAAGACTTGCTGTGGCATTTGCTTCGACGGAACTGAAGGTTGTCGAAATTGTCGAGGGCTGACCCGAGAGAGGACCTGGCTAGGCGCCCTCTTCCCGTGCTCCGAGGGACCATCGAGCACCGCTGAATCTTCGCCGAAGCGCCCTGGAAGTCAGACCCTCGAAAGGCTGCCGACCCGAGACGGGACCGCCGAGGAGATCGAAGTGAAGCACCCGGACATCGACGCCGTCGAAGTCCATTGCCGTCGACCAGGGTTCGCAGGTCTGTGTAACCGCTGGAGGCCCGTCGAAGTTGTGTTGCCCAGCCGTGGGAACCACTTGACGCCGTGCCGCCGACGACCGGAGCCGTCCGCTCCTTGCCTAAGAACATTTCAATCGAAGGACTCCCTCGACCGCATCGTCGACCGCTTATCCTGCCGGAGAAAGTCGAGGACGACCAACGCGCCGAGGAGAAACCTGCCGGTGGGTTTCCCGCCACCCAACGACCTCAAAGACTCGGACGACCCGACGCCCTTGCTGGGCTCCCGTCTCTACAATCTTTGCGGTCCAGAACTATTGTCATCGAGGTGCCCCGCACACCTCCGCCTTGCAGGACGCCGACGCCCCGACGCCGACGAGCACCGCTCGGACGAAGCTGCCGCCTCTTCGACATCGTTCTACCTCGTTCGTCGACGGACGTTCGACGCCCCGTGCCTCCCGCTTGAAAGGGAAGGCATTCAAGAAGGGCCGTCGATTCCCCGTCGCCGAGCCCCGAGGTCTTCGACGTTTCTCTACGCCTCTCGACGATCCGTGACTCCTGCTTAAAAGGGGGTCATTCAAGAAGGATCTGTCGACGCCTCTTCGAAGAACTCGACTCCACCAGGTACATTGGGGGGGTAAAAACATTGTAGGAGAGAATAAGACTGTTGAACAATATATGGACTGGGCTTGTGTCATATCCCTTTATTTTACAGGTTGCCCAGGTGGGGGGATCTCCACACAGAACTGTGTCCAGTGGTAGGGGCCAGTATTCTGCCTATTGTTTCAACCCTCTGTTATCTCTCCTCTCTCTATTGCTGGTTTCCTTCTTATTGATCGGTGTGCCATTTTAACAGTATTGTGAATGCACTTTAATGAGGTCTAATATTAGTGGTACCACTTTAGAATTGTAGATATTTACCATTGCTGATTTTCCTGAGCACAAAGTGCGTTATTGTGATAAGTGTACATAACCCTTGAATATTAATTATATAAAGACTGTGTTTTCAGTAATACAGTGTGTGGACATTCCTTTGTGGGGGCTTGGGGATACACTGTACTTAAGAACCAGCCTGCATCACCTCCTGAGAAGCTAGGCCTTGATTGCTCGCCCATCGCTACCGTATTAGAGAATCTTGGCTGGGGTCCTCTGTGCCTCCCCTCTACCATATAGAGAGCAGAAGTACAGACCCCCCCACCGGTCTTCTTTACAAAGCTGGTGGCAGCGGTGGGATGCTTATGGTTTTAAGACTCAGTGTATAACCGTGCCACTTACAAAATATCCGCACTTTATTAGATTAAGGTTTGGGTGTGTACCAAATAACTGCATTACAGGCAATGGAGCCCATTGCAAATGGTAAATTGACTCGGATGAGCTTAGAGGCTCTCCAGAGTGCTTGTGAAGCCAGGGAGTTGGACTTTGTGGATAAGTCTAGGGCTGAGCTGATAGCTGCCCTGGTGGACTACCAGACTGATGGTGAAACCCTTGATGAAGGGGGGGATGCAACCAGTGAGGACTCTGCCCCTGGGGTTGTCGCTGAATCTGTTTCTGGGAATGCCACCATTCCTGCTGCCTCTGTTCCAAACCCCAGCAATTCCATGGAACTTGAGTTATTAAGGATGAAATTGGCCTTTGAATATCGCAAGTTGGAAATAGAAGCTGAGCTTAAGAAAGAGGAGCTGGCACAGCAAGTGGAACTCAAGAATAGGGATCTTGCGCTCAAAGACAAGGACACTGAATGTCAGAGAATCCAGCTAGAGAGAGCTAGAGTGGAGACTTCAGCTAGACCAATTGAGAGTGGCAGGTCCCCAGCCACCAAGTTTATGAAAGATTTGGTTGGTGTGTTTGTGGAGGGTTCAGATATCCTCCAATGGATTGAAGCGTTTGAAATGGCTTGTGCAATTCATGATGTAGATAAAAGAGATTGGGCTAAGTGTTTGTTAAGCAGAGTGCCTCAAACTGGATATGACTGTATTCTGAAGCTGAGTGTGGAAGAAAGGGGTCAGTATGAGTGTATGAAGTCTGCTTTGATTGCCAAGTTTGGCAAGACACCTGCCCAATACCTTAAAAGGTTCAGGGAATTTAAGAAAAGAGAGAATGTGTCTTGGGTTGACTGGGTGAGTACTGCGCACATGAACATGATGGGGTGGATTGATGGATACAAGGTGAAAACTTTTGTTGAGTTGTCCCACCTCTTGTTTTTTGAGCATTTTTCTGAAGCCTGTTCACCAGAGCTGCGTCAGTATGTGGCTGACCAGAACATTTTGGACCCCTTTAAGCTGGCTAGGTTGGCTGACAAGTGGGTCTCCCACCGGGTGTCCCCTAAGGACTCCAGTGGGAAGGACAAGGACAAAGAAAAGGGGGCCTCTCAGAAAGCTGAGGAGTCCCAAAAGCAGTCACAGTCGGGTAAACCAAAACCTTCCTCTCCTAAGACCCAAAAATCTAGTGGGGATAAGTCCTCTGTGGGTGGGAATAAGAGTAGTGGTCCACCTGCTGCAAAGCAGGTTCCCAGTGGTTCCAGTACCGTACCCCGCACTCCTGGCACTTGTTGGGATTGTGGGGCTCTGGATCACAAAAGGGGTGACCCCAAGTGTAAAGGTAAGGCACTTGGAGTACAGGCTGTCAGCCTGACCTACCCTTACCCCGTGGCTGAGGTGGAGGCCACTGTCCTCCCCTCCTCTACAGGAATCACATTTGGTGCTCCGGTAGAGATTTCCTTAGTGTCCCTTGGGGCCTGGGACCAGTACGCAGAAGTACTGGCAACTATCCCGCAGAACACCCGTAGGTTTTTGAGAAGTGTCCTCTTGAATGGCCAGCCTTCTACTGGTTTGAGAGACACTGGGGCAAGCATGACAGTGGTGGACAGGACCCTGCTCAAGCCAGAGGACTATGAAGGTGCTCCTCTGCAAACCACCAGGTTAGCTGGTGGGCCTCCCAAATTATCGCCTGTAGCCCTAGTCACACTCATGATTGGAGACAAGACAGCAAAGCTTCCTGTCCTGGTTCAGGACAATGTCCCTGCTAACATTCTGTTAGGAAATGATCTAGTAGAGTTGGGGTTGATCTCGGATGGTCTTCCCATGACTGCTGCTGCAGTCACTAGGTCACAGGTGACACCGGGTCTGGCTGTGAGTCAGGTACCCGAGCCAAAGGCGAGGCCTAAGGCAAGAAGAAGGAAGACCAAGAAGGCCACCTCTGTGGAGGGAACACCTTCTCTTCCTGCTGTTCCGACAGCACCCATTGGGATCCATGCTCCGGACGGGCTGGGTCCAGTGGAAAACCCAAACTCAACTCCTGTGGGAGAAGAGACAGAAGACTCTCCTGTGGGAGAGGTTCTCAACCCGGAGGATCATCCCGACCTTCAATGCTTGTTAGCTGAAGGGGGACCCTCCCGGGCAGACTTCTGTAAGGGACAGAGAGAGTGCCACTCTCTCGAGGGCCTGAGGAAACAGGCCCTGTCCCAGGCACAAGGTGAAGTGCCTAGGACATTCAAGATTTATTGGGAGGGTGAGCTCCTTGTTAGTGAGCCCACTAAGCCCGAACCTGGTGCCCGCAAGAGGTTGGTGGTACCCCAGGTTTACAGGCCCTTCCTACTGCAGTTGGCGCATGAGGTGCCCTTGGCTGGTCATCTTGGGACCAAGAAGACTAAGCAGAGGCTCTCTGCCCATTTCTACTGGCCACGGATGGGAGTAGAGGTGGAGTCCCACTGCAGGACCTGCCCCACTTGTCAGTTGTCTGGCAAGACTGGAGGCAGGATCATTGCCCCACTGCAGCCATTACCAGTGGTTGGCACACCATTTGAGAGGGTGGGCATCGACATCGTCGGTCCCCTTGACCCTCCCACTTCAGGTGGACATCGGTTCATCCTGGTCTTGGTAGATCATGCCACCAGGTACCCTGAGGCAATACCCCTTCGGACTGTTACTGCCAAGGTGGTTGCCAGGGCTCTCCTGGGCATTTTCACCCGTGTTGGATTCCCCAAGGAGGTTGTCTCTGACCGAGGATCCAACTTCATGTCTAGTTACATGAAAACCATGTGGAAAGAGTGCGGGGTAACCTACAAGTTCTCCACCTCTTACCACCCCCAGACCAATGGTCTGGTTGAGAGATTTAACAAAACTCTCAAGGGCATGCTAGGTGCTTTGGAAGAGCCCCTAAGGAGGAAATGGGATCTCCTCCTGCCATGCCTGCTGTTTGCTTACAGAGAGGTACCTCAAGAGGGTGTTGGTTTCAGCCCCTTTGAGTTACTCTTTGGACATCCCGTGAGGGGGCCCCTCGCCTTGATCCGAGAAGGCTTGGAAGCCACCCCTCCAGGTCCCGCCAAGCAAGTGGGGGACTATGTGTTAGGCCTCAGGCGGAGGATGACACAAATGATGGGTCAGGCAACAGCAAATCTCAAGGCCAGCCAGGAATTGAATAAGTACTGGCATGACCTGAAAGCTTCGCAAGTGGATTGGACTCCGGGACAGGAAATCCTTGTGATGGAGCCTACCAAGCCTAGAGCTTTGGCAGACAAGTGGACTGGACCCTTCAGGATCATCTCCAAGATGGGCGAAGTCAATTATCTGGTGGACATGGGAGCCTCTGGGGTAGCCCCCCAGGTATTCCATGTCAACAGGCTCAAGCCTTTCCACAGGCGAGCAGAGGTCTCATGTCTCTTGCTAGCTTCAGGGCAAGAAGAGGATGAGAGTGAGCCCCTTCCTGATTTGCTGCATAGCAACCCTCAGGATGGCTCAGTGGAGGGAGTACAACTCTCTCCCGATTTGACAACAGAGCAGCAGAGGGCCTGCCGGGCTTTGCTCCAGCAGTATGCCCCTCTGTTTTCACTGACACCGGGCCTTACACCGTGGTGTAAGCACGAAATTGACACTGGTGACAGTGTGCCTGTCAAAAGCAGGAGCTATCGTATGTCAGATACCGTCAAAAACCACATCCAGGCTGAGGTCGCCAAGATGTTGGATCTGGGTGTTATTGAACCCTCCACCAGTCCCTGGTCCAGTCCAGTGGTCCTTGTCCCCAAGGCAAGTTCCCCGGCGGGTACCAAGGATTGGAGGTTCTGTGTGGACTACCGAGGAGTCAATGCCGTCACCAAAACTGACGCGCACCCATTGCCCAGGGCTGATGAGCTCGTGGACACTATAGGTGCTGCCAAATTTGTGAGCACCTTTGACCTTACCTCAGGCTATTGGCAAATAGCTCTGACGGACCATGCCAAGGAAAAGACGGCATTCTCCACACCTGAGGGACTCTACCAGTTTAGGGTCATGCCCTTTGGGTTGAAGAATGCCCCTGCCACCTTCCAGAGATTGGTCAACCATGCGCTCAGTGGGCTGGAAGCCTTTTGTGTGGCTTACTTAGACGACATTGCCGTCTACAGTTCCACCTGGGAAGAGCATTTGACACATCTGGATAAGGTGTTGCAGGCCTTGAAAAGGGCTAACCTCACTATCAAGGCCACCAAGTGCCAGATAGCTCAGGGGAAAGTTACCTATCTTGGTCATGAGGTAGGAGGGGGTCAAATCCAACCTCTCTCCAGTAAAGTACAGGACGTACAGAACTGGGAGACTCCCACTACTCAAACCCAGGTGAGAGCCTTTTTGGGCCTCACTGGGTACTATCGCAATTTCATGGCAGACTATGGAACCATAGCTGCACCCCTGACAGCTCTAACTTCACCCAAACAGCCTAGGAAGGTTAATTGGACTGAAGACTGTCAGAGGGCCTTTGATGGCTTGAAAGAAAGTCTGTGTAGGGCACCTGTGTTGAGTGCGCCTGACTACAGCCGACCCTTTATCGTCCAGACGGATGCCTGCGACACCGGAATTGGAGCTGTCTTGTCCCAGTTAGATGACAAAGGGAGAGAACATCCTATCATATTCATCAGTAGACAACTCAAGGGTAGAGAACTTAGGTGGGCTACTGTTGAAAAGGAATGTTTTAGTATAGTTTGGAGCCTTAGGCGTTTTAGGCCCTACCTTACGGGGTCCACCTTCAAGGTCCAAACAGATCATAAGCCCCTGAAGTGGCTTATGCAGATGAAGGGTGAGAATCCGAAATTGCTCAGGTGGTCGATTAGCCTACAAGGGCTAGACTTCACCATAGAGCACAGACCAGGGAAGAGTCACGATAATGCAGATGGCCTTTCCAGAAGGTATGTTGACCGTCTGGATGAGGGTGTCTATCCCGTGGGAGATTAGGCACCCTCCACCTCAGTCTGGGGGGGGCGACTGTGATGCCGGAAATGCATCTGAGGGACAGGGCCTCTGAATCCTTGTCCTTTTTCTGTTTTTACCGTGTGTTCTGTCATGTTTTCTGCCCAGGAGTCCATGAGGGACTCCTGGCAGTGCAGCTCTCTTTTGGTTTGGTGAACAGACCCATGGGATACCCTTATGGCACCCATGAGTAGGGGTACAACCCTGTGCCCCTAGTGTATGTTTTTGGGCACCTGTGGGTGGCCCACAGAGCAGGGTATGGGCTGGTGGCAGCTCCATGCTGAATTTGACAGGTGCTCTGGGTGTCCTCCATTTTGGGATACCCAGGCCCTGCCATTGGAATCAGTTGATTCCTGATAGGAAACAAGATGGCCCCTGTGGCCTCTTGCTTTCTATTGCCTGTTATCTTGTTTTTCCCAAAGTCCTGGGAAGCCCTGACTCTGTCCCTTCCCCCTGACTGGCTGTTGGGTGGAAGTTCCATATATGGTGTTGTTGTGAAGGCCCAGCTAGACTGACTGGAGCCTTCCCAGTGACTGTATGTTGTGGGTACCTCCTGTGGGTGGGACCTGGGTGAATGGAGTGTGTGACCAATATACACTCCTTGTTGTGGTTGTCTGGTTTCTGGCATGAGAGACAAAGACTGAGACAGCCCTGCCCGAAACTGGCCTGAATGCAGTGTGTAGTGTTGAATGGCTGGGTACTTGTCCCAATCCACATTCCTTGTTGTGAGTGTCTGAAAGGGAGGAGTGTGGCCTGAATGCACTGTGTGCCTGATTGGCTGACTGACTGCATGAATGCCCTTCTGTGTGATTGGCTGCTGTGTGTGTGCCAGCAGTGTGGATGAGAGACAGAATAGTATATCTGGGGACCTCTCACCACTGGAAATTGTTCAGAAGCATTCAGAAGCTGGGTCTCCACTCAAGAGTAACTGGATTTGCTGATCCTCGACGTCCAGCTGGAAGAAGAAGACTTGCTGTGGCATTTGCTTCGACGGAACTGAAGGTTGTCGAAATTGTCGAGGGCTGACCCGAGAGAGGACCTGGCTAGGCGCCCTCTTCCCGTGCTCCGAGGGACCATCGAGCACCGCTGAATCTTCGCCGAAGCGCCCTGGAAGTCAGACCCTCGAAAGGCTGCCGACCCGAGACGGGACCGCCGAGGAGATCGAAGTGAAGCACCCGGACATCGACGCCGTCGAAGTCCATTGCCGTCGACCAGGGTTCGCAGGTCTGTGTAACCGCTGGAGGCCCGTCGAAGTTGTGTTGCCCAGCCGTGGGAACCACTTGACGCCGTGCCGCCGACGACCGGAGCCGTCCGCTCCTTGCCTAAGAACATTTCAATCGAAGGACTCCCTCGACCGCATCGTCGACCGCTTATCCTGCCGGAGAAAGTCGAGGACGACCAACGCGCCGAGGAGAAACCTGCCGGTGGGTTTCCCGCCACCCAACGACCTCAAAGACTCGGACGACCCGACGCCCTTGCTGGGCTCCCGTCTCTACAATCTTTGCGGTCCAGAACTATTGTCATCGAGGTGCCCCGCACACCTCCGCCTTGCAGGACGCCGACGCCCCGACGCCGACGAGCACCGCTCGGACGAAGCTGCCGCCTCTTCGACATCGTTCTACCTCGTTCGTCGACGGACGTTCGACGCCCCGTGCCTCCCGCTTGAAAGGGAAGGCATTCAAGAAGGGCCGTCGATTCCCCGTCGCCGAGCCCCGAGGTCTTCGACGTTTCTCTACGCCTCTCGACGATCCGTGACTCCTGCTTAAAAGGGGGTCATTCAAGAAGGATCTGTCGACGCCTCTTCGAAGAACTCGACTCCACCAGGTACATTGGGGGGGTAAAAACATTGTAGGAGAGAATAAGACTGTTGAACAATATATGGACTGGGCTTGTGTCATATCCCTTTATTTTACAGGTTGCCCAGGTGGGGGGATCTCCACACAGAACTGTGTCCAGTGGTAGGGGCCAGTATTCTGCCTATTGTTTCAACCCTCTGTTATCTCTCCTCTCTCTATTGCTGGTTTCCTTCTTATTGATCGGTGTGCCATTTTAACAGTATTGTGAATGCACTTTAATGAGGTCTAATATTAGTGGTACCACTTTAGAATTGTAGATATTTACCATTGCTGATTTTCCTGAGCACAAAGTGCGTTATTGTGATAAGTGTACATAACCCTTGAATATTAATTATATAAAGACTGTGTTTTCAGTAATACAGTGTGTGGACATTCCTTTGTGGGGGCTTGGGGATACACTGTACTTAAGAACCAGCCTGCATCACCTCCTGAGAAGCTAGGCCTTGATTGCTCGCCCATCGCTACCGTATTAGAGAATCTTGGCTGGGGTCCTCTGTGCCTCCCCTCTACCATATAGAGAGCAGAAGTACAGACCCCCCCACCGGTCTTCTTTACAGTGTCCGTGAACAGGGGCATCGTGGGACCACTCTAGGGCCATGTTGCGGGTATCTGTAGTGGGCAGGAATAGGCGATCAGAGTCGAAGGGCAGTCTGTCATGAATCACGGGGTACCATTCGGACAACTGGTCTGGCTGTAGGGTGACCCAGCTCCGAACAGCTTCAAGCAAAGGCAGAGGCGGGGTACATAAACAAACCACTTTGTGTCATGATGCCTACCCCCGGGGACCCAGACCAAGTCCAGCAACCCCGGAAGCATGCATCAAGTTATTCCAAGCAAGCCCAACAACCCCTGCTAGGGGCTATTTGGGTGCAGTCCTGGCATCTATGGCGCCAGGCTCATATGGAGAGTCAGTCCTGGTGCCATAGTCGCCAGGCTCATAGATTAAAACTTACCTGATGCAGACCATGCAGCAAACTTACCTGATGCAGACCATGCTGCAAGAGCTCCAAACCAAAAAAGGCTTGGAAGGGACTACTTTACCTAGGGACTATTTTTTACTTGGGTGGGGCTGGGGAGGAATACTTACCTGGGACTACTTTGGAGGCTATTTAAACCATGCCCGAAGAGCAGCACACGCTTCGCGTTATTCTGCATCCAGCAGCGTAACCCTCACCGTGCCTGCAAGTCTGCATCCATTCTTCTGCCACGCCCGCCTCGAGTGTGGAGCTCCTAGAAAAAGGGAGAAAGAAGGAGAAAAGGTTAGAACAAGAGCAATACCTCTGATCCTTACCTGAATTCCCGATCCATCTCGCCATCGAGCTGGAAGAAAGAAGTTATTTCATGCGCGACGCCTCGCCTGCTGCAGCGCCGCGCTGAACTCACCGGCCTTCGCAGCATCTTCACATTCCACCGCATCCTTCTGCATGTTCCCGCCGCACTCCGGCACCTAAGGGGAAGACAAGAACAGCAAGGTGAGCCAAGGGAATACACAGAGGCAATATTAGTTGCCCCCCTTAGACTTACCTGATTTTACCACCGGGGGTACTATTCCTCTTCACGGGTCGGCGCAGCTTCCACTGCATCCTCGCCGAACCCCGGCCCCTAAGGGGAAACAAAAGGACAGCAAGGTGAAACAAAGGGACAAACAAGGGGAAACCTCCTCACCACAATAGACTTACCCGATTTTACCGCCGGAGGCATTATTCCCCGAGACTTCATACTTTCTCTCAGCGCCTGAATAAGGGAGAAAGCAACAGGTTGCATATTGACATTATTTTATCGAACTGTGTTGGATAATACAAATCCTTACCTGAATATTACCGGTTGCCACGAGGAACTCTTCGCTAGGGTGAAGCTGCAACTTGCAAGGAATCGAACAAGAGTGAAAGTCAGACATTTGAACTCTTATGAACTACATACTTACGGCGTCTTGCTGGGAATCTCAGAGTCAATATTGTTCTGGAACTCACCAATTCCTTCGAGCCAGTGAAGCAACTGGTTATCTACGCGCCCCTGCGCTCAATGCAGTATGGAGAACTCATCTTTCCAAACCATCAGGTGAGACTATAAGAGGGGACATCAAAGGTGATCAGTGGGGAGAACAGCGGGAGTGGGGGGGGTTAACGCTCAACTCCACGGGTGGTTAATTCCTGTTCTCCATTTGCAGAAGAATATTCCTACGGGCCAAGCAAACGAAGCTAGGTGGGCCAGTCCAGTCCGTCACCTCGGCACTACGCGTCACATTGGTGGAGAACGCAGCTGTCCAGTTCAGATCAACGCCCCTTTGGGAGCCAGGTGAGCGTAACAGAACGCAAAGCCTACCCACAAATTCCCACCTGGGAGTTATGGATACCTCAGAAACTGACCAATTGGCCCAATTACTAGGGGAACTGAGGGCTGAAGTGCATTCCGCCCGTCAAGAAACCAATGCTCTTAGGAGAGAACTGATTTTGTCAAAGGAGAGAACTGATGACCTTGCTAGGCAAGTACTGCAAAGCCAGGCTGGACAAGCACCCCTACCAGGTCCCGAGGGAAATCCAGCTCCTGTGTCATCGAATAACCCTGTTCAAATAAACCTACCAGGAAATATTCCATTAGCTTTGCCTGAACGCTTTGCCGGAGATCCCAAAAGGTTCGCCGTGTTTATGAACCAATGCCGCTTGCACTTTTTATGCAGACCTGGAGCCTTCCCGAACGATCAAGCCAAGGTAGCCTTTGTATTGTCATATCTCAGCGGCAGTGCAGCTCATTGGTCAATTCCACTAGTTACTCAGGATGACCCAATTCTTCGGGATTTTCAGGGCTTTCAAATGAGCATGGAAAGACTATTTGCCCGGCATTCCCAAGGACAGGCCCTGGATAACAAACTTTTGTCCCTACGACAGGGTAACCAGGACCTTCTATCCTACATAGCGACCTTTAATTGGTTGATAGTGGAAACTGGATGGCCTGAGGTAAAACGAATCCCGTTATTTCATCGAGAGCTTCGAGGAGAACTCAAGGATGTCTTGGCTCAAGTGGTGAACCCACCTCAAGACTGCGCTAAATATATAGACTTAGTGGTCCAGTTAGATCACAGACTTGAGAACAGAAAGGCTGATCGAGCCATGTTTGAGAATCGGGTGTTGGTCAAAACCCACGCTAACCCCAAAGGAGCAGATGCTTCAGAACCCATGCAAATCAGAGGGGTTAAAGAACCCTTACCCCAGAAGGAAAGAGAAAGGAGACGGCAAATGCAATTGTGTCTATATTGTGGAACTTCTGGGCATTTTCTACGGTTTGCCCTGTAAAATCACCCAAGAAGTTGGTAGAAGCTGCTGATAAAAGCCATATGGAGTCAGACTCGGGAAAGGACCACGCCTGACAAGTGTAGAGGTCTGCTTGCCGAGCTTGAAGAAGGATACTCAGACCTCGCATTTCAGCATACCAATGGTCCTCGTAGATCCAAGGCAGCCATCGCGTATACACGCAGTAAGGGCATACATTGATAGCGGGGCCATAGGAAACTATGTGGACTACGAATTGGCTTCCAGGATGAATCTGCCTCTCTGCCTAAAAACCACCTCAGATGTCATCACCACAGTCGATGGAACTGAAATTGTCTCTGGGCCTGTAACTCATTCCACCGCAGAGATGACACTATTGGGTCAGGATGGGCATCGAGAGACTATTGTGTTTGATCTACTCAAAGCCCCACAGTTCCAAATAATACTGGGGATACCTTGGTTGGAAACACATAATCCTTGTATTGATTGGCGAGAGAAGAGAATAACCTTCCCGGATTGTGCACAAACCTGTTACCCAAAGAAAAATCTGAACGCAGGCCTGTCCAAAGTAACCACAGCAGTCGTGCAACTACCTCCAGAATACCAAGAATTCCAGGATGTCTTCCAAAAAGAACAGGAAAACACCTTACCACCTCACAGGTCGTACGATTGTCAGATCAATCTCTTACCCGGTGCACAACCCCACTGTAGCAGGATCTACGCCCTTACGGAACCTGAGAACCTTCACCGACGACAATACTTAGACCAGTACCTTGCTAATGGCTTCATTCCCCCATCCAAGTCCCCTGCATCTTCAGCTTTGTTCTTCATGCCCAAAAAGGAAGGTGACCTCAGAACGTGCATAGACTACTGCACATTGAACCAGATAACTGTTAAGAACCGATACCCATTGCCTCTGATCCTTGAACTACTAGACCAAGTGAAGCACGCTTGCATATACACTAAGTTAGATCTCCGGGGGGCATACCATCTGGTATGTGTAAAAGAGGGCGACGAATGGAAGACTGCTTTTCGCACTAAGTATGGGTTGTTTTAATACCAGGTGATACCTTTCGGGTTGTGCAATGCACCAGCAGCCTTCCAATACTTCATGAACGATGTCCTTCGCAAACTCATTGACGTTTGTGTTGTCGTATATATCGATAATATTCTAGTATACTCCTCTTCAGAATCTGACCATATGAAGCATGTCCGAGCAGTCCTTGAGAAATTGCGCCAGCACAAACTATATGCAAAACTGGTAAAATGCGTTTTTCATGCCACAGAAGTTGAATTCCTTGGGTTTATCCTGACCCCAAGAGGAGTCCGAATGGACTCACGAAAGGTGGACGCAATCCTTAAGTGGCCATCACCAAGTTCAGTTAAAAGAGTACAAAGCATGCTCGGCTTTGCCAATTTCTACCGCAGATTCATCCCGGATTTTTCACATGTTGTACATCCCATCACAGCACTCTTGCGAAAACAAACGCTTTATGTGGACTGAAGAAGCTGAAAATGCCTTCCAAGAGCTGAAAGCGAAATTCACGTCTGCACCTGTATAAAAGCACCCACGCCCTGAACTCCATACATAGTGGAAACTGATGCATTCAGTCTAGCCATGGGAGCTGTCCTTTCTCAAAAGGACCCTGAAACTAGCCAGCTTCACCCAGTAGCATTTTGGTCCAGAAAGTTCTCGGCACCCGAGTTAAATTATGCGGTTACCGACAAGGAGTTATTAGCCATTAAATCCGCCTTCAAGGCTTGGCGGCACTATCTTCTCGGTGCCAGGCATACCATTACTGTGATCACCGATCACCGGAACTTACAGTATTTAAAGACAGCCAAGGCCCAATCGTCACACCAACTTCGATGGGCATTGTTCTTTGCCGAGTTCGATTTCGTGATAACCCATCGACCAGGTTATAAGAATGGTAAAGAAGACGCCTTATCCCGAATAGGGATGGGAAAGGCAGAAGTGAACCCAGAACCAGTACCTATAATTTCCGAACAAAGGATTTGTGGCATGACTCGACACTAGAGGACATTCAGGTAAAGATCCAGCAACTCTTTGATCCTACAGCCCTGCAGGACTGGATAAAGAAAGGCCCGGATTACTCTGTCACCAATGACCTGCCTTATTACCAAGGGCGGCTATTTCTGCCACACAAGGAACTACAAGAGCTAGTCATTTCCTGTTATCATGATACCCTAATGGAGGGGCACCCAAGTATTGCAAAAACTGAAGCTAAAATTAAGAGACAATTCTGGTAGCCCACCTGGCAAAAGGATATTAAATCATTTGTGATGTCTTGTGGCATTTGCGCCCAAAACAAAAGTCAAAAGAAAAAACCAACTGGACTCTTACAACCTTTAGACATTCCGCCTACACCATGGCACACCTTATCGTTAGACTTTATTACTGATCTACCCCCATGCAATGGATTTAACACCATTCTTGTTATTGTGGACCTTTTTTCCAAGATGGCCCACTTTAGTCCTTTAAAGGGATTACCTTCAGCTTCAATCCTGGCCAAGGAGTTCCTCGAAAACATTGTTTGCATACATGGATTTCCATCCGTATTGGTCTCTGACAGGGGCAGTCAATTCATTTCACATTTTTGGAAAAAATGTTGTCAATTGGCGCAAATCCATGTGAGGTTATCGACCAGTCACCACCCCCAAACCGATGGTCAAACGGAGAGGACCAACCAGACTCTCGAACAATACCTGCGTTATATGTTACATCAGACTGAATTGGAAAGACATTTTTTGGATCGCCGAATATGCATACTATAATTCAGTACATTCTGGAACTGGACAAAGCCCCTTTTATACCTTATATGGGCACCATCCTCGAACCTCAGACCTTGACTCACCCCAACACTTAGAAATTCCTGCATTGGACCATCTGCACGCTACGATTACACAAGCCTTTAAGGAAGCAACTGCACATTTAAAACAGGTGAAAGAAAAATACAAGAAAGATGCTGATCTGCTTAGAAGTGATACTCCACAATACCAGATAGGGGACCAAGTATGGTTAGCCACAAAACATATACCTCTAAAGGGAACACGGACCTTTAACCCCAGATATTTGGGACCTTACTCTATTAAGGCCATTATCAACCCGGTGGCTGTCAAGTTGGACTTACCTGCTAATATGCGAATTCACCCCATCTTTCACGTGTCACTTTTGAAGCCAGTGCAACCAGGGACAAGACTAACCAAGCCACCAGACCCCATCCTTGTAGACGGGGAACCCGAATTTGAAGTTAAGAACATCCTGGAATGCAAGCTGATAAAGTCAAAACTTTTTTATTTAATCGACTGGAAAGGTTATGGACCACAGGAAAGGTCATGGGAACCTAGTGACCACGTTCATGCACCCCGATTGGTGAAAAAATTCCACCGAAATTTCCCAGACAAACCGAAACCACAGGGAAGAATGACTTTAGGAGGGGCCTTGGGGGGAGTGCTGTCATGATGCCTACCCCCGGGGACCCAGACCAAGTCCAGCAACCCCGGAAGCAGGCATCAAGTTATTCCAAGCAAGCCCAACAATCCCTGCTAGGGGCTATTTGAGTCCAGTCCTGGCGTCTATGGCGCCAGGCTCATATGGAGAGTCAGTCCTGGCGCCGTAGGCGCCAGGCTCATAGATTAAAACTTACCTGATGCAGACCATGCGGCAAACTTACCTGATGCAGACCATGCTGCAAGAGCTCCAAGCCAAAAGAGGCTTGGAAGGTACTACTTTACCTAGGGACTATTTTTTACTCGGGTGGGGCTGGGGAGGAATACTTACCTGGGACTACTTTAGAGGCTATTTAAACCACGGCCGAAGAGCAGCACACGCTTTGCGTTATTCTGCATCCAGCAGCGTAACGCTCACCGTGCCTGCAAGTCTGCATCCAGTCTTCTGCCACGCCCGCCTCGAGTCTGGAGCTCCTAGAAAAAGGGAGAAAGAAGGAGAAAAGGTTAGAACAAGAGCAATACCTTTGATCCTTACCTGAATTCCCGATCCATCGCACCTTCGAGCTGGAAGAAAGAAGTTATTTTATGCGCGTCGCCTCGCCTGCTGCAGCGCCGCGCTTAACTCACCGGCCTTCGCAGCATCTTCACATTCCACCGCATCCTTCTGCATGTTCCCGCCGCACTCCGGCACCTAAGGGGAAGACAAGAACAGCAAGGTGAGCAAAGGGGATACACAGAGGCAATATTAGTTACCCCCCATAGACTTACCTGATTTTACCACCGGGGGTACTATTCCTCTTTACGAGTCGGCGCAGCTTCCACTGCATCCTCGCCGAACCCCAGCCCTTAAGGGGAAACAAAAGGACAGCAAGGTGAAACAAAGGGACAAACAAGGGGAACGTCCTCACCACAATAGACTTACCTGATTTTACCGCTGGAGGCATTATTCCCCGAGACTTCATACTTTCTCTCAGCGCCTGAATAAGGGAGAAAGCAACAGGTTACATATTGACATTATTTTATCGAACTGTGTTGGATAATACAAATCCTTACCTGAATATTACCGGTTGCCACAAGGAACTCTTCGCTAGGGTCAAGCTGCAACCTGCAAGGAATCGGACAAGAGTGAAAGTCAGACATTTGAACTCTTACGAACTACATACTTATGGCATCTTGCTGGAAATCTCAGAGTCAATATTGTTCTGGAACTCACCAATTCCTTCGAGCCAGTGAAGCAACTGGTTATCTACGCGCCCCTGCACTCAATGCAGGATGGAGAACTCATCTTTCCAAACCATCAGGTGAGACTATAAGAGGGGACATCAAGGGTGATCAGTGGGGAGAACAGCGAGAGTGGGGGGGGGGTTAACGCTCAACTCCACGGGTGGTTAATTCCCGTTCTCCATTTGCAGAAGAATATTCCTACAGGCCAAGCAAACGAAGCTAGGTGGGCCAGTCCAGTCTGTCACCTCGGCACTACGCATCACATTGGTGGAGACCGCAGCTGTCCAGTTCAGATCGACGCCCCTGTGGGAGTCAGGTGAGCGTAACACTTTGCCGCTGTCCAGGAGGGTGTCCGGAAATACCGGCAAGGCAACCCCCCCAGGGGAACGAGACAAGGCATCAGCTTTACCGTGGGCCGAGCCCGAGCGATGCTTGATAACAAAATCAAAAGCCACAAAGAACAAATGCCATCTGACCTGCCTGCTATTGACACATTTCAAGGATGCTAGATCCTGCAAGTTTTGGTGATCCGAATATACCGTGACCCGGTGTTTAGCACCCAAGAGGTGGTGTCGCCAAACACGGAAGGCATCCATGACTGCCAGTAGTTCTTGTTCGGGCACTGTGTAGTGAGACTCGGCATCTGTGAATTTGCGGCAGTGAAAAGCCACGGGGTGAAGACAACCGGTGGTGGAGTAGATCTGTGATAAAACCGCACCCAAGGCAAAGGAGGAGGCATCAGCCTCCACGATGAACGGCAGTTCTGGGTCCGGCTGTTGTAGAATAGAGGCGGTAGTGAATGCTGTTTTTAGGGCCTCGAAGGCCTGTTGGTGTGTTTCCATCCACAGGAAGGGAATGCGAGGACTCGTCAAAGAAGTGAGGGGAGCCACTAGAGACGAGAACCCAGAGATAAAGCGCCTATAGAAATTAGTGAAGCCAAGAAAAGACTGAAGCGCCTTCAGGGTTTTGGGAGCAGGCCAGTCCAACACTGCCCGCACCTTGGATGAATTCATGGCCAACCCCCAGGCATGATGTGAAAACCGAGAAACTCCACGGTGTCTGCACGGAACTGGCACTTCTCTGGTTTGGCAAACAAGGAATGTTTTTGCAGACGAGAAAGCACCTCCCGTACATGCTGTACGTGTTCTTTCAAATTCCGGGAGAAGATCAAAATGTCGTCTAGGTAGACCACGACAAACACTTCCAGGATATCGGAAAAGATGTCATTCATAAACCTCTGGAACGTGGCTGGTGCATTGCATAGGCCAAATGGCATGACCGCGTATTCGTACAACCCATAGCGGGTGCAAAAGGCGGTCTTCCAATCGTCTCCAGGGCATACACGGACCAGATTGTAGGCGCCGCGAAGATCCAACTTAGTGAAGACAGATGCGTGTGTGAGGCGATCGAGCAGAGGTGTAATCAGAGGAATGGGATAGCGTTTTCTTTCTGTGATGGCATTAAGCCTGCGATAATCCACGCACAGCGCAGATCGGCCTCTTTTTTGGGGACGAAGAAGATGGGACTAGCCACTGGGGAAGTGGAGGAGCGTATGTGGCCTAAGCGGTGGGCTCTCTGAATGTATTCCTTCAGGGCCAGGTCTTCAGTGGGGGAAAGGGAATATATCCGGCATGTGGGAATGGTGCATTCTGGGACCAAGTCTATTGGACAGTCGCAAGGACGGTGTGGTGGAAGCACTTCAGATGAACCACGGTCAAACACCCCTGCGTAATCCTGGTATTGGGCGGGAACAAGTGTGGAAGTCAGTCCCACTATATGGTGTTCTGTTGGTGGGACCGTAGTATCCCCTGTGGTCAAGTGAGCAATGGCCCCCAAAGCTTGAGCGGGTGAGTTGTCGCTTGCGGTCACGGGAAGACAATAGTGTTGTCAGAGATCTGATTCGAAGTGTACGGAACCTGCTTTCCAATCTATCAACGGATAATGCTCCTGGAGCCAAGGTATCCCCAATATCAGGCCAAACTGGGGCATCGAAATAAGATCAAAGCTCAAGGTTTCTCTGTGTATAGCTTGAATGGTCAAGAGCATTGGGGCTGTTGTTGTTTAATGGGCCCAGAAATCAGAGATGTACCATTGACCGCCTGCACTGGTTCTGGCCTGATTTTAGTTAGGAGGGGTAGATTCAGGGTTTGAGCAAGCGTGATGTCAATATAATTGCCCGTGGCCCCGGAGTCGATGATGATCGTAACCGGGTGTGAGACATCAGGCGTGGGTTGAAGAATGGCTTGCACATGAATGGGCCTCATGTGACCAAATGCAGGAATAAGGTTCGGGGTGTAACAAGAAGCGCTCGACCCAGCCCCCGGTTCTAGGGTTGAGGAGTCCGAAAACCCGAGGTCTTGAGTTTTGGCCGACGAGGACACTCCTTAACGTAATGGTCAGTCAGGCCGCAATAATAGCATGCATTGTCCACCCTCCTGCGCTCTCTTTCTGTGGGTGTGATCGGGCTTCGTATGCCCCCAATCTGCATGGGTTCGTGACTGGTGTTGGAGGCAGCAGTGGTGGCAGATGGAGTTGGAGAATAAGCAAAACCGGCCTCAGCCCTGCGTTCAGAACGCCGGGCGTCCACCTGTAAGGCTAGGTCAACTAAGTCCTGATAAGAGGTTGGCAAGGAGGGGATAGCAGCAAGAGCGTCCTTCATGGCGTTGTTTAGGCCCCTATAAAACACGACGGCCTTTTTACTTTCGGGCCAAGACGTCTCTGCTGCAAGCTGGTTGAACCTTGTTATATACTCAATTAAGGGCCTTCTCCCTTGTCCCAGATCCAGGGGTTCTAGATCTCGGGACTGAACGTTGTGGCGAGTGTCGAACACCCGAGACATCTCTGTGACCAGTAGGTCAAAATCATAAAGTGCTGGGTTGTCGATTTCCAAGAGCGGGTTAGCCCAGGCGGCGGCTGTACCAGCTAAGTGCAAGAGGGTGAATGCCGCTTTAGTGGTTGAGTCTGGAAAGGCCTTTGGCCTACACAAGAAATGCAGTTTGCATTGATTCAAGAAGGTCCTAAACTTACTGGGATCCCCATGATACCTCTCGGGGGCAGCCAATGGAAAAGGAGATGGGAGTACCACGGGTATGGGGTTTTGAGGAGGTGGAACAGGAGGCGGGACGGGTTGTGGGGCTGGTGGCGCTCCCCGAACTCAGCATCAGGGGGCAAGGGGTGTCTAGTGCTTTGGATGTTATCTAATCGTTGGTGAATGGCAGTGTTTGTTGCGGCCATGTCTGCACGTAACACGGTTATGGCTTGGACCATAGTAGCCAAGGGGTAGTCCGCGGCTCCCTCCATTGACTACACGACAGGATGGCTTCACAGTCTGTTGTATCTTGACTGTCGTGTAGTCAGAAGAGTCCTCTGTCCACAAGTGCCGCACAGAGAGAGTCCAAATCACTCTCTGTACAACCTTTGAGGCCTCAGGTGGGAGATGATCTTCCGGAACCATGGACCTCTGGGAACCCAGAACCACTGTAAAGAAAGCACTGGTTAAGTATCAAGCCCAGACAGCAATAACAAACCAGACAACAAACAAGTGGAAAGGTCTTACCAAGTAGTGACATTGGTGATTCTTCTGAACCTACAGGGGTTCCGGGACCCACCAGGGCTTCTTTCCCCGCACGGGGCAGTAAGCCCAGTAGATCGGGCGGTGGTGCGTGTGCCGGGCCCACCTGATGCCAAAGTCCAGAAAAGGAAATCAAGAAAACGTAGTACCAAAGGGATTAAGCAAGTAGTAGTCCAGAAAGCAGTCCGTGATTCGTAACAAGAAATCCAATAAACCAGAAGCCAGGAGCCAGATGAATGCAATAGCAGTCCTTAATCCAATCCGGGGTCAGTTTCCAAGGAATCCAAATGTGAGTAATCGAAGCGCCGAACAGTGTCCAGGTAAACGGCTGTGAAGCATCGAGTGTTCCGATGTGGCTGTTTAAATACCGGCGCTACATGTTACTTTCCGGTCATATGACCCGCGACCGCATCACGTGAACATGCCTTAGTAACACGTGAGCAGGAGGCGTTGGTCACGTGACGTGGAAGTGGGGCGTGAATCCGGTCTCGCAATCGCCAAGGAACACGCCAATGGAGTGGGCGTTACCGCGAGTGGGCAGCAAGTTGAAACACGCATTGGCACATGGGGATTCGGGGAGAGCACACGTGAGTCCCGGAACCGGGCAAGAGGACGGGGCGGAGTGGAGGTACGGGGATGGGCATTGGGGACACTGGGAACACTGAGGGGTGAATGCGTGACAGGGGCTAACCCGTAGTGAGCTAGTTAGCCCCCCTCAACCAGAAAATGCACACAAATCGATGTCATTGGTTAGATATACGTTCAATCTGGTATGATCAGGCATTTTTATTGTTAGATCACATACAGGTGCTGAAATATTTGGCTGCAAAGGAGGAGGGTCTGGCCCCCCTTCACAAAATGTAATTAATTTCAATACATATTCGTTAGATCCAGTAAGATCAACCATTTTTAACATTAGATCCGCTACAGAACAGGAGTTATAAGCAATTATTAAGAGGGGGGCTAACCCGTAGCCAGCCCCCTCAATCAAAAAATGGACCAAAATATATGTGATTTGTTAGATATTCGTTAGATTCAGTATGATCAACCATTTTACACGTTAGATCTGCTACAGAACAGGAGTTATAGGCAATTGTTTAGAGGAAGGGCTAACCCATAGTAAGCTAGTCACCCCCCCCAAACAGAAAATGGACCAAAATGTATGTCATTTGTTAGATATTCGTTAGATTCGGTATGATCGGGGGGGATAACCCGTAGTGAGCTAGTTAGCCCTCCCCTAAACCAGAAAATCGATGTCATTGGTTAGATATGCATTACATCCGGTATGATCAGGCCTTTTTATTGTTAGATCACACACAGGTGCTGAAATATTTGGCTGCAAAGGAGGGGGGCTGGCCCCCCTAACAACATTTTGAGAACAAAGTCATTCATTTCAATGCATATTTGTTAGATCCGGTAAGATCACCCATTTTTTATGTTAGATCCGCTACAGAACAGGAGTTTTAAGCATTTATTTAAAGAGCGGCTAACCTGTAGCCAGTCCCCCCTCAATCATAAAAAGGCCCAAAATGTATGTCATTCTTTAGATCTTTGTTAGATCCGGTATGATCCACCATTTTCAACGTTAGATCCACTACAGAACAGGAGTTATAAGTAATTATTTAGAGAAGGGGGCTAACCCATAGTAAGCTAGTCACGCCCCCTCAATCAAAAATAGTACAAAAACGTATGTCATTTGTTAGATTTTCGTTAGTGTAACGCTTACCTGAGGACCTGCAGGAGCGCCTGGTCTTCTGGTGTCGGGTGTGTGGCTCTCGGGTGTCAGGTGCGCGGCCCAAACCACTCCTTCCTCACAATATCACAGAATGGCAAGAGTAACCCTGCATATAGTGTAGTCGGGAGTGGTTTGGAAGGTCCCCTATGACTGGATAGGCAGAGCTGTCCCCAATGGGTAGTTAGGCTGAGCTTTGGCCAAAATAAGAACCTATGGATAAACAATGGTAGAATATTAGTAACTATCTATCTCTCAACCTCTTCCCCACTCCCCTCCCTGTCCCCTATGTCTGCTGATTGGCAAGGGGTCCGGCTCACCTTTGTCTTAAGGCTGTGCACCCCAGTGTGCAAGGAAGGCTCGGTCCAGTTCCGTTACTGGAGAGATGTGGTCCAGTCCAGCTGCGACACAAGTGATGCTTCTTGAGCTATGAGTCTCTGAGTGAATGTCTTTGGTGGCTTTGCGTGATGCGAGGCAGCGCGTGGAAAGTCTCTATGCCTGTGCTGCGCAGTGCGTGGATTGCACAATCATTTTCTCTTTCCTTGTGCTCCTCTAGGTGCTGTCCCAGGCTGTTGGTGGTTGATGCATGGATCGCTGGCTCAGAGGAGGGGAGCTACAGCACTAGAGGCACTGCAGAGCCAGAGGGATGCTGGATTGCGATAACAGGTAAGCAAAACTCTCCAGGTCTTAGAATGGAAGCGAGTCCGAAAACCGAATGTTCCACTCACTTGCATGTCCTTTCTTTACAGGTGCTGGATGCCGTGGTGAGCGGGGCGAGTTGCTGTAGTCAGGTAAGTAGAGCGCTCAATGAGTTCTGGCTGCGAAGAAGCCCAGCAAGTTTTCTCAATAGGGAAACAGGCAGCGTGGTAAGCATTGCACTGCTGCACTGGGAAGCAGAAGAAACGCTAAGCACAGGGTGTGGCCCAAGGCGTGGTTATATATGCCTGGGCTGCACCCTGAGCCTAGACCAATATGTTACTGCAGCATTGGGCTGTCTGGGGGCTATCTTGTGTTCCAGAGTGAGGCCCAACCTGGGGGCCATCTTGGAGGAGGTTGCTTCCATGACATGCAGCCATTGCCATAAAGTGCCTGCGCCAGCCAGCAACCCTGATTGTCCATTCCTTGCCTGTGTCCCTTCCTCCTCCTGCAATCTAAAGGTGTACATGGTGCGTTCCTGGGGGTCATGACAATTAGATCCGGTATAATCAACCATTTTCAATGTTACATCTGCTACAGAACAGTAGTTATAAGCAATTATTTAGCAGGGGCTAACCTGTAGTGAGCTAATTACCCCCTCTCAACCAGAAATTGCACAAATATCAATGTAATTGGTTAGATATACTTTAGATCCGGTATGATCAGGCATTTTTTGTTGTTAGATCACTCACATGTGCTGAAATATTTGGCTGCAAAGGAGGGGGCCACCCCGCCCAACAAAATCTTTGGCGCGGAGTCCCGAGGAGAGTCCCAGTCTGCCTCAGTCCTTTTGCAAGAGAGGAGCTGCAGCAATGACCTGCATTTATTTTGTGTGCTTTTCACTGTGTTGGCCCCTTTAAACATTTGACTGAGGCTCCTAGACTCCACCTTAAAAGGTGTTGGCGGGCGCGGAGCGCCGCGCGGAGTCCCGAGGAGAGTCCCAGTCTGCCCCAGTCCTTTTGCAAGAGAGGAGCTGCAGCAACGACCTGCGTTTATTTTGTGTGCTTTTCACTGTGTTGGCCCCTTTAAACATTTGACTGAGGCTCCTAGACTCCACCTTAAAAGTTGTTGGCGGGCGCGGAGCACCGCAGAGTCCCGAGGAGAGTCCCAGTCTGCCCCAGTCCTTTTGCAAGAGAGGAGCTGCAGCAACGACCTGTGTTTATTTTGTGTGCTTTTCACTGTGTTGGCCCCTTTAAACATTTGACTGAGGCTCCTAGACTCCACCTTAAAAGGTGTTGGCAGTCGCGGAGCGCCGCGCGGAGTCCCGAGGAGAGTCCCTGTCTGCCCCAGTCCGCTCCCAGACCGTCCAGGCATCTGCAGTATGGTTGGGTCTTTCACTCGTCAACGCACGCTGCTAGAAAGACGCGTGACTAATGACAGAATGATGGAAGGCAGCAATGAAAGTGCCACGGTTACTAGCAGCAAGGTAAGCGGAAACATGATGAATGCACATTTGCCTTTGGAAGCTTTGAAACTGACCTCAACCGAGGGTGTTCCCTCGCTAAAATCCCTAGCAAAAATGATTGTTAGCAGTAATGGAATACAGGCGGCGGCATGGAAATGTGCTCAAAATATATCAGCACTGCCACAAGTTGAGTCGGTAGTAGAAGAAATAAACAAATGGCTGTGTGGCAACAACAGTAGGTGCTCCATTAATAGATGCTACTCCAGATGCGTGCTATAAAGCCAACTTACGAGCGGCAAATGAGAAAACATTAGCAGCGGGGACTTCAAATGGAAACACTGTAGAAAGCAACCTTGCCGATAAGGATGTCAATTTCACTCGCGTTTCTGAGCTAAAAGAGGCTATGGGTGATAAAGCTATAGAAATAAATACGGCTTCATTTTTATCACCTTTTGATGTAACAGACCACGAGCTTCTCCAAATTCATGTATCCACTGATTCAGCGAGGCTGAACACGTTCGTGTTTAACCCCCCACTTAATCCTCCACTTCTATTAGAAGACGAATGTATGTCATTACAATGTCCACACGAGAATCTATGCAGAAACACTGCTCTTCAAAATGAAGTGATTTACGCTCCGAAATTGCATGTTTTGCAAAATGAAAGGACAAGCAAAAAGCCTTTAATGCTGCTTTCAGAAAAAAATGTGCTGCCTTGTCTAAGTTGGAAAAAGACCGAAACAAAAGGAGAAGAGCTTTCAAAAAAGCATTCTGATGAAACAATGGAAGCTAAAAGAGACTTGCAAAACAAAACGAAACACATTCTGGTGCACTAAAGCGCTATGCTGACTGAAGCTCGTCAACATTTTAATAGTCCGATATGTCAGCCAACCAGTACTGCTTCGCAACTTGTGAGTGTCATTCCTGCACAGAAACGATTAGCAGTAGATTGTCAAACAGTTCCAGTAAACTTGAACAAACTATCAGGATATGATTTAGTAGCTCGCAAAGCACGTTTAGCGGAACATTTGACAGCTGATTATCAATTATCAAAAGATAAGCTAATAAACAGCTTCAGTTCTAAATTAGAGACAAAATCTCAGTCACAGTCGAAACCTACAACTGGTGAGGAGGAGCTGCGAAAGTTGCAGCATTCAATCTTACATTTGGGAACAAAGACCCAGACAAGTACACCTCTGACGAAGGGATTGATTTTAAAAAACCAAGCTGCATCGAGCAATGATGTTATCTTACTAGAAGCTCCGTCCCAGGTTTGGCAACAAAAAGTGTCTCTCAGTCGCACTTGGACACTAGTATGAGCTCTAACATAACACAACCAAGTATTGACCCTGCTCAAACATATGATCACGACATGGAACGGAACAATAAAGCGAGTCTATCAGTGGCTGCAGGCATTCAAATACATAATAATGTGCTGGCAGCAACTTCACTAGCACTAATCCCTTTTACGAAACTGTATGGCCCTCATTACAACTCAGGCGTTAAGGGTTAACGCCACCGTTAACCCTTAACGCCTGATTCCCACCTTAACGCCTGCTTTATGCAGGCGTTAAGTTCCATGGTGCTAAGGCACCTTGGTGCTAATTACGGCACCGTAATTTACGGTGCCGTAATTAGCGCCTTCCCCACTCCCATTATGCCCTATGGGGCAAAAATGGGAATGGGGAAGGGAAAATGGGAAATGGGGATTTACCGCCCCACTCACCTTGTAATGGGGCGGTAAATCCGCCATCCACCATGGTGTAAACGTAGTTTACACCATGGTGGTAAAGTTGGTGCACTTAGAACCTCAGTTGTAATGAGGGCCTATGAGTCTTTAATGACTCTATAAAAGAACAAGGTACACAACTGTCTACCATCCTGCTAAAATTGGAAAAACTTGAACAAACTAACAATACCTTACAGTCTCGAACCGAAAGAGAAGCTGAAATCTCATCGCAATGGCATTACCAGCTGGATGATCTAGCATCAAGTGCGCACACCGATAATGCAACCCTTATGAATGCTGTTCTTGAATGCATGAAATGGCTGAGGCATAAAGACAATAAGGAAAGTGGGCAGTTTGGAACACATCCCACTAAACTTACCTCCCGGTCACCAACTTCTGCTAAAAGCACTGGATCACAAACTGTGTCATGTAACGCTTTGACTGAAATATCAAATGTGCCAAACTCTGATAGGGGAGTAGGTCATGCTGTTTCTGGGAAGAAGCAAACTGAAACTCCCACTATAAATGTTCCAGCTATTGTGGTGAGTCATGTTTCATTCCCAAATGACTTTGTAAGCACTAACACATTAAGGGATGTTTTGGTAACTGACGCTAACCAACTGAGTAAGCAGTCAACTAAAGAAAGAGCGTCAAGTGAGTCAAAGCAGCCAGCCTTTGGAATCTTTACCGGTTCCGCGAAGAATCTGGAGGAAAAGCTTCTTGATTTAAATAAACCTAAAGTTGTACAATCAACATCTAAGGCTGCAAGAAAAGCTGCAAAACGCAAATCAACTAATACTAAACAATTTGTACGAAACCTACCTACTCCTGAAAAACTGGGGCTATTTGACCGTAATAAAACGAAGAAAATACAGATGAGACACCAAGAGCAAACTGATGTGCCATCCAAAATGTCAAAAGCAGCTGATCAGAAAACAGCTACCAAAATACAAAATTCAAGGAAAAGAGCCAGAATTGATTCAGATTTGGAGATCAGCAAGGGACAAGACGAATCAATCGATTTATGTGATCTTTCAACATATTCCATCAAATCAGATAATACTATGAGCTCTATTGGTGGAAGAGGGTCGCAGCATCAGGCCCAGATGGCTCAAGAGGCTAGTGTGACCACAGGTGGTGGACCTAATAATCAGGAACCTGCTGATTTAGCTAGTTCTAAAGTCCCGGAGCTTGGAGTAGTAAAAGTATCAAGGAATGGAGGAATGAAAGCTTTGATGGATGCCTCAAATCCAAGCGTTAAAGATGTGACAGCAGATACTGCAGAAAGGCCTGATCAAGCCAGATCTTCAAATAGTCATAAGTTTAATCCAAAGATGACTTCAGCTCAAATGAAGATTCAAAGTCAACTCAAAATAGTATGAGGTCAGGGTCCCCTGATGGTAAAAAAACAAAGACCTGGAAGATTTAGAGTAGAAAATCTCTTTCCTGATGACAAGGACATTAATTTGAATCGAAGAAATTTGATGCACTTATTGCACACAATACCATCACTTTGGACAATTACCTCGGATGATATTGTCATTGTGGAATACATTTCAGAGGATGTTGCTGATAGAATGTTCCTGTACATAAAATCGTACGCAGTAGAAAAAACTCTATTCGCTGCAAAGGATGAGCTTTTAGCTTATGGTTTTGACATCCAGGTGGAAAAGCAGCAAACTGACCGGAGTCAAATAAGTAATTTGTCATCAGCGAGCGCTCAATCCTCAAATGAATATAGAAGAGATGTTTTAAAACAGCACTTTAAACTGAAGTCACCAAAATCATCTAATGAAGTGCGATACCTACAAAGAAATGACAAAAACTCGAGAGGAAACGCAAACTTTAGGCAGACCTCATAACTTACATTTCTCAGTGGAGAGGAATCGTGTGATATAATCTCATGGGACACCAGAGGTTTTAATCATCTATTCCAAGAATGGTCTCTACCCATGGAGAATAATTTTGTAATATTTCTACAGGAAACCTGGTTGCGTGAAACCCCAATAAAAGATGGTTATACTATATTGCTAAATGCAGCTGGTAAAAACAGATTAGGACGGCCATTTTCGGGGCTAATAACACTTGGTTAACAATGCTTATGGATGGAAAGTTATCGAAATATATAATCCAAACATCTATGTTCAAGGAACGTTGCTGGTGATGGAATCAAAAACAAAAGTGGATGTGAAATGTCTGCTATTGATAAATATATATTGGAATCCTGTAATGATATCTACAGCACAATTTATTAACGCTGTCACAACAATCATCGATCAGTGTTTAATAACATGCTCAAATCTTGCCATAATAATTTGTGTAGATTTTAATTATTCTTGGTATGAAGATCGGCAAGTAAGTTCATCTGTAGCCCCCTTAGGGCTGACAAGAGGTGATTATTGGAGTCAAGCTCTAAAAGTAAGAAACTGCGAAATGGTAAATGGCAGAGTACAAAGTGATATTCCACCTAGTTTCACATGGCAGCGAGAGAGCTGTAAAAAAACAATCGATTATTTTTGGATCAGTTCTTTACATTGGTCGAAAATTGAACGTTTGGATATACACAAGTCATCTAAAAGCGATCATCATGCACTGGTGTTGACCTTACAAATGACAAGGTGTGGTGTAAAACTAACGTATAACTGTCCACTTGAGATAAATCAAGGAGCAAACAGATTAAGAATAAACAATCAACAAATACAGATGCTGAGCATACATTTAAAGAACTCGTCTAATGATCTAGCGACAAGAATAAACTTTTCTCCCTTGCTGCAACAATTCTTAATGAAAAAACAACAGCAAAAGAATGTTTGTCCAACTAACAAATATGTATTCAGTGTGCTGGTAAGCTCGGAAAAAAAACAATTGGCCAAAGACATAAGATTTTTGAAAAAAATGGAGGCTGTGATCTGGCGATTAAAATCAGAAAACGCAAGGTAAAATATTGAAAGTGGCTCAAATCATTTAAATTAATAAGAGATCAAGAAAGAGCAGAACTTATGTTGAAGTTGATCGTACAACATAAAGTAAAATATTTTTGGTCAATCCTGAAAACAGGATCACTATGCCAAGAGGCAAGACTAGCAAATGGTATTTCTGCATCTGCCTGGGAAGATCACTTCAATCTAGTCTTTAACGGCAAACTGGGAAAAATAGAGAAAGTAAATGTGGTCTGTCCAAAACCTTGGGATGTGGTTGAATCAAAAGATACAATTTTGACATTGATACAAAAATTAAAAAACTCACGCGCGGCATGCCCTGATGGCTTGTCAAACGTGATGTTGAAAGAAAAAAAGGAACTTTGGGCTGATTTCATTGAAAACCTTTTCCAACTGATATCAACATCAAAAACCATTCCAGCATCGTGGACAACATCTGTTATTGTGCCTATTTTTAAGAAGGGTAATAGGGACGATCCGAACAACTATCGCCCTATTGCCCTTCAGGACACTTTAGGAAAAATATTTGCAACATGTCTGCAGCAAAAGTTAACGTCTTGGGCATATGCATCTGGGCGAATGGATTGTAGACAAACAGGTTTTACCAAAAATACAGGAACTGAGGTGAACTTGTTGATACTAAGCTTATTAAAGCTTGACGCATTGAAAAATAAAAAGAACTTGTTTATAGCTTTTATAGACATGCGTCAAGCTTTTGACACTATAAACCGTGATAAATTATGGATGAAACTACAATCATGGTCTTGCCCGCCAGCCTTGCTTCAACCACTGATTGCGTTACATAATGATACCACTACAAGAGTTTGTTTGGATGCTTCAGGAAATCTGACAAATGAAATAAAAACCTCTAAGGGCGTTAAACAGGGGTGCCCATTAGCTGCCCTATTGTTTAAACTATTCACTTCAGATATTTCAGGCAATCTGGAAAATACTCATCGATTTCCACCCAAAGTGAATGGTCAAGAGATCAGCTGGGCATATTACGCAGATGATATCGTGTTGTTTGACCTGACCCAAATTGGTCTGCAACTACTCTTGAATAATTTAGTTGCATACTTTCAAGAAAATGAGCTTGCAATTAATACGAAGAAATCTAAAATCATGGCAATAACATCAGGAGCAAAAAAGAAAGTCAACCAGTTTAAGTGGTCTGTAGCAGGCGAGACAATTGAGACAGTATCAACAATCCGATATTTAGGCATGCAAATAAACAGCTCGATCTGTGAATCAGTATGGGTAGCAGAATTGAAACATTGCATGAAACAATTCAATGGAAATCAATTGCAGCTCTACGAAAGATGCAGCTATCAAAAATTGCTCCAGCGTACAAAATATTTGAATCAACGACTAAAAATCCACATGGAGGAATTCTCTTGTCTTGGGCAAATAAAATCAGAAATATCTTCAAAATAAGCTGACATCTCATGGCAAATGGTAATAACAATGCCACAACTCGCAAAGAAAAAGTTAAGGCAATGGAACTGGATTTTAAACGAAGAACAGCGTTTGTCAATGTCCTCATGCCTGAACTTGGGTATGTCTTGTAATTGCCTAGACAAAGTTCCAAGATATCTATCAAGATTTCCTTCCAGGTGGCATCGGAACAAGTTTCTGAGGCTTCGTTTGAATGTATATAAAACCAAAGAAGTTTTGTGGAGAAGAAAAGATCCGAAGATCGTTGACAATCTATGTCGATTCTGTACAATGGAAATAGAATCATTAAAACATCTAATCATGGAATGTCCCACAATAACCACTCAACGGTTATTGAGTGCTTTTTGGGCAGATTTGTATCACCTAACATTAATATGGATGAGTGGTGGTGGAGGGTGCTGACTGGAAACAATGTGATGTTAACTTGTGCAGTAATAGATTTTTTGGAAAAACTGCTGGAGTAGGGAGATGCCCCGTAACATCTTGAAGCATACGGGTTACCGTATTGGTTGAACCCATATGTATGTGTGGACCTATGTGTGCCTTAATCATCTAATGAAGTGTATTGTGATGTGATTGTTCGTGTTTTTTAATTAAAGTTTGCAAAAAACTAATTGTTACAATAAAAAAATAATTAAAAAAAAATCTTTGAATAAAAGTAATTCATTTCAATACACACTCGTTAGACCTGGTCGGATCAACCATTTTTAACTTTCGATCCGCTACAGAACAGGACTTATAAGCAATTATTTGGATTCGAGAGGGGGGGGGCTAACCTGTAGTAAGCTAATCACCCCACTCAATCAAAAATAGTACAAAAAAGTATGCCATGTGTTAGATCTTCATTAGATCAGGTATGATCAACAATTTTCAACATTAGATATGCTACAGAACTGGAGTTATACGCAATTATTTAGAGGGGGCTAATCCGTAGTGAGCTAGTTATAGTTAGCCCCCCATCAACCAAAAAATGCACAAAAATCGATGTCATTGGTTAGATTTTCATTAGATCCGGTATGATCAGGCATATTTTTTGTTAGTTCACACACAGGTGCTGAAATATTTGGCTGTAAAGGAGGGTATGCTGCCCCCTCACCAACAATTTGGAAAAAAAAGTTATTCATTTCAATACATATTCGTTAGATCCAGTAAGATCAACCATTTTCAGCGTTGGATCCGCTACCAAACAGGAGTTCTAAGCAATTATTTAGAGAGGGGGGCTAAACCATAGTAAGCTAGTCACCTCTCCTCAATCAAAAATAGTACAAAAACGTATGTGATTTGTTAAATCTTCATTAGATCCGGTATGATCAACCATTTTTTACATTAGATCTGTTACAGAACAGGAGCTATAAGCAATTATTTAGAGGGGGGCCTAACCCATAGCAAGCCCCTCTCAAAAATGTATGTGATTTGTTAGATATTCGTTAGATTCAGTATGACCAACCATTTTCAACGTTAGAACTGCTACAGAAAAGGAGTTATAAACAATTATTTAGAGGTGGGACTAACCCGTAGTGACCTAGTTATCCCACCACCCAACCAGAAAATGCAAGAATAACGATGTCATTGGTTAGATATATGTTAGATCCGGTAAGATCAGGCATGTTTGCTGAAATATTTGGCTGCAAAGTTTTGGGAAAAAGTAATTAATTTCAATACATATTTGTTGGATCCGGTAACATGAACAATTATTTTTTAAAACACTTTATTTAGGTTACAGGTTACAACAAACCTCTGGCTCACACAATTCTGGCAAATCCACATCTCAAGTTTACAGTATTTGCGCACCACCAATTTCCTATACATGCTACATGTAATGTTCTTTCCATTTCTCTTCTGATAAGGTAGTATTTAAATGGGCACCATATGTCTTTTGGTCTACTCGACACATTACTCATCCAAGTGTATTCCTCCTCCAGTTCATTCAGAAATGTCATTTCTCTCAGCCACTCCTGGGATGTTGGTGCCCTCCTGGATTTCCATTTCAACATTATGCATTTTTTCGCCAGTACACAGCCCATATTAAACAGTCTTCATATCTTAATGGATACTTTACCTGTCTCCCAGCAGATATTTCAATGGTGTAAGTATGGGGGAAGCCCGGTCATATCATGCAGTGCCCCAGACACCTCACACCAGAACTGTGTGATATTTGGAAAATGTCAGTACATACGCATGGAATCTGCCCCCTCACTACCACATTTCATACATTAATTTAGTGTACCAGGAAAAAATTGTGCAACCATCGCCGGGGTATAATGTAATTGGTTCAATATTTTAAACTGTATAAGTCGTAGCCGAGCATTTAGGGAGACCTCTATAGTCAACAGACAGCATTTTTGCCATTTGGTTTCGTCAATGTTTATTGCTAAATCCCTTTCCCATTTAAGTTTTGCTTTATTTGCTGCTGTTGGCTTGTCTGAATTGATTTCTATAGTTTGGAGACCAGTCCCGTAGGCATCTCTTCTGTTATTATCATTTCTATGCATGTACAGGGTTCGGGAAGGATGGCCATCAGCAGAGTAGAGTTGCCCGTATGCGAGAATATTGCAACAATTTAACAGGTTTATCCCGTAGCTTCTCCCTGAATTCTTCTTGAGTTACAAAAGTCCCTACCGGAAATAGGTCACCCAACCTCATAGTCCCCTCGGGGTTCCAGGCTTTCTTTATATCCGGATCATATGTAGGTGGTAGCTCGGGGCAATTCCATAGTGTTAGTCTACTATTGTATGATGTGTCTGTATATTCAGTCTTTTATGTATCCACCTCCATATGTTAACCGTTGTTCGCAGCGGGTTGAACGCACATGAATCTGTATATCTGTCATCAAGGATTGCGGCCCTGAGGTCAGTAGGGGCTGCTCCATATCGTTCCAGTGCTAGGTGAGCTGGGTCTGGGGCCTGTGAATACCAATGTACTGCAAATTGTGCCTGTGCCACTATGTAATATAACTCGAAGTCTTGCGCGGCCAGTTCACCCCTTTCATATGTTTGCGACAGTCCCTCTAAACTAATCCTAATCCCTCTACTCCCCCAAACATATTTTATCGCCATGGACCTGAGTCTGGTAAAAAATCTACGACCTGGCCATATAAGGATTGTGGTGAAATAATAAAGTAACTTGGGTACCACTAATATTTTCAGTAGAGATAGCCTACCAAATAGTTACATTGGGTCTCTAGCCCCTGTTGTCAGTTTTGTTGTTAACACATTGAGGTAGGCTTCGTGGTTGTCTTCATACAGTGTCTGCTGGGTTACAGGAGACCATACCCCAATGTATTTGAGTCTTGTCGGGGTCCACTTGAATCCCAACAGATCAGTAGGTGCCGTTGTACTCTCGGTTCACGGAAACAGCTCAGACTTTGCATTATTTATCTTATATCCTGAGCGTGTCGTAAATACGGCTACTTCTGCCATGACTGGCTTGAGGTTTTCTTCAGGATTACGTAAATATAGCATGGTGTCATCTGCGTATAGGGATATTATCTGGGGGGCCCCCTCTACATGTATTCTTCTATGTGCATGTCGTTCACGCATTCTCTGGGCCAGGAGTTCTATTGTGAGTGCAAATAATAAGGATGAAAAAGGACAGCCCTGCCTGGGACCACGGGCCAATTCAGACGGCTGCGATAATGTCAGACTCTAGCAGTTGGGTTTGTGTATAGCAGTCGAATATATCTAATTAAGTTATCTCCCATCCTGTACTGTTTAAGTACCCCGAATAAGAAATTCCATGACACTGAATCAAAGGTTTTCTCAGCGTCAAGTGACGCTGCTACCGTTCTGGCCACTCGGTTAATCTGCAAAATGTTCCCAAATAGTTGTCTCAGGTTCAATGCCGTTGATCGTGAGGGAAAATTCCGATTGATCTGGGTGTACCAGTTGCTGCATATGCAGGAGAAGCCTACTTGCTAATGTTTTTGCAAAAATCCTGGCATCCGTATTAATTAAGGATAAAGGGCGGCAGGACGCCATCTCACTTGGTGGACGTCCAGGTTTCGGTAGAACCGTAATGACGGCTTCCAAAAATGATCGTGGGAGTCGTCCGTTCTCGAGTGCCTCTTCCCACACTTTCAGGAGTCTCGGGGCAAGGATTCCCTTATATGCTTTATATAATTCAATGCCAAATCCATCTGGGCCTGGGGTTTTGCCCAGGGTCAGTGCATTTATGGACTCTTCAATTTCCCTTACTTTAATCTGCCTGCCAATTTCCTTCCTTACACCTGCTGAGAGACCAATTGGACAACTCTCAGCTAAGTATTGTTCTGTTTCTTCACTTGTATTTGTATCCGCATTGGCATATAATGCCTTATAATATTCCCTGACTTCTTCGTTTATTGCCTCGTCAGCTGTTATTAACTGGCCCGATGCCCCAACAATACTGGTGATGACTTGTACCCCACAATCGCCCCTGACCACACCTGCTAGCAATTTCCCTGGTCGGTCTCCCTCCCCATACCTGCAGGCCTGGGTGGGTTTGGCCATGTACATTACTTCTCGGTCCACAGGTCGCAGAGGTTTGTCAGGTTCCCTTTGATTACTCCCAAGAGAGCCCTATCTTTGGTGTTACCATATTGGTTCTCTAGGTGTCGTATGTCCCTTTCAATATCACCCAGTTCTTTTCTTGTTTTTTTCAGTACATCAGTTGTTGTGGAGATCATTGTGCCACGTAGCCACACTTTAAACACCTCCCACACCATGGCATATTGGTGTACTGTTCCCTTATTCATCTCGAAAAAACCCTCTATCTTCTCCCGGAGGGTTGTGACTTGTAAGTCATCTTGTAGTACTGCTGGTGGCATTCTTCACATGGGGCCAGGTGTCGGTATTTCCCTCAATAACAGATTCATCCCTACTGGTGAGTGGTCTGATAGAGTGTGCGGTAGGATCTTGCTACCCTGTAGTCTAGATGCCTATTCATCAGATATTAGCAACAAATCAATTCGAGACATGGCATCATGTACAGAGGAATTGCTTGAGTACTCAGTAATGTTTGGGTGCTCATTCCTCCGTACATCGATCATCCCCAATTGACCCATAATTTGTTTTACCATCTGTGCAGCATTAGACAGTTTCCAATGGGCGGTGCTTGTTCTGTCTCATACCACATTTAAAACCATATTGAAATCCCCACCCCATATGATGGGGATTTCACCTTCCTTTGCCAACTTCTCGGCGATCCACCTGTAAAAGGCTGTGTCGTCTATATTAGGCCTGTATGAATTCATCAGTATAACCTTTTTCCCGGGCCAGTTCACCTGTTACTATTATGTACCTTCGTTCTGGGTCTATTTGTACCTTTTGGGAGTTAAAGGGCAATGTGCGATGTACCAGTATCATCACACCTCGGAACTGGGACGAATAAAATGTGAAAAATCTCTTACGTCCCCATCTAGAGACAAATGTTTCATTTGGCACTCCTGTGACGTGTGTCTCCTGCAGCATAAATATTGTGGGTGAGTGGCAGTCGATATATCTATATATACCGTTATCTTCCTGGCTTCAATGGGGTTATTAATGCCTCTAACATTCCATAAGATCAGGCCTATCAATTCACCCATTTGTTATACCACTATTTACCAATGACATTGGTGTGCTTTTGTTCAACAACAGAAAAACAGCTTCTCTTGTGTGATCCCGTACCAAACCCACTTCCCACCAACCTGCATTTTGTAACTTAAAACATTCCACAACCCCCATCCTCCCTCCCCAAACATTTTCCCTTGTTTGCGTCCCCCCACCCTCACCATCTGCCACAACTCGATGGTGTACCCCTTTCATAACTGTGGAGTATTCCTGGGGAGTCCTGTGAGCAGTCCGCGTTCCTTCAGCGTGACCAGCGCTCACGTTCCCCGGTTTCCAAATTATATAATTTATGCTGTGTGCCTATGGTTCCTTATACTGCTTCTCCGCCGACAATATGCTTGAGGTTTGGGATTCACAGTTCATCCCACCTCGTTATCATGCACGTTCCCAATCTCTCGATCGGGGCTTAGGTTGTTTCTGCGATCCTGTGGCGGTAGTGGGATTGAAGCCTCCATATACGCCATGGCTTCTGCCCAATTCTCAAAGAAGTGCGCATGTCCCCTATGTTGTATCCTAAGTTTAGCCGGGAACATCAAAGAATATGGGATGTGTCTTGCACGCAGCGCCCTTTTTACTTGGTCGTACGACCACCGTTGTGTTTGGACCCCAGCCGAGAAGTCTGGATATATATGAAATGTACTGGAACTGGATTCGTAGTGCAGTGATCCCTTCTCTGGATAATTTCAGGATAAGGTCCCTATCCCTGTAATTGAGCAGTCTTGCAATAATGGTTTGCAGAGAGGACCCGGGAGGATAGCTCAGCGGCAACGTGCTCGCCTTGGAAGCAAGACGTCACGAAGCAACGCAGGTTCGATCCCCGGGTCCGCGCTTAGAAACCTCTGGGTATTTAAGCGCGTTATAAATATGCAACTAAGACAAACAACTAAAAACAAAGAATTCCTGTAACAGCAGCTCGATGCCCGCGGGCTGTGTGAGCACTTTAAAAATGCAAATTAATAATAAATAAAGAGGGGTGCCAGGTTTGGGAGCCGGTGAGAGAGTGCGATGTGCACATTCCACTAAGAAGTGTGTTGAAAAAGATGCTGTCTCGAATAGGGCTTGGAGGAGGTTCTGTATGAATGATTGCATTGGGCCCTTGCATGCCGTTTCCGGTATCCCCACAATGCAGATGTTGTTACGCCGCAATCGTGATTTGAGGTCCTCTCATCTGCCACGGGTCTTAACCAGTTCAGTTTTCAGTTCTGCAATATCACGGTCATGCTGGTCTATTTTGTCTTCCACTGCTCTAATTCTGGTTTCGGCCTCGGTTATACGCCCACTCTCTTTTTCCACTATAGCCTTCAGAGAGCTAATTGTTGCCACAATGTCATCTAACTTAACATTCAGTGACATAAATCAATTCTGCTACATTAAATGTGGGGTAGTTGAATATGCCAGTTTAACTAGGTCCTGCGCCCCGGATAATTAGATTTTTCCGGTGTCACAGATATGTAAGGACTGGAAAAAGAGGTCAAGCCCCTACCTCTTGCGTTGAAACAGTGAACATGGATTGTCCTCACACAAATATTTCTGCGCCACACAAAAATACTTGTCATGAAAATTTGGCTTTATTGACTATGTATTCACTGTCATTGCCCTTTGCGATAACACGTGTTTCGACACTAACATGTGTCTTTTTCAAATCAGGGCCAATTTGTTACTAAACAGACATTAGAAACATCCACAGGTGTGATACACAAATCAATGGTTAGTCATAAACCCATTTAATTTCAGAAGTGCAAACATGTCAAAATTGGTCAATTCCAAGCACAGAAATTAGTTCAATTGGTTAGTATTATATCAAAATAAATGCCAGATAAAAACAGGAGGGGTAAGGGCATGGAGGGCGAGGGCAAAACGTTTGTAGAAATAAGGAAAAAGAAAAACAATCATAAAGGCAAGTTGTCACATATCCTATACAAGGCAATTAGAGTGACCATGATCCCTTAAAATAGACAAATCCTCATTTTAAATTGAGTCAAATCTCCCAATTAATGTCAATATTACCATGAGTCTTATTTGTCCTAGTAAATAGTGTGTATTCATGCCCCCACATAGGTCAGTTACCAGTTCCCAAAAATAATTAGTGTTGATATATAACAGGTTAACATATTGCAGGGCAGAGAACCTCTGAATAGTGTATTCATGTTCCTTACCTCTGAGAAATAATATGTTCGGTCAGTTCAGTATGTGTCGTCATCAAAATGGGGTAAATCCCTTCTGTGATGTAATGGTTTCATTTAGATCCTTATTTCATAAGAAACTGCATGAATCACGAGCATATCACCCCAATAACATGGTTATTGACGCTGTATTCAAATGTATGTTGCGTCTGCGTGGGAACCTATAAATATTATTCCTTAGAAATAGAAGATCCCCAGGTTACAGCTGCCGTTCTCTCATTCGCCCAGTCTTAGTCGGCTAGCCCGGACCCCAGCAACACGTTTCGCTGGAGGCTCTCACCACTCCACATGCAGTGTGGTACGTCAAGGTCAGCCAGGATTTCAAGGCCTACAGAGCTTTTGCAACGCAGCGTGCCACGGGGTGGCATCGTGTAAGCCGACACACCTGTGGAGTTTCAGTTGGGGTCCGCCTCTTCTCTGCACCGCTGTACTTTCTGGTGGTGCGTTCGCTACTTCCTTCACCACGGATTCCGACGATTCTTGGCCACAGTTATCACTGTACTTTCTGCCGTCTATGCTTTCATTCTGCACATAGATTAATGGCACAGAGCAAGATAACTATATGATAAGGATAATGCTGGGGCCGGAGCAATGCCTAGACCGCCATTCCTTCTTGCTGCTCGACAGTGCCCCCCTGATCAAGATCAACCATTTTTAACGTTAGATCCACTAACAGAACAGGAGTTATAAGCAATTATTTTGAGGGGGTGTGATGGGGCGGCACGCCACAAATAACCACGCTGACTCTTATGAATAGTCCAAGGGGGTTTATTTCAATAATTGTCAGAATGGCTGCTTCTCTCCTTAATTCTCTGTGGTCTAAGGGGCTGGGAAACCTCTGGGTATTTAAGCGCGTTATAAATACGCAACTAAGACAAACAACTAAAAACAAAGAATTCCTGTAACAGCAGCTCGATGCCCGCGGGCTGTGTGAGCACTTTAAAAATGCAAATTAATAATAAATAAAGAGGGGTGCCAGGTTTGGGAGCCGGTGAGAGAGTGCGATGTGCACATTCCACTAAGAAGTGTGTTGAAAAAGATGCTGTCTCGAATAGGGCTTGGAGGAGGTTCTGTATGAATGATTGCATTGGGCCCTTGCATGCCGTTTCCGGTATCCCCACAATGCAGATGTTGTTACGCCGCAATCGTGATTTGAGGTCCTCTCATCTGCCACGGGTCTTAACCAGTTCAGTTTTCAGTTCTGCAATATCACGGTCATGCTGGTCTATTTTGTCTTCCACTGCTCTAATTCTGGTTTCGGCCTCGGTTATACGCCCACTCTCTTTTTCCACTATAGCCTTCAGAGAGCTAATTGTTGCCACAATGTCATCTAACTTAACATTCAGTGACATAAATCAATTCTGCTACATTAAATGTGGGGTAGTTGAATATGCCAGTTTAACTAGGCCCTGCGCCCCGGATAATTAGATTTTTCCGGTGTCACAGATATGTAAGGACTGGAAAAAGAGGTCAAGCCCCTACCTCTTGCGTTGAAACAGTGAACATGGATTGTCCTCACACAAATATTTCTGCGCCACACAAAAATACTTGTCATGAAAATTTGGCTTTATTGACTATGTATTCACTGTCATTGCCCTTTGCGATAACACGTGTTTCGACACTAACATGTGTCTTTTTCAAATCAGGGCCAATTTGTTACTAAACAGACATTAGAAACATCCACAGGTGTGATACACAAATCAATGGTTAGTCATAAACCCATTTAATTTCAGAAGTGCATACATGTCAAAATTGGTCAATTCCAAGCACAGAAATTAGTTCAATTGGTTAGTATTATATCAAAATAAATGCCAGATAAAAACAGGAGGGGTAAGGGCATGGAGGGCGAGGGCAAAACATTTGTAGAAATAAGGAAAAAGAAAAACAATCATAAAGGTAAGTTGTCACATATCCTATACAAGGCAATTAGAGTGACCATGATCCCTTAAAATAGACAAATCCTCATTTTAAATTGAGTCAAATCTCCCAATTAATGTCAATATTACCATGAGTCTTATTTGTCCTAGTAAATAGTGTGTATTCATGCCCCCACATAGGTCAGTTACCAGTTCCCAAAAATAATTAGTGTTGATATATAACAGGTTAACATATTGCAGGGCAGAGAACCTCTGAATAGTGTATTCATGTTCCTTACCTCTGAGAAATAATATGTTCGGTCAGTTCAGTATGTGTCGTCATCAAAATGGGGTAAATCCCTTCTGTGATGTAATGGTTTCATTTAGATCCTTATTTCATAAGAAACTGCATGAATCACGAGCATATCACCCCAATAACATGGTTATTGACGCTGTATTCAAATGTATGTTGCGTCTGCGTGGGAACCTATAAATATTATTCCTTAGAAATAGAAGATCCCCAGGTTACAGCTGCCGTTCTCTCATTCGCCCAGTCTTAGTCGGCTAGCCCGGACCCCAGCAACACGTTTCGCTGGAGGCTCTCACCACTCCACATGCAGTGTGGTACGTCAAGGTCAGCCAGGATTTCAAGGCCTACAGAGCTTTTGCAACGCAGCGTGCCACGGGGTGGCATCGTGTAAGCCGACACACCTGTGGAGTTTCAGTTGGGGTCCGCCTCTTCTCTGCACCGCTGTACTTTCTGGTGGTGCGTTCGCTACTTCCTTCACCACGGATTCCGACGATTCTTGGCCACAGTTATCACTGTACTTTCTGCCGTCTATGCTTTCATTCTGCACATAGATTAATGGCACAGAGCAAGATAACTATATGATAAGGATAATGCTGGGGCCGGAGCAATGCCTAGACCGCCATTCCTTCTTGCTGCTCGACAGTGCCCCCCTGATCAAGATCAACCATTTTTAACGTAGGATCCACTAACAGAACAGGAGTTATAAGCAATTATTTTGAGGGGGTGTGATGGGGCGGCACGCCACAAATAACCACGCTGACTCTTATGAATAGTCCAAGGGGGTTTATTTCAATAATTGTCAGAATGGCTGCTTCTCTCCTTAATTCTCTGTGGTCTAAGGGGCTGGGAAACCTCTGGGTATTTAAGCGCGTTATAAATACGCAACTAAGACAAACAACTAAAAACAAAGAATTCCTGTAACAGCAGCTCGATGCCCGCGGGCTGTGTGAGCACTTTAAAAATGCAAATTAATAATAAATAAAGAGGGGTGCCAGGTTTGGGAGCCGGTGAGAGAGTGCGATGTGCACATTCCACTAAGAAGTGTGTTGAAAAAGATGCTGTCTCGAATAGGGCTTGGAGGAGGTTCTGTATGAATGATTGCATTGGGCCCTTGCATGCCGTTTCCGGTATCCCCACAATGCAGATGTTGTTACGCCGCAATCGTGATTTGAGGTCCTCTCATCTGCCACGGGTCTTAACCAGTTCAGTTTTCAGTTCTGCAATATCACGGTCATGCTGGTCTATTTTGTCTTCCACTGCTCTAATTCTGGTTTCGGCCTCGGTTATACGCCCACTCTCTTTTTCCACTATAGCCTTCAGAGAGCTAATTGTTGCCACAATGTCATCTAACTTAACATTCAGTGACATAAATCAATTCTGCTACATTAAATGTGGGGTAGTTGAATATGCCAGTTTAACTAGGCCCTGCGCCCCGGATAATTAGATTTTTCCGGTGTCACAGATATGTAAGGACTGGAAAAAGAGGTCAAGCCCCTACCTCTTGCGTTGAAACAGTGAACATGGATTGTCCTCACACAAATATTTCTGCGCCACACAAAAATACTTGTCATGAAAATTTGGCTTTATTGACTATGTATTCACTGTCATTGCCCTTTGCGATAACACGTGTTTCGACACTAACATGTGTCTTTTTCAAATCAGGGCCAATTTGTTACTAAACAGACATTAGAAACATCCACAGGTGTGATACACAAATCAATGGTTAGTCATAAACCCATTTAATTTCAGAAGTGCATACATGTCAAAATTGGTCAATTCCAAGCACAGAAATTAGTTCAATTGGTTAGTATTATATCAAAATAAATGCCAGATAAAAACAGGAGGGGTAAGGGCATGGAGGGCGAGGGCAAAACGTTTGTAGAAATAAGGAAAAAGAAAAACAATCATAAAGGTAAGTTGTCACATATCCTATACAAGGCAATTAGAGTGACCATGATCCCTTAAAATAGACAAATCCTCATTTTAAATTGAGTCAAATCTCCCAATTAATGTCAATATTACCATGAGTCTTATTTGTCCTAGTAAATAGTGTGTATTCATGCCCCCACATAGGTCAGTTACCAGTTCCCAAAAATAATTAGTGTTGATATATAACATGTTAACATATTGCAGGGCAGAGAACCTCTGAATAGTGTATTCATGTTCCTTACCTCTGAGAAATAATATGTTCGGTCAGTTCAGTATGTGTCGTCATCAAAATGGGGTAAATCCCTTCTGTGATGTAATGGTTTCATTTAGATCCTTATTTCATAAGAAACTGCATGAATCACGAGCATATCACCCCAATAACATGGTTATTGACGCTGTATTCAAATGTATGTTGCGTCTGCGTGGGAACCTATAAATATTATTCCTTAGAAATAGAAGATCCCCAGGTTACAGCTGCCGTTCTCTCATTCGCCCAGTCTTAGTCGGCTAGCCCGGACCCCAGCAACACGTTTCGCTGGAGGCTCTCACCACTCCACATGCAGTGTGGTACGTCAAGGTCAGCCAGGATTTCAAGGCCTACAGAGCTTTTGCAACGCAGCGTGCCACGGGGTGGCATCGTGTAAGCCGACACACCTGTGGAGTTTCAGTTGGGGTCCGCCTCTTCTCTGCACCGCTGTACTTTCTGGTGGTGCGTTCGCTACTTCCTTCACCACGGATTCCGACGATTCTTGGCCACAGTTATCACTGTACTTTCTGCCGTCTATGCTTTCATTCTGCACATAGATTAATGGCACAGAGCAAGATAACTATATGATAAGGATAATGCTGGGGCCGGAGCAATGCCTAGACCGCCATTCCTTCTTGCTGCTCGACAGTGGCCCCCTGATCAAGATCAACCATTTTTAACGTGAGATCCACTAACAGAACAGGAGTTATAAGCAATTATTTTGAGGGGGTGTGAAGGGGCGGCACGCCACAAATAACCACGCTGACTCTTATGAATAGTCCAAGGGGGTTTATTTCAATAATTGTCAGAATGGCTGTTTCTCTCCTTAATTCTCTGTGGTCTAAGGGGCTGGGAATGATTGACGCTAGGGCCGTCCCTTTGCTCTCTACTTCCCTGGGCATGGAACCCACATCCCAGCCACAGACATCCCTATCAGGCTGTTAGTAATCTTCAGATTGGTAACCCCTCTCTGTCTTCTACTTCTCTACTCTTCAGGGTTTTGCCCTAAAATGATGGCTACTTGACTCTGTAGGGAACTACTAACTTTCCCTCTCCTATCGTTGGTTTGTCTTACTGGGAATCAGGAATGGTGCCTTCATTCGCCCTGCATCACGTATGCTCCTTTCATAACTCTCACTCCTGACCCTTCACTAATCTGACCTTGTAAGCTACTCTCCTCCCACCACGTCACTGTCCCTTCCAATCTCTCACTCCGCCTTTCCACCTCCACCCTCCGATCTTACTTCCTTTCCCACTCCCCATCTTTAGTGCTTCTACTTCCAACTATCCTTCTACTACTGTTATTCCTTTTCCTTCCTTCCTCTCACTTTACTTCCCCACCTCTCGCTATTCCCCTCGTTATAATTTCTGTCTCATTTAATGCCAATAGCCCCTCCTACTCTCCTACTAACTGTCGCTCATCCCGTTCTAATACTATTCCCATTTCCCTAATACCACTACCTCTTTCTACTACCTTCCAAGTTACTCAGGACTATTGTGCCCTGCATATCACTCTCACTGTTAGACACCCAGGGATATGGTGCCCTGCTCAACCTTCTATTACTAATGTTCTTCGCTTGCTACTCCCTCCACCTAACTACTACTGCTACCTCTGCTCCTACTACTCCTACTCTACTTCTACTACTGGATGAGCGGTGGGCCAGCAGTGGAGCTGTCTGCCCCTGTTACATTGGGAAGCCCCTGTTGCGCTTCTGCTGAAGTTGGTGGGTGGGCTTCCCAGGCTGAGCATCTGGAACATGTTCCTTTGAAAACCGCAATGGTCTTGGTTGACTCCCAAGTGGGGAAGCTAGATGGGGCGATTGGCTGTCTCGCTGCACAGGAGGGTGGGACAGGTGGTGTTGTCTCTCCCCAGCCCTCCTGCACTTGCAGGTTTGGGCCGATGTCTGGACAAAAAAGTTGCCTGGGACTCCTGGGGGTGGACAACTCGGCTCGTGTGTCGATGAAGAATGCAGGTAGCTGCGAGAATCGGTGTGAATTGCAGGACACATTGATTGACCTGGATTCTGTGGCTCTACTGTCGCTTGAATGTCAATAGTCCAGTGACACTCACCGTTCCCTTTGTCCCCCTAAGGCAGTGGTCTTCAAACCAGCCTCCCCTGAGCAAAATTTGGGCAGCCCCCCCCCCCAAATGCCAAATGGAAAGTGTGTATTGCACACCGTTACCGCACCCTACTCCTAGTATAGTGCCTAGGCTCCCCCACATGCTCCCATCACAGTGGCTGGGCTCCCTCATCCCAATCCTACCCAGTCCCTGGGCTCTCCCCACCCCATCACACACCCTGGGCTCTCCCCACCCATCCTGCTCCCACCACAGTCCCTTTCCCCATCCTGTTCCCAACACAGTTAGAGGGCCATTGGCGGTTGGTGAATTTTAACTTTTTCCTCCAAATATGCCATAGCGACCGAGCGCAGTGAGGGAGCCTGAACCAATCAAGGAAGGATCCGGGGGTGCCCCCCCCGTGAATTTGTTTTAAAATAATAGTTTAAAATGTTGAATTGTAGAGCAAACTTTAAAAAAAAAATGGCTAAATATCCAAACAGTTTGCAATTGGTGCTGGGGGGCCCAGGGGGTAGGCATGACATTTTTTACTGGACATTTATGATAGATGTCCAGTAAAAAGATTTACCATCCCTGTCCCCTGGGCCCCACTAGGCCTAACACAATCAACATGATTATGTGATTATGTGTGTAGGCACCGGGGTGCCAAGGGGGAAAGCATGGTATTTTTAACTGGACATCTATGATAGAAATCCAGTATAAAAATACCATCCCTGTCCCCTGGGCTCCACAGCACCTCAGAAGGAGAGCTGATTTTGGCAGGTGGGTAGGGGGATTGCGCAACAAAGGCATTTAGGCATTTTTTAAATGCCTTTGTTGTACAACCCTCCTCCCCCCTCTATCTACCACTTGCCAAACTCAGCTCAATGGACCAAAACAAACTAACACACAAACTAACACACACACACACACATTCATACAGCAATCTATCATTCATACGAGCATCCATCACCATACACTCACTCATAACACAAGCATACACGCATCCAGACAAGTTTCAATAAAAGAAAAATAAACATAAACATACCTTCTGCATTGGCCTGCGTGTGGGTGCTGAAATGCCCTGTTCCAGGCTGTTCTGTCCGTATGTGCGAGGAGGTGCAGGAGCTCCACCCTCGCACATACAGACATGCAGTGCCCCAGCCAGCATTTCCAATGAGCTATGCAATGCTGGTGAAGCAAAATGCCCCAGCCTTGCGTGGCTCTGTGAGCATGTGCCGCTGGGGAACTGAACTGTCAAAGGGAAAAAGGGTTTCCCTTTGACAGTTCAGCCAGCCCAGGAGCACTCCCTCAGCTGGAAAAAGCAGCGGAGGAAGTGCTCCTTGTTTCACTGGGCTGGCTCCTTAGCTCCTCCATAATGGGTGAGGGGGGCCACTGGGTGGGCGCCCCCTCACCATTATGGATGAGCCTCCAGGCTCAGACTGACCTATAGGGCAATAGGGCAATGCCTGTACCAAAATGCAAAATGCTAGTGTGGGCCAGCCAAAATGGGCCACCTTTTGGCCAATGTGGGCCAGTTTGATGAGTTACTTCACTATGCAGTTATTAATTTTGACAATTGTTTCTGAATAAATATTCTATAAATATCACAATTTACTTACATTTTAACACAAAGCACCCCCTTGGGCACTATTCAAACAGTCTGTGACTAATGTATATCCATTTCCAACTGCAGGCCACTTTTTGATTGGTGAGGTAAGTTTAAATGGGATGAAAACTTCAATGTGCCAACCAAATTGTTCAATATAGTTTGTAATATTTCTGGTGAGTCAATAGTTCAATTAGCTCTCTGAGAAGTTTATTTGTTGTATCGGTATTTATTGATAAAGAGTAGTGTTACTTCACACTAATAGTGATCAACATTAATTTTCTTGGCAGTACACATATTCTTCTGTAACTTTCAGTGTTACTTCACACTAATAGTGATCAACATATGTTTTCTTAGCAGTACTCATATTTTTCTTTGTCTCTCAACATGTGTTTCCCCATTGACTGTTGTCAATGCTTCATCAGGAGAGAAGAGTTTTCCAGTTTCCTCTTTTCCAATGTTTATCTGGTTTTTCAACTTTGTGAGAAAGATATCCCTGACAGGAAACCTCTTTTGAAGATCAAGAATTGAATTCTTACATTTTCTTTGGATTTGATAATTCTTTTTGGTCCTTAATTTAAGCTTGGAGCAATTGGTTCAAAAATGCCATGATAAGTGTGGTAGCCCGTGGTATCCCGATGGAGGCACCTTTTTGGCCAATGTGGGCCAGTTTGATGAGTTACTTCACTATGCAGTTTGTAATTTTGACCATAGTTGCTGAATAAATATTCAATAGATATCACAATTTACTTACATTTTAACACAAAGCACCCCCTTGGGTACTATTCAAACAGTCTGTGACTAATGTATATCCATTAACAACTGCAGGCCACTTTTTCCTTGGTGCCTGAAACAGTTTCATGCTTCAGCCCGACCATGTGAGCCGCCCCTGCCCATTTCTTCCAATCTAAAAATAAAAAAAGTTTTAAAAAATGTTTTTTTAAATTATTTTTTTAATATTTCATGCTGGGCTCTCACAGCCCCCCAGGGATCCGGACGCAGCCCCCTGCGGGGGCGCGCCCCACAGTTTGAATACCGCTGCCCTAAGGTCAGACTCCAATCAGCATCGCCGCAGGATCCCTGGATTTGCCAGAGGCTTGTTGCTGGAACAGTCTGGCCTCCGTTTCCCCACCCCGTTAGAGTTATTAGGGCCAGGCGCCCAGCCCGGTGGTGGTGGCGGCTGTCTGAATACTTGACGCAACTTCCTCTACTCTGGGGCAGCTGGCAATGCCACATGTCGCCCTCTGTGGTGTCCTATGTCTGCCTGTGTGGGACAGCCCTGGAGTGCAGACCTTGCGACTGCATCCAATGGTCAACCCCTCCTAGGCGTTCTTTGTCACAGATAGGAACAGTGCACCCACGGCTGAGCCAGAGGTGCGGTGCTGGGGCAAACCCCCTCAAACAGCCCAGGCCCTGAAGTTTGGTTCCCCGACCATGACCTCAGATAAGACATGGCAACCTGCGGAATTGAAATATAGTACTAAATGGAGGAAAAGAGACTAACCAGTATTCCCTCACAAATGGCAAGTGAAGAGGGAAGAACCCAATGCAGAATGCATGTCCAGCAGCAGGGTCAGCCCGGTATCCCCCTCCATTCCCCTCGGCATGCTACGATCGGGTCATCTTGGAGTTAGGTTGCTTGGGAATGCATGCCAAAATGGGTGGTAAACTTCATGTAAGGCCAAATACGGACATGAGACCAAGAGCAAACAAGTACCATAAGGAAAAGTTGAAAAGAAATCTGACAGAGTACAAGAGGGCGTGAAACTGTTGAGAGGTAAATGGGTGGGGTCCATGCAGTCCCCGCGAAGGAATGAACACAGCGGGCAGGTTGGTCTCCCAGAATGGCAGATGTGGGACTGCCGCCCAGGTCCACACGGCCCCTGCAGGTTGCATTTCTTCCATGGTGGTGCACTGCGACTGGCTCTGGGTCAGCTGGGAAGGCTCTCCAATCCGGTGGAGAGTGGCAGCAGTCTCACCATGTCTGCGGGGCTGAAGGAGATTGACCACTGCCATGCCCTCCTCCACCAACCATCCTGGCCCCTCTCGGGGGGTCACTTGGTCAGTGATGGGGGATGGGACTCCTGATCCAAGTGCGACTGTTGATTGGGGTGGACTGTTCTTAGAGCGCCACAACCGTTTTGTGCTGCTGGGCAGGTAGGCCCACAAAGGACGAGAAGGGTCTACAGTGATCAGTTACCCACCCAACCCATCTTCAAACACAGACCAAAGAGTCAAACATGTGCGCGAGTCAGAGGACAGTACCAGACCATTGGTGCAATGAAGGTGAGGGCTGGTTAACACTGTCTGAGGTGGGACCCCATTGAGGCGGGTGCACCACCGGCCCCACTAACCCTCCCTGTTGGGGAAGTGGAGCAGGAGCATGTGTGATAGGACCAGAAAAATGGTGAACAATGCCTGGCAGGGCAAAACCAGAGGAAACACTGGTGGGGGTCCGTAGTGTTCCTGACATGCAAATCAGTGGTCCAACCTGGATATAGGGAAAAAAAAAACGAATCAAACCATCTAGTAGCTGGTTCCCTCTGAAGTTACCCTCAGGAGATCTGGCGCTCGTAAACCCCACTTTCACCTGGTAAAGCAAATAATCAGAGGCTTTGGAGGCGATATTATCGCAACTTATTCTCAAACTTAAAATGGGCAAGAAGCCCAGCTCACTGGTATGGAGCCAGGCATTCAATGCAAGGGTTCAGTGGGCCACTTTTGTGAATCAGAACTGGCACTGAGGGATGAACCTAACGCTGGGTTTAAGGCGACCCATCCCAATGCTCATCAGACCCTAGAAAAGGTGTTGGTAGATACAGACAGCAGGATGGTGGCCCATGAAAGATGGATTCTGCTAGGGAGTGAGTAATAGCTCAACTGCTCAATCAAATGGCCCTGAAATGGATGGAGCTGGAATGTCGGGCCCATAATAGGCCATTGTCAGTGCTCATTTACGGTGCTGAGAGCCACGGGGCAAAGCCCAAAGGAGTAGGAGTGCTGCTGTGGTACGCACCGATGCCTGGAGCAAAGGTCTGGGTGGAGCCGCCACAGGTGCAGATCGTGTTGGCAAAATTTCAAAAGAGATCTTTAAAGGCTGAAGTGGAGGAGGGTTCCATGTGAACAGCAGTCGAACATGGGTAAGTAATTCCCAAGAGATGGGCGAGAGCCATTTGGAAGGGACGGGCAATGACCTCTGTTGACCTCAGCCGATTGAAAGGGAGTTGGGTTTGGATCCCCAAATCAAGAGTGGCAGAGATAGGTGCCCTTGTGCTGTACAGGGCAGTAACGCAAATGATCCCAGTGAAACTGGCGAGAGCCATGGGACTCTCAGCAGGGTCAGTCTCCAAGTTGTTGAGGACAGAGCCCCGGACAGATGGGTGTGGCACTGGGTAGACCATAGCTGTCAAGTTACCCTGTCCCATGAAGGACCTCTTCACCCAGTCCTGTTTCCGTTGATTCCCCACACTGCATGTCTATGTGAGCAGACAAGGAGGTTATATGAGCCCTGCTGTTGGCCCTGACGACCTCGCTCAGCCCTAGTAGCCCTTCCCTGGGACACCTAAGTGACCGTGGCACCTATCTGGGTCTCCAGCTGCTGGGTTTGCTTAGCCTCTTCCTCTGTGGCCAGGCCTGTTAGTCCGCCACCTGCTCTGGGGACACATCCCAGCATGAAGTAGCCTGTTCAGCTCCCATGGCACACATCTGTCCCACGGGGAGACACTTCAAACCTGCTATCATGGAGCCTGGCTGCAGACAAATATAGGAGACAGTTGTGCCAGGTGCGACTCAGGCGATCTGGTCTGACCGATGTACCATGTGGCAAGTTTGGCACAGTCAAATAACCAGATAGCCTGGGACAGTCACCCATTACCACAAGGCTGTGCCTGCCTTAAGGCAACCATCCAGGGTCTGGGGCTGAAGCTGCCATCCGCAACCAAGGCCCACCTTCTCTTCCCTGACTCCCATGAGTTGGATCCTGCAGATCTGCCGCCGGCTGGGCCAAGCCCATCTGGTCTGCTAGGCTTACTGCAAAGAGGGAACAGAGCTCAACGCTCATCCCACATCCCCGCAGATGCACCCAGAGTGCATGGGAGTTTCCCATGCACACTGGGGTGCAGGAGGAGGAGTAAGGATAGAGACACTTGTGGTACCAGCAATGCGGTAGTGCCACTGATGAAACTGTGCCTCAGAGCATAACTACAGACAGATTACAGCGAGGTAGCTGCTCTGCCACCCACAAACACCTGACCCAGAATCAGGTTGTCTACAAATCATCATGCACCACATTCCCCACAAACATGAGTTGCACAACAAGTGGGAGAGGTTGACCACTTGTGTCCCCAACCAAGTCCTGATGCAAGCAGCTCTATGCACCGGCACACAGGCTGGCTATCTCAGGCCAACCAAGGCACCACAGTGATGGGTTACCATCATAGTTTGGGGGGGGACACTGACTTCAAGGCATTCAGCCATAATCACACAGCTTTGCCCCATTGCCTCCTCAGCTATATTGTGTATGATAATGGGTTGACCTTGTTTGGCCTCCAAGACCTCTAATCATTTGCCCCAGCAGATTAAACTGGGGTATCCGAGTGCCAGCTATCCTGAGTGAAACATTCAGAGGGAACCAGACACTAGATGTCTGATTGCTCATCTGAACCTATACCCATGTCGGACAAACGATTAGCATGCCAGGACCGCTATGTACCTCCACCACAGTACCCTCTGCCACCAGCCTGCCCAGGCATAGTGCACCATGTCTCAAGTCTTAACATGCACGCTCATGTAACACCTCCACAACAGAGGGGACGAGAGGTGCTAGTGGCATGCACAGTGCAATGGGATCACACTTCAGCTGGTGTATGCCGGCCCTCACCTCCACAGTGCAACAGGCTTTGGTTTGGCTCTCCAACTTGTACACATTGATCTGTGTCACAAGATGAGTGTGTGGGTAACCAACATCACTGCGACCCTGCCACCCTTTGCGGCCACCGCTTGCCACCCTTTGTGGGCTTTGCCATATGGCGATGCTACGTAGTCCAGGTACACTGAGGACATGCCACTCCAGTCGACAGGGAGCAGGGGTCTCTTCCCCAGTGACCCCTAAAATATGCTAGGATGGTTGCCAGGGGAGTACCCACTGGTGGTCAATCACCCGTGGCCACATGGACATCTTGAAACTGGAGCCAGGGGTCAGTGACACTCTTCACCAGAGTGGATAGTGTGATGAATCCCGAGGTATTGTCACTGCTTCCATGGATGAAGCCCCTTTCCATGAGGCCAGAGAGGTGAGGTCGCTAACCGTTAATACATGGGTCAAGGAGCCTAAGAGAAATATAAGGACACAGTGATATGCCGCACCAGTTGACACCTGGCAAGAGAGTAAACCAAATGTCCTCGAGAGCCCCTACAAAGGGGTCTGGGACCCAAGTGAACCACAGAGGCAAACCCGAAACAAACAGGTTGAAGACCCGAAAGAAATACAATGGCAATGAAAAGCAGAAAGGAACTTTATAGAATATCTTATGTGGAACACTACTTGGCTTGGCAGGAGAGTACAACAAGTGTGTTCAGTTGGACATTGAATGAGAGTGAAGTAAGGGTAGAGAACACGCAAGAGGAACACAGCACGGTCTGGGACTCATATCACGCTGGGCAAGGCCCACAAGAGCAAGGCACATGGGCCAGGGAACCATACAAGAGGAAGAGACATTTTCAAGGGGGTGATACCCGGAGCAAGTCGGGAGAGCCCGAGAGAATATACAGGGGTCTGGACCCACACCGAAGAGAAAGGGAGAGTCGGGGAGAACCCGAGACAACCCAAAGGGATCTGGGATGCATGTGAAAGATTACAAGAAGTTGAAACAAGGGGTTGAGGAGCCACTTCTAAAGGAAGAGACATTTGCGGGAATTCTGAATTCGATGGTCAAGTCTGGCAGCATAGTGTACTAGACTTGGCGCTACAGTTTTAAATTGAAGACAAGAACAAGAGGAAGAGACTCCTCCATTTGATAATGAGGAACTATACTTAAAGAGTCAGTCATTGTGCTATCACACCACAAACTGAACTTTACAGGGGCTGTATCCAGAAGCCTCCCTCTGGATCAAGAAGATGTCCAGTTTTCCTTAGTTTAGTGTAAGGGATGGAAATAGGTTTGGACACAGGATGGTGGACATTTTATTTTACAAGACATCCTGACTGAGTCCTTAGTGTTTTTGTTGAGGTAGCGCAACCACTCATAGAAGTAGGGCAAGATATGTTTATCCTTTTCTTTACTTTTACAATAAAAGTTTTTGCCAACAAGCATGCAACCAATGTGTCAGACTTGTACTTCTGCACCCTTACAATAGCCCTGGGGCTTCCTCTTCCCCAGTGGAGCGTCAAAGTCTGTCCTTTCTGTTTGTTTGTATTCTATATTCTTTGCATGGTTTTTTTCATCTCAGTATAACACAAGTTTTCTTTCACAGGTACAATTAAAGTATTTGGACTGCAATAACAAATTCTGATTTGCTCTTCATGTCGTTCTTCAGGAGATGTCCTTTTTTTAAACAACTTTATTTAAGGATCGGTTGCAACAGATTATATACAAATTCGTCAAGAATGACAGCCATGCGGTGTCACCTTTTGTGGACTGAGCCCGCCACCCTTCCTCCGCACCTCAAGTACATAGCTCAGGAGACCTCCTGTTAGCTGTGTCCCTCCCTAGATTAATGGAGGGAGCCTCTAAGGCCGTAAGAAGCGTCTTGCTAGCTGTGGTTGGAAGGTCAGTGCTGGGAACGTTCTGTTGTATTCCAGGATGAGGGCCCAGCAGTCTGTAAAGCAGTGTAGTACTCCTTCTTTAGCCGCTGTGACTTTTTCGGCTACTTGGATATCCCAGACTTTAATCCACCACAGTGGTAGTAGGGGGTCCTCCTGAGTCTTCCACTTGCGGGCCAAGGTGATCTTTGCCGCTAGGAGCAGCTGAGTGAGTAGCCTAGCGGTCGTTCAGGTAGCACTCTGGCCACGCAGCTACCAGCAGGACCACCTCTGGGATCAGTGGCAATTTGCAATGAGTAATCGCTTGAATAGTCTGGAGCACCTTCTCCCAGAAAGCCTGCGCCTTCGGGAACTCCCATGTGTGAAAGTAGGTCCCGGGCACTGCACCACCTCCAGCAGGCCGGGTCCAGGGACTTCTGAAAGTGATGTAGGCGTTCCGGGGGTAGTACCACCGGTAGAAGAGTTTGAGAACGCATTCCTTTTTGGTGATACATCTAGAGGCAGAGTTGTTTCTAGTCCAGATATCGACCCATGTTTTGGTCGTCTATGGATTGACCTAAGTCGGTTTCCCAGCGGGACATGTATGCGGGCCTGGTGGTTAACATATCGTCTTGTAACAGTTTATATACCTTGGTGATGAGTCCCTGGCGCGGGCCCTCCTTTAGCGTGTGCTCCAGGGAGTGCAGCTCCCTTGTGGATCCTTGTTTGAACGCTGGCTGAGAGATCCAATGCCGGATTTGAGCGTAGCTGAATCTGTCTGTTTCTGCTAGGGGGAAACGGCGCTTGCATTCTTCGAAGGTTAGAGGGGCGCCATTCTTGAACAGTTGAGAGAGAGTTTGAAGGCCCCCTAGGGACCCAATTAATAAGGTTTGCCGTTTCCAGGCCTGGGGAAAGGTCTGGGTTCTGAAGGACTGGGGAAAGTGGGCTCAGTCCCTTGGGGAGTTTCTTCTTCCGTAGCGCCCAGTCCCAAGAATTTAGGGTGGTTCTGGTTGAGGAAAGTGTTGTCGCCCAGGGCCGGCGCGCCCTACCTGAGATATATAGCAGAGAGCCTATTGGAGGGGGGCTCTTGGCTTGTTCGATGTGTGTCCACCTCGGGGGGATTGGGTTCTCGACCGATGCAAAAGTGTTTGTTAATTGGGCCGCTATGTAGTAGTTGTGGAGATTAGATGCCCCCATCCTGCCCCATTTGGCCGCTCTGATCATTACCTTTAGCGGGATCGGGGCCTTACCCCCTTTCCATCTGAACATTGAAAGCTGCATTTGCAGCTGCATGAGGGGTTTTCTTGGGAGTTGCTCTGGAAAGGATGAGCATAGATACAGGAATCTGGGCAGAAGGTTCATTTTACAAGCTGTGACTCTTCCCAGAGGTGAGATTTCTTGCCCCTCCCATCTCTCCAGCCTCCAGGACTTCTACTTCGTCGGTGGAGATTGGAAGATCCAAGGTGTTCCTATCTGTTTTGGACACTCGAGGGAGAGTGGCTTGTGCAACGTACTGCTCCTGTTGCTTTGGGGGTCAAGGGGTGGCTGTCATAGTGTTGATTAGGTAGGCTGTTGCCAGGTGCAGCTTTGCCTCTTCCCCGTAATGGGTTGAACGTTCAGGGTCCCTTAGGGCTGTCATTTGGTTTCACCACCGTATTTTTGCCAGTTTGCTGACTAAAAACGTGTTGGCTTTATTGCCATTGGCGTAGTAGCTTTGCTTTGTTTTGATAAGGGCCTGGGCTGTATCTTCCACGCAGTATGCCTCCAGTTTGGTGCGGGCGATTTGATGGGCTTTGGCTGCTTTCAGAGACCATCCTTCCTTGAGGTTCTTCTCAGCCAAAGCCAAGTCTACCTCCAGCTGTTCTTTAAACGTCCAGTGTCGTTTTCTGTATGCCGGCACCTACGCGATCAACTGCCCTCTGATAACCGCTTTCATTGCCTCCCATCTGGTAGTCGTGGAGGTGAGGCCTGCAGGGTTTTCCTTGAAATAGTTGTGGACAGCTTTCGTTATGTCATCTCGCAGTGCCATGTCGTGCAACATTGGGTCATATACGGACCATTGGGGTCTCGAGGGCGGGTCAGGATCGTAGATCCCAGCTGTTAAGACTATTGGAGCGTGGTCAAGGAGTAGTTTCATGTCTATCACCACCTCATCGGTAAAAGAAAGAAGTTGGGGGCTGGCCAGTAGCAAGTCTATTCGAGAGGAGGTGCAGTGGACGTGGGAGAAAAACAAGAAATCTGTTGCTTCCGGTTGAAGGACCCTCCATGTGTCTACCACCTCCAGAGATTTAAACAGATGACATAGACCCAAGGCGATTTTGAAGTCTCTGGGTGTGGGTTGGATCGATTTATCTGTCAATGAGTTTGGGACACCATTAAAGTCTCCTGCTATGGGGGCGTGGCTAAGTTGCCATGCAGTAGGACATGTTTTTGAGGAGCTCCTGCTAATCCGAAATGATCCTGTGCAGAAATAGATGCTGCAGTGTGCGTTTGTGCACATAAATTGGACGCCAGATATATAAAGTGGCAGTGAAGATCTGCGAGCAAGCTGAGATCCGGAGATAGAGAAATGAAAGAAAGCAAGCCGATGGAAGTTTGGGGTCTGGCGTGAGTCAAACGAAGCAAGATGGCAGACGCAGCTGGACAAAGGGCTGAGCAGTAACAGCGCTGTACAGCACGGAGGGACGTCTGCAAGTCACTGGTTGATGCACGCAACCTGATTGGTACCCTGCAAGCAGGTTCGCACAAGATCAGACCTAGTCTGGCCAAAGATTGCAATGTTATAAGGAAACCGTATAAGTGCCACTTCGGACGAAACTGCTGTGGCACTACCATAGAACGCAGTGTGTGATGACAGGCAGGAGCCCCACACGGGAGAGAAGCGCTGGAGGGAGAACTGCGGTGCGTGTAACAAGGAGGGATGTTCCTCAGTGCTCACTGCATGTGGAAGAGGCAGCACTGCCAGCACGGGCAATACGCTGTATGAAGCTGCATATGTGTGGGGAGAAGTGGCAGTGGTCATAATCACGCCAGCACACGCCGACGCAGACCCCGAACATCGGGAGCACAGTATCAGCAGGCAATGTGAGATGCCGGCGAACACTGCAGAAGACTGACGATGGGACAACCAGATAATGAATAGAATCCTGTGAAGAAACAATAACATCAGCGCCTGCCCTCACCAACGCGTACACTGAACCCCGAGTGCGCAGAGGGAACAGGCGGCGTGAGTGAACCAGCGCAGATTGTCACGGGCTAGGTGCAGGACAAGAGAATAAAAGCACTGCCTACCATAATACATGGCACAATGAGGCAGGCAAGCCCGTATCCGTGGCAAACGTCCCTGCTGTGAGAAGAGGCAAACCCTGGAGCTGAAGCTACATACTGGCGGGCTGATTGAGGAATACAAATAATCCACAGCCTGATACTATTGAGCCCTAAGGTACACTGACACTGTTTAATGGTTGAAAAGGATGAATAACAAGTGCCCACTGCAGTGTGACAAACAACATGTGGGTCACTTAAGCATTTATCCAGGTGCTGGAACAGGAGCGCATACTTCACGGCACATTGGGGGACGGTCTGATCCCGGTGGATTAATAGACGTAACACTGCAATATCCTGAGGGGTGTGGCTACATGGCCACGGAGTAGGCTGCGATTCCTGTGGGCTCCTGCGGATCCGTTTTGGCTTGTATAACGGGAGCATAAGCGGATGGCACTGCAGATTGCTGAGGAAACACGAACAAAGAGGGATAGATGGCATAAGCACACAGCCTGCAAAATGAACAACTGACTACATGCACACGTGTTCCACACAAAACTGTGAGCCGCTGGTGCCCCCTCCCCTGAGCTAGCCTGTTGGACCTATAGCAGAGGGTGCTGAACACTCCCCCACCCCTTGGTGGAAGTGATAGTATAACGGCCAGCTGATGGGCCTAAATGGTGGCAGGCCCTGAACGAAGGAGGGTGCTGTGGGGATTATAATCACAGACTGCCTTTTGGGTACAAGTACCCCAAACCACCACAACCACCCAGCGGGCACGAAGCGGAGAGTGCGGGCATAAAGAGTGGGACACACAAGGGCCACACAAGGAGAGCCGGAAGACCTGTTCGGGCCCGCAGCCAGCCTGGACACATGGTGCCTAGCCCAGCTGGCCCACAGGACGGGTGGGTGCTGGATCGGAGTGAAGACTTATATGTGTACATGGGAGGGCACAACCCACTCTTGTAGCTAATAAGTGGTTCCAAGACACCTCTTGTGTAGCCTGTCCGTGCCTGGGTGCTAGTGGTGGTCTAACCCTGCTGGGGCTGACTGGTGGAGAGGCTTGCCCATAAGCCTTTGGCTCGACGCCATGTGCAGTAAACCTCTTAGAACAAAAAGCAAGCAACCCACGCTAAACGAATACGCAAGAACACCACCGGGCCCGGAGGGAGCCAAGAGCAAAGACAAAACTCCAGCTGGGAGCGCAGCCACCATGGGCATTAACCAAGAGATCCTTGCGCGATTGCGGACCTGAAAGTGGCCTGGGAGACCAAATTGGGACTGGGTATGCCGGAATTGAAAGCGGCACTGGAGCTCAAAGTCGGTGCAGTGCAGGAAGAATTGAACCTTCTCCGGCAAGATGTCAGGTCGCTGGTGGAACGCACAGAGAATCTGGAGAAAGAAGTAGGCCCGAACACAGCGGACTGTACAACACATAAAGCGGACCTTCATGCCCTAGTGCAACGTGTGGGCAACTTAGAAAGCAGGGCATAGGAAGTGGAGGGACGCGCCCAAAGGAACAACATCCGCATTGTTGGTTTGCCGGAGGAGGGCGGAGGGACCCAACCATACAGAGTTCATTGAATCCATGTTACTGCAGGAGATAACTGGAGGAGTGTTGTCCCAGGGGTTCGCGGTGGAAAGAGCACATAGAGCCCTAATGAGGAGGCTGCCGCTGGGAACCCCCCGTAGGCCGGTAATTGCCAAGATCCTGAACTTTCGAGATCGGGAAAGAATCCTTGAACACTTCCGGAAGGGTGGAACAATACAAAGGGGAACGGCAAACATAACCGCATACCCAGATTATACCCTGCTGGTGCAGCGCAGCCGCATGAACTTTGGGACTGTGAAGAGAAGAATGCGTGAAGCAGGCCACAAGTATATGTTGCTCTACCCGGCGAAGCTGAAGGTGTTCCACAAAAACAGAAGCTTGTTTTTCGAATCCCCGGAGGAAGCCATGGAGTGGCTCGACATGCAGAGCTGCCCCCAGCAATCGTGCATCCAGACGGACGAAGGAGAAGGAAGAGATAAGTAACCTGTGTAGGCGGCACCAAAGGGTGTTACAGCCTAAGACGATGAGACTTGATTATTGTAAAAGATGTAGCTCTTGAGCGGGCATGATTAGGCCATAAAAAGACATGATCCGCGAGCACTGAGACTTCTAACATACTAAAGGAGTCTCGCAGAGCTAGTCGTCATACCCCCCATTTCGAAAGGTAGCCACTAGGGCGACTTTACCCTGCTGAGCCGCGAGTACAGGCAATTGCCAGAAAGGGCTAGATGCGGGGGTGCCTGGTGGGTGCATCATATTCGGCCTATGCTAGGGGAGTGCTTATCTGGGTAGCGCCACATGTCCTGTTTCAGCTGATACAGTCAATAGCTGAGACGGACGGGAGGATGGTTATAATGAGGGGATTGGTGGAAAATAAGGAGATAAGTATTGTAAATACGTATGCCCCGAATCAAAATACGGCGGCATATTTAAGAACACTGTGCAACAACATCAGCATGTGTGTGGGGAGCTCAGTGATTTGGGGAGGAGACTTTAATTGTGTACTAAACCCTAAGGTTGATAGATCGGATGGGAAAATGAATAGACCTGCCCCAGCCGCTAAAGCGTTGCAGACACTGCTGAATGAGTTTGGGTTTGAAGATGTGTGGAGGACACGACACCCCCATGAGAGGCAATATTCGCATTACTCTGCCCCGCAGCAGTTACATACAAGGCTGGACTATGTCTTTGTCACTTTGTCACACCAGACGTGCTGACGGAGATCACACAAGCAGAATATAAAGCAAGGGTCCTCTCGGACCATTCGCCCTTGATCCTCGGATAGCAATATCGACCCCCAAGAGAGAGGATCCCGTCATGGCGCCTCAGAGCAGAGGCGCTAAGAGACCCCTTTTTTAGGGAGGATATGAGGGAGGAGATTGTTAGCTACTTTGAGACAATACTGGCAGTGTGGACTCGGCGGGCACGTTGTGGGAAGCTTTTAAAGTTGTGATGAGAGGGGTAGCTATAGCAAAATCTAAAGGATTGCAAGGAGGGATCCTGGCTGACCTACGGGAAACAGAGGGAGTATTGGAAAGGGCATTGAGGGGAGCAAATGACACCAAGGAACACACTGAACTGATACTTAGGTTGCAACAGAAATGTGCTGGGTACTGGGAAAGACTGTGTAACCTTAATTACGAAAAGTACATAGAGAGACAACATGCAGGAGGGGATAAACCAGGAAGGATCTTGGCATGGCTATATAAAAGTGATTGATGATTAGCACAATAACAAGGGAAGATGGTAGTACAGTTGATATCCAAGAGGAAGTTAACCAGGAATTTGCAGACTATTACAGGCTATTATATGGAGATGATGGGGAGAGTAATAGTACGACGATATTAGAAACACTGGAGAATATAGGATTGCTGCAGATCAGTGCTGAAGAAAGAGAGGAGCTGGATGCTCCAATTACTTTAGAAGAGCTAGAAGAGGTGGTGAGACAGTTGCCCACCAGTAAGACTCCGGGGACTGATGGAAACCCAAGTGAATTCTATAAAGTATTTAAAGGAGAGGTGCTCCCCCCAATGTTAGAAATGTTGAATGAGGCAAATGAGCTGCGCAAACTGCCAGAGTCACTTTGAGAAGCAATTATAATACCGCTTCCCAAACCTAACAAGCCGGGGCATAGCTGCGGTTTATATAGACCACTGTCAATGTTAAATCAAGACAGTAAAATACTAACGCCCGTTTTGGCAAACAGACTGAGGAGGGTTATTGGCAAATGAATACATCCTGACCAGACGGGCTATGTCCCGAATAGGAACATATGCAATAATCACAGACTACTCCATCAATTGATTGAGTATGGAAACGAGAAAGAAGGCGAATTGGCAATTGTGTCACTGGACGCAATAAAGGCCTTCGACTAAGTCAAATGGCCATGGCTGTTGGCGGCCTTGGCTGGCTATGGGATGGGACCTGGATATTTGCAGTGGGTGAAAATGTTATATAGTGAACCGCTGTCCAGAGTTAAGACGGGAGCAGTGATATCCGAAAGATGGCAACTCCGTAGGGGTACCAGACAAGGATGTCCTTGGTCTCCTATGCTCTATATATTGGCCCTGGAACCCCTAGCGATATACTTGAGGCAACAATACGATACAATAGGCCCTGCCGAGGGAGGGGAATGACATCTGGTCTCCCTATATGCGGATGACATGTTGCTGTACTTGCGACACCCGGAGGAGAACCTCCAATACATAATGGAAGTTATGGAAAGATATGTGGGGCTGTCTGGTATAGCGGTGAACTCCCAGAAATCTAGCATGTTCCCATAGGGTGGATATCAAGGGATCCCATTGAACCTGCTACCGGTGTTACAGATACCTTGGGAGGTTAGCACGTTTCGCTATTTGGGGATAGATATATACCACACGGTGGAAGAGGAGCATAAGTGCAACACAGAGGTAGCCATTAAGAAATTCGAAAATTGCATGAGGTTCTGGGTGAAACTGCCTTTAGCAATGATGGGACGTGGGGGCATGCTGAAGATGGTGGTCCTACCTAGGCTCCTGCACTATTTTGGGAATATACCGCACTTGATACCCAAGAAGTTCTTCACTAGACTGAACAGTATGTGCAGGGATTTCCTGTGGAATGGCACGCGGAACAGGGTGGCCTTCTGGAAGCTACATAATTTCTATGAGAAAGGGGGTATAAAAGTGCCTAACTATGAGGTCTATTATGTAGCAGGCCAACTGCAATATGTTGCTAAATGGCTCTCAGATGAAGTGACCTCTGAATCCAGGTTGTTTGGACAGGATTGTGCCCCATTTTATTTGAAAGAGATGATGTGGTTGCCCAAGGTAGAAATGGAAGGGCGTCCCAAGATGATGGTGCTTGGGTGGAAGATGTGGCGTAGGGCATGCCAGATGATGGAGAACCCATCCCCATGTTCCCCGCAAGTGCCACTAGTTGCACTGGCAGGGGGAGAAAAGCAGCTAAGGATGATAATCAGAAACCACTGGGAACCGTTTGGGTTAGCAACAATCGATGATATTTGGCAAGAGGGGACTATCATAGATTTTGAGGTGCTGGGTGAGAAAACCGGGTTACACACAGGCCAGTATATTACGTATCACAGAATGGTGCAGAGGAATAAGAGAACATGGCCCGAAGTGGTACTGGAGGAAGAACCAGATGCTACCATAGATATAATATATGACAGCGGAGGGGGGACATGAGATATCTAGAATATACAAGATGATGATGTCTAAAGTTGGGAAGGAGGTAGTACAATTGAGACAAGACTGGGAAGCGGAAGTAGGAGCCCCGATGAGGGACGGGATGTGGGAATGAGCCCAAGGGTATCATAAGAAGGTGTTGAGGAATGCGAGATTAAAGCAGATACAACTGTATATTACACATAGGGCGTATATGACACCCCAGAGGATATCTAGGTTTAAAAATGCAGAACGGCAAGCATGACCTAAATGTGATGAAAAGAATGCGGGTATGGTGCATATGTTCTGGTCATGCCCGGTCATTGAGCGCTTCTGGAGCGAAGTGGCACAAAAACTAGCAGAGAGGGGGGTTAAGATTGTGGTGGATACAGTGTGGGCCTGTTTGTTGGGGGGGTTCCCTAGACCACGGAAACTCAAGCATGTGAGCAAACTAAAGGACCTGGCATATGTGCTCGCAAAGAGGAGAATTGCTATGGGGTGGAAGACATGCCACAGACCACAAGTAGAGGTGTGGTGGAAAGATTTGCAGAAATGGGCAGAGGCAGAAATCATGGTATGGCAAGAAGCGAGCAGTGCTGGGGGGGAGGAGGAGACAGAGACCCTGATGGCCTGGAAATTATTAATAGCAGAGTTGTTTTGGTCAATACAAGACCCAACGGAACCCATGGAAAGGGAGACCCTACCACAAGATGCAGGAACATAATGTGAGAAGTAATAGGCTCTGAACGGGGGGTGGGATAAGGGAAGCAGTGATCACAATTAAACGATGTATAATTGGAATGTTATCATATGCACTGCATGTTTGGTTTGTATTGTTTGTGTGAATAAACTAATAAAAAATGTTAAAAAAATAAAAATAAAAAATACAAAAAGTCTCCTCCTATGCCACTTGGCCCTCCAGGAAGGGGAGAAGGCTGGATTCCAGTACAGTGAAGAATGTTTCCTGGCCTTCACTGGGGGCATAGACTGAGACTAGGTTGTGTATTTGGCTAAATAGCTCACCTTTAACCGCAATGTATCTTCCATCAGGATTCTGCAGGACCACTCGTTCTGTTGATGGTGTTCCTCTTGCCAACAGGATCGCTGTGCCGCTCTTCTTGAAGCCACTGCATGCCAGATATTTTTTTGGGGAATGCTCTGTCTCGTAATCGTGGGAAGTCTGCTGGGAGCAAATGCGTCTCCTGGAGGAAGACTACTGAGCTGTAGAGGTCCCTCAAGGAGTTGATTTGCTATTCTCAGGTGAGTTTAGGCTCGGACGTTTGGAGAGACATAGCACAGTTTCTGGTGTGATGGGGTGGCCTCTTGCGGCTCCATCTCAACTATTGATGGGGTAGAGTAAGGAGGTTGACAGCTGGCTTCTGCCTTATGGAGTATGAATGTTCGTCCTGCGACAGGGATTCTAACTTTTGAAACCTGGTAACAAACTTGACCAGAGAACAAGGAGAACCAACAAAAAACAAAATCAAACTAGGCCCCTGGGGTCTTGAGCCAATGTGTGTGTCCATGTACTCAGCTGGGGCAGCCCGTGGGACACCCGAGTTCCATGGTTGTGTTCTTGCAAGGAATGTGGGTTAATCTTCACAGACTCCCTATTGGTGGAGGAAGTGTCGCTGGATGCTGGGAGACAGCTCATGCGTGTTTCAGTTGGTGTGGTGGTTTCCCTCCTTTGGTATCTTCACCCAGTTATTTTGTTGTGATTTCGGTGTCTCTCGCGTTTCTTTCGCTAGGAAGGGGCTCATTAGGTCTTCACCCTGGGTCGTGGGTTCCCCTCCGAGAATACGCCCTGCTTCCTCCAATGAGTAAATTATGCGAGTTTGGCCTTCAAATGAGAATTGGAGAGATGCCGGGAATTGCCATAGATATTTAATTTTCCGGTCTTGGAGGAAGGTTGAGAGGGGTCTGAGGGCTCTGCGCCTCTGGACAGTCGTGGCCGCTAGGTCCTGGTAGTTTTGCAGCGGGCCCCTTGATAAGTTAAGTCTTTCTGGGTGGTCATGATTTCCTGCTTAGTAGAAATTAAGTGGACCCGGGTGATCACTTCAGGTGGGTCTGCTGCCGGGGAGCCCCCTACGACTCTGCAGCCTCGGAGTACAGTCCAGCAGAAGCAACGTTTTGTCGCAGTCGGGGAGGAGGGTTTGAAAAAGGTTGCTCACATAAGCCCGAAGGCCCTGGTCCGCGATTGAAGTCGGCACTCCTCTAATCCGTATGTTATTCCTGCAGGCCCTGTTCTCGAAATCCTCCTGCTTGAGCTTCATCCCTTCATTTTTCTCCTCCAGGACCTGGTGTTTTCTCCACAAGTCTGTGAGTTGTGTTGCATGATCCAGGGATTGGTCCTTTGTTTCGCTGACCCTGCGCTCCATTTCCTCCATTCGGTTGTCCAGGCTTTATATCTTGGTTGAAACTTCCGTCATGCAGCATCGGAATTCCGAATTGATGTCCGCTAGGAGGACTTGGATATCGTCCTCCGTGGCCCATTGGTCTGGGGATCTTATAGGTGATTGAGCCAGGGCGCACCCAGGGTCCGATTTTTTATTCTTCTCCAGCTGCTGTAACATGCTGGTAATGTCTGCCTTTTTATGAGGCTTCTGATGTTTAGCCATCTCTGCTATGGAGGCTGGGGCGAGGCTGAAGTGCTGGGGCTTCGACTGTCTCTGGGTTTCCAGCCTGTGTCTTGTTGGTCTCTGGGCCCCCGCCGTCCTGGCTGTTTATGGCTATGATCCTGCGCCTTGTGGCTGGGTATGGCGAGGGGGAGGAGGCAGGGGCAGTGACAGGTAAGGGGACTGGCTGGAGGATCACTTGAGATGAGTCCTCGCCGTCTTGGGGCCTGTAGCACAAGCGTTCCGGGCTTAGGTCACCCAACCTTCTCCATGCCTGCTTGTTATATTTGGCCAGTCCGGGTATCGCTGAGGGGGCAGGAGACTCTGTCCCCGCATACCCCGACTAGGCTGGCAGAGGGGGCGCGGGGAATCACTGTTAGGAGTTGGCCTGCGGCATTCCGCTGTGTGGCAATGTACCATGAGCTACCCGCTGGTCTTACTGGATGAGCTGGAGGAAAAGCATGAATATGTGCCTGGTCGTCGCAGCGCTCCTTCTTAATGTGAGTGTCCGCGGCTCAAGCAAGGGTCAAGGATGGAGCTTGTCTCGCAGTGCGTGGCAATGCTGACTTTGCGAAAAGTGTTGCATCCTCCAGGGCTGTTGGGGGGACTTGCTGTTGTGGCTACTGGGGCTGCTATATGTGGCGAATAGTCAGTGGCGGTTCCCTCTGCCAGCTTACGCCTTTATCCTCTTCCCGCCCAGTGTGGGCAGCTCTCTCGATGCCTATAGGCACCCGTCTCTTGTTGTTGGGATGTTGCAGCGTTTCAGCTCATCTGCGCCTCCTCCACCTGGGCTTCGGGTCTTGGCGGGCTCCCGTTCCGCTGGGGATCACCCCCTTTGAGGTCTCAGTGCCGTTTGACTTGCCCCCTTTGAACACCTGCTTTCTGTCCCGGGGGGGTTGGGCTTCTGGTGGGTGGTGTTTTCCCTTGGCCGGGGGAACACCACGGGCGCTCTGATTCCGCTTTTGCTGTCTCGCTTTCTCCGATTTCTCCTACTAATTTCGCTGTCAATTCCCGGGGGTTTCCGCTACCTGCGGCATTTTGCAGTTCCTCCTGCAGAGCTTTATTTTGGGTGAATTTGGACAGAAAACTTGGGTGTCCCACGGAGGCTCTTAGCGAAGCAACCGCATTGCCAGTGCTTCAAGCCATGCCCCCAAGAGATGTCCTTAAAGGTGTGTTAGTGATATGTAGCTCAGCGAGTTCCTCACAAGAACCAGAGTCCTTGTCCCCAGATGGCGAGTGTCCCCCGGTGAGGTCCTGCTTGCCTCTACCCCGAGGAAGGGTATTGCGTAGCAGGCTTTCACCCCTAACCTCAGAGGAAATGGCTGCCTCTTGGGGAGACATGACAGAATCACGCAATTCATCACAACAGGAATGGACGGCCTCCCAGCACAGGTAAATGCAGCAACTTCTAGTGTGATTGCCAACTTTCAGGTGTTGGACTCTTTGCTGGTGTCACACATTCAAGACGATTATGGTCCGTCTACAGTATCAGAGCCTGTAGCACCTCATATGCAGGATAAAAACCCTAAGTGAACCCCTCCAGTACAGTCAGAAAACATAGCTGTCTGGCACAAGCTAGCATAAGTTGCTGAAATTCTCAGCATCTCCCCAGCAAGTGTCAAATGAGGGTGTTTTACAGATGCTAAGGATAGATAAAAGGGCATATTTGTTGACAGCAAGTGTAGAGAGGGTGACTATTTCTAAAGCTGAACCAAGAGGTGGGGGGCACTCGAGAGCCCTAGCAAGATGGCCGCCGGGTGAACGAGCTCTGAATGTGACAAGCAATACTCTCCGAATAATTCCCATGTAGCGGTATCAGTTTTTGGCAGGAACAGACTCAGGGTGTGCCTAAGCGTGTGGGGCAACACAAGTAAAACATTGGGGGCTCCTACTGACTGCTTGCACCAGATCGCCGAGCGGATGCTACTGGAGTCGTTACTCTGAGCGCGGCGGCCAGACGGCTTCCCGAGCCCTGGTGCTGAAGGTGCCAGAGGCTAGATCCTCCACGCGTGGCATGCGGCTCGCTGCTGGGGGCAGCTTGGCATGGCAGCGGGACTGTGGAGGCGCTGGCCCGCTATGCTGGGCAGCATGGTGGTTGGAGCTGACCTGCAGCGCCGTGGGGGATGACTGGAGCCGCCTCTCGACGCTCTCAGTGAGCCACGTCTGACACCTGTAGGTGGATAGGAGTGACCGTGACTCCAAGGAGCTGACTGAAAAATAAAGCGATTGAATGAACTGTGAAACCAACTGCCGGTGAGGAGCCGTGGTCCCCTTGCTTCTACCGCACTGGCCGACTGACAATTTGACGACACGCCACAGTGGGGTAGCTGCCCGGGTCATGAGGATGGCACCGACCTAGCCCAGCCATCGCCGGCATGCGTGCTGAAGATCCACAAATGCAGGAGCAAATGTTGCTGCTGGGAAGCCGAATGCAGGGTAGAAACCTGCATGTCGCAGCTAGCGCCTGGGGGCTTGTAACTGGGTAAGCATGCAACATAGTGGGGAAACCGAGCGTTGCATCAAACGGTGCCCCATCCGCTAAGACCAGCACTGGACGACTCGTGACCGCGGGAGAACGCCCATCAACAGTGGAGAAGAGTGCGACGTGGGACTGAGTGCGGGCCCTGTCAGAGGCTCCAAGGCGCTGTGGAGGACGTGGGCCTGTTGCGTGTGGCGAGGAGCAGGGTAAGAGTTTGCTGCAGCTACCCTTATTATACAATTATTCTTCCTGCTCCCATCGCATACCTGGCGCATCCAACAAAACACCCATTGAGATTGGCCGTGTGATGCTGTAGTGACAGCTCTGGAGTGGTAGCCACTGTATGTGGCCACCGGTCCCCAACACGCTCTGCACATGCTTCCTAACAGGCAATCAAACGCTTGTGAAAACCTACTACCTTCTGTGCCTAGGTGTGCCCGGTGCCTGATTGTGACCATACTATGCACACCTGATATGTAGTCCCATGACTTCCACAGAACCAAAGAGAGGCACAGCAGATGGCATTACAGGGCTGGGCCCCCGCTGCGATAGCGACCGCCTACAGCCTCTGAGACTGTAGTTAGTATGGACCCAGAGGAGGCACCCAGGGGGGCCATGCGCCATGTACTTTCGGCACATCACTCCAGCATAATCCTTTGAATCTGGTTGGTATATTGCAATACGCCCCTGTAACCGTGTACGCACACGAGTAGCCGCTGTAATGGCCGCTGCATGCATTGTTTACCAGGTTGCATAGCAACCGCCCCAGTTGAGCCTTGCCGCCCATTGGCCCAGCCTTGTATTTCCCGGATTCGGCCTTGCCGGAAGGCGTCAGCCGGCCCTACCACTAAGGCACCCTACAAAGGCATATGCCTGTCTGTGCCTGTCCGGGCCGTTAAGGCGTTCTACTCTGCCCGCTTGTTCTTCTTCCAAAAAGAAACCTTGCTGAGGATCTATGAACTCTGTTGATCAACCGTCAGACCATATATCTTGGTAAGCGTGCCTTGCAGCAAACGCAAATAGTGACTTTCCAGTGTTACTTCTCTTTCTCAGTGTTAAACAGAATCTTATGACCCCCCTCCACTGCCACCGCAATTCCAACAAGGAGCTGCGCCAGTTTGTTGCTGTTCACACAGGTATTTATAGTCATAAATGTATGCCTCGCCCTTAGCAACTAGGCACATCCAGCTATTGTCTATGATCCCATTGTTGAACCATGTCATATTGCACCATGCTACACTCGGTAGCCACCTGAACTAACTAAATTGCAGGCTATTTGGATCACCGCTACTAGTCGCCCCTCCCGTTCAGCAACCAACAGATAGTCAGGCCTATCTGGCTTGTTTTGCTCGTTGATTTGGCCTTATGCCTGTGTGCCTAGTAGACTTATGTACTATACCCTTACGCCAATAATGTAGTACTATTATTCTCCTGCATGCGTAGACAATTGTCACCATTCTATATCGCCAGCTAGATCCTGTACCCATCATGCCTTACAGCACGTGAACCTGTTTAGTTCTGTTACTGCTCGTCTGTTGGAACTAAACTGTATGCTCCTGTATACCATTATTGCACCCATTTGTAATTTATATTGTCACCTTGTTTTTGTTTAGACACTCTACTGCCCATTGATTACATGTTACCTTGTATTCACAGGAAATGTTTTGCGCCTGCAAAGTTAACATTGCAATGTTTCATTTGATTATTGTGCTCTGTCTAACCCACTACAAATGCACAGACGCTAGCTTACACTGTAACCCCTCCGCTACACCTCATACCAGTATGTACCACACACAAGTTAGTAATGTCATGCTCTCCTTACCCTGCATCAAAGGTATCTATGCATACCATGACTCAGGCTTGGTCCGTGTCTATTGACCAAGGCGCTACCCTCTACCCTGTCCTACGTCTTTCTTATCCAAAACAGCAGCTTTCCCTTCTGGAATCCTTTTAGCCACCAGTATAACCAATAAAACCACCAACACTATACATGCAGACTGCACAACCACGCCTGACTTATTGTCATGATCTCTGCTTCCAAAAGGTCAGGGTTTTCCCAACTCCCTTGGAAGCAGATCCATAACCCAGGTTCCGAGTGCCAACCAGTCCCAATTGGGACCTTTTGGACCCAGTCCTGGCGCCAGTGGCACCAGGCTCATAAATATGCCCAGTCCCAGCACTGGAAGCGCCGGGCTCATAATGCTTGGGTGGACTTACCTGCAGCAGACCATGCTGCTTACTTGCCTGCCAGTTGAGCCTCTGATCCTCTTCTGTTTGGAACTACTTTTCCTGTTGGGTGGGGCAGGAGCCACTCCCTAGATTCAGAACACTGGAACTCTTCTGGAAAGCAGGAACTCTTTTCTTTCCTAGGCGTGGCTGTGGAAGGAGACACCTAAGCACTACAGGAGGCTTTTTAAACCACACCCGATGGATGAATCTTGCTTTGCGTTATTCTGCATCCTCTGCAGCAGAACGCTCATCGTTTCTTCTGCATCTGATCCTGGGACTAAGGAAAAAGGCTTACCATCCTGAATCCAGTCTTCAGCAACACCTATAAAGACAAGAAAGAACAGGTTAGCATTACGGTCTTCATTGACAGCTCTTCACTTACCTGGTCCATCGGTTGTCACCAACGCCTCGCGCTGCATCCCGGCATCTGAAAGACAAAGGCTTACCTACTCTTCGTGCGCTCCGGAGGTCTTCACACTGCATTCCGGCATCTGAAAGACAAAAGCTTACCAACTCTTCGCACGCTCCGGAGGCCTTCGGCGCTGCATCTCGCATCTGAAAGACAAAACAAGGTGCGTTTAAAGACATTGGGGAACTTTAATACTCACGTGCCATTACTCCTTTCCACATCTAACCCAGTGGGTATTCTGGCACCCTGCAGCCGCTCCGAACTTGTACCTGCAAAATAAAAAGACAGAGCGCATCGTGAAGCAGGCAACAAGCGCTTACTTACGTGCTTCCAGGCGCTTCTATTCATCACACGGGCTCCATCTTCAACTCACTTCAGCCCGTCATCCGCCATCGCCGGAACCCTGCCAAAACAAGAAACATCGTTACTAAAAACTTTAAAGACATTAGAATTACTTGAAACTTACCGTTCGTGCAGTAAACGACAAACAGCAGTCCTCTGAAGTCAAGAGGCCTGCTCCCCTTATCCAGTGAAGAAACTGGTTACAGCACCCTGCCCCGAGGCAGATGGAGAGCACGGCGTTCACTTACCTAAGGTGAGAGCGTTAACATTTGGGGTTCTACAGGAGAAGAGAAAGGGAAGAAGAGAGAGACATTCAATAACCCCGTTCCTTAATCCCATATTTTCTATCTGCAGACATCTTACCCTTCGAGCCAGACATACAGTGCACAGAGGTCCAGCCCAAAGAGCCAGCCGTGTGTTATACATCACCTTTGAAGATACGGTATACGCCCAGTCAAGACCGGCGCCTCTACGGGAATCAGGTGAGCGTTACAGAACGCAAAGCCTACCACAAAACTCCCGTCCAGGCGCTATGGAAACCTCGGATACCGACCAGCTAGCCCAGTTACTTGGGGAACTAAGGGCAGAAGTGCATGCAGCCCGTCAGGAAACGAACGCTCTAAGAAGGGAACTGATTATTTCCAAGGAGCGAACAGATGATCTCGCTAGACAATTGCTACAGTCACAAGCCGGACAGACCCCGTTACCCGCATCTGGGGGAAATCTTCCTTCTACATCCTCTATGAATCCAGTGCAGATCAACCTACCTGGGAATGTACCTCTGGCTCCGCCCGAACGATTTTCTGGTGACCCAAAGAGGTTTGCAGTATTTATCAATCAGTGCCGGTTGCATTTCTTATGCCGGCCAGCAGCCTTTCCAACTGATCAAGCTAAAGTAGCTTTCGTGCTTTCGTACCTTAGTGGCAATGCGGCAGACTGGCCGATCCCTCTAGTAAATCAAGATGATCCGGTCCTCCATGATTTTCAAGCTTTTCAGCTCAGTATGGAAAAACTGTTCGCAAGACATTCACAGGGGCAGGCCTTGGACAATGAGCTTCTTTCGTTGCGACAAGGTAATCAAGACCTTTTGGCTTATATTGCGTCTTTCAACAGACTGATAGTGGAAACTCAATGGCCTGAGGACAAAAGGATTACGCTGTTTTATAGAGGTCTACGTGGAGAGCTCAAAGATGTGTTAGCCCAAGTAGTGAATCCCCCACAAGATTGTTTGGACTATATAGACTTAGTCGTTCAAATAGATCACAGACTGCAGAACAGGAAGGCCGATCCTTCCAAGTTTGATGCTCGAGTATTTTCCAAACCGCCAACTCCTTCCAAAGGAGTAGACTCCGGGGAACCCATGCAAATAGGGGGTCTGAAAGGTCCTCTAACACAAAAGGAGCAGGAAAGGAGAAAACAGTTGCAATTATGCCTCTATTGCGGAAACTCAGGGCACTTTCTTCGAGACTGTCCGGTGAAACCTGCCAAGAAGGCAGTAGGAGCTGCAGTTACCAAAGTTACAAACTCTGAGCAGGGAAACGACCTCGCCCGACAAGAATAGAGGTCCTCTTGCCGAGCGTGAAAACCAGTTCCGTGACCTCGCATTTCGTGATACCTATGGTCCTCATTAGCCCTGATAATCCGGATCGATTACATGCAATTGAAGCTTACGTCGACAGCGGTGCCATCGGCAATTATGTGGATCATGAAATGGTTTTGAGGATGAATCTAACTCTTTGTCCCAAGGCTGTAAAGGACGTCATTACTACGGTGGATGGTACGGAGATAGCCTCCGGGCCAGTAACGCATACCACTCAAGAGGTGACGCTAGTAAGTCAAGATGGACACCATGAGAAGATCGTGTTCGATGTGATCAAGGCCCCTCAGTTTCAGATTATTCTAGGAATACCTTGGTTAGAGAAACACAATCCTCTGATCGATTGGCGAGCAAGAACGGTCCAGTTTCCAGAATGTGTCTCTACTTGTCACCCTCCACCTGGTGTTGCACTGGCAGCAATTTCTTCAGAGACTCCCCAGTTACCTCCCGAATACCTAGAATACCAAGATGTTTTCCGGAAGGATCAGGCTAACTCTCTACCTCCTCATAGGTCTTATGACTGCCAGATAGACCTGATGCCTGGATCTACTCCTCCTTGTAGTAGAATTTATGCCCTCACCGAGCCTGAGAACCTTCACCTTCGACAATACCTGGATCAATACCTGGCAAATGGGTTTATTCGTCCTTCCAAGTCCCCTGCTTCTTCAGCTTTGTTCTTCGTTCCAAAAAAGGAAGGAGACCTTAGAACTTGTATAGATTATCGCTCCCTGAACCAGATCACCGTTAAGAATAGATATCCGTTACCTTTGATCCCTGAACTCCTGGACCAAGTCAGAAAAGCATGCATATATACAAAGCTGGATCTTAGAGGAGCTTACCACTTGGTACGAGTAAAAGAGGGCGATGAATGGAAGACGGCCTTCCGCACCAAGTATGGGCTATTTGAATATCAGGTCATGCCCTTCGGACTTTGCAATGCCCCGGCCGCCTTTCAATATTTTATGAACGATGTCCTCAGAGAGCTCATTGATGTGTGTGTTGTTGTTTACATTGACGACATCCTCGTTTATTCTTCATCGGAATCTGAACATCAGAAACACGTGAAAATGGTCCTCAAAAGATTGCGTCAACACAAGCTTTTCGCTAAGTTGGAAAAATGTGTTTTCAACGTGACTGAAGTTGAATTCTTGGGATTCATATTATCACCTGGCGGAGTGCGTATGGGTTCAAAGAAGGTCGATGCAGTTCTCAAATGGCCATCACCATCCTCCGTAAAAGGTGTGCAAAGCATGTTAGGCTTCGCTAACTTTTACCACAGGTTTATCCCCGAATTCTCTCGAATAGTCCAGCCCATCACTGCCTTGTTAAAGAAAAACAAACGTTTTGAATGGTCTACCGAGGCGGAACAAGCTTTCCAGGATTTGAAGACTAAATTTATCTCTGCACCAATCTTAAAACACCCTCGCCCCGAACTCCCCTACATCGTGGAAACTGATGCTTCAAGCCTTGCCATGGGGGCAGTTCTATCACAAAAGGACCCGGTAACCAATCAGTTGCATCCCGTGGCCTTTTTTGTCCCGCAAATTCTCGCCTCCTGAAATCAATTACACGATTACTGACAAGGAACTTCTGGCTATCAAGTCTGCCTTTAAGGCTTGGCGGCATTATCTGCTGGGGGCCCGACACACCGTTACTGTGATTACGGATCACCGAAACCTGCAATATTTGAAGACCGCAAAAGCCCAATCCTCTAGACAACTCTGTTGGGCATTATTCTTTGCCGAGTTTGACTTCATAATTACCTATTGACCTGGTACAAAGAACGGTAAAGCTGATGCCCTATCTCGGATGGGAGTGGAAGAACACTTGATCAACCCTAAACCTGTACCAATCATTCCCGAACAAAGAATTCTGGGTGTAATCGCCACAGAATCCATAGAGGAAGTTAAGGATAAAGCCAGGCAACTTGTAACTCCAGCAGACATACAGAATTGGCATCTGCAGGGAAAGGACTTTGCAGTAAAGGACAACTTATTGTATTTCCAAGAACGATTATACCTACCCAACACAGATTTACAGAAAAAAGTAATCTCGTGTTATCACGATTCTTTAATGGAAGGACATCCCGGTATGGCCAAGACCTCAGAAAAGATCAAGCGCTACTTCTGGTGGCCGTCTTGGAAAAAAGATATCAGAGACTTTATAATGTCCTGTGGAGTATGCGCCCAAAACAAGAGTCAAAAGGAAAGACCAGCAGGCCTCGTACGCCCTATTGACATCCCACCTCGCCCTTGGCATACGCTTTCTATGGACTTCATCACCGATCTACCTCCATGCTCCGGATACAATACGATTCTAGTAATCGTGGACTTATTCTCCAAGATGGCGCATTTCATTCCGCTCAAAGGCTTGCCAACAGCAGCAACTCTGGCCCGAGAATTTCTCGAAAACATCGTCCGACTGCACGGTTTTCCTTCGGTTCTAATTTCGGATCGAGGTAGTCAATTTATTTCTCATTTTTGGCGAAGTTGCTGTCGGTCGGCTCAAATTGATGTGAGACTATCGACCAGTCACCACCCTCAGACCGACGGACAAACCGAGAGGACCAATCAAACTCTGGAACAGTATTTACGCTGCATGCTGCAACAAACTGAAAAAACTTGGAAAGACATCCTTTGGATAGCCGAATATGCCTACAATAACTCTGTCCATTCGGGAACTGGGAAAACCCTGTTTTTTCTTTTGTACGGCAGTCACCCTCGAACCTCGGAGTTGGATCCCCTCCAAGATCTTAAAACACCAGCAGTAGACTACCTGCATTCTACAATCACCCAAGCCTTTAAGGAAGCTGTTTCTCACCTTCAAAGGGCTAAAGAACAATACAAGAAAGGAGCAGATTAACATCGGAAGGAAGCCCCTCAATATCAAGTAGGGGATCAAGTCTGGTTATCCACCAAATATCTACCTCTAAAAGGGCCACGCACATTCAACCCAAGATACCTTGGTCCCTATTCCATCACTACCATAGTAAACCCAGTAGCGGTCAAGTTGGACTTGCCCCCGCACATGAAGATACATCCGGTCTTCCACGTCTCTCTATTAAAACCCGTGCAACCTCAAACCCGACTAACTAAATCTCCAAAACCTATCCTAGTTGATGGAGAACTCGAGTTTGAAGTCAAAAGCATTCTGGACTCCAAGATCTCCAAATCTAAACTATTTTACCTAATTGACTGGAAAGGCTACGGCCCCCAAGAGAGATCCTGGGAACCTGCTGAATATGTCCACGCTCCTCGCCTAATCAAAAGATTTCACCGAACATTTCCTGACAAGCCAAAACCCCCGGAGAAGCCCGGTTTGGGAGGGGCCTTGAGGGGGGGTACTGTCATGATCTCTGCTTCCAAAAGGTCAGGGTTTTCCCAACTCCCTTGGAAGCAGATCCATAACCCAGGTTCCGAGTGCCAACCAGTCCCAATTGGGACCTTTTGGACCCAGTCCTGGCGCCAGTGGCACCAGGCTCATAAATATGCCCAGTCCCAGCGCTGGAAGCGCCGGGCTCATAATGCTTGGGTGGACTTACCTGCAGCAGACCATGCTGCTTACTTGCCTGCCAGTTGAGCCTCTGATCCTCTTCTGTTTGGAACTACTTTTCCTGTTGGGTGGGGCAGGAGCCACTCCCTAGATTCAGAACACTGGAACTCTTCTGGAAAGCAGGAACTCTTTTCTTTCCTAGGCGTGGCTGTGGAAGGAGACACCTAAGCACTACAGGAGGCTATTTAAACCACACCCGATGGATGAATCTTGCTTTGCGTTATTCTGCATCCTCTGCAGCAGAACGCTCATCGTGTCTTCTGCATCTGATCCTGGGACTAAGGAAAAAGGCTTACCATCCTGAATCCAGTCTTCAGCAACACTTATAAAGACAAGAAAGAACAGGTTAGCATTACGGTCTTCATTGACAGCTCTTCACTTACCTGGTCCATCGGTTGTCACCAACGCCTCGCGCTGCATCCCGGCATCTGAAAGACAAAGGCTTACCTACTCTTCGTGCGCTCCGGAGGTCTTCACACTGCATTCCGGCATCTGAAAGACAAAAGCTTACCAACTCTTCGCACGCTCCGGAGGCCTTCGGCGCTGCATCTCGCATCTGAAAGACAAAACAAGGTGCGTTTAAAGACATTGGGGAACTTTAATACTCACGTTCCATTACTCCTTTCCACATCTAACCCAGTGGGTATTCTGGCACCCTGCAGCCGCTCCGAACTTGTACCTGCAAAATAAAAAGACAGAGCGCATCGTGAAGCAGGCAACAAGCGCTTACTTACGTGCTTCCAGGCGCTTCTATTCATCACACGGGCTCCATCTTCAACTCACTTCAGCCCGTCATCCGCCATCGCCGGAACCCTGCAAAACAAGAAACATCGTTACTAAAGACTTTAAAGACATTAGAATTACTTGAAACTTACCGTTCGTGCAGTAAACGACGGACAGCAGTCCTCTGAAGTCAAGAGGCCTGCTCCCCTTATCCAGTGAAGAAACTGGTTACAGCACCCTGCCCCGAGGCAGATGGAGAGCACGGCGTTCACTTACCTAAGGTGAAAGCGTTAACCTTTGGGGTTCTACAGGAGAAGAGAAAGGGAAGAAGAGAGAGACATTCAATAACCCCGTTCCTTGATCCCATATTTTCTATCTGCAGACATCTTACCCTTCGAGCCAGACATACAGTGCACAGAGGTCCAGCCCAAAGAGCCAGCCGTGTGTTATACATCACCTTTGAAGATACGGTATACGCCCAGTCAAGACCGGCGCCTCTACGGGAATCAGGTGAGCGTTACACTTATACCCCGCACAACCACGCCTGACTTAGACCCCACCCTCCGTGTACGCCCCCCCTCCTAGTCAGTTCTTCCCTCACAGCCCCCTACCAAGGCTTGATGCGCCAGAAACGACTAAGAGTAAGAACCCGTGACCACATCCCACCCTCTACCACTCTAGTAGTAGGAGCCAATAGGAGATTTTGACTCTTCACATTCCCACCAGCGTATCCTTGCACTCGGATAACAGGATAAATCTCCAATTAACCCACCATGCACCCTTATTAAAGAGAACTTCACTCCAGCAATAGGTCAATCCAACCTGCAGTTCCACATGCGAAAAGCACTGTCCCCCAGCAACAAACCACATATGAACTCAGCCGTCACACACTGCCCACAGAACACAGATATCAACTCACACTTGAAAGGTGCTCTAATGAATGTGCGCTCCTTTGGTGCACATGCCACTGACCTCATTTTGGAACACCAACCAGACTTTATAGCTCTCACTGAAACCTGGTTACACCCAGCATCCGGTCCCTTACTTATGCTAGCCATCCCACCAGATTACACTATACTCCGATCAGACTGACAAGATATCGTGGGAGGAGGTGTATCCATCATCACTAAATCCTCCATACAGTTCAGAGCTTGTAGGACTGACAGAATAGAGGGTTTTGAGCTCCTTACCCTCAAATTTATCACTGACCCTAAAACAACCATTAATTTTCTTCTCTTCTACAGATCACCAAGCTCCGCCACTCATCCAGAAATTGACATCCCACTACACATTACCCACTTACTGAAACACAACACTAAATTTGTATTACTAGGTGACATAAACCTCGGCTTCAATGACCCTCATGACCATAAAGTCACAGCATTCCTTACTGCATTACAAGAAATGCAATTCTCCCAAATCGTCAATGCACCGACCCACACTAGAGGTAGAATTATTGATTGGATACTAACCTTGAACACTAAAGTATCCCTTGTAGACATCAGTAATGTCTTTTGGCCAGACCATATTCTAAATCGTTTAAATGTCTCAACCATCAATTCCCAAGAAGCACCTTCCATACCAACCATCCCAGGATTAGCGAGAAATTTGCGTGAGCTCACTCACGATAAATTATCCCCCATCCTCACCAGACTACTAAAGGTCCAACCAAATACTACCCCTAACCCAGGTAGTATATCCCATTTTTACCACTCATGTCTTATAACAGCCATTGATGAAGTAGCCCCACTTAAAACTAAACTACCCAAACCCAAACGTAGTAACTCCAGGTTCAATGATGAACTTATAAAGCTTAGGGGAAACAAAAGAGCTCTAGAGCACCTCACTCGAAGAAACCCCACCAAGTAAGCCAAAAAAGAACTCCAACTTCTATCACAGAAGTACAAACAGGCAGTTATTGAACACTAATCTAGCTGTCTTAATACACATATCTCCAATGGTGCATCAATTAGTAAAGAACTATTTGCAATCCTCAGAGAATTGAAAACGCCCACCTCCCCTCCAAGCCCAATCATTGCTAGCAAGGCCTGGTGCACCACCATTAAGAACACCCAAGCATCTAAAATCAACTCTTTACAAGATAAAATATTACTAAAAAGAAAATTATTGGACAAACGTGTTAAGATCGACCCTATTGCCCCATCGGAAACCTTAACTTTAGCAACCCAATTTGACTTTTACCTAGTCACCCAGGACCAAGTTATCAATAGGATCGCCTCACTCAAATCCTCATATTGTGAATATGACAGCTTTCCTGCTAAATTAGTCAAAGTGTGGTCCCCGACGTTATCTCCCATCCTAACCAGCTTCATTAATGCGTCATTTAGCACCAACTCAATCCCATCAGATATTGAAGAAGCCTGGGTAACACCACTACTAAAAGAAAACACCCTAGACCCCACCACCCCCACTAACTAGTGTTAGGGAGAATTCTCTGTTTAGGCTGAATTTCCTAACCTAGTGAGTCCCCCAGCAACTTTGCTGGATTGTTGGGGTTTATTTTTTTCTCCTGCCAAGAGTGAGACTCTTTTACCCTCACTCTTGGGCATGATTTGAGTGTGTTTCTTTGAATCTAGATGTGTTTAATGGGCTGTGGGGTCTTTTACTCCATAGGGCTTCATGTGTTTTTGTGATGTGTGTTACACAGCACCCTCAGTGCAGTGACACAGGGGTGTCATAGTGACCCCCCAGTATAGTCTCCAAACCCTGGGACTGACTACTGTCTCCCAGGGCATGTAAAATCACCATTAACTTTATTAGTCTTAAATTCTGAACAGAACCAGTACAAACCATCATATTGTGGACGTACTGGCTGGGGCAATTCAATTGCCCCGGGGTCTGTTAGTCGAGGGGGCACGTCTCCGTCCCCCCTGATCGAGTTTTGGCTGGTGGCAGTGGATACTACTATTTATATTCAACCACAAATATTTTCCTATGGGATTTCCCATTGTTTTAGGCTACTACCTTTATTAATTATTTACGGTAGCCTCGAACATACCGCCGGTTTATTTAATTAATATTAATTCTCCGGTTGGTATTTTTTGCCAAAACTTGATTCTAAAATGGCGTTTGGGTTCTCTTCTGTGACTCCAAACCAAGTCGAGCCCTTTGTTCCACTTTTTGGCGGGCTTCTCCACAGAAGCCCTCCAAAGTGGTGCCACTCTGTCTGGGGTATTTAGGAGGGGTGGAGGGGAATTTAGGCACCCTGGGCTGAGTTGCCTAGGCAACTCAAGTCGCACTCCATCCTGATTGGCCCAAGTGGTGAGCCGGCCGGCTCACCACTTAGCATGTTTGAGTGACAGCTAGGCTGAGTGAATGGGGGTTTTCTGCATAAAAGCAGGGCTTTGGGGACTGGAACTTCAGAAGTCGCCACAGGACCTAAGAATCCGAAGAGGGAGAAGCTGAGCCGACCTGCCACGACACCACCACCGGTGGAGCCCTGCTGCACCGTCTCACCACTTTTCCCAACAACAGAGGAGATCTCCCGCCGGAGAGTCTTCTTCCTTTGACTGGTGGGGATAACCAGTTTCACCGTCTTTTCGCCTTCCCAACGTACCTCGTGGCCACCTTGCCTGTGCCAAGCACCCCGGCAACCGGGATACCACGTTTTACCACGACCGCGAAACAAAGGTACCACCTTTAACCGGAAAACTCTGCGGCCGGTTTCTTCCCTGGTAGTGCGACAACCGTCATCTTTCCTCCAAGTCGAGGTCTTCTCTTCCCCTGGACGACGACGCAACTTGCACCCGCTACCAGGAACAACTGCCACCGCTGGAGGATCCTTCCCACTTAAGGTACCGTGTCCCGCCTGGCTTCCCTTGCTACTGATTGTACGGGGTAGATTTAGTCCCCGGCTTTGGAACCTGGGTTAGTCTGGGACACCCTGGCTAAACTTTCTTAAAGCCTCTCCAAACCCTTTTTGAACCCTCTGCAAGACTTTCAAAGCCTAGTGTAACTGTGTGATCTTGGCGCATTTGTGCTCTGCTCTCTCTAATAGTGGGCCCAGCCTTTGGACTTTGGCTCACCAGTGACTTTTGCTCTTCTGCCTTGCTTGTAGTGTTCCTGAACCTTAGAGTGATGTACCTTTCCATATTCTGTCTCCCCCCCCCCTTTTCTCACAAACTTATTGGAGTGCAATCTAGTTAAGCGCTCACCTCTGTATGAAAATAAGTGGTGTTTTATTGTGACTTATCCGATAAGGGAAAAGAGGTGTATATATTACAATAGTAACTGTGTTTAGAATATTTTACAATAAGAGTGCTGGAGTGTTTCAAACTGTGTGTTTTTAAATAAATAATTATATACTTTGATACCAAAGCTCTGGTCAGTGTTTGCTTGTATTATTGTACCTGAGTGCCTATTGTGTATACTCTGCATACTGCCTAACTCTTCTTGAGGGAAGTCTGACTGCTCAGCCACAGCTACCAGGTAAATCTGGGTGGTACAGACTGCTACCAAGTGGGTTTACTGCCAACACCTGTAGTCTTAAATCTTTTGCAGTGGTCCCTAAGGGAACTGCACAGGTTTCTGCCTAACAACTATAGACCCATCACAACAGTCCCTGTTAGGGCATAATGGGAGTGGGGAAGGCGCTAATTATGCCACCGTAAATTACGGTGGCGTAATTAGCACCATGGTCCCTTAGCGCCATGGATTTTAACGCCTGCAAAAAGCAGGCGTTAAACTCACCATGGCGCAAAGGGACCTCGGATCAGGCGTTAAGGGTCGGCACCGTTTACGGCGCCGTTAACCCCTTAACGCCTGACTCGTAATGAGGCCCTATGGAGTCTATACTGGGGGGTCACTATGACACCCCTTTGTCACTGCACTGAGGGTGTCCTGTAACACACATCACAAAAACACATGAAGCCCTATGGAGTAAAAGATCCCATAGCCCATTAAACACATCTAGATTCAAAGAAACACACTCAAATCATGCCCAAGAGTGAGGGTAAAAGAGTCTCACTCTTGGCAGGAGAAAAAAATAAACCCCAAAAATCCAGCAAAGCTGCTGGGGGACTCACTAGGTTAGGAAATTCAGCCTAAACAGAGAATTCTCTCTAACACTCGCACCCCCCCCCAGACTAAGGGACAGGAGAATTTAATCCACTCCTGGATGAACCTCATACCTCTAGTCGATGACATACATCCTAGAGAGTCCATCAGCATTTTGATGGTGACACCCTGACCTGTGCTCAATGGTGAAATCAAACCCTTGCAGGCAGATTGACCATCTCAATAGTTTTGGATTTTCCCCCTTCATTTGCATTCACCATCTCAAGGCTTGGTGGTCAGTCTGAATGACAAAAGTAGAACCATACAAGTATGGCCTAAACTACTTCAGTGCCCACACAATAGCAAAGCATTCTCTTTCTATTGTTGCCCAGCTTTTCTCCGGATCCTTCAGTTTACGGCTGATGAAGCAAATGGGGTGCTCCCTACCCTTCTCATCCAGTTGGCTTAGAACTGCACCTATACCTACATTGGAAGCATCAGTTTGTACAATGAAAGTTTGGTGGTAGTCAGGAGCTCTCAATACTGGAGCTTGGCAAAGAGCTTTCTTCAGTTTGTCAAAGGCCAGATTGCACTCCTCATTCCATTTGACCTTTTTAGGAAATTTTGGAGAGGAGATTACATTCAGTGGAGAAGCTATGGTCCCATAGTTCTCAATGAAATTCCTGTAGTACCAAGTGAGGCCTAGGAAGGCTCTCACTTGGGTTTGAGTAGTAGGTGTTGTCCAATTTTGCACAGCTTCAATCTTGCTGAGCAAAGGCCTTATGCCTCCACCTCCTACCTCATGCCCAAGGTAGACCACCTTACTTTGACCTATCTGGCATTTACTTGCCTTGATAGTCAAATTGGCCTGTCCAAGAGCCTGCAAGACATGTCCTAGGTGGTTCACATGAGCCTCCCAGGAGTGGCTGAAGACTGCAATGTCATCCAAGTATGCCTTGCAGAAGTCCTCCATCCCAGCTAGAACTTGGTTCACCATCCTTTGGAATGTAGCAGGTGCATTTTTTAATCCGAAAGGCATGACCTTAAACTGGTACAAGCCAACTGGGGTGGAAAATGCAGTTTTCTCCTTGGCATGGTGTGTCAAGGCTATTTGCCAATAGCCTGACGTAAGGTCAAATGTGCTGAGGTACTTGGCTGCACCAAGTTTATCCACCAACTCATCTGTCCTTGGTAAAGGGTGGGCATCAGTCTTGGTGACTGCATTAAGAGCTCTATAGTCCACACAGAATCTCAAGTCTTTGGACCCTGCCTTTGGTACTAACACAACTGGGCTAGACCATGGACTAGTAGAGGGTTCTATTACCCCGAGATCAAGCATCTTCTTGACCTCCCCCTTGATATGGGTTCTCACATTTTCTGACATTCGGTATCCTCTGCTTTTGACTGGCAGACAGTCACCAGTGAGTATCTCGTGCTGTCCCCAAGGGGTCAAGTCTGGTGAGAGTGAGAACAGGGAGGCAAACTGATTTAACATAGATTTGCACTCCTCTTGTTGCTCAGGTGTCAGATCTGAAGAGAGATTGACTCCTTCAATGTTTTCATCTAAAGGTACACCTCTGAGGAGATCAGGGAGAGACTCACTCTCTTCTTCCTCTGCTGCTGAAGTTAGAAGCAAGGCTCCTACTTCAGGTCTGGAGATGTACGCTTTCAGTCGGTTGGTGTGGAAGACTCTAGGAGCTTCCCTGGGTCTGCCCAGATCCACCATATAGTTGACCTCTCCAAGTTTTCCCACAACTTTGAAGGGTCCCATCCATTTGTCTTGCAAGGCCCTCTGCCTTGTTGGGAGCATAACGAGAACTAGCTGGTCTTGAGTGAACTCAACCATGTTAGCCTTTTGATCATGCCAATGCTTGACCAAAGCTTGTCCAGCTTTCAGGTTATCACTAGCTTCTGCCATCATGTGTGACATTCTCCTTTGGAGACCTATCACATAGTCAGTCACTCTGACTGGCTTGAGGGGAGGAGCGCCTTCCAACCCCTCCTTAATCAGGGCCAATGGACCTCTGACTGGATGGCCATAAAGAAGTTTAAAGGGAGAATAACCTACTCCCTCTTGAGGGACTTCTCTATAAGCAAAGAGAAGGCATGGCAGTAGAAGGTCCCACTTTCTTTTCAGAGGTTCCTCTAAAGCACCTATCATGCTCTTCATGGTTCTGTTAAATCTTTCTACCAGCCCATTGGTTTAGAGGTGGTAGGCGGTAGGCGGTTGAGAACTTGTAAGTAACTCCACAGGTTTTCCACATGGCTTTCATGTAGTGGGACATAAAGTTCGACCCCCTGTCGGATATTACTTCCTTAGGAAATCCAACCCTAGTAAAAATACCAAGGAGGGCCTTAGCCACAGCCGGAGCTGTAACAGTTCTCATAGGAATTGCCTCAGGGTATCTAGTAGCATGGTCTACTACAACAAGGATAAACCTGTTGCCTGAGGAGGTAGGGGGATCAAGGGGACCAACAATGTCAATCCCTACCCTCTCAAATGGTACTCCCACAACTGGGAGAGGCCCTAAAGGTGCCACATTCTTGGCGCCAACCTTACCAGAAGTTTGGCAGGTATGGCAGCTCTTGCAAAACTTATCTACTTCGCCCCCCATTTTTGGCCAATAGAAGTAGAGGGAGAGCCTTTCCTTGGTCTTCTTGAAGCTCAAGCGACCAGCTAAAGGAATCTCGTGGGCTAAGTGCAAGAACTGTTGTCTGTTTTCTTGAGGCACTACAAGGCGTTTGTAGTCTCCAGGTTCAGACTCGGTTGGTTCACTGTAGAAGAGGCCATCTTCCCAGTGCAATCTATACTTCCTAGGCTCTTGCCCATCAGCCTGAGCAGCTGCCTGTTGGCGGAGACCCTCCAGAGTTGGACATTCTCTTTGTCCCTTACGGAAAGCTGCCCTGCTGGGTCCACCTTTTGCCAGTAAAGACTGCAGCTCAGGATGGTCCTCAGGGTCTAGATCTCCAATAAGTTCTTGTCCTCCCACTAGCTCTTCTTCAGAGTCTAGTTCAACCATACAGGGTTGTACCTCCCTCTCAGCCTCAGCTGGAGGTGGAGTTACAGGTGTAAATGTTGGAAGCACTGGAGTGCTTGCTGCTGACTTTTTCCTAGGAGTCTTGGGTTGCCCCTTTGCTCCTGATCTGGTAGTTACTGCAGTGAGTTGCTCCAGAGGTAAATGAGTGATCTCTGTCATCATCTCCTGAGATAACCCTCGCAGGGTTTGCTCTCTTGCAGGTTTTGTGAGCTCCTGTAACTTTTACTAGGTGGTCTGGGGGTATGTGACACAACTCTAAGAGCTTTTAGGTCATTACCCAACAGAACCCTACCTGGCACTTCACATTGTACACTGACAGGTATTTTTACAGCCATGTCATTACACTGGATGAGAACTGGTAACTGGGGACACATCTGTACAGGCCCTTCAGCTAACTTGGTGAGGCATTCGGGTGCCTTAGCAACATCCTCTGCCTTGAAAAATGATTCATCCACCACAGTTATGCTGGCCCCAGTGTCTCTAATGGCAGGAGTCTCCTGACCATTTACCTGGACACTGTCTTTATAATACTCTTTAGTATTATCTGGGATAGAATTATACACATCTAAATTCTGTTGTTCCCACAACCCCAGAGAGACTAAAGAAACACTGGCTGAGACTCCAATGGGTTCATCAGCCAGCAGTAGAAAGTTTCCACTTGCCATGGGGACTTCCTCTTCTGGAGCGAAGGCTAAGGAGGCAAGTTGGATCCCTGAAGGTTTACCCTTGCATCTGGGATCTCCTTTCACATGGTCAGTAGAACCACAAACAAAGCATTTACCAAATGCCTTCTGGAATGGAGGCTTGTTCTGACCTCCCTCTGGTTTGGCACCAGAGGAGACACTATTCTGCTGTGGTTTCCCTGGTGGCTTAGCCTTCTGGTTTTGTTTGGGGCCCTCTTTGGAATTTGCAGTATTAGAATTCTCTTTGGAGTCCTTTTTAGGCTGTTTCCCCTCATCCTTTTTCTGAGTTACCCCAGAATCCTTGTGAGTGGCCCTGTTGGCAACCCACAAGTCAGCAGCCTTAGCTAGCTTTCGGGAATCTAATTCCTTTGAATCAGCCAAGTGCTGTCTGAGCTCAGGAGAGCAGGCATCATAAATTGACTCCAACATAAAAAGATTCTTCATACCTTCATAAGTGTTCTCTTTGTAACCCTTAATCCATCCCTCTAAGTTTGTCAACCCTTCACTCACCCAGGTAGCCCAAGGGGTACCATCATGCTTTTTGAGGGTCCTAAACCTCTTAAGATACTGGCAAGGGGTCTTCCCAAACCTAGCTATCAGAGCTAGTTTCACACATTCATATTCTTTCCTATCCTCCTCCCCCAACTCCATTACCACATCAGTTGCAACAGGGGGAAGCCTAGAGAACAACCAGGTGAGTAAGTCATTTCCTGTGATGTTTTGGAGCCCATGATTATATTCAAACAGAGACAACCAATCCAACACATCCAACTTAGGCTCATACATACCAACCAATTCTTTAGGCATCCGGGGTCTTTTAGGACTGGAACTTCTAGAGGAGCCAGAGAGAGAAGCATTTTCGACAGATAATTTCTTCATTTCTAGCTCATGCTTGAGCTCCATTTCCCTTAGCCTTAGTTCTTGATATATTTCCTGATGTCTCTGTTCAGCCAGAGTATTCAGTCTCTTGAACTCTAGTTCAAGTTTCATTTTCTCTAATTCGAGATATTGAGGACTTAGTGTGAGACTTGGCAAAGGCCCAGTAGGTACAGCAGGTAGAGCAGACAGAGGCCTAGGGGGGACAGTCACAGCAGCCTCACCCTCCTCTTCTGACTCTTCCTCAAGATTATCAACATTTTGATCAATATCAATTTCTATACTGTTATCTACATTTTCTGGCATGGTAGGTTCCTCAGACCCATCATCCAGACTTTGGTTAGCTAACAACCTTTCTATTAATTCCATGTTCTTGCCTTTAGTCAGGAGTTTCTTATGCTTACATAATACTCTTAAACAATCAGCAGTTTTTGTAGCAAGGGACTCTTGACTATAAGTTTCCATAGTTGACATGTTAGAAAGATTACTTTATCAGTGCTAAGCGTTGTGGTTAGTTGTACTATGGTATCCTAAAGCACTCCAAAGTATATACTCAATACAAATACCACTGCTGTACACCAGTGTTAGGCAGAAACCTGTGCAGTTCCCTTAGGGACCACTGCAAAAGATTTAAGACTACAGGTGTTGGCAGTAAACCCACTTGGTAGCAGTCTGCACCACCCAGATATACCTGGTAGCTGTGGCTGAGCAGTCAGACTTCCCTCAAGAAGAGTTAGGCAGTATGCAAAGTATACACAATAGGCACTCAGATACAATAATACAAGCAAACACTGACCAGAGCTTTGGTATCAAAGTATATAATAATTTATTTAAAAACACACAGTGGAAACACTCCAGCGCTCTTATTGTAAAATATTCTAAACACAGTTACTATTGTAATATATACACCCCTTTTTCCTTATCAGATAAGTCACAGTAAAACACCACTTATTTTCATACAGAGGTGAGGGCTTAACTAGATTGCACTCCAATAAGTTTGTGAGAAAGGGAGGGAAAAAGACAGAATATGGAAAGGTACACCACTCTAAGATTCAGGAACACTGTTAGCAAGGCAGAAAAGCAAAAGTCACTGGTGAGCCAAAGTCCAAAGGCTGGGCCCACTCTTAGAGAGCAGAGCACAAATGCGCCCAAGATCACACAGTTACACTAGGCGTAAAAAGTCTTGCAGAGGGTTCAAAAAGAGTTTAGAGAGGCTTTAGGAAAGTTTAGCCAGGGTGTCCCAGACTAACCCAGGTTCAAAAGCCGGGGGCTAAATCTACCCCGTACAGTCGGTAGCAAGGGAAGCCAGGCAGGACACAGTACCTTAAGTGGGAAGGATCCTCCAGCGGTGGCAGTTGTTCCTGGTAGTGGGTGCAAGTTGCGTCGTCATCCAGGGGAAGAGAAGATCTCGACTTGGAGGAAAGAAGAAGGTCGTTGCACTACCAGGAAAGAAACCAGCCGCAGAGTTTTCTGGTTAAAGGTGGTACCTTTGTTTCGCGGTCGTGGTAAAACGTGGTATCCCGGTTGCAGAGGTGCTTGGCACGGGTAAGGCGGCCACGAGGTACGTCGGGAAAGCGAAAAGACAGTGAAACTGGTTATCCCCACCAGTCAAAGGAAGAAGACTCTCCAGCGGGAGATCTCCTCTGTCGTTGGGAAAAGTGGTGAGGCAGTCCAGCAGGGCTCCACCGGTGGTGGTGTCGTGGCAGGTCGGCTCAGCTTCTCCCTCTTCGGATTCTTAGGTCCTGTGGCGACTTCTGAAGTTCCAGTCCCCAAAGCCCTGCTTTTATGCAGAAAACCCCCATTCACTCAGCCTAGCTGTCACTCAAACATGCTAAGTGGTGAGCCGGCCGGCTCACCACTTGGGCCAATCAGGATGGAGTGCGACTTGAGTTGCCTAGGCAACTCAGCCCAGGGTGCCTAAATTCCCCTCCACCCCTCCTAAGTACCCCAGACAGAGTGGCACCACTTTGGAGGGCTTCTGTGGAGAAGCCCGCCAAAAAGTGGAACAAAGGGCTCGACTTGGGTTGGAGTCACAGAAGAGAACACAAACGCCATTTTAGAATCAAGTTTTGGCAAAAAATACCAACCGTAGAATTAATATTAATTAAATAAACCGGCGGTATGTTCAAGGCTACCGTAAATAATTAAATAAAGATAGGAGCCTAAAACAATGGGAAACCCCATAGGAAAATATTCGCGGTTGAATATAAAAAGTAGTATCCACTGCCACCAGCCAAAACTCGATCAGGGGGGACGGAGACGTGCCCCCTCGACTAACAGACCCCAGGGCAATTGAATTGCCCCAGCCAGTACGTCCACAATATGATGGTTTGTACTGGTTTCTGTTCAGAATTTAAGACTAGTAAAGTCAATGGTGACTTTACATGCCCAGGGAGACAGTAGTCAGTCCCAGGGTATGGAGTCTATACTGGGGAGTCATTATGACACCCCTGTGTCACTGCACTGAGGGTGCTGTGTAACACACATCACAAAAGCACATGAAGCCCTATGGAGTAAAAGACCCCATAGCCCATTAAACACATCTAGATTCAAAGAAACACACTCAAATCATGCCCAAGAGTGAGGGTAAAAGAGTCTCACTCTTGGCAGGAGAAAAAAATAAACCCCAAAAATCCAGCAAAGCTGCTGAGGGACTCACTAGGTTAGGAAATTCAGCCTAACAGAGAATTCTCCCTAACAGTCCCCTTTCACCTTAAAATAATTGATAAAATAGCATATACCCAAGTACAAGCCCACTTCGAAAATAACCATCTATTAGGTGACAGGCAATCTGGCGTTCGGCCCAAACACAGTACTGAGACAGCACTATTGGATTAAAAAAATCAGATGGACGCCTTCAGAAACGCAGGTGAACTATGTATTTTATTACTAATTGATCTGTCCGCAGCATTTGATTTAGTGGACCATGATAAACTATGCCTAGCCTTATCCAAAAACGTTCATTTCTCACAAAATGCAACCGATTGGATCAAATCGTTTTTATCAGAATAAACTTCCAGAGTTGCTATAGCAGAGGAGGCAGCGGACCCAATACCTTATAATATGATATGATTGGTTATTTTTAACATGCTTAATACCCACAGGTTTCTAAGCGCGGATCGAAACTGTGTTGCTCTGTCTCGTCTTGTTTCCAAGGTGAGCACGTTACCCCTAAGCTATCCGCCTGGTACCACAAGGATCCTGCCTTTATCCTACACTATACAATGCTTATACTAAGCTTCTCTTTGCAGCATTGGATGGCATGGGAGTAATATACACCAACTTTGTGGAAGATACGCAGATACTCATCCCAATCACAGGTAATAAAGAACAAGATACCACCTCCATAAAAAAAAATCTACTCCCTCATCCAGAACTGGATGGCAACTAATAGTCTTTGCCTGAACGGCGAAAAGACGGAGATCCTTATTGTTGGATCACCAGCTCAACTAAAAAAACTGGCCCAACATTACACCTCTATTGACATAGATGGCACTCCCATCCCCATCTCCAACCAAGTTAAAACATTAGGGGTTTATCTGCACTCTAGCCGCACCATGAGCAAACACATCAATTCTCTGGCATCCTCCACAGCCTACACAGCTAAACCTATTTCCCTCAGCCGCCAATTTCTCTCCACACAGAACTGTATCACTCTCGCCAGAGCACTCATCTTGTCTAAGTTGTAATATACTTTTGCTAGGTACTTCCAAGAAAAACCTGACCAAACTACAATTATTACAAAACAAAGCCCCAAGAGCAGCACTAGGCATAAAAAAGGTACCATATCTCACAGGCTAGGAGAGAAGTACATTGGCCTATGGTGGTTCAAGCCAGAATTCTGCATAAAACTCTTAGTACCACACATAAATGTATTACCCAAAATGCCCCTACTTATCTTAATGAGTGCCTCACGCAAAAAAACATCAAACTCCTGAGATCTAACAACAGTACTCACTTACTTCTCCCTCGTTTCAAGAACACGAGAACCAGTGATTCCAGCTTCACTGTCGCAGCCCAAGGACTTTGGAATTCCCTCCCAACCAACATTAGCAATGAAACATCCCACACCCAATTCAAGAAGCTCTTAAAATCTTGGCTATTCAACTAATTGTAAATCCACTGCTTGATTCCAGCACATAATATCGGGACTACTGGCTTTGTTGTTGTATATATATATGTACCTCTGCAACTGTAATCCTCTACCTATGCTACCCTACTTTATGTTGTATATTTGTATTCCCATACTGTACCCATTCATATCTTGCAGAGAAGAGTATTGTTCTTCTCTGTTTTTTACCCATTACTGTATTAAGAATGTATCTTCCTTCTATGTAACCAGCAAGTACCTCATCTCTCCTGGAACTTACGCCGTGATACCTCTGGGTTTGGGCGTGATAACAAATGCAATAAATAAATAAATAAGAAATATCTGATGCCAGGTATATGGCGCTCCTATCGCCTCCTTGGACACATCATTAGCTGCTCACCAATACCGCCACTACACAATGCTGACAGCACGCTATTAACTGGGTGCAGTGAAGACAAGACAAAACATATGCTGGGTACGCTGTATGGGGGTGGAATGGCCCATTGCACCACAGATCCGGCGGGTCACAAACCAGAGCTCTACTGCACTGCTGGCACTTGTGGACGTAGGTGCATGCAAAACACACTGGGGGTTCCTGATTCTGATAGCGGAGAAGACAGCAACCCCATCAACACTCCGCTTTGTAGAAATGCCAGACGCCCCATAAAAATATATATTCAGACGCAATTGCAAGCGATCCTGGGGGAAATGAAGCTTATTGGCCAACAGATGCAGGAGACCAACACTAAAGTCCAGGATATCAAGGGGGAGATTCAGGACGTTAACACACGGATGAAGGCCCAGGATGACAGAATTGCATCAGAGAACAACAGATTAGCATGCTCGATGATAACTGCGAAACAGCAAATACGGATCTGGATGGGTTTATCAGAGAGGTGCAACGTCTGGGGACCAAGATGGAGGAAGAAGAGAACAAATCCAGACGCAAAAACCTTTGTCTGGCCGACCTGCCAGAAAATGTTGAGGGGAGTGACCTGGAGAGCTTTAGCTATGGTCTTCTACAGGACAAATTACATCTGGAGAATCCCCAAACTTACATCATCAAGAGAATTCACAGGGCCCCCATCCCCAAGCCCCCACCAGGTGAGCACCCATGCACCATCATAATGCGCCTGTTGAACTTCCAGCATAAGCTGTTCAAACTCAAGGCCTACCAGGAGGCTGGGACCATTCGAGTGGATAACAAAATAATTTGCATATTCAATTACTATTCCCTTGAAGTGTCCAAAACGCAGGAAGGCCTTCAACCCACTATTTGAGGCATTGAAAGTATCCAAACATAAACCCTATCTCAAATTCCTGTCCATTTGGTACATCCAATTGAACCGCCAAAGGCACTCATTCGAAGACCCTGAGGAAGCATGGCGTTACTTAAAACAGAGAGATGCGATCACCACGGAACATACCCCAGTGGTGGAGCAGTTGCCACAACCAGACGGGGCACATACACACCCCCGCACACACTAGCAAACGCGATGTTGGGAAGGATGGAAGAAGGCGGGCAACAAGCTCTGAGGATGGATTGAGGTTGTTTTACTGAGGTAAAAAACGTTAGCTGTGGAATTAAGAGTAGTCGATTTTACCACAAATATGTTTTTACCCTGGTAAAAAGCTAAATCCATGTCCCCCCAAACTGCATAGACCCACAACCCCCCTACTTACCTTTTCTCTATCCGCCGTCGCCTCTCCTGTACCCTACAGCGTCAGCTAGGGTCCCTTTTTCTTTTTTCTTTGATTTATTTGGTGTCCCCCGCTTCCAATGTCGAGGAAAAGGGGGAATACCCACGCAACTCCTGAAGGTGAAAATACAGAACATGGGGAGCAGGGGACACCCCTGAAGCCCCTGCTCCTCATGTTCAGTATTTTCGGCTTTGAACTAATGGTGCTGTCAAAAATTCGTCTAATGTGTTATTCGAACAAAAATATTTGATCAATTTGGGTATTTCCCTGAGAATTGGGTCGATGGCAAGAGGATCTGGTGCAATAATGCTAGTGGGCTGCTCAATAGCAGTACATGCTCCTTCACTGGGATGCCAAGTGTCCCTTCGCTTGAACTTGTTGTCCTCCTGGGATTGCTGAACACTTTGGCCTGGCAAATACATGAAGTCGAAGCAATACCGCCCCTTGGCTGCTAGTGATGGACAATGTCACACCGATCTGCAGGCTGAATCAATGAAATTCCCAAAACTGGTCTGCCGGAAAGGGGTGCGATGATGGGGCTCGTCACCCGGAGGTAACTTCTAGTCTCTACTTGTCTGTTGTGGGACTATGGCACTGCTGTGGCACCATGGCTGGCATTCTCAACATGGGAGTGCAAGCAGGCAGGGATACGGAAGGCGGCAATGAGATCGCCCCTGTCTGCTGCCTTACATTGGCTCTATTTTGCTTTCAAAGTTGTATTGGAGTCATGTTCCTAGATTCCAATGTTTTACTGTTTGGTTGGTTTTGGGTAGGGATGTTTGGGTAATGGGAGGGAAACAAGATAAGCCTATGCTACATGATATATGAGCTTGCACATGCCCTTGGGTGGGGATTACACATGTTGGAATGGCGTGTCCCCTACTGGGGCCTAGGATATGTCCAAATATTTAGGGGTTTTGGGTGACCACACTCACATGTATTACCCTCAATGTACAGGGTCTAGGACACCCCATCAAGCGGCGACGACTGCTAAACCTGCTGCGTGATCTGCATGGGGACATCATATTCCTGTAAGAAACCCACTTAGATGGCCATGAATCAGCAGAACTGTGCAGCGGTTGGGTTGGGGCAGCGGGCCATTTTCCCTCACACAGGAAGATGGGGCGTATCGATCCTGGTGCACCAGAGGGTCCCAATTAAAATACTTACTACAGAAACTGACGAGGGGCAATTTGTTCTTTTACACGATCTACTCCATAGTCAGCTTATCATCCTCATAAACGTGTACGGCCCCACGACGGACTCACCACGTTTTTTTGTCAATGTGTTGGCTACATGCGTGCCATTAATGGGGCACCTATCACTGAGGGGGGTGACTTGAACATAGCGATACAGCCTGCGATCGACCGACATAACCCCTCGCACTCAGGTAACAGACCTGCCCTGAAAAAAGAGCGGACGCTCCGGACCATGATGTCGGATCTACAACTGGTGGAGACACCTACATGCACACACTAAGGACTACACATTCTACTCTAACCACCACCAGAGTTACTCTAGGCTGGAGCATTGGCTACTCCCCAGCACTATGCAACACATGGCAGAATCCTGCTCAATCCTCCCCATGACAATCTCTGATCATGCCCCGGTACTTACGCGCTTTACCATTCTGGATGCCCCAGTCAATGCCCCCACCTGGAGGCTGAACCTAATGGCGCTGCATTACCCTGATCTGGTAGAGTCGCTGACACCAGACCTGGGCAGGTTTTGGCAGGATAACCTACTAGAAGGATTCAATAGTTTCAGGTGATGGGACCCTCTTAAAGCTTTCATTAGATGGCAATTCATTTTGGCGGAGCTCACAGTGGCCGAACGCACACACAAAGCCAATATGGACACCCATATTGGATATGGCAAGAAAGTAAAACTCCAATCGGAAATCACACACATCACTATGGCTAGGGCCCAGAATGTCTTCTCCAAATGGGCAATGGATCTGTACGCGGCAGAGGATAGGCCCCTTTGCATGCTCGCTCTAGCCCTTAAGGGGAAACAGCAGTCAGCTTATTACATCCATCAAGCTGCTCACTGGGGACTGAGCTATTAACTAACGATTCACTGAGTACTATAGAGATCTCTACACTGCCCCGCCACACAGAGACACAGGATGAATCACGGCATTCCTTAGCGACATTCATCTCCCAACACTCACCCCTGCTGACCTTGATCTCTTAAATGCTCTGTTGGAGGATGAAGAGGTCCTAAGGGCCATACAGGGACTGACCACGGGTAAAGCCGCCGGACCGGACGGTGGAGTTTTTGATGGAGTTTGCTACTGGTGGTTCGGGCAGAGGGTTGGTGCAGTGCTTGTTGGATTTGACGAGGGCTCTGCTTTCATTGTTGGCCTTGGCTATGGTGTTTTGGTAGTAGTTGGCCTTGACAGTGTTGATCATTCGCCTGCGTGTAACACATAGTTCCTTGAGCAGGGCACGGTCGGCTGTGCTGCAGGCTTTTTGCCAATTATTTTCTTGTTTTATGATGATTTGTTTGTTGTGGTTGCTGTTGGTACTCTTGTTCAGAGGAGAACTCCCTAGAATTTTGGCGCTGGACTGCCCTAGGGCAGGACAAAGACTGATATGTGTTGGATATTTCTCCTTTGTGAAAGATAGTGAGCTAAAGACTCTGGGTAAGCCTCTCGTAACCGGGACTAATGTCCGGCAGAGGGACTCCCAGAACACCCCTTTGTTTTTTGCATATTTAAGTAACTTTGGGTCTCATCCTAAGATACTAGGGGAATCCAGACGTGGACCCCTTGCTCACTATTTTTTGAGAGGCACAGCTCCACCCTACTGATGAGTGATGAGGTCCAACCAGACCGAAACACGTGTCGGGGTTTGCTGTTGGTACTCTTGTTCAGAGGAGAATTGCCTACCATTTCGGTGCTGGACTGTCCTAGGGCAGGACAAAGACTAATATGTGTTGGCTATTTCTCCTCTGTGAAAGATAGCGAGCTAAATACTCTGGGTAAGTCTCTCGTAACCAGGACTAATGTCCGGCAGAGGGACTCCCAGGACCCCCCTTGTTTTTTGCATATTTAAGCAACTTTGGGTCTCACCCTAAGTTACATGGGGAATCCAGACGTAGACCCCTTGTTCACTATTGTTAGAGAGGCACAGCTCCACCCTACTGATAAGGTCCAACCAGACCAAAACACGTGTCTGGGGTTGCTGTTGGTACTCTTGTTCAGAGTAGAATTGCATAGCATTTCGATGCTGGGCTGTCCTAGTGCAGGACAAAGACTGATATGGGTTGGATGTTTCTCCTCTGTGAAAGATAGTGAGCTAAAGACTCTGGGTAAGTCTCTCGTAACCGGGTCTCCCATGACCCCCTCCTTGTTCTTTGCATATTTAAGAAACTTTGGGTCTCACCCTAAGTTACTAGGGGAATCCAGACATGGACCCCTTGCTCACTATTCTTAGAGAGGCACAGCTCCACCCTACTGATGACGTCCAACCAGACCGAAACACGTGTCTGGGGTTGCTGTTGGTACTCTTGTTCAGAGGAGAATTGCCTAGCATTTTGGTGCTGGACTGTCCTAGGCAGGACAAAGACTGATATGTGTTGGATATTTCTCCTCTGTGAAAGATAGTGAGCTAAAGACTCTGGGTAAGTCTCTTGTAACCAGGACTAATGTCTTGCAGAGGGACTCCCAGGACTCCCCTTGTTTTTTACATATTTAAGTAACTTTGGGTCTCACCCTAAGTTACTAGGGGAATTCAGGCATGGACCCCTTGCTCACTATTCTTAGAGAGGCAAAGCTCCACCCTACTGATGATGTCCAACCAGACCGAAACACGTGTCTGGGCTTGCTGTTGGTACTCTTGTTCAGAGGAGAATTGCCTAGCATTTCGGTACTGGACTGCCCTAGGGCAGGACAAAGACTGAGATGTGTTGGATATTTCTCCTCTGTGAAAGATAGTGAGCTAAAGACTCTGGGTAATTCTCTTGTACCCAGGACTAATGTCTGGCAGAGAGACTCCCAGGACCCCCCTTGTTTTTTGCATATTTAAGTAACTTTGGGTCTCACCCTAAGTTACTAGGGGAATTCAGACATGGACCCCTTGCTCACTATTCTTAGAGAGGCACAGCTCTACCCTACTGATGATGTCCAAACAGACTGAAACACGTGTCTTGGGTTGCTGTAGGTACTCTTGTTCAGAGGAGAATTGCCTAGCATTTCGGTGCTGGACTGCCCTAGGGCAGGACAAAGACTGATATGTTTTGGATATTTCTCCTCTGAGAACGATAGTGAGCTAAAGACTCTGGGTAAGTCTCTCATAACAGGGACTAATGTCCGGCAGAGGGACTCCCAGGGCCCCCCTTGTTTTTTGTATATTTAAGTAACTTTGGGTCCCACCCTAAGTTACTAGGGGAATCCAGACCTCCACCCCTTGCTCACTATTCTAAGAGAGGCACAGCTCCACCCTACTGATGAAGTACAACCAGACCGAAACACGTGTCTGGGGTTGCTGTTGGTACTCTTGTTTAGAGGAGAATTGCCTAGCATTTCGGCGCTCGACTGCCCTAGGGCAGGACAAAGACTGATATGTGTTGGATATTTCTCCTCTGTGAAAGATAGTGAGCTAAAGACTCTGGGTAAGTCTCTCGTAACCGGGACTAATGTCCGGCAGAGAGACTCCCAGGAACCCCATTGTTTTTTTCGTTTGTTGGGTAGACTTATTTAGTGTACCAGGGTGCTGAATGTTTAGGCTTGAGGGTGCGCCATTTCACTTGGGCATGGTGGTTGATGTTGTTTTTGAGGGTGGTGTTGAGTTCTTGGACAAGCGAGTTGCAGCCCTTGTTCGTCAGAGGTACACCAGCCCATGTGAGGTGGAGTTTGGTGAGGTCTTCTGTGTGAGCCTCAACTGGAAAGTTCTTAAAGGATCTGTAGGCTTGATTGCTTGGTTTGCAGTGGGTTTGCATGAGAGGTGTGGTGTGAAAAATCGCAAAGGGGATTGCCAGGTGATCCGACCAGTCGAGCGGAATACGGGGGTTGTGAGAAGGGTGGGCAGTGTGGTGATGATGAGGTCGAGGATATTACCTTTCCTCAGAGTTGGTACTTTCATGTACTGTGTGAGGTTCAGTGTGTTGAGTAGGTAGTGGTGATCTTTCTTTGTTGATTTGGTTGCTGAGTGGCCAGGGATGTTGAAGTCACAGAGGAAGATGCTGTTGGCATGTGTGAGAGACATAGTGATGACCAAGTCCGTGAAGTCTTTGATGAAGGAGGTGTTGGGCTTGGGTGGTATATAGATGAGATGAAAAGTGACTCTGTCCGTTGGGGAGGGCGGGAAGTGGCAGGATAGGTTTTCAAGAGACAATGGTGGCGACGTCCAGTTGGGTGCATGGCCATTATGGCGAGGCCTCCGCCAATCTTGTTTTGATGGTCTCATAGCATTCTGTAGCCGCTGGGGGTGAGGACATCTAGGATGTCAGTGGAAGTGGATGTCATCCAGGTCTGAGTAATGAAGATGGCATCCAAGTCATGTGTGGTGATGAGGTCGGCGATGTCAGCAGCATGGTTGATTGTTGAGTGAACGTTGGCGAGCACCAATTTTCATCTAATGGTGGATGATGGAATGATGATGGGGTGTATGGTGACATGGGTGAGGTTGCTGCGATGCAGTGTCCATGATGTTGCTGGTGAGGGGTATGGTTGGCTCTGAGTGGTGATGGTAGAATGACATCAAATTTTATGCATTTTCTGGTTGGGGTGTGCTAACTAGCTCACTATGGGTTAGCCACGCTCTAAATAATTGCTTATAACTCCTGTTCTGCAACAAATCTAATGTTAAAAATGGTTGATCATGGGAGAGCACCAGGGACCACAGATCAACATGGCAGCCTGATCACCGACTCCCGCCCCAGCCTGCAATAATGAGAAGACAATGCGCATAAGTACACCAGCCAGCCACCAGAATCGTATGGGAAAAGGCTTCTGAAGCCACCCGGCACACCCGAACAAATTTAGAAGGAGAAGGGTTAAGTACACTTGCTGCCACAGACAAGCAGAGGCTGCAACGTGCGTTTTCAGCACCGGACTCACGAACCAACCTTAAGGACCGCAGCCAGCACAGAGAGTGGAACCTAATGCTCCACGTGCTGCTGCAGTTAAGCAGAGACTGCACCGTGCGCTATCAGCGCCAGATTTGCGCACCAACCATAAGGTCCATAGCCGGCACATGGAGCGGGACCCAACCGAATCCCCAGCAGGAAGGAGATCCCCCTTGTACGGCCCAGACAGGGGATGGCCGCCACATCGGAAGGAGGAGCCCCACCCCCAGTGGACCCAAGAAGGAAGCGGAGGCCTGAGAGACGACTCCCAGAGCGCGGGCCCCCTCGAAGGGCACAGCAAGGAGTGCTGTACGCCGCAGCAACAGCTCAGAGGCAAGCAGGGGAGGCGACACGGCCCAGGGTGAGTGCACCCGAAAGAGCGGACATTAGCGCAGAGGGAGTGCTGCAGTGCTCATGGATACCCCAGACACCCAGTGACACAAGCAGGCCCCACGCGCTGTGGGAAGAAGGAAGGGACCCCTTAACTAGCCCCAGAGCCGTAGGGGACCTCCTCACAATACAAGCGTACAAGAACACTGGAAAATCCCTGGAAAGCACAGCAACCAGCAGGAAATAACAGCCGCATGCCACCAGTCATGCTGGACTAGCCCCAGATTGCAGGAGGTGCCTCTCCCCGCCTAGAACGAGAAGCAAGTCAAAGGAACTGGGGCAATGGAAGAGAGCAGTGCTACACACGCCACAGCGGAGACTAGAAATTGCGGAGAAACAAGCAGAAGCATCAGGGAGCACGTCTAAAAGGGGCCTGGAGGGCAGGGTGCTCACAGAGGTCGACATCTCCCACTTTTCCACAAAGGAGGACTCTGGGCATATCCTCGCAGAAATTAAGGCGCTGAGGGGTGACATATAGGCCTCTCTGGCAGACCTCACGCATAGAGTTGGTACTATAGAAATCAAAGTGGAAGGTCTGGAGTACAACCAGCTCAATGCAGACCTGGTAGAAATGCGACTGGATGCAAGGATGACGGAGGTGGAGCTGAGTGAGGAAGAAGTCACCCAGAAGATAGATTATCTGGAGAACAGAGAAAGGAGGAACAATGTCCGGATACTGAGCCAGAAAGAAACGATCAGCGAGACCCCGAGACATGGGGAGAAAAGGTCCAATCCATTGTAACTCTCCTCTTCGAGGCGTAAAGTGGTGAAGCTAGAGAGGGCGCACAGGGGAGGCAGGCCATACGGCAATGGCCCACGCTCCATTGTGGCGAAGTTCCTAAGCTACAGGGACAGAGATGAAGTGCTGGCCAAGGCACGAGAGCGAAGGGAAATAGATTTTGAAGGAGCAAAGATTATGCTATATCAGGACCTATCCAACCTGACGCTCTCAAGGAGGAGGGATTGCAGACCCCTAACAAGATGGGGTAACCATGCTAGTCGAGGTGGATGCAAAAGACTACTGCATCACTTCAGCAGAAGAAGCAGAGCAGGTGCTAGGTCACCTAACATCCGACATGGTGGCAGACCCCGGCCTGGTGGATGGATAGGAAAGGAATAGGGCACAGCAGCTATCAGCAATCGGCCTGCAGAGAAGAAGGAAGGGACAGGCAGGTCGGAAATACATGCGCCTGAATGGTCCGTCCCCCGCAAAACAACCCGAATGCCGCAAAATCCATGGAGTGACTACTCTGCAAGGACTCAGGCCGCTAGCTACATGCACTGATCTCTGAACAGGCGGTCTGAAAAGGTACTGGTTGGGGAGGACAACACCCCCCTTGGTGGCCCTCGGCAAGATAGAGGGCGTCTCAACAAGCTTTGCAGCATGCTGCGGACTCTTGCACAAGTCTGTGCCTTTTGTTTTTGGTTACGAAGTAAAGTTCTACAGGTAGCATGTGTTCGTCCAGGGAATAGCCCCCTTCTAGAATGGAATGATAGGAAGCAGTGGGGAGGGAGAGGAAAAGAGATAGAGGAGGGAGGTGTGTGGAAGGAAACCGGATATGAGGCTAAATGAGCGGTGCAGGAGACTGGTCACAGGAACTCTAAATGTGAAAGATTTAAACTCACCAACGAAAAGGTCCCTAGTTGCAAGGGAATTCCACGATGCTACCCTACATGTGCTCTTCTTGCAGGAAATCCACCAAATTACGGGTGACGAGCGGAAGTTGAGAGGAGCAGGCATTGGTCGGACCCATTGGGCCCCGGGGTTGGTGAAGAAAGGAGGAGTGGGGATTATGGTACACAAACAATGTAAACTGCAGGATCTGAAGGAGACTAGACTACTGGAAGGGCAATTGCTCATAGTGCAAGGGACCCTAGAAGAAGGGCACAGATATTGCTGGCAGCTCTTTATGTCCATAATCAGGGCGAAGTGGAGTTCATACAGAGCGCCGTAGATCACATACAGGCAATACCGTGGACCTATGTATCATCATCGGAGACCTCAACTCCTGGACGGACGAGGTACTGGATAGAATATTCATGAAAGATAGGGAAGACAGGGGTAAAGAAGGGAGAAGGGGACACCTGGGACGGGCCATTGAGGCAAGGGACTTGGTTGATGTGTGGCGCATGAAACTCCCGAAGGAGAGGGGATTTACCTTCTTCTCACCTCCGCATTTAAGATACACCTGGATGGACTACTTGCTACTGAATCGGGATCAGGGGCGTAGAGTGCTGGACTCCGACATCAGACCGGTGGGGTGGACAGAGCACAATAGGGTGAGGATGACACTAGATATAGAGGGAATATGCAGGGCAGACAGTAGTTGGAGGTGTAATGAGCTCCTTTGGAAAGAACCCATATTTCCAAACCAACTGACAGGGGATATAGCAGAATATTTTGAGATAAATGACACTGGTGAAATCGACATTAAAACAGTCTGGAAAAGCCACATGGCAAGGGCTCCAGATAAGAGAAGGGGCACGGAGGAAAAAGGAGAGGAAGCTCCGAGACTATAAGCTTCGACTAGAAATAATGCAGGTGGAGGCATAGATGCACGCAGGGGGTGGGAATGGAGAAGGGCTGGGGAAGGAATACTGATACTGGAAAAAAGAGCAGAGCTGAAGGAGCTAAAGCTGGGGGAAACCCTGTGCCAACTTAAATATCTCACAGAACGGTATTATGAAAAGGGGACAAGGCGGATGCACTCCTGGATGCGAGGCTCCACCACAGAGGGCAGAAAGATGGGTTACCGCTCTAGAAGAGAGGGGGGGTACCTCCAGGACCGCACCAGGGGATATAGCAGAGGGCTTCACAAATTACTACGAGGGCCTATATAAGACAAACTGTTCAGGAATGGTGGGAGAAGGGGATGCATATTTGGAGGGGATAGACATGGTTTGACTTACGGAAGTAGAGGTTGATCAGCTACAGGCCCCAATAACACCCGAGGAAGGTATGGGGGCGATCTCCCGCCTCCCAAATGGCAAAGCCCCGGGTGAAGATGGCTACACTACTGGGTTCTACAAAAGGTTCTCTGGTGTCCTTCTAGATCACATGGTGAAGGTATGCAACAACATACTGGAGACGGTTACGGTACCTGCATCCTTTAGCAAGGCACCAATAATGGTGATACCCAAGGAGGGGAGGGATCCAGCACACTGCCCATCATACCGCCCTATTTCCCTACTAAACGTAGATGAAAAAATGTTCACTTGGGTCCTGGCCACACGCATGGAGGGTAAGATGCCACGCTTGGTGCACCCAGACCAAGGCGGTTTTATCGCAGGAAGACAGAGAGCAGATGCGATAAGGAAGACCCTAGACCTTGTGGAACATGTCTCTGGAGACTCGAGGGACTATGCAGTCCAGAGCCTGGATGCAGAAAAGGCATTCGACCGAGTCGAATGGGGGTTCTTGATGGTGGTACTAAGGAAAGAGGGCTTTGGCAAAAGGATACAACACGTTATAGAGGCAATGTATGCAAAACCCAAGGCGAAGCTGGTGGTGAACGGGAAAAAGTCAAGGGTCTTTAGACTCAAAAAGAGGCACTAGGCAGGGCTGCCCACTCTCCCCTTGCTCTTTACATTAACTATGGAACCACTGAGCATTAAAATAAGACAAAAAGAGCAGATTACAGGTATAAGGGTGGGGGAAGTCGAACATAAACTCAGTATGTACGCGGACAATATCCTGCTCCATATCTTGAGGGTCGTGAATTCAACCAAGAATGCACTCCAAATCATGGAGGAATACGGGCGAGTATCGAGCTTTGAGCTAAATGTAGGCAAGCCAGTCCTATTTCCCATAGGCAAGGATGTGCAGGGCCGTAAGGAAGAATGGCGGAGCCTCGGAATCCCGGTAGAGGAGTGTAATATTAAATATCTCGGAGTGCGGATAGCCAGGGATCTAAGCGAATTGTATGAGGTCAACTTTCCCCCGCTACTGCGTGGGATATTCAGAGATCTCGAGATCTGGTCGAGACTTACTTTGTCATGGCTGGGCAGACTAAATGCTGTGAAAATGACATTGCTCCCCGAGTGCTGTACCTATACCAAACACTCCCCATCGCAATGCCTGACACCCATTTTGCAGAGCTGACACAGGGGATAAATAAATTCACATGGCAAGGACAAAATCGAAGGGTCTTCTACAGAGTTCTGGTGCAGCACAAGGAGCGGTGAGGGAGGAGACTGCCAGATATGCGAACCTACTATAGGGCAGCGCAATTTAGAGCACTGATCCCCCACTTCAGGCTGGACCGGTAAAAGCAATAGGTCCAGATCGAAAATCACCTATGTAGATTGGTAACCTTGGGGGAATGGCTTTGGGCGCCACAGAACACTGTCCCGAGGATAGTGAAAACACATCATATAATGGACCCACTGCTGTCCATTTGGAGGGTCAAAAGAGAGGCGGTTGGGGGTCACCACATGACCATCCCCTTTGAGCCATATATGCTCCCCCGATTAGGGAGCATATAGATGACCACGCTCGGTTCCAGCGTTAGTTCGATGCTGGCTTGGAGAGGGTGGGCAAACTGGTGAAGGGAAAGGACTTTGTGGACATAGAGGAGCTGGAAGGGTGCCTCAGAATAGGATCTCTCTCAGTGTTCATGTACTTACAGCTCAAGGGGGTGTTAATGTCCCTGAGGTGGAAGGAGGTCCTGCAGAGGGAGCTGACTGACACTGAAAAGGTGCTGAGCACTGCTGTATTGACAAAGGGACTTATATCAAAACTGTACCAGGCACTATTGCCAACACAGATGGGGAAGGTTGACACACATAGGAAATGATGGGAAAGGGATATGGGCACCGACCAGGATTCTGGGCAGTGGAAAATTATGTGTGTTAACGCCCACCAGACGTCAATAGCATGCCAATATAAACTCCACGTCATAAAGCTACTGTACAGATGGCAGTGGGACCCGGTCAGACTGTCAAAGATGTTTGCAGGTATTGATCCCAGATGCTGGAGAGGCTGCGGCCAGAGGGCCGACTATTGACATATCTGGTGGGTTTGCAGGGAGGTGCAGAGATTCTGGAAGGAGGTCCTGGGGTGGATAAGGGCCCTCGGTCGAATGGACAGACACATGGACCCCATGATGGTGCTCTTTGGGATGGAGGAAATAGAAGGAGAATGAAGACGGCTACCCCACATGGTGAACTTCCTGCTGTTAGCTGCAAGGGCATGTCTGGCAGGAGGGTGGAAGAGAGAGGTCCTCCCTAGTGAGAAGCAGTGGGCCTTGAAGGTCCAGGACATATTTGTAATGGAGCACCTAACAGGGCAGCTACATGACCGCACCCCATCAAGGGAACTAGAGTGGTCAGCATTCCTGGGCAAATATGGCCCAAGGAAAGACAAACCAGTGGACTAGGAGGGCACCAATTTATATGTTTGAGAAAGGGGCCTATGAACGATCAGGATCTCCATTTGTTGTTAACAAAGGAATGCCCAACTAAGGGGTGCACGCGATGCAGTCGGAAAGTCAGGTTATGCCCCGGACAGGACTCCAGTTCTGCACACAGAAAGCACTTCCTCACTGCATGGCTATTACAACACAGCCACTGAAGCGGGACACACTGGACTCATGAGTAGAACTGGATTACTACCTTTGGGATAGGGTGGGATCAGGGGAGGTGGGAGTTTCTGTTGGGTTGGAGGAAAAGAAAATAACTAAAACAGAGTGGTTCTGGCGTTTTACTGGAAGAATGATTGTGATATATTGTATTTGATATGTTAATGCCAAAACTGTCAATAAAACCAATAAAAAAGAAAAAGAGTTGATCATACTGGATCTAATGAAGATTTAACAAATTACATGTTTTTGTACTATTTTTGATTGAGGGAGGGTAACTAGCTTACTACGGGTTAGACCCCCTCTCTAAATAATTGCTTATAACTCCTGTTCTGTAGCAGAGCTAACGATGAAAATGGTTGATCATACCAGATCCAACGAAGATCTAACAAATGACATACATTTTTGGTAAATTTTTTGACTGAGGGGGAGCTAGCTACGGGTTAGCCCCCTTCTAAATAATTGCTAATAACTGTGTTCTGTAGCAGATCGAATGCTAAAAATGGTTGATCGAACGAATATATATTAAAATGAATTACTTTTTCCCCTACATTTTGTTAAAAGGAGCCTGCCCCCTGCTTCATTTGCAGCCAAATATTTCAGCACTTGTGTGTGATCTAACAAAAAAATGCCTGATCATATCGAATCTAACATATATCTAACCAATCACATCGAATTTTGTGAATGCTTTGGTTGACGGTGGGCTAACTAGCTCACTACAGGTTAGCCCCCTCTAAATAATTGCTTATAACTCCTGTTTTGTAACAAATCTGACGCTGAAGATGGTTTCTCACACCGGATCTAACCAATATCTAACAAATTACATGTTTTGGTACTATTTTTGATTGAGGGGGGTGACTAGATTAATATGGGTTAGCCCCCCTCTCTAAATAATTGCTTCTAACTCCTGTTCTGTACCGGATCGAATGTTGAAAATGGTTGATCATACCGATATAAAGAAGATCTAACAAATGACATACATTTTTTATCCATTTTTTGATTGGAAGGCTGGCTAGGGGTTAGCCACTCTTCTAAAGAATTGCTTATAACTCCTGTTCTGTAGTGGATCTAACATTAAAAATAGTTGATCCGACCAGATCTAACGAATATGTATTGAAATTAATTACTTTTTCCCAAAATGTTGTTAAAGGCGGCCAGGTCCCCTCTGTTGCAGCCAAATACTTCAGCACCTGTGTGTGATCTAACATAGAAATTGCCTGATCATACCAGAACTAACATATATATAACCAATGACATCAAATTTTGTGCATTTTTTGGTTGAGGGGGGTGCCACACACCCAAGTGCTTGGAGATTGTGGCTATGCTGGAAGGCGGGCTGCGGCCATTGATTTGCCCATTATGATTTCCTTGCGCTCCTCAAGCGCGGTTTAGTGTTTCTTTCTCTTTGCTTTGACTGGTGTCGCAGGGGCTTAATACCACTTCTGCCCCGTGAACCGGCGCCTGGCAACTGCAGTATTCCTTTCCTGCAACTTCAACGCCAGTGTTTTCTGTGTGTCATTTCTGTCCTACCTTACTGTTTCTTCTTGCCTTTCTGTTCTCTCTGCGCCCCTCCGCGGCTCCTGCTCCTCGCTTCCTTTCTTTCCTCCTACACCGTCTCTGAGTCGGGATTTCTCTGCGTACGCTCGAGTACGCTGCTCTCCTTTTCCTTTCGCTTCGGTCGGCTCATCTTTTTCTCTCCATTGATTCGGACCAGTTTCATTGTTTATTAGCTTACCGTTGACTATTTCCTCTCTTGTTTATTACTCTTTTTCTCCGCCTTATTACAATTTGGATCCTGCATTGTTCTACTACACTTTGTGGTACATCCACACTTTGTGGTTTTTTGTGCCGCCAGGCTTTTTCCCCGTTCCGGCTGTCCCGGAAGGGGAGTCACTAGAGAGCAGACAATTCATTGCCGCCACTCTGGCTTCTTCCCGGGGCTAGCCATTCACCAACAAAAAAAACCCCCAGAACTACGATACGTGGAGGAAAACAGTCAAAGATTCCTACAACATAGAGTCCTCAGATACATGTAAGGTGGAAGTGGGCAGTGATACCGGGAACGAAGACTCCGGATTTGACAGGGGGGCTAACTAGCTCACTACAGGTTAGCCCCCCACTAAATAATTTCTTATAACTCCTGTTCTGTAACAGATCTAATGTTGAAAATGGTTGATCATACCGGATCTAACGAAGAAATAACAAAAGACATACATGTTTGTACTATTTTTGATTGAGGGGGGCAGACTAGCTTATTACCTTTTAGCACCCCTCTCTAAATAATTGCTTATAACTCCTGTTCTGTAGCGGATCTAATGATGAAAATGGTTGATCATACGGGATCGAACAAGTGACATACATTTTGGTCCATTTTTGTATTGAGTAGGGGCTGGCTACAGGTTAGCCACCCCTCTAAATAATTGCTTATAACTCTTGTTCTGTTGCAGATCTAACATTAAAAATGGTTCATCTTACTGGATCTAATGAATATGTATTGAAATTAATTACTTTTTTCATAAAATTCTCTTGAGGTGGGCTGGGGGTGGGTGGGGTGCAGCCCCTGCCCTCCTTTGCAGACAAATATTTCAGCACTTGTGTGTGATCTAATACAAATATGCCTGGTCATCTAAATCTAACCAATGACATCGGATTTTGTGCATTTTTAAGTTGAGGGGGGACTAAGTTGCTCATTACAGGTTAGTCTCGCCCCCTCTAAATAATTGCTTATAACTCCTGTTCTGTAGCAGATCTAACATTGAAAATGGTTGATCATGCTGGATCTAACCAATGGTCTAACCAATGACATATGTTGTACTATTTTTGATTGATGGGGGGTGACTAGCTTACTATGGGTTAGCTCCCCTCTAAACAATTGCCTATAACTCATGTTCTGTAGCGAATCTAACGTTGAAAATGGTGGATCTTATCTTAACGAATATCTAACCAATGACATACATTTTGGTCAATTTTTTGATTGAGGGCCGTAGCTATGGGTTATACCCTCCTACCCCCCACTAAAGAATTGCTTATAACTCCTGTTCTGCATCGGATCTAACACCAAAAATGGTTGATCAAACCAGATCGAACAGAGATCTAACGAAACACATAATTTTCTGTAAAAGATCATGAAAAGGGGGGCTAACCTGGTTGAGGTGTCTGATTGACCTCAGAATCTGCTAAACAAGAGGGAAAAACTCAAAAGCACAGAGGGGACAAATGAGTAATCGAACTATCACACAAAAAAGGGGGGTCCCCTCAAGAGCAAATTCAAAATGTGTTTCAATAGAGCCAGTGTGGACTGGGGTACATGACTATCTTCAATTAATTATGAATCAATCTATGATAAGGCACACAAATGAATATAAATTTGTTTTATTTATTCAATAGGCTATTAAGTCGTACAACAATTCATGTCAAAATTGTAACAAAAAATCAGCTTCAACTAACACAGATACATAATTCAATTAAAAAGAGAAATAATTCATGAGACCGCATCTCAGACCGGTGAAAAAGAACAACTGATACATGTATACAAGCCTATTTTACAGACTTAAACATTTGCAAACAAAATTGAAATAAACGTTTTTTTCTCCAAAATGCCAAAACGTATGAATCACAAGTCAGAGACATCATGTCGCAACAAAGGAATTATTGTGATGATGAGTCAATCTAATTGATTCAGGTAAAGGAACTAAATCCTATGCTGCTGGCCCTGTCTAGCTAAATGTAGCAGAGTACATACACGCCAGTGTTGCATGAATAATAGATGAACAGTTGTAATATATGTAGATCTAGAAACACATTGCACGTCGACAGTCGTTGACAGGACCCGGAGATAAATGTAGCTCTGAGATAGTCAAGACAAAGCGTTTGGACAGAAGAAAAAATAAACTGCCTTCTTCAGGACCCCAAGAGAGGTTGGAGCTCTGTGGATGTGAAATACCAAATGTTTAATAAAACAGTAACAATAGAGGGCTAAAACCAAATATGAAAAGGAGATAAACAAAGAGGGAAAATGCAATAGCAGAACGGAATCTTTCTAATCCAAAATGCGTCACCCTCTGTGTGTGCCATCACCCTTAACAGCAGAACCACAGGTAGAAAGAAAAATATCCACCTTAAGGAATTTGAAAGTGTGAAAAAGAAAAGAGGAAAGATGAAGAAAAGCACTTTGTGTCTTGTAAGATACAGTCCAACCGCAAAACAAATCCCAACACCCAGACAAGCAAACGCCACTCATCTTGTACCCAAACATGTATGGACTTACTGTGTAAATATGAACTGGAAGGAAAGCTGAAGTAGAGTCTTCCAATGAATGGCCACAAAATGTATCTCAAACTGGACCAGGCCCACTGGTGTAGGGCACTGAATCAAACTGAAGAAAGGGTTGTTAATTAATAAAATACAGAAAAGAAAAATATGAACAAAACAATAAGGGTAAATGCAACAAGAGGGCATCGAACCACCAAGTCTAAATTAAGGATAATAGTGAGGCTGAAAGCGCCATATGGTTGGTAAACCCGAAGGGGATCATAGTCGCTGGCCAGAGCTGAGCCACATCCCACTTTCAATGAATAGTGTGTTAACTGGAAAAACGGAGGCCCGCTGGGAGAGTGCACATATCTACTTAACCCCAATTGAATACAGGAGAGGGTCTAGGTAAATGTGTCCTTCAGTCTATATCTACAATTAAAGGCAGCCAATGTCCCTTTCGCCCGTCTGTTAGTCCACTTAGGGCCCGCAAGTATGAAATGTAGAAGAAAAGAATGGGGGCATACAAATATCTGTCTATTTGGGGACAGTCCCCTTACGGTACTGTCGCAACACTGAACTGCTGATAGAGTAAAATACAATGATCTTTTGGACGAGCAGCATAAACAAGGAAACCCACTTACCCCAAGGGACATCTTATTCAGATCTAGACATATCAAATCAATACTTTTGTCTGATGACCACCTTAACGTAGTTGGAAAACTGCCATCCACGCCATACAAACTTAAAGAACAACGAAAAAGGGGACAAGATGAAGAACTAATGGGCACCTGGGATGGTGTACACATATGCGTGCAATGAAGCCTATGGATGCATCGCACACGCACCACCTTATACCCAAAGTGCTCTGCCCAGCGTGCAGGCCACTTATTCTACGTGATCATGTTCAGTCAGTGACTTGCTTAGGTTTCAAGACCGTGGCTGTGGGGCAGGCCTTGCGGGTCAAAGTGTGGCATAAGAGTGGGCAGCAGAGGCAACACACGAGGCAGGCATATAGGTATTGAAATGTTTGTATGTTTGTAAATATGCTTGTATGCAAGCATGGATGTGATGTGAAGGTCTGTGTGTGTTTCTGTATGTGCGTGCGTGTTAATGTGTGCATGTGTTATTCATGAGTTCATTTGAGTGTCTGCGTGTTAATGTGTGTGACTGAATGTTCCTGTGCGTGGAGGTACAACGAGAATCAGAGTTTGAAAGGGTAAAGAACGAGTCCCGGCCAACAGTTAGTCCTTGGTTAATCACAAAACACAAGACTTGAGAAAATGTACATCTTCGCTGCATGAACTTGGTGTCATTTACTTTACTTTATAACAAACCTGAAAATATCGCCTGCGCTATGTTTAAATTGAAGTGCTCAGCCATGGGAGTGTCTGGTTCTTTATTTCTAATGCACATCTTTTTTCTTATATTTAGCACCAATACATTGTTCACTTGTAAAACACTTTACAACCACAGCTACGCATGGTTCATGAAACTGGAAATGCCGACTCTAGCCAAGGGCTGCAGTGTTTAAAAACACAAATGTCCCCCCAATCAGACTTGTAATGTCTGCAATGTCTCTGCTGCACTTGTATGGTGAATACCTCACTGTACAATGTAATGTTCACTGAGAATCAAAGCAGCATTTTAAATTTAGCCTGCCGTAAAGTTTTGAAAATGAGATGGTCAAGGTGTTAATTTTGCTGAATGCAAAGTGTAGTACCATGTGATTTCATGTTGAAGAATTTGAAGAAACCATTTTGTTTGGTGACAGTCCAAGGCAAACCGTTTGGTGAATGTTCCAATGATTGTTGATGTCCACATTTATCTGCAGTTAATCTTCAATTCACATAAGGTGCATGGTCCACCCATTTGTTCTGTGGGTTGCTTTTTTCACTTTAAATGCGTTACTTGTACTTTTCAAAAGTACCATTCAGTGTGTTCACAGAAGGGACCTGCAAGGCACATATAAACATAGGTGCAACAAGTGGCAATTCCATGGAGTCTAGCACTGTGCACGAGTGACCTGTGAGTATCCCATTAGTGCTCTGTTCAGTTATCATATGCCTTTCTGTAGATGGATCCAATACATTTCAGCTTGTGTGCATCCTCAATTGTGACCTTGCCTATATCATTTCTGTGCAGTTTATTGTGGCTGGTTTTAAACGGAATTCATCGTACCTACTGTGACAATAAGGCAGGCAGGCTGGATTTTGAGTAAAGCAAATGTCTTTATTTGACTTTAAAAAATGTCAAGGAAGAATTGTCCCAATGAAACAAAGTTGCTCAAAAACAATGTTTCTTCCGATTTTTTCTTCTGCTTTAAGAAGGGTTCTTTTCCTGTTTCTGTACAGGGGGTGCAGTAAGGATGCAGTAAGAAGCTCTGGATCTTCTTCTCCTTTTAGTCCTCGTAGGCCCACAAGCCTCCTGCAGCTCCCTTCTCCACGTCCAGCTGGTTCTGCAACGAAAACAAGAGTGAACAACCAACCCTTTCCTTCTTCTTCTTAATTACTGAAAGTGTGGGCGGACCCACGCAGGCGCTTCCCCATCCAATAGGATGATGTGCACCAAACTACCAATCAACACATAGCCCACATAAACTCACAACTCCTCCCACCGCCCCGTCTGCCTCACAAAATCCAACAACACACTGCTCCTCCTTCTGCCTCTCACCCCGTCACCTCCCAGCAAAGCCTTCCCACTCATCTCAGCCACACCCAGCGCAGACAACCGAACCCTCATCAATTCTCTCTCTACAACATGTCTCTCACACCTGAGCAAAAAATGCCCCACAGTCTCAGGCACCCCACACACTGCACAGTCCCCCAACTCACGCTTCCCCACTCGATACAGACAGTCATTCAGCCCCACATGTCCTATTCTCAACCGATTCAGCATCACCTCCTCCCCCTCCTCCATTCCAGACTCCCCGCATCCACCTTCACTGACACTTTCCCACGGACACCAAACATCCACCTGCCCTTCACTCCACTCACCCATCTCTCCTGCCACTCATTCATGACCCGTCTCACCACCACAGCCATCACCTCATCCACACTCAAAGGCAACCTCACATCAACCACTCCCTTCCTCTTACCCTCATCCGCCGCCAGATCCACCAACTCATTACCCAAAATGCCACTGTGACTGGGGACCCACGCCAACTCCAAATCCATTCCCCCACGCACACACCGATCAATCTTCCTCCTGATGTCCAAAATCACATCCTTCCTATCACCATTCCCTGCCACAATCGCCTGCAACCCACTCAATGAATCTGAGAACACCACCACCTTCTCATACCCCAACTCGCACACCCTATCAATCGCCAATGCAATCGCCACCAACTCAGCCGTACAGATCGACACATCATTTGTCAATCGTCCCACTTTATACTCCCCAGTGCTTTCCAGATAATACGCCATACCCACTCTCCCAGACACAGGGTCTTTCAAACCATCCGTGAACACCTTGCATCCTTCCTTTCCTGCCACATACGCCTGACCCAAAGCTTTGATCTCGCCCCGCAATCCTCTCTTCTTCGACACCACATTCGCCAACCCCAAACACACCTTTGGAGACCCCATCATCCACCTCGGCCATCTCTCCAAATACGTACCCGTCACAGTCATTAAATCGCCCACACCCCACTGCACTCCCTTCTCCCACATGTGAAACCCAAAAGTGCCCCCCTTCCTCCTCCACCGGTCCCTATGATAGTCAAACCTCCAATTATACTTCAAACATTCACGCACCGGATGAGCCACACTCTTCGCACTGCACTTCACCCACCATCTCATATTCAAGGCATCCCTCCTCAACCGCAACGGCATCTCCCCCACAATCACCTGAATGGCATTCACTGGAGAGGACCTCCTCACACCCGAACACACCCTCAATGCCCTCGCCTGTACCCTATCCAACCGCAACTTCTGACTCGCTATGAAACCCACTGCCACCTGACATCCAAAATCCATCACACTCAAAATCAACCCCTTATACAACATTCGTAAACACTTCTGCTGCGCACCCCATTCTTTCCCAGAGATCGCCCGCAACAAATTCAACCTACGTTTACGTTTATCCACCACACCATCCACCTGCAAATTCCAGTTCAACTTCCTATCCAAAATCACCCCCAGGTACCGAAACTCTTCTACGCTCTTCACCCTCACACCTTTCAAAACCAATTCTAACTCCTGCTGCACCCTTTTCCTCGAGAAAACCATGCTCACACTTTTATCCACAGACACCGAAAAGCCCCATTTCCCACACCACTCCTCCATACGCACTATCGCAGCTTGCAGCCGACTCTGCACCAACAACAAACTCTGCCCTCCTACCCATACCACACCATCATCTGCGAAGAAATCCACCTGATATCCGATTCCTGCCAAAGCCTGAATCAACCCATCCACCATCACATTAAACTGCATTGCACTAATCACACTCCCCTGCGGCGTCCCATTCTCCATCTTCCAAACCTCAGACAGCATCCCCCTCACTCTCACCGGAAAGGTCCTATCAGCCAAAAACGCCCTACCAACCCTTTCCTTTCATGTGCTTTATATACACCATGCTTAATGGGCCAATCGGGATCTGGGTTGCTTCCCAGGTGATAAAAACCCCTCCAAGCCCCGCCCCCTTCCTCTGGAAACGAGGGGAATGGCGTCCTGTTTTGCCCACTGCTTTCAGCAAGCCCCAACACCACGGCTGCGACCCAGTAAGGAAGGTGAGTGTGCTGGTTTGTTTGGGTTTTTAACTCATTCTGTCTGCCGGCATCGTGAGTGGCTGTTGGTGTGTTTTCCACGGTGCTCCCGTTCCGAGGGGGAAAAATGGTAATGTGGAGCGGCGTGGCACAGCGCAGCGGCTCTGCTGTTCTGTCCCCACACAGCGTCTCTATCGGGTCACTGGAGCTTCCATCTGTCCAGTGGCTCGAAACACCTGCTCCTCCTCTGCCCTTGCTTTTATCTGCCTTTGTTCTGTAAATATCCCTAACTTTGAGGTCAGCAGGCGTTTTCCTCAGACTGGCGCTAGCGCATATTGAAATATTTTTCAACCTGGGACTTTCTGTCAGTCCCGCGTTGCGGCCCCACCACACCCCAAGGTTGTTTGAATCTGCTTGTTGTAGTTCACTCCCTGCCGAGTTCTACCTTGATTCACCTTTCTGTAGACAGTGAGTTATTTGGATGCTGGTGTTTTCCTCTGAACCGTTACACAACATATACTTTTTTAAAGGAGAATCTTTAAATGTACTTAGAGGGGCATCATTCCTTGGTGCTCCGAAACTATTTTATTCAGTACAAAAGATGAATGTTTGTGGTCTTCAATACATTATGCAAAGTACACTCAACTTCATGTTGGCAATGTTTTGTGTCCTGAAAATGCTTAGAAATCTGTCACGTTCATTACTTTTGGCGGCTGTCACTGCACAACTGAATACATTTAATAATCTAAAACAGTTTTCCCCTCCTGTATGCCTTTAGACTGCCAAAGCAATTTGTCTTAAGGATAAACTCATAGAAAGAGCAATCAAAAAATGTGAAAACGGAAGGCACCGATGTCGGGCGCTAATCCCAATTTGTAACCACTTCTAAAGTTCTGAACATGTTTTCTGATGTAGCTACAAAATTGTTTGTCTTACACCGGAATAATACTTGCATATACTGTGCGCAAAGGCATCATGGAACTGCTCCTGTGTGCTATTGTTGACTTGGCATCTATTAGAATTTGTGATGTGTTATCCTACAAACCGATGGCTTTTTACTTAAAGGCATGGTCCAGTAAACATTTTTATTGTCCCTACGGGTCGGCCATGTTTTTTTAAGCCTAAGTGGCTCGATTTTAGAAAACTTTCCTATGGACCTTACCCGAGTTTTCGTTCATTAAACGCACACGAAAACAGGCACCAGGAAGCCGCCATTTTGTGATAATCCTATCACTTGCCGCATCGCCCTGGCTGACCTGCTTCTGTGGCACTAAATCAATTCCCCCGCCCCTGAGCCTATCATCAGCAGACTCGTACCGCCCATTTCCCAACGCCAAAGCACGTCTTGTCTCAACATTCGCTTTGCCATGGAAATGGCAGGACGCCTCTTTCCTCAATAAGTACAAACAGACCGTTTCACAACACACAGCAGCAGATTTTCGATTCCATTCCTCTCTTCGTGTTACTTAGAGTATTTTGTGACTCGTTTCTGTGCTCTGGTCAGTTACCTTCGCCGCTTGTAGCCCGTGTGAACACCTGTACCATCTCGGTAAATTATTTTACTTTGTTTACCACACAATGGCTACAATAATGCCCTAAATGTACGAGCCCGAGTATGCCGAGGAGGAACTACTGGAAGAGGAAGCACGCGAAAATGATGGGGATTCGGACGGCAGTTGGCAGGACGAATCAACAGATGAAGAGCCTGGGCCTAGTCGCATGGACGGCATCTCCACCTGGTGCACATGCAATCGGTGCGAGCTAATGCCAACTGAGGAGGAGAACGGCTGCTGCCGAGAAAACTCGGGATGCCTGGCCTACATTTCGGAAGGTGAGCCACGACCGCAATGCATCACCGAGCTGCCAGACTTCAGGGCAGCCCGCCTCACACGGGCCGTGTTGAGAATAATGATGGTGCTTATGCACGAACCTCGCGCAACTGTTCGTCCTCGTAATCCGAGTAACGAGTAAGTATACTCTGCTTGTCATGCCACTCCTATTTCATGTTCTTCTACTATATCCAAAATTATATATTCATATCATAGTAACGCATGAAAGTCGTTCAATAGTGCGCATTGTCTAGATAGCATTTGTCTGTGCAGAATGCCATTAGTTACAAGAATTGTCATTGACAACAAACGTTTATTAAACTTATCTTGGTCATTTAAAAACAGTTTGTTTCATTCCTTTTCACAGGTGGTACAGGCTGGTGGCCTATCGTTCCTTTACATGTTGGCTCCACGGGAGGCTTGGACACCGCGTTCGAAGAGTGAAACCCGCCTGTGCCGTTCGTGCCATAAGAGAAACGTTCCCGAGTGACAGCGGTCAGTACAGGGGATTTTCTCTCGCTGTGCTGCAACCTGACCTGTATAATCTTTAAAGTCTTGTATTTTTGTGTCATGAAAATAAGATACAAAATAAAACACCACATATATTTTAACAACGGTTGTTTTGATTTTTTAAATGAATCAAGTGTGTCTCCATTCAAGGATGGACGTCAGACATCTGTGCTCCGAATGGGTGAAGGTCTGGTCGCTGTGAAGCAGGGTGGTCACTATCTATCTAAGCTAACATAACATATTCTCGATAATGCATGCACTAAATAAAACTTGTTCAAAGTCTTTCAGTAGGTTATGTCTCTATAAAAGTCACACATATATCTATACTAACAATTACCATTGGATTATACCGGCCTTAGGGTCTTGACCACTATAATACACCGGTTGAAGTGTGGGTCTGTGCTCACAAGAATCTCCGGTATGTGGCATTTGTTATTGATAAGCAACGATATACTATCAAAGGCGGTTCGCGCCAGTGGATGAGCGCTGGCATGGGGGGCTGTCACGGGCGCGAAAGGCCAAGGTGCCAAACTACATGTACACTTCAAAAGGTATCCCACGCCAAGGGGCCATCGGTCACATGGCCTCCTCAGACCCCGTGTCTCCAGCCAGGCATCCCCTTGAAGCAGGCCGCCCCTCTGCAATCCACATAAGTGTGTCTCCATTCAGCAGTCTTCCTGTGCCTTATCTGCACGCCCCAGACCCCTCCATCCCACCCACCCTCTATCAAAGGCGGTTTGCGACAGTGGATGCGCGCTGTCACAGGTGCGAAAGGCCAAGGTGCCAAACTACATGTACACTTCAAAAGGTATCCCACGCCAAGGGGCCATCGGTCAAACGGCCTCCTCAGACCCTGTGTCTCCAGCCAGGCCTCCCCTTGAAGCAGGCCGCCCCCTGCAATCCACATAAGTGTGTCTCCATTCAGCAGTCTTCCTGGGCCTTATCTGCACGCCCCAGGCCCCTCCATCCCACCCACCCTCTATCAAATGCGGTTTGTGCCAGTGGATGCGCGCTGTTACGGGCGCAAAAGGCCAAGGTGCCAAACTACATGTACACTTCAAAAGGTATCCCACGCCAAGGGGCCATCGGTCACATGGCCTCCTCAGACCCCGTGTCTCCAGCCAGGCCTCCCCTTGAAGCAGGCTGCCCCCCTAATACCATGAAATACATACGTCATTGATTCACAAACACACCCCTGTTTCTAATACTTTATAAACCACTTGATATGTCTCATGAGAACATCTTTGTTCTTTGCAAGTCAACTCCTGAACGTGCTACCTGGCAACCACTGAGATCTACGCTAATCTGCTCGTCGTCGTGCTATCCGTGAACTTCTGTGACCGCTTACAGCAAACCCATCAGTGTGCTACCTGTGGCCACCCACCTATTCTCCTGCAACATACTGCTCTGCTTGCTGAATCCAACTGTTTGTTGGTCAAGGTAAGGCCATGTATCCTAGTCATATTTCGCAGATTTTTAAATTTCTATCTATTTGCGAGTAGAGTACACAATAGTGCTTTGTTTATTGGTCTCATTGCTATTGACTTGAGTTTCCATTGCTATGCTATCAATAGATCTATTTATTTTCATCTGTGTCTATTGTCATCGAATTGCATCCTTCGGGGGTCCATTCTATAATGTAAGCATGTTTCCTTCTCGTGCAAGACAGAACATCCAAGGGACGAGTCACATGTTCAGATTTTAGTCACATCATTTATACATTTCTGCAACTTATGCAAATACTAAGCCGCACATAATGAACTGGTATAGTTCCTGCGACCAAAACAAACCTGCATTGATCATTGTATGATTCATTTACTTTTGTATCAAATCTTTATTCTTGAAGATTGTATAATAATGTTGATATTTACTTTTCAGATTTATCAACAATGCCTGCCTGTTCGATTAGCGGTTGCCCTTCGAAGACCGAATGCGAAATCTGAAGGCACTAGAATGCATGTATTCCCAAAACTGTTGATCGAATAAGAGAATGGGTCAGACATTGCGGATATCCACTGGATGAGCTGGAAAGTAGAGTCCAACAAGTCTTACAGGACAAGAAGGGTGATCCATAGCGCATCTGCAGCCGGCACTTTTCCTTGGACATGTACACAACATCTTGGGTAACAAAGAAGAATAAACGGCGAACAACACGGAAATTGCTCGAAAACGCTATTCCCACTCTATTCGTCCACATTCCGCCACCGGTGAGTCAAGTGTCCGGATTTAGCGTTAGGCCTTGCGGTAGTGTGTAGGTAGCCGAATGGTTTAATTGATATTGTAGGTGCTCTATTCCCTTGTAATAATTTCGATATTGATATGAGTGTATAGTTTTTTGAATAATGACATTTATCAATATATTCTTTTTCGATTTCATAACCCACAAACGCAATGTATATATAAATGGAACAGGGAACTGTCCTGTATTGAGCATTTTTCAAGTATTCTGTCGCCTTACATGGCTATTTTTAATATTGGCATTTCATTATCAATCATTAATTTACCTTTACAACGTCTTGACTAGCCCTTGAATCTGAAGCAAGAACATTCTACATCCTTGACGTGGTCGCAGTTATCAACCACTTCTAGCGCGTATCAGGTAATCTTACTAGGCTAATCCACTACAGACTTGTTTTCTGCATGTCAAGTAATAGTTTTATTCTATCGTGTAATTATTTTATCGAATGTTTGGTTAGTGCTTTCCAATTGATATACACCTTAGTTATCGTCCACTGGTGTTTGTTTTCAGTTATAATTAGTGTTATCCATACTAATGCAAGTACTGTCTTTCAGGGAGATGCTGAAGCGTCCGCCACATCTACAACATTTCTAGATGTTCTTCACCAGCAGGAGGTATGGATACTGACAGCTCCATCGAGCTGGAATTCTTCTCGTTTGATTGTTCTACACAATGTTTCATTCGTGGTAAGCCGTTGATATGTACCTGTGCTGTCGACCCCAGGTGTGTGTTATGGTTTCACTATTGTAATCCTCACTAATGCAAGTACTATGTTTCAGGCAGTTGATGGAGCGTCAACCCCTGCACTTGATGCAGAGCCTGACATTCAAGTAAGTCCAGGGGAAGTAGAAGCGGGACCATGCGCATACGAATCGGCGCAACAGCTTTCGGAAGTGCGCACTACATTTGCAACATCCATAGATATTCTTCCGCAGCACGAGGTATGGATACTGACAGCTCCATCATGCGTGATCATATAACGTGATTCCATTTGCTATACTTTCTTCCCTATTAACACAAGTGCTGTGTTTCAGGGAGACGACGGAGCTTCCACTACAATCACAACATCCCATTTAGAGGATGCAGATGTAAATAAATCGGAGAAATAAGTCGATGAAATGTGATCATATTTAGATTTTCCTTGATTCTTTTAGACAATGCATCATTTGTGGTTATCTCTTTATATGTACCTGTGCGTTCGACCCTAAGTGTGTGTTATGTTTCCAATATTGAAAACCATACTAATGCAAGTACTGTGTTTCAGGGAGACGACGGAGCTTCCACTACAATCACAACATCCCATTTTGATGATGCAGATGTAAAGGAATCGGAGAAATAAGTCGATGAAATCTGCATATTTATATTTTCCTTGATTGTTTTAGACAATGCATCATTTGTGGTTATCTCTTTATATGTACATGTGCCGTCGACCCCAAGTGTGTGTTATGTTTCCAATATTGAAAACCATACTAATGCAAGTACTGTGTTTCAGGGAGATGCTGATGCCTCCTCTCCAATACAACCATTCATGGCAGTCCATGCAGAGCCAGAGGTATGGATACTGACAGCTCCATCGAAATAGATAATCACTGGTCGAATACTTGTCGTTTGATTGTTGCACACAATGTTTAAATCGTGTTTGGCTATTGAGATGTACCTGTGTGTTCGTCCTCACGTGTGTTTTATGCTAACAATATTTTGATACATAGTAATGAAAGTATTATGTTTCAGGGAGACGATGGAGCCTCATTCCGTGCTGTCTATGCGGATACAGAAAATATAGTCGTCGCAGCGCAAGAGGAAGGGAGGACATGCGGAAACGAATCGGAGCTACAGCGTGGAGATGTTGAAGGTCGAGTCAAAAAAGTTGCAAAGAAAAAAAAACAAAAAAAAGGTTAGTTACAAACAGTTCATAACTTTAAAAAAATGTTTGCGCCGGGGACTATTTTATGTTTTTTTTCCAGTCAATTGGACTACACTTTATCTTGTGTTTAAACTGAACATCCCTTTTCCAATCTCTCCTCTAGTTACCCGTGGGTGTCAGAACTATACATACACAGATAGTGAAGCGAATGAGAGATGTTGCTTGCCAGACCATGTACACTATGGAGGAACTATTAATTGAGGCGAGGCGTGTTCAGGCTCGAGATGCTCATGTCCAATGGCCAGAACATGAATTAACTGTGTTTGGAGAATACAGCAAAGTTGCATTGGACCATTGCTACAGTGCAACCGCACCACCACAAGAAGATGATATTGAATGTATTGAAGATAGCTCTGAAGTAGTTGCAGATCAATTCACACAATCTACACCCGCCAAAAAATTGCCACCCAAAAACCTGTCGACATTGTTGTGTTCTCCCATCAATGTTGAAGTAACAGATGTCGAAATGACAGAGAATGAACCAGCCGCAGCATCCATATACGCATCAGAACTTGATATTAGCGATATTACTTTCCAATGTGTTGAAATCTCCGCAACGTCACAGGCCGAAACAACGTTCACGCAGGATGACAATCTAATGAAAGAGAGCAAATACATTGTATTCGACAGTTGTCTGATGGAAATTATAAGTATGCTGAAATGTGTGCATTCCATTAGAGGGAAAGTATGTGGAAAGCCATTGATTAATGTGACTCGTCAAATAAAAGGCAGTAACGTCAAAATAAATGCCGCCTGTAGATTAAATCATAGGTTCTCATGGTCTGCACAAACGATGCTGGGGAAAATGCCAGCAGGCAATCTACTGTGTGCAGCTGCATCACTTTTTAGTGGCTCCAGTTTTAGAAAGTTAGAGGCTTTCTTTCAGTTTGTGGGACTCCATTTCATTTTTAAATCGCTGTACTACATATACCAACGTGATTATCTGTTTCCGGCCATTAGTGATGATTGGAAAATTGAACGATTGTCCCTAGCAAGTACATTCGAAGGGAAGCGTTTCAGACTAGCCGGCGATGGACAGTGCGACAGCCCTGGATTTTCTGCCAAGTACTGCACCTACCACTTTCAGGACATGGATAGTAAGAAAATTGTGAGTTTGGTGGTCGTGCAGGTAACACAATGGACATCCTCAGTGGCCATGGAGAAACTAGGATTTAATAAATCAGTGGAATATCTACAATCAAGGGGAATGCACATCGACCTCATAGACACGGACAGACACGTTTCAATTGCCAAGACAGTGAGAGAGCAGTTCCCGCTTATTAATCATCAATTTGACATATGGCATCTTGCTAAATCAATCAGTAAGAAAATCTCGGCTGCAGGAAAAAAAAAGGTTTTGAAAGTATTTTGCAGTGGTCCCAGTCTATCACCAACCATCTTTGGTGGAGCTCAAAAACTTGTGAAGGGTCAGTGGAAATACTACTTGAAAAATGGCGGTCACTGATGCACCACTGTACCAACGTTCACCGCTGGTCAGAAAACCTACATTTCCACCAACGTGAACATGGCCCTTTGTCCCCAGAGGAGGCAAGGAAGAAGAAGTGGTTGATTCCATCTTCACCTACACACAAAGCCATTGAGAAGATTGTTTTCGACAAAACTCTATCAAGAGATTTGAGAGGACTGACAGAATTCTGTCACACAGGAGATTTGGAGGTGTTCCACAATATGTGCCTAAAGTACAGGCCAAAGCACTTGCATTTTAGCTTTCGGGGCATGAAACATCGCACTCTACTAGCGGTCTTGGGCCATAACAGCAATGTCGGCCGTGAACAATTTAGGACTAGGGGTAAAGTAAGGATGCCTCGCTACACTAAGGTGTTTTCAAAACGAAGTAAGCAATGGGTGATCAAACCAGTCTATGATGAAATGCAGTTCGACTTTATGAAAGGCCTTATTGTTGCTGTGTTAGAGAAGCACAGATATGGAATTTTGGACGTTTCTGTGCAGAGCAGTGATCCATTGCCACCGAACATTGCAACTGTGCCATGTCCACCAGAAGCACAGCTGGTTGTGAAGTACAAATCCCGGTTTAAATAATTGCAATACGATTGTCTTTTTGTAAATAAATGTTATTGTACAGTGTACCTGTAACCCTAACCCCTACCTTCACCATCATGGGGGCGAACAAGCTGGGTGTCATCTTTGAATTCTCTCTATTCACCTCGTATATGTGTATGTATATATTTTTCTCATGTCTTATCTCATGTAAATGTAAATGCTGCGCACTGTTGCGCACTGTTAACGGAGGGGAGGCTTGCGTATTGCAAGTAATAAAACAAACAAACAAACAATAAATCTCACTTTTAACTCAACTCCTTTGGTACTTTATACTTTCCCTGACCTTCCGCCAAAAATTAAATGTCTCCATTTGAGCTGCAAAGCTCGCAGACAACGGGGACAAAATTGGGGTCCTTAGAACGCGCCAAGCGGGCCGTGGCATTTGGGAGAGAAGCCAGTTCGCATTTGCACATTGAGGCGCACTACATAGAGGGATTCTAAACTTCAAGTTCTCACAGATGCCTTTACTACGGGATGTTGCAAATAAAGAATGCGAAGGACAGCGGCTTTGATTTTCAGCTCGCGCCCAGAAGAGGCCCACAAGTCGCACTGGAAGTATAAGGGTTTATTGTTTTTTGACCTTGAGACAGGGACCATGCCGAAAGAACTTCATTTGAAGGGGGTGCGCAATAACGTCAGAGACGATAAGGCAGAAAATTCAGAAACTAGACCGAGTTTCATTTTAGTTCAGTATGCGAAAAATCGTTGTCAAGAGCACAGTCCGTTTTACAGACTGCATTACGCAGAGACACAATGGAAATTTCAAATATAATGTGAGTAAATCTTTAGATGCTTTTATACCGGAATGAAGAATTAATGAATGGATGCATGAATAAATGAATGAATGAAGAGCTAGGAAAAGCAAGGAAAACGTGTTCGTAGTGGACACATGGGTATGCAGGTCCACTGGTCTCACCGATCTCGGTCCTTAGCCCAGCCACTTTTCCCTGCACTGCCTACCTGCACTACGGGACTGTCTCTGTATCCTTTAGGACCTTTCTCCCAGCATTTACCTTGCACTTGCCACCAGCTGGCCCTATTATTTATCTTGTATTCTACTAACCATGTACAGCACTTTTACCCCCCTCTACCCTTCCGCATTCGCGATCTGAAAGACACCTGGCCTAGTAGGATCGTTGTCTGTCTGCCCTTGTTCCCCCCCTGCATCGTCGCGCCTTGAAACACTTGTGTATAGGCGCATTACAAATGCCATATCATATATCATATCATTCCACACGCATGTAGACTAACTGTCGTTTCTCATTGTGTGTTGGCCTCAATTTATTTTGTTACTTTTCGCATTGATTTTAGAGCCGAACATACTCCATTGAACTATCCCTGCAAGCAAATAGTTTCTCATCGCCCGTAATAAATAAAATGAGTAATATTAATGAAGATCGGCTGGCGAGACTAATTATATATTTTTTGTTTTCATAACAGGTATTTGCTCCCCTTCTGCTACTGTCATCGGTTTGAGACACCGGCAGATGGATTCTTCAATAGACACCTGCAGCTTCGTGTGAACAACTGGGTCACGTTAACCATATTATGGGGCGATCGCCAAGGGCCCACATGCCCTTACGCTGTACTAGTGGCTAGAAGCAACATATCAACCTTTACGATGGACTAGTGCCTAGTTGATGGAACAGCCTTGCGGTTCACCGTGCTTCCAAAGTGCTTCTTTTAACGAAAAGCAACACCCTGTGTACCATTGCGGATACAGATAAAAGAAAATAAATGGCTTTCGGAGTTCATATGGCAATTGCTGAATATTCTCTAAACATTTAATGTCAAATAAATGTACTTTACCAAATGTACCGTGTTGCTGTTTGATTTTAAAGTACAGTTTCATATTCCGAATTGTGGCGCGCTGTGTTGTGAGATGGTCTGTGTTGGTTTCCGGGTTCTGTGTGGAGTCGCGTAGAAGACGACTGGGCGCATTTGCCTACGCAGCACAGTAACGTCACGGAGAGAGGAGGAGAATATGAATGTTTTGATAATGTCAGGCTCAGGGGCGGGGGAATTGATTTAGTGCCGCAGAAGCAGGTCAGCCAGGGCGATGCGGCAAGTGATATGATTATCACAAAATGGCGGCTGCCTGGTGCCTGTTTTCGTGTGCGTTTAATGGACGAAAACTCGGGTAAGGTCCATAGGAAAGTTTTCTAAAATCGAGCCACTTAGGCCTAAAAAAACATGGCCGACCCGTAGGGACAATACCATTTTTTACTGGACTATGCCTTTAATTTGTTAGAAACATTGTGCTAGAAATATGCTATTTTAACCAATGTTTTAAAGAAGTTCTCGAGGGAGAGAGGATTCCCCCTCCACGAACCCTCCTTGTCTGTGTAGGGCTCCCTCGCTGCTCTCGGTTGGTCATGCACATTTACTGGAAATATTTACACCCCCCTGAATTGGAAAATTACCCAGCCGCCATTGAGACGAGATTGTGAGAAAGAAACAGAGACAGAAATAACAAGACAGAGAAAAATGGCAGGAGGAGTGGATGCAGCGAGTAGAACGCGAAGGAGAAGAAGGGAAAGGAGAGCGTTGGAGTGGAAGATAAAGAATCATACAGTGTCAGCAAGGCACCTCTCAATTCCATCTAGAACACTAACATCTGGATATAATAGGGACAGCTAGGAAATGCCTGAGGGAATTTACAGAGCCATCATTTTATGGCGCCATCCATAACCAAAGGTATTGTATTGTTTTGTATTGTAATGTTTATTTTTAAAAAAAGCGCATATACACAAAACGAGTGCTTCAAAGCTCTCCAAGACGGGAGGGGAACGTGGGATACAATCATAAGGCCTTGGAAATTTCAGAATGATATACAATAATAACAATACGCCTACTAGGCTGACAACATTTCTGTTAATTCAAGTGTGTTACCAGGTAGTTGGGAGAAGTAGGGCGGGCGGGGAGGAGAGGGGGCTACAAGCATAGCAAACTGACAATAATTCAAGTGCGTGACCAGCAGTTAGGATAGGAGGGGGTATGAGCAGGTTATTGTGCCTTTATAATGTGCCACTAACACAAGTGTTTCAGGTGCACAATGCAAAGGGTGGGGAGGGGGCGGGCAAGGGGAGACAAAGGAACAGACAGACAACAAACTTACTGGGTAAGATGCATTCAGATTGTGTAACTACTAGACTGGAAGTGACAATGATGGGCGAAGGGGATTGCCTGGTCCAAGAGGGCCAGGTTAAGTGCAGAGGGTTATCTCTTAGGGAAGTGCATAGTGCTGCAAGTAGTGCAGGGGCCCGGAGGCAAGTGCAGGGACTGGTGTTGGTGCCTAGGACCTGTAAGGTTCTGAGGTGACAAGAAAAATACCTCAATATTGATTACCCCTCTCTTGATCCCAAATTATTCAACAGGACAATGCACACTTTCCACTATCCTTTCGTTCAGTGAAAAACAGGATCTCCACAAAAGCTAGATTATCAAAATATTCATAATTTTATTAATACATGAGAAATCATCTAAAAAGAATAAATCAAACACACTGTAAAACAGTAGACCGTTAATGGAAAAGTGGGTTTATTAAGTGATTTAGATCCATCTCCTATAGATCTAATTAATATGTCAATTATTCATGTTGTACACTGGTAGAAACAACATAAGGGAACATGTATTTTTTTCCGTTTTTCTGGTGTATCAATTAACAGTCTTGCGCCAGATGTCATCACACGTTGTTTTATGGAAGACCCATAGTGGGGTATTCCAACAGGGATAGATGAAGCTTAGTATTAGTGCGTCATCAAAAGACTTTTGACGAAGCGCTAATACCAGAGAGAACCAGGGCTCTGGAGACAATGGGCCTCATTACGGGGCCAGCGGTAATCCTGCTGGTGCCGCCGGACCCGTAAATATTTACTGGCATCTGACTTCCCCGTGCCACCGGGAGATTACAACTCCGGGACTCTGCGACTCTATGAGAGTGGGGACACGGAGGTACCGGCACCGTTGCTAACGGTGCTTCTGTGACCGGTCTCCCTACCGTGGCCTCTGTGCACGGCACAGTCAGACCTGTCCGGCACAGCGGCTCCGGCAGGCAGACTCTGGGTTTGCCGGTCTGGAAACAACAGTGCCAGTGAGCTTACTGGCACCCGTGTTTCCAAACCGGCAAACTTGTAATGAGGCCCAATGAGTCTCTGGGGGAACGTGAGAAAGGGTAGGATACCTCAGACGAGGTGCAGCTGGTAGTTAGATTTTTTGGATATATCTGAGATGTGTGAAGAGAAGGACAGAGTGGAATCAAAGATGACCCCCCAGGTTTTTTGCCTCACTGGTGGGTGAGGGTGCAGGGCCAAGGGAGGCCGGCCAGTGTGAGGGTGGGAAAACGGGAGCAGGTGTCCCAATGAGAACACTCTCTGTCTTACTGGCATTAAGGCAGAGATTGTTAGCTGCACACCAGGACTGATCGAGGATGAAGAAGAAGCTATGGGTAGCGTTTAGGAGAGCTATCCGCATAGCACTGAAAGTTGGAAGTGAAGGAGGAACTCAAGTGGGCAAAGGCAGCCATGTAGACATTGAGAAACCAGGGGGATAGGTTAAATCCCTGAGGGACCCCGCAAGTAGAGAGAGTGAGAGGGAGAGTGAGAGCGGAGAGAAAGGGCCCTAGGTGCACCTGGGATGGAAGGTCAGAGAGAAAGGAGGTAAGCCACACCAGGGCCTGATGAGTGATGCGCAGGGTATCACAGACGATTGGCCAGGGTGCTATGGTTCACTGTGTAAAATGCAGAGGAGAGGTCAAGGAGAATGAGGACATAAGGAGAGTTAGATTCAAGGTCTGAGAGCAGGTCTTCACGGGTGTTCAGGCGAGCAGTTTCCGTGCCACTGGATGCTATTAAGCCAAACTGATGTTCGTGGAGACAACCAAAAGATTCAGTGTGGGGAGTAAGCTGAGGGATAGCCAACTTCCCCAGTTGTTTGCCCAAGAAAGGCGTGATAGAAATGGGGCGATAGTTTGCTGGGATAGAAGGGTCAGCAGAAGGTTTTTTGAGTGGTGGGTGCACCAGAGAGTGTTTGTGAGAGGAGGGGTTAAGAATGCATAAGTTAGGGAGGAGATACCAAAGGGAGATGAGAAAGGAAGGAATGGCCTTAGGGCCCACAAATATATTAATAAAAACCCTTGCATCGTCTTTGAGAATCAGAGTGGTTTGTCTGTCATCTGTGACATCTCATAAATCCAAGTAAAAGCAGATGTGTTCGTATTCCATCCTATTTCTCTGGCATTTTGGGGTTCAATGTTTATCACAAAAGTTCTGAAATTTTTTCGCTCATTCAATTCTTAATGTATATTTAATTGCCCGCTTAATGTTTTTCAGTATTGTACCCTCCATCTACTTGAAAAAAATGAGAAATAATATACAAGTTTTAATAAACGTTAACAAACATGATCTTTTTCACAGAAGTAACGAATCTCTGCAAAACAATCAGAATATTACTCCAAGATACAATGCAGGCGCAGTGTCTGCGTTTCAGAAGTTCTTCGGATCGAGCAAACCTCCATGTTTTAGTTTCTTACATGTCACATTTAATATAGAGCAAAAAGATGTGTCAGGAAATCAGGATTTAGGGGTCCTGTTTCCAAGGTTTCATGTTCCGCCAAACAGGCTCGCTCCAAGTTACAGACACCTTTAGAGCCCCCAGACTCTGCGAAAACCTGTTTGCTCAAGACAGGATCGAAATGTTTAATTTCCTCACGTTTTTGATCCCTCCGACAGCGCTGGGGGTTGCCCTGGAGTTGTTGGTTGCCAGAGCACCTACGTGCAAGGCTACGGTGTTCACAACGTTTTCTTTAATGTCCATGTGATCTTCTATAAAGCTCTGCCCTAACAACAGGACTCTGCTTCTGAATTTCGTTTGGAGCTCTTGTGTTTCGGTGCAACTGCCCATGTGTTTACGACCCTTGTTTTGCTTAACGGACATTCCCCTTGAGATTACCCTCGGCTTCTTGACTCGATTAACCAAGAACTTTTGACTACGGAACGCTATGAACACGCTCTCCTGCTTATCGTTTTTTGTTGTGTTCGATTCGCAACTTCTCATCCTGCACTTCCTAACTTACTGCTATTCGCGGTACTGCATAGCTGTTGTTTCCCGGCTCTTTGGCAAGCACGGAACCTTCCATTTCACATTGTACTCACAGTTCTTCTCTACGCTCTTTTGGGAAATTCACCTGGGATCTCTTCACGTACTGTCTCGTGTGGACAAAAGACACTTATCCACTTTAGACATCCGCGTGCCGGCGGGGAACAGGTATAGGTTGGATTGTCCTTTTCTTCTGGAACTCACTCCACGGACAAACTGTTCTACACTCATCAGGGATTTTCACCTGGGATCATTTCGTTATCCGCTTTAGGTGTCCGCGTGCTGGCGGGGGAAAGGTATAAACTGGATACTTTACTGCTGAAACATTCCTTTACGGCCAACTGGTCCTCTTCAGTCTTCTCAACAACGCCTGTTTCCGTGACATTCATGGTAAGGGATTAGGGTCTTATTATTCTTTTTCTGGAAGCATTGTTCCCTAACAGTGAATACACTAAGTTCCTCTCCTGTGGTTTAATTTGCTGCAGGTTTCCGTCTCGTCCTTACCAGCATTTCATGTCCAGACGTTTTTTCCCGTTACGTGAGTCTTTTTCAGGAATCAATTCAGAAACTGTTTATTATTGTAATTCTATGAACCTGAGTCCTGACACTGTGTTCTTTGTCTAGGCAGCTGTGTTCCGGGTTCACCTTTCCTCTTCCGGGCAATTCCCCTTCCAAACAGTCTATCGGTACTATTGGAAGTTGCATTGTCAGGAAGAAGTCTACGGCTACACTACGCGCTCAACTGACAACTGGTTTCTACACCAGGTCTAATTGGGTGATTATTAACAAGATGCTAGTGATGGACAGTCGCCATTACATCCTTCATAATTGTATCACTATGTAGCTGGAATAGAACAAGATCAGGGTACATGTTGCAAAATGAGCATAGTAAGCTTCAGCTCCATCAGAATATATGTCTACAAGAGACATGGCTCCTAACACCACCAATGTGTGAAGGCTAAAAAGTATGTATTAATCCTGCGATTAAAAAAGACAAAGGTCGGCCGGCTGCTGGACTCTTAACATTAATCAAACGTGACGGGAAAATGTCCATTCTAGAATTTATAAATCCAAATCCATGGATACAAGTAACCATAATTCAACATAAGCCAAAAGAAGAGCTACAGAAAAACAGGCAACAAAAGGATTTGAGTAATTCTCAACCTTTACTGGAATCCTGCAGCAATATCACCGAACATATGCTTGATGAAATACGATTAAAACATCTGAATGCAGATATTATCGCCTGCAGTGATCTAAACGTTCACTTGTTCACGGACGATGGGATTAGTCTCGAAAGACAGCAGAAAACTGCCAAAGCACATCAATGGACAAAGGAAATGGAGAAAAAACAATTAACGTTAATTAATGAAAAGATAAATAATCATTCAAACCCAAAATCCACATGGAAAGGATCAAAAGCAAAGGCAATCCGCGATAACATATACGTTTCAGACAAGTTAGCCACAAAACTGATCAAATTCACTAATAATTTAACAAATAGTGATCATAACAGAATATCAATTGCATGGATGGAAAAATCGAGAAAGAGAGAAAGAATTGACCTTCCAAATTTGGAACTCCATAGTGGAAACACCTGACTAAGAATAGCAGAAACAAAGTTATCTGATCTGGTGGATCATGCCAAAAATATACTAAGACACCAGGAGGGAAACTTTGATTACACAGAGATTCTAAAACCATTCATCTTCATGGTTAAAGACAACCTGAACAAAAAAACAATACAGCCACACGCATATAATACAATCATTGCCTTGAAGAAGAAACACCTAAAGCAAAATCTGTGACTATTAAAGAAAACATCCACAGTAACAACAGTGGCCACAGCACGAAAATTAAAACAGAAATACTTGAACTGGATTAAATCCATCAAAGCAGATATGTGGCAAAAAGATGCTGAGAGCATACTCATTGCACTAAATAATCGGAATTCCAGAGATCTACGGGCCTTATTTAATCAGAACTCAAATGAATCAGAGAAAATGATATGTCTCTGAAGACAAATGGATAGCACACTTCTCCTCCCTATATGAAGCACCTAATATACCAAAATCACAGGTAAAGAAATGGGAGATAAAATGGGAATACTCAGAGATTCTAAACCAGATCAAAAAATTGAATCCTTCCCGCACTCCGGGCCCGGATGCAACGAGTAACACCCTCATATAAAAGCAACCAGAAATTTGAGCTGAAATATGCCAAGAAATATTTAAAGCCATTGACAAACATAACAAGATCCTGCAAACTTGGCAAACTGCTGTGATTATTCCAAAATATAAGACCGGACAAAGAAACCTAGCAGTAAACCATCGACCAATAGCACTGTTAGATCCTTTGGGGAAAGTATTCGCCTCTCTTGTATTGCAAAAATTGGTAAATTGGGCAAATGAAAAAGGAAGATTAGATCATAGACAAACAGGCTTCACCAAAAATGCAGGGACAAAAATAAATCTGCTATTATTAAGTCTTCTGAAATTCGAAGCAATTAGAGAAAAGACAACGACATTAGCTGTTTTTGTTGATCTCGAATTAGCTTTCGATTCGATCAATAGATCCAAACTATGGAACAAATTAAAAGCCTGGAATTGTCCAAATGATATTCTCCAGCCAATTATTGCTCTTTATTCCAATACTTCCATCAAGGTACGAACTACACAAAGAGGCCACCTGACAGCCAGTATATTGACAGCAAATGGCTTAAAGCAAGGATGTCCACTTGCAGCAATATTATTTAGCCTATACATCTCAGATTTGCCAGAATACCAAACTACAATTGTAACAAACTGGCCCAGATTAAATCAAACAAAAGTCATGCACATTATATACGTGGATGATATAGTATACTTTGACAAAACAAAAGTAGGGCTACAAAGAACCATAAATAATCGTATGGACTATGCAAAAAAATGACTTTACTATCAATGGGAAAAAAAACAAAAACGATGGCGTTAACACAGAAATAATAAGAAACCAATGTGTTTTTACATGGACGGTAAGCCACTGAAATCAGTAACAACTAGAAAATATCTGGGTCTATTAGGAAATCAATCACAAATTGAAAAAGAGTGGGCCGAGAAAAGGAAGGAAAAAGCTCTATGTCTAGCACAGCGAGGTAAGATGCTGCATGGTAAATATGGGCCATATTCGCTGCAACCAGTAATAACTTTACACTAAAAAATGTACGGCCATTCTAACGTTTGGAGCGGAAACCTTAATTAACGCACCACAAATTAGAGGGTACCATATGGCGCAAAATATTTACATTGCCATCTTCTTTTCCAGCGCCCCGTATATGGCATGAATTAGGCTTACTATCCCTTGAAGCCGTTAGAAACTGGAATTCCCTCATAATATTTAGGAAAACTCAAATAATGGAAAAATTGCCATCCATAGATATTCCACGAGATAGAGATCTTGCAACAAACGCTATTGTATTAAACCAATGGAAACAATGCAAAAAACTCCTAGAGCAAGAGAATATACAGCTTGAAACATTGATGAATCGACCACAGAAAGCTAAATTGGCACTTCAAAGAAATGATTGGATTAAAACATTAACTTTAAATGCGAAATACAAATTGTCTCTAGCAAACAATATTGACGTAAGACTACTTCATCAACTGCCCGAGTATCTGAGGAAATTTCCTGATAAGAAGATCAGAAATCTATTCCTAAGACTATGTTTGAACATCTTAAATACTAGGCAAAGACTAACAATGACAAAACAAATACCAGTTTTTGCCAAGATAAAGCTGAAATATAAACTTTATACCACTTAATTATGACTTGCACAGTGCTAGCTTATCAAAGGAACCTATTCAGAGACAGATGGTTAGACACAGGTGTTTCCTTAGACCCAGATCAAAGCTGGGCAAAGATTTTAGCAGGCAATGATAACCAACTCATCATTGCGATAATTACATTTTGGGAACTAATTACCAGGGAACCATATTCTACACAGTAACAGGGGCAACAAATGAACTGTATGTACGATGGATTAACGGAAGAGAAGCAGTACTAGTGAAGAAAAGAAATGGGAAAAAGGAAAAAAAGAAAAAAAAGGTGGGGACCGAAATTTTCTTTTACTTTTTTAATTATGTAAAAAATGATGTGATATGAAAAATGAAAAGTTTACTTGTAAACTAAATCATAAAAAATAATTGAAATAAAAGTCATTAAAAAATGGAAGTTACTCACCATGCTGGCTCTTGTGTTGGCGCTGTCTGCCTTCCTCCCGCACTTATGCCTGCACCACAGTTCGGAGACCGGAGCATCTTCCCGCAGCAGCACAAAAACAGAAAAAAATGGAGAATGATGTGTGATTGCGCAGCCCTGGCGAAACACCCCACTTCAGGACCTACCGATGTCCACTCTTCAGTCCTTTTCACTCTTTTTGAACAGCTGACAAGAGTGTGGGGGCTTTCAGGCAGTAGGTCCGTTTGGATGAGAGGGGACCTAGATTAGTACAACAGTTGCTACAGTTAGTAACGTGCACGTAGTCCTCCATTCTCCAGACTTTTGGAATCGGTTACCCAAGACTCCCATTGGAAACGGAAGGCAGGCATCAGAACCCCAGATCAGCCCAAGAGTTTTTAACACATTCTACCCAAACTCAGAATCAGACCTCGAGCTATAATGTAATGCTTACAAAAAGCACGAGGCGCGGCCCAGGAGGCACCTTTTAAAGCCACATTTGCAGATATAGCTCATAGCAGTGACGTAGGCGGAGCGTCACTGACACAATAGCATTCTAAACGGTACGGGTAGTATTTGTCATGCGTTATTCCAAGCTGCCAACTCTTCGCATTTCCTCCTCCTCCCGCATCCTTATAGCGATCTCTCCAACCCCTCCTTCTCCACCTTCAGAAATTCCTCTTCCTGCCCCTTCAGTTTGTAGTCCACCTCTTTCTGCGCTCAGTTGCTTCACACCTCCGTACTCTGCTACATAAAATACCCACGCTCCCTAGCGCTTCCTCCGTGAATGTACACACCCCAACATCCTTCCCTGGGCTAGTACGTTTGTATAGTAGTGATTCTGAGCTGGAGTTTGTTTTGGAATCAGGTGAGTTTAACGTGCATCCTATTATGCGTTCCATATGGCGGATCGTAGCTAAAAAATGCTGGTCTACCATATTAGATTTTCTGCTTGCGCACATGTGAGGTAAATACGGATCGGGAGTTCACATTGAATCTGGGCCAGCTGGGACTCAGGCACCTACTCAGAGATCCAGTTTGGTCGTTTTTCTTTTTCGTACCTATGGGTCAGCATAACCGTAGACCATGGTGGCGACTTCTCCTTCACATTTATTTTCATTTATTTATTGTGCAGGTGTAAGGCTCTTACACATCAAGAAATTGTTTTTTAAAGCACCCACAGGGCATGGGTGGGGTGGGCGGGGACATGGGAACAAAAGGCAAATATAATAGCAATGAAGAGAAAGAAAGAGGCGGTCCTACTAGACCTTGTGAGCATTCAGAGCGTGCAAGAGCAGAGGGAAGGAGGAGGGTAAGTGCTAGGAGTTCTGCAGAGGGTAGTGCAGGGGAGTAAGTTGCAAGCAACTGTTAAGTGCCTGCCAGTGATCACTTTGTAAGAGTGGTCAACTGCCAATACAATAAGTACAGGCTTAGACAGCACAGGCCAGTGGGTGCCCAAAGGGAAGTGCTGGGAGTGGGTGGAGGCTGAAGGTGATTGGGAAGGGGGGAGGCCAGGACACAGAAGGACACATAAGAGGCCTGGTCACCAATCTCAGCGATACAAACAGATCATAAGTGCCAGCAGTTCCCATGGCCTCATTTCGCCTTCCATGTGGGCAGATTCAGGGGTTTAGCTAAAGTAGTAGTTCTCATGTTGTGGTTCACTGCTGCAGGCCCCTGGTGTTATGGTGGGACCAGGTGATAATCCCCATACAACCCCCGCTCTGCACATCACGGAGTGGGTGTTGGGGCCAGGCAAGTCACCCTATACTTGTCATAAGTGCCAAAGAGTTGACCTGACACAGTAATCAATCACATAAAGTCCTCGATTATGATTACATCAGTCATTGTGAATATATTGAACATACCTTAAATTAAAAAAAGAGTGAATAAATATTGTCACTTTGGTCATTTGAATTGATTCAATCTCTGTTGTGAAGTAACATAATCACATATATTGAAAACACTTATGTCTCAACTAAACTTCAACAATTCATTCAAAATAACAGTAACTTAAAACCAGGTACAAATATATTTGAAGATACTTTGGTTTTCATAAACTGGCAAATGGCCATCAGTGATTCATCAATATGTACTAAACGGCCATTTTTAACTTATAATTTAATGGAGAATCAGAATAGTGCAGACAATGATAGCCAATATTTAGACATTTAAAATAGTTTTTTTCTGTAGACCCTTAGAAGTGGAAAAAATATAAGATATATATAATATGAATATCAGAGTTGTAGAACAATGTATTGTGGAAGAAACATGGCCCACAGAGAATATTTTCGGAGAGTTCCAAGGAACATAGTTTATTAAATTGCAATGCAACACCAAATCTGGCAACATTTGGAGGCATATGGCGATGCACATGAGAGTGGAATGAAAGTTGCCTGCGATCTGATCCACAGAGGCATGCTGGAACAGTGTGGGGGCCCCTCACACCGCAGAGCTCAGTGAGCGCGGAGGTCCCGGGATACTCCACTTATAATGGCGCCTACTCCTAAGCACACCTTGGCAGTCAGGCCGGTCTGGGGTCCCCGGGAACAGTCAATGATGGGCTGAGGAATCTGCTCAGGGACCACCTCTTGGCAGGACGAGGTCTTGCACGGCAAGATGTCGCATTGTTCTGAAGGTGGGTCCCAAGCATTGAGCAGAATTGTGTAGTGTGCTGGATCCTATCACCGGCAAGCATAGCTCTGGAAAGGTTTGACAACAAGAAGGCAAGTGAGCTGTGTAAATGGAGTGGGGTCCAACTCTCAGACTGAACCCATGTATATAAAGTAGTATGGATCTACCTTGTGGGCCATCCAAGGCTGGACTACCAAGCGGGCTGGTATAGGTCTCGTCTGCCTGTCCTCCAAATACTGAATGGATACTACTTTTAGATATAAAAATGTAAGCGCAGAAACTAAGGTAGAGTAACACGACGGCCAAGACGGATACGCTGCTGCCATTGTGGATTTCTCAATTCCATTAGTATAACAAAATGGAGGATACTGCAAGGGGAGAAGCCATGCCTAGTGGGATAGTGGCTATAAATGAGGAGGCTAATTCTAGCTCTCGGCCGTCCCTTGAAACACAGCAGCTTGAGAAGACCTGCGGAAGAAAACAGCAGAGGAATTGCGAAGCACTTCCAAAGTCATTAATTAATCCATTAAGGAGCTCAAGCAAGAAATAATCTCCACCACCACCAGAGTTGAGACTCATAATTCTAGCATACAGGATCGTCAGAGGGATTAAATGGCATGAATACTCTTCTAAAGAACTAAACAGAGAAATGAATTGTCTCTGGCGCATATCAAAGTCAACCGCTTTCTCAGCGTCCAGTGAAAGGACTGCGGGAGTGTTTGTTCTCTGTGCTTTTTCTATCAAGTGGGCGACCCTTCTTATATTGTCGGCCGTTTGCCTGCCTCCTATGAACCCTGCCTGATCTTGGTGGATTAGGCCTGGCAGTAGCTTCTCTAGCCTGTTTGCTAAGAGTTTCGTGTAGATTTTCGCATCTACATTAATTAATGCAATTGGTCTGTATGATGTGTGTTCCATAGGGTCCTTTAGGGGTTTTAAAATTAGAGTCATCTTCGCCTCCTCCATGGAGGGGGTTATCCGACCTGTTTCTTTAAAGGAATTGAAGAGGCGGGTTAGTTGGGGCACCAGTATTGTTGCAAAGGTTTTATAAAATGCCGCTGTATAGCCGTCTGGGTCAGGGGCCTTGCCTATGGGTAAGCCCGCGATCACCCTCCTCACCTCATCCTCTGTGATTTCTTGGTTGAGGGGTTCCTGGTCCTCCCTGTTGATTTTCTGCAGTCTGACTCGCTCCAGGAAGTTCTCCTGGATGTGGGCCTGGGGGTTCTATGACATGTACAGCTTCTCATAGAAATTAGCTAAGCTTTCTTGGATGTCCTCGACCTTCGTTATCCTGTACCCTGAGTTTGACCTTAGCGTCGTTATCACATTTTTGGCTGCCGCTCCCCTGAGGAGGCGTGCCAGGAGGGAATCTGCCTTATTTGCCTTTGTATAGAATTTTTGCCGTACGAAGATCAATGCCCCTCTGCCCTCTTGGTTCTCATAACTCCCAGCTGTCCCTGTGCCCTTCTATAGTGCCTCAGGGAGGACCTATTGGATGCCTCCTCCGCCGTATCCTAGCTGACTCTACTTCCCCTTCTAGCTGTTTTTCTAGTTCTCCCATTAGTCTATCCCTTTGAGCTTTGGCTGCTATGAGCTCGCCCCTCATTGTGGCTTTGAATGCGTCCCATCTGGATCATCCCTTGTGTCCCCTCTTTTGTTAATTTCCAGAAATTTCTGCACCTTCCCTGCCATTTCCTCTCTTATTACTGGGTCCTTCATTAGGCGTCCCGGGTATTTCCATCCCCACACCCTCCTTCTTCTGTCCCCTAGGTCCAACAACATGGATACGATTTTATGGTCCGCTATTCCAATCGGCTCCACCTTGACCTCCCTGACCCCAGAAGGGCGGCCGTTGCCCATATATAATCTATCCTAGATTGTGTGCCATGCACCCCGATAAGAATGGGCATCCAACTTCCTCCCCCTTCGATTCTCGCCAAACGTCCCTTAAGCCCAGTCTAGCCATTCTGTCCCCTAGGCCTCATGATTCCCCCCCTCGCACCTCTTTCTTCCCTGATCTATCCCTCTCTCTGTCCCAGGCCAGGTTAAAGTTTCCCATCAGGACCACTTGACCCTTTGCACTCTCTTTCAGTACATCTAGAAAGTGCTTTAGGAAAGTGTCTTGCCCCGTATTAGGGGCATATAGCACTGCAATTGTGTATGGGAGTTCCCTGCAGGTACCGCTTACAATGACATATCTGCCTCCCTTGTCCCGTACAGTGTCAGTTTCCCTGAAGTTTATTGTATTCCTTATTGCCAGAGCCACGCTCCCTGTCTTGGATTTCCGTGAGGCTGGATAGATTTGATCAAACCCCCGCAGCCTTAGCCCTTTCTGATCTTTGAGTAGGAGATGCGTCTCTTGCATCCCCAATATATCCGGCTTCTCCTTCCTCGTGAACCTTTCCAGCTTGTTTCTCCTTAAGAGGGAGTTAAGTCCCCTAACATTATGGGTCACCCACTTGAAAGATATATCTTAACCCTGTACCTTGTATAGGTGCCAATTTGGGGATTCCCCCTCCCCTAGGCCCGCCCCTTTCCCTTGAACTTTTCGGTGTGTGGGCGTTCCTGGCCCTCTCGCCCGAGTCTCCCATGATCTATCATGGTGCCTCTCTTTGGCCTTCTTTCCTCGCCATCCCTGCTCTGCCCCTCTTCCACCCCTCCCCGGGTCTCCTTCACCCTTTCCAACTTCATGATGTTTGCTCCCCTCCACCCCCTGCCCCTGTTTGTACCTTAGTGTCCACCACCCCTCGTCCTGTCTCCTTTTCAGTGTTTCCCTCCGTCGGCAAACTCTCTCATTTTTGCATCAGCCTCCACGCCACCCCCTTTTCCGGGGGCTCCCTGCAGTGCGGGTCTCCTCCTTCGGTTCTCACCAACAGTCATCCATTTCCATGGTCTAGGTCTCCGTCATGTAAGCAATGCAGAGCTTACTCTTTCAAGAAAGGTGGAAACATTCTATATGAACTTCTTGTCACCTAAAATCTTTTCAGGAAAGACTGGTCCATCATGTGGGCAGGTGTAATAATGTGATAGGGCATCATCAACTATATTGCGGGTTCCAGGCAGGTAGGTTAATACAAAATGATACTGTGAAAAGAAATATGCCTATCGCGGTTGGTGGATGTCCGTGCATACTTGCGGTTGAAGTACTGAGAGATTTGTGTGATCCATTCGTATCTCAAACTTGTGCTTATCTGATTCACCAGAAAACTAAAACCACAGACAGCGACTAAAGAATTACAGTAAGGATTTAGAATCAGAGTCTACAAGTCCACCTCCGACCACTAAAAGTTATCCTACCCGAGGAACAAAACCAACCTGAATTGGTGAGGCAACATCAACGTTCCTCTCAAATAAATTCAAAACATAGGGAAGAGACTTGTAAAGGTGCCCAGAATTGTGAGGGTGGCACAGGAGTTTACCCTTTCTGCTTTGAGGAAATGATGAAGAACTTTATGGTTTATTAAGGCTGTAACAGGAAGCCAGGTCTGAGAAAGACAAGTGGAACATTTTCATTTTGTTTAAGAACATTTAGGATTGATTGGAATTGTGAAAGGAACAGAAAACCTGGGAAACCGAGAGGGCCAATTTCCAGAGATGTTTGTTACGAGGGGGGTCATGCATCAGCCAACACCCGGCAGAACACTTGTCTGCATTTCTTTTTTTCTTTATTAGTGGTAGGGCCAGGTAGATAGCTTAGGTTTGGACAGGAGACGGAATCGATTTATCTACGTCCTGATGAGCACCTTTGTTTTGATTTATTAGATAGGGAATCTCTCCCATAGCAATAGGGCTAGGTGAGGGATTTTGTTTAATTTTAATAAAGCTGAAGTATTGTAACAAACTGTCCAGTTGTCTGTGTCCTACCTCTGATCCACCACAGTACTCTAGATTGTTACCTAACGGAGGCTAGATAGATAAGGCATTTGCCTTTTGGCCATCACTTAAAGCTAGGTAGATTTTAGATATTAGGAGTTACAATTCACTAGGACAGATCCCAGGTCAAGGGAAATCTGCGTTAGAGTTGGATTGCCCACACCTACACTACGGAGAGTTGGACAGCCAATAGGCCCTTTGGAAATCACAAATAGAAACCTTTGAACCTCATCTGGGAGTTGGTGTGCTCTTGTGGCCATCTATAACACTAAATGCAATCTTTTTAAGTGGTGTAGGATAGTAGATTTGCTGAAACACTCTGTGAAGTGAAAATCAGGTATTTGCATGAGGGGCTGTGGAGAAGCCGGCACCTTTATGCATATTTGGTGGATGTGCCATAGATCGATTATTATTGGGAGGAGATTCTGAGTGAAATTGCTCACAGAAGTGTATACTGAGCAACTCTGCAATATGTTTTTGGAGCAAACCAATTGATAATATTTACTGTTAGGAAAGATTTCATAATTGTATGTAATTTTCCCTCCATGTGTCAACCCCCAAACGTTTTGCTGCTGTTTAGACATCATTGACTGACTTTGCCACAGAAGCACAGCCTTCAGCTGAACTCCTCTGGGCTTTCACTCACTTTTTATGGGGAAACTGACATGCCCTTAAGACAGTCAGTACTGGGATACTTTGTTTCCCTTAGTCGTTTCCTCATGTTGCAACTTTTGTGCAACATCTAACAAGTGTGCAATGTATCTACCATACAGCACACTTGGGTCTATAGTAATTTCCAAAGGCCCTAGATACTCTGGCTGGACTTTTTATGAACTGTGCAGATGTGTGTGACATGGACAGGACTGGTGGCAGCTATCGTTTCGCATTATTTTTAACCCTTTTCTGCCATGTTAACCGCGTTAACCCCGTTTGGCAAAAATAGGTGGCCTGGCTCCAAAATGGCCATGCCACGAGTTTCTTTGTCCTGTCCTTTGGCCATCTTGCCCCTTCACCTTCCCCAGGTCGAGTCGACCCAGGTCAGTCCTTATTTGGTCATGCACTTTCCCGCAAATCCCAATGCTTTCGCGGGCTTCTGCATGCCTTGTGTGTGTGTGAATCCAGGATGTGGGCTGGAACGTCTGGTTCTAATACACATCCTGGGTGCCAGAGAGTATGGCCATGAATGCCTCGGACCACCGTGGTCCGTGATTGGTCCACACATGAGTGTGTGTTTGTGAGCAGATCTCCCATTGGGTCCTCTCCGTTTTGGCGAAGAGAACTTTGGATAAGAGGAGGCTGAAAACACCGCTACCATGTAGATCTGAGTACTCACTGAACAAAGGATAGGATCCAAGTATCCTGCAACTACGAAGTCGAGTGTCGAGGAACCGCTGCTGACTCGCTGGAAGGTTTGGCACCCTGAGCCCACTGTCGTCCCGTGGGACCCCTCTGCATCTGGTCATCCTAGAAGGTCTGTGAAGACGCTTCGACCAATTGGCGTAGTGGGACCAACTATTCTCGGCACCTTCATCAAACCCTACAAGTAAGCTTTCTCAGAAGTGTCCCTGGCCAACCTGTGGACTGACCAGCTTACCCAGGTGCTTTGCTCTGTCACCGCCGCAGTTTCGAGGATGCCCTCGAAACTTGGTATACTGCTAGCTCTGTGTCCACGGCACCCTAACACCGAATTTCGTACACTTGGCTTTCCCATGCCTGAAGTGAGACAAGTGCGCCAGGACCGGAGTGAACGTGGTTACCGAGTTGCCCTGCCGCTGCAACGTCCTTTGCAAGTCTGATGCACTTGTGACCCTCTTGCCCCTGAAGCCTGCTGCAGTGAAACTGGGTCGATTCATCCACCCAAAGCAGAGAAATCGCCACTGTCCCGTTTGGGAATCATCGCTGTATCTCAGGAACTAAAAGGTGCCGAGACGACCTTTTTGCCGCATTCGAACCTGCAAGTGAAGTGGACTGACCTGCCAAAGTTTTGATGCGCTTGCATCGGGGACTGGTGAGTACTCAATACCCCAACTGGTGGCCCCTAGTGCAAGGGCCCATTTGTATGCACAAGTGGCCCCTGGGGGCCCCTCTCCTTTCCACTGCTATTGCGAAATAGCGACTCCATCCCGAACTCTCCAACTTCCTCTGCCTTCAAGTGGTGGTCCTTATTGAATAGTGGGAACTTGTTCTGCATCGCCTCATCCACCTTTCCGAGCTGCTAGAGACCCCTGAAGAGACCCTGTTCTGCCCATTGGAACAACTGCGTGCATTTGCATTGCATGTACTATTGAACACAAGGCTCCTCTCTTCTTAGGGCTTGGACTGCCTCTTAGTTAGGTGTATTGTCGATGTCGAACTGGGCCTAAAGACTATCTGCACTGCCTGTTTTCTTCCCCTCTAGGTTGTCGACATAGTTCGTGCCTTTAACCCTTTAGACCCGAATGGTCTTGTATATACATTGTAAGGATTGTAATGTGTTGGTTTACTTAGTGTTACTGTGATTCTTTTGCTATGGTCTACATTACAAAGGCCTTGTAATAAATGTGTCTATATTTTTTATATAACACCTGTCTGGAGTGATTTGTAAGTGTCCTTGCTTTGTGTGCTCATTGAGGTCCTTCAGTCACCCTCACCCCTCGTGAGACTTAGTCTTGACTGCCTGCCATAGCTACCCTGATTGGTCTGGCTTGTCCAGAGGTTACCCTGTTCCAAGAAACGAGGCTGGCCTTCTGAACCTCTGCCCCTCCAGGGCAGGGTTCAGAAATCCATCTTAACATTTACCCTCCAGCCCATTGATCTGGAGACCTTGTCACCAAATTTCTCTTGGCAGCTAGGCTTTTAAAGAAAAATGTTTTTATCTTCCTTTATTAAGCATTTTGTAAATAAACAAAGCACATAAGATGGAACATTACAGAAATTAATTAAATAAATTCTGCATGTGTCCGTTCGAGCTGTGCAACCCCATACACCCTCCCGCCTCCCCCCGCAGACGTGAGGGGTCGAGGATATCAGTTGTTGATCGTGGATTCCGAATAGGTCGGTGAGCGGACTAAAGTGGAGCATGGGAGCGGATTACTTGTATGCGTTGAGGAAGGGTAACGATTCTATTTCTCTAACCGGGGTGAGGTCATGGAGCTCCTATGTAATGTTCTTCATCTCGTATATCTCTCTGGCCTTCTGGGCCCACATTCTTTCTGGTGGGTGGGTCTGCGATTTGCATTTTATCGTGAGGCATACTATTGCTACCAGTACCAGGAAATGTGGCATGCGCGGTAGCCGCATGTCATTACCCTTGTCCCTGGCCCTCACTGGCAAGTCAGCCTTCCAGTTAGGGCCAGGTCAAAGGCCTTAAAACCTCATCCAAAACTCTCTTGGAGTCAGTCCTGGCGCCTTTGGCGCCAGGCTCATAACCATCATGAAGACCAACATTAGAATGGGACTATTTACTTGGGACTATTTAACTTGGGCGGGGTTCAGCCAACATGGAGGCACACACATAGCTCAGTTACAAGGAACTGAGCTATGCGGTCTAGTCCTTTGGGTGTGGCAGGCCTGGGACTACTTTACCTGGACTACTTTGGGTGTGGCAGTCCTGGGACTATTTTACCTAGACTACTTTACCTGAGACTATTTAAACCGCACCCAAACAGCAGAACATGCTTTGCGTTATTCTGCTGTGGGCAGAGTAACGCTCACCGTGTCCAGTTCTTTGATGCCAGTTTACCTGAAACCAAAGACCTGCAGAGAGAGAAAGAACACTATGAAACTTACCTGGAACAGTATCCTGTCTTCAATCCATCGCTGACTTCAGTTCCACTCACCTGAAGGTACGAACTCCATCATCCGGCACCGCATACATCCTGGAATACCATAACCTGAAAAGAGGAGAAAGAAAGACAGCATTAGTAAGCGTTTACTCGTCTTTCCTCCTGGATGAAGAAAGCCACACAATTCTTACCTGGGTGGTCATCTCCTGGTCATTATCATTGCTGGAACATTACAGCGCTCAGCGAGGAACATCGCAACCTGCAAGGAGAGAAAAGACACAGGTTAGCAATTTGGTGATTTTACCTTTCAGTTCTGCAAAGCAACCCATTGGGATTTCTATTGGCAGCATTTGGTAGTGATAGAGGACTTTAGGGAGGATTGCCATTTCGATTGCGTTGAGGCGACTCGAGAAAGAGATTGTCACTTTCGCCCACCTGTCCAGGTCCAGCTCTGACATAAGGGGGGGGGGGGCGGGTGAGATTGGCCTCGTAGAGGTCCTTTGGATCTTTTGTGATGTTAATTCCCAGATACTTAAGTGTATTTAGGGTGACTGGGATTCCCAGGTTGGGAGTGCTCTCCTCGGTAGTGTCCCTCGGGTGGCAGGGCTTAAGCTCCGCCCCAGTCAGCCATCTTCAGATTTTGAGCCGTAGAGACTATAGTATGATGGATGCTGAGCGTAGGAGCAGCCTCTAGGAGTGGCGGGTGGGCACACGTGAATCTATGAAAGATACCAATGCTGGAGAAGAAAAAATTACTTACCAACTGGTAACGTTCTTTCAATTGGATGTTCCGCCAACGTATTCCTCATTTTAGATGTATTCCATCCAGCTTTGCTGCTCTTTGGAAAAAAAGAAAATTTCACAGAGGGCGCCATGTGTCGAGTCGATGGTCCCTTGAAGGCCTCGTCGAGGGTGACGTCATCGGGTATATAAGTAGCACGCATGGCGCCCGTTGGCCACAGTTCTGTTTTTTCCCCCTTCACTCTTGTTCTGCTGTGTATATTGTGCCGGTAGACAGGTATCAGCCTTGCGAGAGTTGAAGTGGCAATAACCTGGAAAAATCCAAAGAGCGGGAGGCTGGGAGGGCGATGAGGAATATGTTGGAGGAACATCCAATCGAAAGAACGTTACCAGTTGGTAAGTAACTTGTTCTTTGAGTGGATCGTGTCCTCCAATGAATTCCTCATCTTAGATAGACTCCCAAAGCAGTATGGACAATTTCTCTGGAGGAGGGGTTAGATTTTTCAATACCCTTAGATGGCTGAATATAGTACTGCTTTACCAAAATTCAGCTCCTTAGACTGGGAAGCATCCAGACTATAGACTTTTGAAAAGGTATGCAGTGAAGACCAAGTTGCTGCTTCAGAAATGGACCTTCTTGGAACACCTCTTTGAAGGGCTGTCGAAGAGGCAATGCCTCTGGTGGAAAGAGCCCTTAAACCTTCTGGTGGATCTTTTTTTGCTAATTTGTAGCATTCTGAAATGCAAAGCACAATCCAGCGTGATATTGTTTGTTTTGTCACCGATTTACCCAATTTCCTTCCGGTGTAGCCGATAAACAGTTGGTTGTCTACACTAAACTTGGAAAGCCTAGAGATTTAAAAGCTTAAAGGTCTTTTTGGATCCAACCTGTGTTATCTTTCCTCTTCCTTAGTAGGATGAGGTGGAGGATAGAATGCGGGTAAAGCAATTTTCTGACTAAAATGAAAATCAGACACCACTTTAGGTAAAAATGAGGGTTTTACCCTCGACACAACTCTGTCCTTATGGAACACAGTATAGGCTGGCCCAGAAGACAGTGCCAGCAATTCGCTCACTCTTCTTTCAGATGTTAAAGCAATTAGGAAAGCAGTTTTCCATGTCAATAATCTTAATGGACAAGTGTGCAAAGGCTCAAAAGGAGCACACATTAAGAATTTTAGGACCAGATTGAGATCCCAAATTGGCACTGGAATGGATAAGGAGGAAACACATTAGTGAGCCCTTTTAAGAATTGCACTACCAAAGGAATTTTGAAATAGGAGCATTCTTCCGACGAGCGCTTGAAGATGGAAAGCGCTGCAAGATAACCTTTAATGGTCCCAACATTTAGACCTCTATGTGCTAGGGACAGGAGGAAGGACAGTACTTCCGGAATAGAACATAGAAAAGGATCGACATTCTTTTCTCTGCACCAGTTGCAAAACTTTTTCCAACGGCAACGGTATAGAGACTTTGTTGCTGGCCTTCTTGCCGAAAGCAACACCTCCATGACGTCATGTGGAAGGTCCCAGTCCTTGTATCTCAGCCTTTCAGATACCAAGCGTGAAGGTTGAGAGTTTTGACCTCTGGATGGAGAACCTGACCCTCCATTTGTGAGAGAAGGTCCTCTCTCTAAGGAAGATGTACTGGGGGACAAATGGACATGTCTAGAAGGTCCAGGTACCACGTTCTCCTGGCCCAATCTGGGGCAATTAGGATCATGCGGCTCTCGAACCGTCTCAGTCTCCTGATGACCTGAGGAATGACGGGAATCAGAGGGAACACGTACAATAGTGGGAAATTCCACTCCACCACGAACGCGTTCCCCCAGGGCTCCTCTCGGGGGAATTTCCTTGAGCAATACTTTTTGCACTTCCGGTTGATTCCAGTCACAAACAGGTCTACTTGATGGGTTCCCCAAAGGGCAAAGATCTCTTGAACGACTTCCTGAGCCAGTTCCCATTTGTGGGACACCGTACTCTGCCTGCTCAGAGCATCTGCCGTCATATTCTCTTCCCCGGCTAGATGAACTGCCGTTAAAGAGATTTCTTCCTGAATTACCCAATACCAGAGCTGCATTGCCCCTCTGCACAGAGGTAGTGACCATACACCTCCTCTTTTGTTTAGCTAGTGCATGGCCACTGTGTTGTCCGTCATTATCAGGACATTTTTTCCCCTGACAGATGGCAGGAAAGCTTTCAGCGCTAGTCTGATTGCTCTCAGCTCTAAAAGATTGATGTGTAGTTTGGACTCCGATGGAGACCAATGACCGCTGATTGTCAGATCGATGGCATGAGCTCCCCACCCCATGAGTGAGGCGTCCATCACTACTGTGATCTCCGGCCATGGTTTCCAAAAAAGTTCTCCTTTTAGGATATTCTCTGTACAAGTGCACCATAGAAGATCTTGTCGAACCTTGTTCGGAATCTGGAGAAGATCTGTCATCTGACCTGAGAACTGGGACCACTGAGTCTTTAGAGCCCATTTAAGGGATCTCATCCTCAAACGAGCCTCTGGCACCAGGAAGATACAGGATGCCATGAGGCCAAGTAACCTTAAGAAGTTGTAGGCCTGGAAATTTTGGGCAGTTTGGAATTTGGAAACCGTCTGAAGAATGTCTTGAGCCCTCGACTTGGGAGGCAAGCTCTTTCCCAAGGATGTGTCTAATACAGCTCTATGTACTGGAGCTGTTGGGAAGGTGTCATTTGGGACTTTTTGAAATTGAGGGAGAAGTCCAGTTTGTGGAGGAAGTGGCACGTGACTTTCAGATGACCCAGTGCTTGTTCGGCAGAACGTGCCCTGATCAACCAATCGTCCTGGTAGGGGTAGACATGAATCCCCCCTCTCCTCAGGTGTGCTGCCACCACTACCATTAACTTGGTGAAGACCCTCGGGGTGGAGGTCAATCCGAATGGCAGGACTCGAAACTGATAGTGTAAGTCGCCAACTACGAACCTCAGGTATTTTCTGGGCTTGAGATGAATCGGCACATGAAAATAAGTATCCTGAAGGTCCAATGACACCAACCAATCCTGAAGTTGTAGGGCCTGAAGGATCTGAGAAAGAGTAACCATCTTGAACTTGTCCTTCCCGAGGAACTTGTTCAAGTTTCTTAAATCCAAGATGGGTCTCAGTCCTCTGTCCTTTTTGGGGATCAAAAAATACAGGGAGTACAATCCCTTGTTCCTCTCCCCTGCAAGTACTGGTTCTATAGCACCTTTCTCCAGCAGGGTTAGAACTTCCTGCTGTCGGAGCGGGTCTGAAAACTTCCAAGGGTGCCTCCCTGGTGGATTGCTTTGAGGCAGCAACCTAGGGCTATTATTTCTAGAGCCCAAACATCTTGCATCTGCTGCAGCCTGCCTCCTACAGGTGTCTTGTGATGCAAGTCCTCAAAGTGGTTTTGTGGCGGTTGCAGTAGCCGCTGATGGCAAAGAGGCTGTAGCTGGAGCTGGCTTTGCACGTTTTGCTCGTCCACCGCGAGTGGCCTTTCTCTGGCCCCTTTGACTGGACGTTCTTCTTGCCTTTCCATATGAGGAGTAGTAACGATAGGATCGTCCCTCATGGACCTGCTCACACTACCTACAGTGTCCAATCCAGATACTGCATGGCTTCCTTTCCATCTCTGACGATGGCGAAGAACCCTTCCCTTTTGTCCCCTTCTGGTATGTGCTCCGCCGCCATTGCGATGCACTCCCACAGAGTGTACGGAAACTTTGCCAAGGCACATCTGGAGTTGACAGATTTTAAAGCCACACTCCCAGCTGAAAATACCTTTGGTCCCCTGCCATCCACACGCTTATCGTCCCTGTCTGGAGCGATAGAAGGGTATGCTAGTTTGTTAGAAGCTGTGGCTGCCTGTATGACCAGACTCTCGGGAATGGGATGTTTGGATAGATAACCAGGGTCGCTACTGGCAGGGCGGTATTTTGAGGTAAGGGATTTATTCACCGGAGGAATAGAATCTGGAGTCTCCCAATTCTTGGCCACCCTATTTTGCAGGGCTACATGAAAGGGTAGTACTGAGTCTTCGGTGGGACCATGGTCCAATATATCTGTCAAATCATCCTGGGTGAATTGGGTTGGTGGTCTAGCCCATCCCAAGTAATCTACTACCTTCGTCATTAGCCGACGGTATGATGGACTGGCATTCTCTCCTGGTTCTGGTCTACCAAAGTCATTTTCAGGAGATGTATCAATGACACTTGCATTGTGTAATGATTCCACCAGGTCCCTCATCCTGCTTTCCTCTGAAATCAGGCATTCTGGGACATTTGGGGTATCATACTGTAGCCCAAAAGGTACATTCTCCTCATCAGATCTTTCCTGTTCCTCAAAAATTGAGGTCAGAGACTTGAAAAACTCCTTCCTAGGGAGATTCTTGAAAACCTTCTCTGGGAGAGGAGGAGGAGGAGGAGGTATATTAATGGGCTCTGAGGGCATAACAGGTCTTGTAACCTTCTCTTTCCTTTTTTCTGGCTGGCCTGGCTTAGCTGGAGCCTTTGGCGCTGAGGGCTTTGGGATCGACATCGACAAAGGCGTCGATGGCGTCGACGTAATAGTCGTCGATGACGGAGCCGGCTTCAAGGGCGTCGAAGCGCTCTTCGAAGATTTGCCCTTCGAGGTGCGTTGGGTCTCAGATGACGTTGGTGACCTCGAGCGGTCGACTCGAGCGGTCTTTCTCGCTCGGCGTCCTGGAAGGTTCCCTATCCTTCCTTTTTCAATCACCCGGGCTCGAGGGCGCGCGAGTGTCGGAGCGATGACGCTCCCGGCCAGCTTCCGAAGAAGGCGCGGACCGAGGCTTCGCTTTCTCAAACACCTCCATCATTTTGACCCTGAATGCTTCCCACTCATCAGAGGACGAATGTTTCGTGGGGCATTTCATCCTTTTTGGGGATTCATTCGAGGACGAGGTGGAGCGGGACCTGTGGCGTCTTTTCTTCGATTTTTTTTGTCGAAGACGAGTGATGGGAATCGCTTCGGGACCTGGACCGATGCCTTTCGCGTCGAGGAGACTTCTCCTCACGGGACCTCGACTCGACGCTAGAGGCTTTACGGTCGGATTTACCAACAAGATTGTTCTGGTGCACGAAAAGGCTGAGGTTGCCTAATAGCAGCTGCTAAAGACTTGGCACCTGCTTTTGAGGTCTGCAACCTCTCAAGGCTCTCGTCAGCCTTGCTGCCAAAAAGGTGAGACCCGTCAAAGGGCATGTTCAGAAGGCGGTTCTGTACATCCGGTGCAAAACCCGACTTCCGTAACCACGCAAATCTGCGCATTAATTACCCTGTCATGGCCCTCTCCGAGGCACCACAAACACTCTTGGTGCGGGTCTGTGATAGACATTTTTGAACCGCACGATTTGCATTTCTTGAAACCCGATCTCGGGGTCGTACTCGAGGCGCGCCGAATCTCTGAGGCAACGTGTACTGCAGAAAAACGGAACTGAGGCCAATGGGTGCCGTATGTGCTACTTATATACCCGATGACGTCACCCTCGACGAAGGCCTTCGAGGGACCATCGTCTCGACGACATCGACGCACGGTGCCCTCTGCTGAAAAAGAAATTCCAAAGAGCAGCAAAGCTGGATGGAATACATCTAAGATGAGGAATACGTTGGCGGACACAATCCACTCAAAATACTTCTCCAGCATTGGATCTTTCATAGATTCAGATGCTTGAATAGAATACCAAGCAGTTAAAACATGCCCACATCATAATACATAGATATGCAGAAAACTTCTGAAAGCCTTTGCCATACAGCAACACCAAGTTTACATACCCAGGGAAAGGCGGGAGGAAGGCTGATCCTACCTTATGCAAAGAGGTGGCGGAGCACTGCCTGGCCAACTGCAGATTCTTTGTTGGTATCTTCTGTCAGGCAGTAATGCTTGGCGAACGTGTGCAGAGTGCTCCAGGTGGCGGCTCTGCAAATGTCTTTCAATGCTACCCCTGCGTGAAATGCCACTGAAGCTGCTCTCCCTCTGGTGGAGTGCGCCGAAGGAGGCCTGGTGAGGGGGCCGCCTTTAAATGGTAACAGTGGGTGATAAATTGAGACACCCAATGTGCCACACTTTGTTGTGAAATATGTTGACCTTTAGTGAGGCCAGAGAAAGCAATGAACAATCTGTTCGAGGAGCAGAACTCCTTAGTTCTCTGTAAGTAAAACTTTAGAACCCTCGCCACATCTAGAGAATGCAAAGTTCTTTCTGCATCAGAGGTGTGATTCTGGAAGAAAGTTGGGTGGGACAATGCGCTCCATGAGAGTCATCTCTGACAAAACCTTGGGAAGGAATTTTGGATGAGTTCTCAGAATGATGCAGTCTTTATGGAACAAGGTAAAGGGAGGTTCTGATGATAAAGCTTGTAACTCACTGATCCTCCTGGCAGATGTGATGGCTATCAAGTAAGGAACAAGTTACTTACCTGTAACTGTTGTTCTCCAGCATGGGTCTGGCATGGATTCACATGCTCATGAATATTCCCCGTCGTCAGGCTGGGAATCCTCTCTGCGTCATACTGACCACAGCCAATGACTGCCCTCTACCTAAGCCCCGCCTCTGGCAGCCATCTTCAGATTTGGTAGCACGTGAAGTGGCAGTATGACCAAGTGAAGAGCCGCAGAGGGGTAGGCGGGAGGGTTCGCATGTGAATACATGCCAGATCCATGCTGGAGAACAACAGTTACAGGTAAGTAACTTGTTCCTTCTCCAGCATGGGGTCTGGCATGGATTCACATGCTCATGAATAAAGAATACATAGCAGTACACACATGCACAACCACGGGAGGTGGCAAAGGCTAAACATTAAGCATCACATCAAACTCAACATCAAGCAAATCTTACCTCCTCACCAGGCTCACCTCAGGCGAACAGGTTGCGCAGCACTGCTTGGCAGACCCTGGACTCCTCCCTGGAATCCCGATCGACGCAGTAGAATTTCGTGAAGGTGTGCGTCGACCTCCACGTAGCAGTCCTGCAGATGTCCAGCAAGGGCACACCAGATAGGAACGCCGTGGTAGCTGCGATCGCTCTGGTGGAATGGGCTCTCGGACGGCCAGGCAGGGGTCCGTTTGCCAACCGATGACAGTACATGATACAGCCGGAGAGCCATCTGGAAATGGAAGCCTTCGAGAGAGCCTTCCCCTGATTGACAGGTCCAAAGTTCACAAAGAGTTGTGACGTCTTCCGAAAACCCTTCGTGCGGTCCACGTAGAACTTCAGTGCTCTAGCCACATCCAGCGAGTGCAAAGTCCTCTCAGCCGGCGACGAAGGCGACGGGAAGAAAACAGGCAACACCAAGGGTTCGTTGAGGTGGAAGTCCGACGGCACCTTGGGCATGAAGGAGGGGTGCGTCCTGAGCACTACCCTTGTGTCGTGAAAAGTCAAGTACGGGGCCTTGCAGGAAAGGGCCTGGATCTCTCCCACCCGTCGTGCGGGGGTGATGGCCACAAGAAACGCTGTTTTCCACGACAAGAACTTCAACGGGGCCGAGTGCAGAGGCTCGAACGGAGGTCCCATGAGCTTGGTCAGCACCACGTTGAGCTCCCACGCCGGGGCCGGAGCCTTCACCGACGGGAACGATCTGAACAGTCCCTTCATGAACTCTTTCGCCCCGTGGTTCTGGTGTATCGGGAGATCGCAGCAAGATGAATCTTGATGGACGCGTGCGCCAGTCCAGCTTTGGCCAGCGTCAGTAGGTACGGCAGTACTTGGGGAGCCGTAATCCGCAGAGGGTTAATCTTCTGTGCGTGGCACCAGACAGAGAGCCTCTTCCATTTCTGTCCGTAGCATTTAAGAGTTGAGGACGCCTTGGCCTTTGCAAGAACCTCTCTGCAGTCGGCCGGTATGTTGTATCCTCCAAACTCTAACGCTGCAGGAGCCAGGCCTGCAAGTTCAGCGACTTCGGGTCGTGATGGAGGATGGCGCCTCCTTCCCTGGAGAGCAGATCCGCGTCCACTGGCAGCTTGATTGACGGGGACGCTGACAAGCCCAGAAGGTCCGGGAACCATATCTGCCTCGGCCACGCAGGTGCGACGAGGATCATCCTGCACCGTGACCTCTTGAGCTGGTTGATGAGCCGGATCAGCAATGGCAATGGAGGGAACGCGTATAGAAACAGGCCCTCCCAAGGGAACGAGAAAGCATTGCCCATGCTCCTCGGCTGGGGAAACCTGCTGGCGAACCTCCGGCACTTGGAGTTCGTCGCCGTCGCGAACAGATCGATCTGGGGTGTGCCCCACCGTCGGAAGAGGCGGTCCACCAGGTCCTGTCGTAGTTCCCACTCGTGGCACGAGCGCAGCTCCCTGCTGAGTGAGTCGGCGATGGTGTTTTTTATCCCTGCCAGATGAAACAGCACCAGAAACATCCTTTGGGCGACGGCCCAATGCCACAGATCCTGCGCCTCCCTGGACAGGGCTGGGGACCTGGTTCCGCCCTGTTTCCTGATGTAGAACATGGTGGTGGTGTTGTCGGTGAAGATCCTCACCACCTTGCCCTTGAGGGACGGAAGGAAGGACCTGAGGGCCCAAAACACTGCACGGAGCTCCAGGATGTTGATATGGAGGGACTTCTCAGTCGGGAACCAAAGGCCTCTTGCGTGCAGATTTTCGGTGTGCGCTCCCCACCCTTCCAGGGAGGCATCCGTGGTCACTGTCTCCTGGTGGCCGGGGGTCTGGAAGTCCATGCCCGCCGTCAGATGTGCACGGGTGCCCCACCACCGGATCGCTCGTCGGAAACTCTCGTCGAGTGTGATCCTCTCCTCGAAGCTGCCCGTCGTCTGGATCCAGTGCGCGTCCAGGAACTCCTGCAACGGGCGCATCCGGAGCCTGCACAGGGGGATGAGGTAAATGCAAGAAGACATCATTCCGAGGAGGGACTTGATGGACCTCACTCTGGCCGCGTCCGCAACCAGCATCCGCTGCACCTTGCCCAGAATGGCCCTCGTCCTTTCCTCCGACGGAGAGGCCAGAAGCGACACTGTGTCGAGCTTCGCTCCCAGTAACAGTGCGTCTTGCGCGGGCACCAGGTGGGACTTGGCGTAGTTTATGGAGAATCCCAGGTCCGTGAGAAGTTGGACGGTCCTTGCCGTGTGCTCCACGGCGAGCTCCCTCGTCTTGGCTCGGATGAGCCAGTCGTCCAGGTAGGGGTAGACGTGGATCCCCTCTCGGCGCAGCTGCGCCGCCACCGGTGCGAGGCACTTGGTGAACACCCTGGGTGCCGACCTTAGTCCGAAGGGAAGGGCTCTGAACTGATAGTGACGCCCTTGGACCACGAACCTGAGAAACTTTCGGTGTCCCTTTAGGATGGGAATATGGAAGTAGGCATCCTCCAAATCCAACGACGACAGGAAATCGCCCTCCTCCAGCTGACCCAGGACGTGTTGGAGGGTGACCATCCGGAACTTCTGTGCCTTGATGAATTTGTTCAGTCGTCGTAGGTCCAGGATGGGACGCCATCCTCCCGTCTTCTTCTTCACGAGGAAGTATCTTGAGTAAACTCCGGAGCCCCGAAGCCTCTTTGGGACGAGCTCGATGGCGCCCTTCCTGAGCATCGCCTTTACCTCCAAGAGAAGTTGAGGGATGTGATGTTCTTTCCTGGCCACAGGGGGGACGCGCGGGCACCTTTTTTGAAACTCGAGCGCGTGACCCTGGGCTAGGGCGTCCAGCACCCAACGGTCGTTGGAGATGGACTCCCACACGCTGACGAAGCTCGCCAGCCGGCCTCCCACCGGGGTGCTTCGGTGGGGGCCCGACCCCACGGCCGGTTCAGTCCTGCTTCGACGAGGCTTTGCCGCCTTGACCTCCTTGGCGACGACGGCGGGGACCGCCTGACTTGCCTCGTCCCCTGTAAGCTTCCTGCGACGACGAACGGGCCGCTTGACGGTAGGTGGAAAATCCGCCGCCGGAACCTTTGGAGGCACCCTGTTTGCCCCCGCCGCTCCGAAAGGGCGGCCGCCGTTGCTGGAGAACCCCAAGAGCCCGGGCCGTCTCCGTGTCTGCTTTGATGGCTTGAAGGGAATCGTCCACTGTTTTCCCAAACAGGTTGTTTCCATCGAACGGCATGTCCAAGTCTCTGGTCTGCACGTCTTGACGGAAGTCAGTGGCCTTGAGCCATCCACGCCGCCTAAGGCACACGCCGTTGCCCAACTGGCGAAATCCAGTGTCAGCGATGTCCGTCGCAATAGTAATGGCGTGGTCCGACGCCACCTCTCCTTCCTGCAAGATCTCTAGGGCATCCGCCCTCTTGTCGTCCGGTAGGAAGTCCAACAGGGGGGCCAGTTTGTACCACAGCTCCCTGTCGTAGCGGGCTACGATAGCCAAGGTGTTGGCCGCCTTAATCGTCGTCGCTGCAGACGAGATGACCCTGCGTCCCATCGTATCCAATTTCTTTCCCTCGCCGTCCGGCGGGGAAGTCGGCGTAGAGGCCGCACCCCCCCGCTTTCTTCCTGGCCGCCGCGGAGACGACGGAGTCCGGGGTCGGCTGTGCCCGGAGGCACAAGGGGGCCGCGTCCGGGACCCGGTACTTCTTCTCGTACCGATCCCTTCTAGCCGGCATCGTGGATGGGTTCTTGAGGAGGGCGAGGCCCTCATCCCAAATATCGTCCAGTAGAGGCACGGCGAGGACCGTCTTCCTCTTGGCCTCACGCCGTTGATAAAGGAAACCTTCCTTCTTCTTCTCCTCCGGGCAGAGCTGGAAGAGCTCGAAAGCCCTGGCGATCATGGAGTGAAACGATCCAATCTCGTCGGGCGGGGAAGCCCGGGTGGGAGGTGACGACGGCAGATCCTCGTCGTAAACCTCGTCGTCCATACCCGTCGCGGCCGTGTCAGTCCCCGTATCATCCCACGAGTCGTGGACGGGGAAGAGGGCTGAACAGGGCGCGATGGCTGAAAAGGAGGTGGGGGATGAATCCTTCTTCTCTTAGGGGGAGGGCTCCCAGAAGGGCCTGGCTCCGGGTCCCTCGTCGGGAGCTGTTCCTCCGCTGGTGGTAATGGCAGTCTCGTCCTTATCTCCGAGCATAAGGACTGTATAGCCAACAAAATGGCCGCCGAGTTGTCTTGCGGCGCTGGTTGAGGGGAGTCCGACGGGCGGTCAGGGGCCCCGTCGGCACCCTCGACGTTATCGTCGTCTCCTACGTCGGGATCCCTCCCGACGGGCTGGTCTTCTTCCACGCCAACGCCGTGGCTTAAGACCTCGATCAGCTCTTCCTCAGAGGTTGAGGCCGAATCCACGACGACCTCCTGCCCCCCCTTTTTTTCACGGGGGTCCTGTCGATGGGCATAAAAGAGGACTCCCTCCGCGGTGGCAGGGAGACTCTGAGCCCCGAGGTCGCCACCACTGGTGTAGCCTCCACAGGCTGAGCCAGGGCCGCCGCGACTGTCTCGATAGAGGCCTTGGCCGGATGGATTAAGGCTTTCACCACCTTACGTGCGCTCACCGCCTTCTCCTTGGGGGGGGGGGACACTGCCTCGCTCTCCCTCCGATGGGGCCTTCGAGCTCGACCGGGGCCTCTCCAGGAGCTTCGCCGGGTGCTCGGCCTTCCTCTTACCCGAACCAGAGCGTTGGCTCGTGGTTGATGGTGCCGGGAGGATGCGCCCTGCCTGGCGCCCGTGGAGCCCGACCGTACGGCGCTCCCGGTGCCAGCGGACTTGCGGTGCTTGGCCTTGTGTTGGACCCCCGTCGCCGGGGCGTCCTCAAAGGTCTTAGAAGACCGCTCGGATTTCTTCTCCTTCTTCTCGCCTGACGGGCTCTTCCCTTCCAGCCAGTTGGCGAGACGTTGATGGCGGTCCTTCATGGTCCGCTCCGACATACTGCCGCAAAACGCACAGTCCTTCTCCACGTGCGTCTTGTCCTCATGTAGGCAGTAAAGACAAAAGGAGTGTTCGTCCTCCTTAAAGACATTCTGAAGCTGGCATCCAGGGCAGACCCTCAACAGCTTTCCGGGCGTCGAGCTTCCCTTCTCCTGGGCCATGTCCGAGATGGGCCTGAGAAACTTCTGGAGTCCTCCAAAAGCGTGGCTCGACAAAATCTTCACCCTTGAGGGGAGTAGACGAATCCGACACGGGTCCCCGTTGATCGGATGAAGAATCGGTGTAGCTTGAGGCTCTTTTTGACCGAAAAAACGTGAAAAAATAGCACTAACGCTCGAGAGCAATAGCACGAGGATCCCAACACTTGAACGTGCGGTAAAAATCTGAAGATGGCTGCCAGAGGCGGGGCTTAGGTAGAGGGCAGTCATTGGCTGTGGTCAGAATGACGCAGAGAGGATTCCCAGCCTGACTACGGGGAATATTCATGAGCATGTGAATCCATGCCAGACCCCATGCTGGAGAAGCTGTTTTCCAAGATAAGAATTTTATGTCACATCTATGAATAGGCTCGTAAGGTGGTTCCATTAAAGCTGTCAGTACCGTATTTAGGCTCCAGGATGAGACCGATGTTGGTGTCGTTGGGTAAGTACGCATCAGCCCTTTCAGGAAGATCTTATCAGCTGGTAGAATGAGCAATGACTGTTTATCTGGATTCGTCATGTATGCCGCTATGGCCGATAGATGAACCTTGATAGAGGATATAGATAATCATGCTTTGGCCAAGTACAGCAAGTAAGGTAGCACTTGTTCGACTGATGCTGTGAGTGGGTTCACTGATGATGTTTTGCACCACTTGGAGAAACAAGTCAATTTCCGGATATAGGTGATCCGAGTACAAGGAGCCCTCATGCCTTGATAATATCCCAGCAATCTGCAGGGAGATCCAGATTCATTATTTTTCGCTGCTCAGGAACCAGGCCTTGAGAGATAGCCTTGCTGGGTCGTGGTGGAGTACCTTGCGGTTCTGTTGTGTCAAAAGCTCCTGATGAGCTTTGAGATGAATCGGGGGCCAATGTGAGAGGCGTTGTAGGATTGAGTACCAGATCCTGTCCTTCTGAGTTTTGCCGCTACTGGTGCAAGACACTTGGTAAAAACTCTTGGTGCTCACCTTAGGCCGAACAGGAGAACATGAAATTGGAAGTGTAACTCCCCTATTGCGAACCTGAGGAACTGCCTGTGGGCAGGGTGGATGGGAATGTGGAAGTAGGTGTCTTCCAGCTCTAGAGTGGCCAGGAAGTCGTGCCGGTTTAGCCAAGGTAAGACTTTGCAGGGATATCATCTTGAATTTGATGCGCTTGATGAACTTGTTGAGCACTCTTAGATCCAGTATAGGTCTCCACTGATGTTTTTCTTTTTGATCAGAAATAAACAGGAGTATAAGCCTCTTCTCTTCTGTTCGTCTTGGACTGGTTCGATAGCTGCTTTCTGAAGCAGTTTGTGGATTTCGGACATGACATGTCTTAAAAGAAGTACCTTGCGAGGAGTGGGAGCCAATAATGGAGGTTGATCCAGAAATTCTATGGTGTGACCCTTGCGGATCACCTGAAACACCCACTTGTCCGATGTTCTTGACTGCCAACGTTGGAGAAATCGGCTTACTCTTCCCCCCACCGGGGTGAGACAGTGATGGGAAATACATGATCTGGCAATTTTGCTTGCTCTGGGTCTTGCCCCGGGTAGATCCACGCCTTCCCCTCTGGGAGTACCTGCTAGAGGATTGGTGGTATCTGTTGACCTGGAACGTGTTTCCCTGCTTTTTCTGGCCATAGGAGGGATGATTAAAGCCTCTGAATTTGGAGGATGAGCCTCGAAAAGGACGAAAAGATCTATGTCTTTGTCCTTGTCTTTAAGGGAACTGATGGCTCGAGCTGTGTCCGTGTCCGTCTTAAGTCCTTTGAGGTGGTCATCGATCTTCTTACCAAATGAGTCTTGCCCATCGAAGGGCATGTCCAATATCTGTGTTTGGACCTCCGGTCTGAAGTGTGTAGCTTTCATCCAGGCTTGTCTGCTCAGTACAGTACCGTGAGCCATTTTCCTGAAACCTATTTCCGCCACATCCACTGCTGCGTCAATCATATGATCTGAAGTAGCTTCCCCGTCTGCTATGATTGTTCTGGCTTCTTCCTGGAGATCCGCTGGTAAATGTTTGTTTAGTTTAGACATGTGTAACCATAGCTTGCGATCAAAGCGCGCTGTCATGGCTAATGCATTGCCCGTTCTGATGGTGAGAGAGGCTGACGAGGATACCTTCCTGCCCATGGCCTCTAACTTACGGCCTTCCTTGTCGGGAGGTGCTGATAAGGGCGATGAAGGATTGGCCAACTTTTTTCTGGCTGCCAACGTTATGACAGAATCTGGCTTAGTATGTCCCCTTAGACAAAGTGGCGCTGTGTCAGGGGCTTTGTATTTCTTTTTAGGTCTTGAAACCAGAGCAGCAGTAGATAGAGGTGTAGCCAATATCTTAGATCCAGAATCACATATGGTATCAAGAAGAGGGATGGTAGTGACTGACCTTCTAAGTTTGTCCCTGTGCTCATAAAGCACTGACTTTTTTTCTTCAGATGTGACTTGTAACTTTCTTTCTAGGGTTTTCAACTATGTAATGATCCCATTCGCTATGAGTGTCAGGCTCATGTGTAATCTCCCCTTCATCGGGATCTGAAAAATCTCTGAAAGGATTTGCTTGCCAGTCTAAGACCGATGCGGGTGAAGGTACAATTGTAGGATCTCGAACAGGTGATCTTGGCATAGGCGATGATCTTGGAGATGAGACCCTTGTCGGTGAAGCACTGAGCGTCCTGCTCCGAGATCTGCGAGGAGGCTCAGGTGAACGTGCTCTTTTATGTGGCTTGCTCCTGGAAGGAGACTCTCTATGTCGAGGCGAGATGTTCCTCGGTGGAGATGTTACCTCTTTCGGTAAGGATGAATTATTCTTGTCTGTTGAATTCTTCAATGATCCTTTGCATTGACTCCATGAGAGCTGGATCGTAAGGGTCAGTGGGTTCCTCTGTAGTTGCTTGCCAGGGAGGACTGTGTTCCTTGGGGGTGAGAAAGGGTTGCTCACCAATGAATTCTGTGTCTGAAAACTTCTCCTGAAGAATGTCTGGGAGTTCTGCCATCTCTCTTAAAGGAGATAGTTGTGCTCCTATTGGTTCATGAGTCTCTATAGGAGACACCGTTTTTTCATTATATGGTGTAACAGTGGCGTCTGCAGCGGTTGTTTTGGGTTTTGTTCTCTCCGTGGACGAAGGAATTGACGGTGTCGTCGATGGTGTCATTGTATGCTTCGTCGACGGTGGCTTTGTTGACGATGACTTCGTCAACGGTTGACTGTGTTTATCTGTCGATGGGATCTTCGTGGACGAGAGATTCGTGGACGAGTGATGGGACTCCTTCGTCGACAAATATTTCATGGAGGCAGATTTCGACGATGAAGATTTGCTTGTCGATGACGAGGTTTGAAGCATCGTCATCGTGGACGATACAGGTTTTGTCAACGGCTTGGTTGTCGATGGGCCTCTATCGCTATAGCCACTCGTAGATGGCTTATCCATTGACGATTGCCCCCATGGGTTTTTTTAAAACGCCTCCTTACCTTTGGAGGTGGTTGTTTCCTCAGGATGCCGTTTCTTGTGATCCCCAGAGCCCAAAGGGGGTATTTCCCCCTTCCTCTTACTTTATGAGATGGACAGACACTCCTTTCCACTGAAGAGGTCCTTCTCTTTGAAGTTTGCCTCTCAGATGGTTTAGTAGAATGTACAGGAGCTGTCTTGGCAAATTCTTTGTCAGAGGATAGACCTTTGGCTTCTAAATGTAAAATAAGTCTTCTGTGTCTGTCCTGCGGGGTTTTGTTGGAGAAAGTCCTGCAAATGTCACCTTTATTGATATCATGAGGATACAGGCAGTAGATGCATTGCTCATGAGGATCCTTCATGTAGACTACTTTCTTCATGCACCTCGTGCAGTCCCTGAACAGGGAAGGCTTTTTGGCAGTTGGAAGTTCAGCCATGATCTGAAGAGGATTTCACTCAACGAATTTTAGGTGAGAGAAAGTGTTTTCTGAGCCCAGAAACACAGAGTAGAAAGAGCTTGATCAGGAGATCGCAAAAAGATGTATTTTGAGATAAACAAATATATCTAACAGGAGAAATATTTCGAAAAAGCTCAGAGAGCTTGAGGATTCCCTCTGTCTGTTAGACTGCAGTGAAAAATCTGAAGATGGCTGAGGGGCGGAGGTTAAGTCCTGCCACCTCATTGGTTGGGGCCATAAAGGACCAAAGTGAGGTGGTGGGACTATACAAGTGAATGGCCCATAGACCATAATGGTCCATAATGGGCTATCTACAATCATATTTTCTATGGAAATAATGTATATATTTAAAAATGTTTAATAATGATCCCTGACGACAGGGAATATTCAAGCATCTGAATCTATGAAAGATCCAATGCTGGACAAATAATAGATATCTTGCTTTTGGAATGCCAGGACTCCCCCAAAATAGATAAAAGCATAAATACCCTGGCCTGTTCTATGCCGATGACGCGTAATTCTGGCAACGACCGCGCAAGGGTTGGAAAAATCACTGGCATTGTTTGTGCAAAAGTGTGATGAGTTGGAGCTCCACCTGAACAAAGACAAGACAAAACCAATGGTTTTCAGGCCGAGGTTTGCAAAAACCAGACCCTTTAAGGGGGAACCAAATAGAGCAGGCAAAAAATGTTGATTATCTAGGGATTTGTTTCAAGAGACAGAGGGGTGGGCTGCCCAAGTGAAGCGTTCTGCAACCACCCTTGACAAATTTGGGGTGTCCATTGTAGCGTTTCATGCAAGGCACGGTTGTGGCTCAATGTCTCCAGCGCTAGACCTGTGTGGGAAACAGGCAGTTCCTGCTGCCCTGTATGGGGCTGAACTGTGGGGGCACGGAAATCTGGCAAAACTATCTTCCAGTGAGGTTACATTTCTGAAAAAACATGTCCTTCTTCCCAAGAGCACTCCTTCTGTACTGAGGTAACTCCAGTGGCTTCTCTTGAGTCACTTAGTCCAGTCCTCTACTGGTTAAGATTATGGAACCAAGAGGGCCTGGCGAAATATAGAGAAGTTCTGAGTCATGTGATGTCCCTGGAGTTGGTTTGCCATGTTAAAAAGATGCTCCAGGAACTAGGTGGTAGTGATCTATGGGAAAATCTTCCAAAATCAGCTGCCCCGTATTAGAAAAGAGCAAAGGTTACGCACAGCCAAAAAAGCAAGGGATGGGCTGGTGGACAGCGCGAGGGAGTTAAAATTGGGTCCGGCACCCTTTGAGCTTTTGATCCAAGGCAGGAAATCTTACTAAAATTTGATCTCACCTGCGTATGAGAAATCTCTTTATATGCAAGTGACACTGGGGACCCTCCAAGTGGCAAGTTTTAAGGCCAAATGGAAAGAGTCTAATACTGAAAAATGTGAAGTAGAAACAATGACACATTTCTTGTGGCTATGTGAGAAAACAAAATATCTGAGGCAAATGTATTTGAAGCCTGTGCTGAGAGAAACCGGAATGAGAGATATTAGATCAGCAATTACATATTTAAGAAAAAGCACTCAGCAACGCGTAGTCTTTGCAGTTGCTAGATTTACCTATAGATCCTGGTTGCTAAAAAGGAAGCTAACCAATCTGCACCTGTAATTCAATAGAAGCCACCGGAATATTTAGAAGTTGCGAGCCATGCTCTCCTCAATAGGGTATATTTTAAGGTTGTTTTAAGATAATATGATGAATTGTATTGTTGCCAAATGTGTACTGCCTAAAACTATACCTGGAAACTACGAATGTTTTACCTGATGTATATTATTATTATTGTTAGGGATAATGGCCCTCATTACGACCCTGGCGGAAAGTGACTGACCGGACCGCCACAGCGTAAATAGCGTTTCCGCCATTGCACGAAGGAGCAAAGTGCGGCCCATTCCGACCCATCGGGCACGAGCACCACGGCATGGCGGAAGTGCAAAGTCCGCGATGGCGGAAATGACCGCCGCCGTACGGCCCCCTAGGTGCAATACCGCCACCCATCACAGCGGACACCGCAGTGTGCGCCTACCGGAAAGAACGGTGACCGGAAATATACGGAAACGGAAGTAAAAACATGGGCCCGGAACGGGAAACATCCCGCCGTACACCTATAAAACCACTAAAACCACACAACCACTAAAAACACTACCCTGAGACACACCCCAACCCGTCATCCACCCTAGCGAAATCAAGAAAAATGGGAAAAGTAGCGAAGAAAGCGTGCAACCGCAAGCGGCAGGTCCACTTCTCCCGTGAGGAACTCACCGTGCTAACAGAGACCCTCCAGGAGAATGCTGCCGTCGTCTTCTGCACACAAATGACCAGGACGGCACTTGCAAACAAGAAGGCCATATGGGCTCTGGTGGCACAGCGGGTAAGTGCGGTGGGGACCGCACCCCGCACCCCACAGCAATGCCGAAAGCGATGGGACGACCTGCGGATACGCGTCCGCAGCATACTCTCTGCCAACCGCAACATTGCCACAGCCACCGGGGGAGGTCCTGAATCACCCATCAAGTTGACCCCCTGGGAAGAAATCTGTGCCTCCACCATCGGAATGGAGAGCATAGAGGGAGTCGGAGGGATGGAGAAAGGAGTGCAGACATCCGAAGATTCAGGTAGGTGGGCCAAATAAAACAATGCTAAATCCACAATGTCCAATCATGTGAAGTACCATGTGTCCACATAGTGCAACAGAAACACATGTCCAGGAGAACGTCCACACACATCGGCCTGATAGCGCACTTTAAAACTCACAATAAATACATAAATAATTAAAAACCCCTAAAACACCCACTACACGTGCAGCAGGCACACCCTAACTGCAGGCTGCCAAACAACTGCACCCTCACTCCACACACAAATGAAAGCACCTCCAAGGCCCCGACCCAAATCACCCTCAGGTACCACCCCAATGCATGTGATACAATGCCATTCCAATACCCACTGACCCATTAATAACCCTCGCCCTCCTTTACTCCACCACAGGGTCCGATCCAAACGACGAGCATCAGGACACCCCTACCAGCACACCTGCAAAGAGGGCCAAGACCAACGGCCAAAGACCCTCCACCTCAGCTGCACGCATCAAGACACGGCAGCAGCACAAATCAGGTGGCAGCACAGAGGAGGGAACATCAACAGGCACCCCAGCAGCCAGCATGCCCACAACACCACCACCACAGGTCCCCCCAACGGATGCCACAGAAGGCACTGCCTCTGGTGGCAGCAGCACCATAGGTGACACCCCATTGATGGCAGCATGCTCCGACACAGAAGACGGGGATGTCGAAGTCAGATCCATCCATGACCTGTTCCAATCCCCCTGTCTGTCCCATCCCGTACAACATGAGGATACCACGCAGGGGCACCCACAAGACGACGACTGGCCATCCCCCACAAGCCCTGTGGCAAGGCAACATGAGGTCAACAGCCCCTCTGTGACACCCCCGCAAATGGCCATGGCCCAGCAGAGGCAACAGTCCCTCGACCAGTTAATCGTGCAACAGCAGCAACTGGCCACGCTCCTCAAGGACCATGCCGATGAATGTGGGGGCACTAAGGCAGACATAGAAACATCAACTGAGACACTTAGGGCAGAAATGGTGAGAAGTACAGAGACACTAAGGGCACAAATGGAGAGTAGCACCGAGAGCCTGAGAGTCCAAATGGAGACTAGCACCGAGAGCCTGAGAGTCCAAATGGAGAGTGGCACCGAGAGCCTGAGAGTCCAAATGGAGAGAAGCACCGAGAGCCTGAGGGGGGGAACTGCATGCGACGTCCACAGACGTATGTGCCGAACTTGCCGCAGTGCGCCGTGTGCTCACTGAGCTCTCACAAACCCTTAGGGACATGCATGGACGTGAGCAGGCAGAGACATCCTCCGTTGCAAGTTCCGTCCAGGGCAGCCCCCAACGTAGATCTGGGAGGAACCTGCGCTCCACAGGCAGGGGTGCCCCTGATACCCGCAGAGGGGGCTTGCAATAGCGACAGCCCACTGACAATGAGCATCTTTGGACACTGGTGTTCGGGGGGGAGGTAGGAGGGTGGAGGGGGTGTGTTGGGCTCACTTGGGTGGCGGGTCGATAGGGTGTTCAATATGATATCACATATGCCATAAACAGTGCACGATCAACCAATGTGATGTGTGGACAATGATCATTGTGTACTAGGCCATCATAGGCGTACAGTCCATATTGTGCATGTACCAGACACACACAGTGCCACGAGTACCGTGTCCATGTATCAGCCACCAGGCGTGAGTGCTAGAAGCATGCATCAATGAGATGCTGACGAATGTCACGGCCCTCCGGTGCCTCGCAGACTCCTTGAGGTGCTGCCACATCCCCACCCTCATCATGACCATCATCAGGTGCTTGCAGTTCTGCGTCAGGGGGCATGGGCACATTTCTACGTACGCACATGTTGTGGAGCATGACACATGCCATCACCATCTTTGCCACCTTCTCATGGCGGTACAGGAGTGCCCCGCCAGACCTGCTGAGGCAGCGGAAACGAGTCTTCAGTAGGCCGAATGCCTGTTCAATGACTACACGGGTACGTGAGTGGGCATGGTTGTAGTCCTCCTCATGCTGGTCCCGTGGGTTCCGGACTGGTGTGAGGAGCCATCTCTTCAGTGGATATCCAGCATCACCTGTATGTGGACGATAAACGGATTATGTGGAATGCCATTGCTACGTACGCACACCACCCCCCCCCCCTTCCTGCCAGGTCATTGCCGAATCACATACCCCACATTATCATGCATGTAATGAGACTCACCGAGTAGCCAGGATCTGTTCCCTGCGTGTCGCTCCATGTAGCGTGGTATTGTAGAGTTCCTCAAGACCATAGAATCATGGGTTGATCCAGGGAATCGGGCACAACAATGTGTAATGATCCTGTTGGAGTCACACACCATTTGTACATTCAGGGAATGAAATTGTTTTCGGTTGCGGTACTGGGCCTCCATGGCATGTGGGACGACCAATTCAACATGGGTGCAGTCGATGGCACCAATGCAACCCGGTATGCCGGCAAGTGCATGGAATCCCACTTTCGTGTTTGTAATTTCCTGGTCCGAGCGTGGTAGGGAGATGTAGTCGTCTGCGTGCTGCAGGAGGGCATCGACCACTTGCAATAGTGTCCGTGAGAACAGTGGCTGAGAAATGCCATGCAACTGTCCGACTGTGTGCTGGTAGGTGCCTGTGGCCAGGAAGTGGAGTACAGACACCACCTTCAGTAGGGGTGGGATGGCGGTTGGGCTATCTATCATGCTGACAAGGTCAGCCTGTGTCATATCCACAATGGCGGCTATGGTGTCCCGGTCCAAACGGTAGAGGGTGTGGATCTGCTCATCAGTGAGGTTGAACGGATGTGCTCGGAGGCGTGGGATTGCGGCCTGCCTGTGTGGTGGTAGTGGCTGTGCTGGCGGCCCTTGCTGGCCCTGCCTTGCCCTCCTCCTCCTCCTGCGTCTCCTCCGTGCGGCCGGTTGTAGTTGGTGTTCGTCTTCTTCTTGGAGTTGGAGTACTTGCAGTGCTATCAGGTCCCCCAGGGCCAACATCGCGAGTCCTGCCGGTAGCATTTCGGAGTGTGTGTGGTTGTGGGAGGAGACTGGGTGTGCAATTTATGTGTTTTCAGGCTGTATGGCCTCCACCTGTGGTGATTCATTCCACCTGTGCAAGCTGCTCTCCCCTTTGGCCGAGCACGTCCCGCACACAACGCTGCAATTCGGTAATGGCATCTTGCTATTGCAATCATGTATTTGTACCCGATGGCCGTGTAACATTTGTTGATATGTACATTCGGCTATGGTCCCATTGTTTCACATACAATCTTTGCCGTCGCGAACAGACTTGTGAAGGGTCAGTGGAACGTAGTACTCGAGTAACGGTGGGCCCTCATGCATCACTGTACCGAGTTGCACCGACGGGCTGGGCGTCCCATTTGTGGGTGAAGGCAGTTGCCATTTTCACACACAGCCGCACTAGATGGATTAATTTGTGATTTCAAACGGCCACAGATGCCTTTTCGACGTGATGTTGCAAATGAGGAATTCGAAGGGTGGCGCTTTCGGTTTTCAGCTCGCGGCGAGGAGATGCCCACAGGTCTGACTGCAAATATAACGTTCTATTGTTCAATGTCCTTGAGACAGGGGCCATGGCGAGGAAGCAATGATTGATATGAATAGTTTGGGATGCGCAATAGCGACGTGGGCGATGAGGCCGGACGTTCCCAAATACATGTTACTTCACAACACTGGAATTACGGGCTGGGGCACTGTGGATTTTGCAGGCTGCATAACGCACAGACTCAATGGATATTTCTAATGTTATGTGAGTAAATGTTCTGGCGTTTTTATACCGGGATGAGGGAATGATGAATGGATGCATGGGCAGATGATTTGATACAGAGTTTGCCATGTTCAGGGCTTCTTGGAATCTATCCGCCTCCCCTGCGCTATGTGATGCAGGGCTGCCATAGTGGGACCATCGTCTATCTGGCCTTGTTGAGCCCTCCCTTTCTCGACGCACCTTCAGACACTTGTGTCCATGCACGTTAACAATCCCATCAGATGGATTCTGTTTTGACAGACGCATGCACAGGTACACTCGTTTGTGATGGTGTTTACACCTCGATATAGATGGTTATGAGTCGCAAGTGGTTTTGGGGTGGTGATGATCCTTTGGAGTGGGCTAGCATGCATATGGCTGTGGATTCAGTGTGATCATTGAAGTGAGTTGTTCGGATGTAGTTCTGATGGCCATTCTGTTCTTTTTCTTTTCTTTTGGTTGACAGGTATCTCCTCCCCTTTTGCCACTGCCATCTGTATGCCACTCCTGCAGATGGCTTTTACTCCCGACACCTGCTGCTTCGTGTTAATCAGTGGAGCAGCATTACGATCTTATGGGACGATCGCCAATGGGCCACATGCCCTTACGCAGTACTAGTGGCTCGGAGCAACATTTCGGCCTTTCAGCTGGACTAGTACCTCCCCATTGGGACGGCCCTGCGGTTCTGTGCGCTTCCATGTTGCCTTTTCGTACGTGAATGTGGCTCTGTGTACCATGATGGAACAGGGCGTCACACAAGTAGTGGCTGGTCATTTCTTGCGGATGCAGCCCACAATGGTGAAATGTGTTTTGGAGTTCATGGCCTGATGGCTGTATGGCCTTGGTGATTTTGTTGTGCATTAAATTTCTATTCTGATTTGGCCCGTGTAGCGTTCTTCTTTGCAAGTGATGTGGCATATTCCTATTTGGGGAGCGATGTATTGTGAGGAGATCTGCATTGGGTTCCAGCTTCGGAGTTTAGTTGCGTGGTACTGTACTGGGCGCGTTTGCCTACGAAGCCCGTGAGGTCAGGGATGGGGGCTGCCAATATGACTGTTTGAATGTTGTCATGCTCAGGGGCGGGGGATTGGGTTTTGTGTAACAGATGCCGGTCAGCCAGGTGGACTGGTGGAATGATGTGATTTTCGGAATATTGCTGGTCACAGGTGCCTGTGTTTGCGTGCGTTTCTTGGTGGGGGACTGTGGTCATGTCCATTGGGATGGCTTCTGTATTCGTGCCATCTGTGCCCTGCAGCTCCCATTGGCCCCTCTTGTGTTTCATTTGTTCGTTGGCATGCATGGGTGACTTGTACATTTCAATGGTTGCATTGTGACTTCATTGCACCTACGGGGAGTTGTACTTTGTGGGCAGGGAGCGGTGTACAGGCACTCAGTGGGGCCGTTTACGGTTGATTCGCGATGCCGTACTTCTCACCATGGCGGAATGGTACATTCCGCCATGCTTGATGGCGTTAGGTACATGTCCGCTAGGGTCGGAATTAGCGTACCCTTGCGCCATGGTGGTGTTTACGGTTTGGCATGGCGCGCGTGCTTGGTGCAGTTAGCGTTGGCGTTCACTACGGTGTCGCTAATGGCTTCGTACTTTGCGGTGACGGGTCATAGTCGCACCGAGCGCTATTCGATGGCGGTATTGCATTTCCGCCATCGTTTTCCGAATTCCGCCAGGGTTGTAATGAGGCCCAATGTGTTTTACGTATAGACTTAAAGATATTTTATGTCGAATAAAAGTGTGTTGACTTGACATACAAAATGTGTATGTCCATACTTCTGGGTCTCAGCAGTATTATCGGTGGTACCAAATTTGTTGCTAAATTCGCAAAATGTGATTGCCATCAAATAAAGTTTGAATTTTGTGGCTTTTTATGCAGTGAAATACAAAGACGTCCAAAACCTTTTCAAAATAGCAATAGGACAAGGCCTTTATGAAACGGCACAGTGAATTATGGCAATAGAAACGCCTTGCTAGCACCATCACTGAAGTCGAGCTCAGGGTCTGAACTGAAAAGTCAATTTTCACAAATAGTTATAAAGTGACTTTAAACACAGAAGTGATGATAAAGGTGAATGTATTTTAATAGGGATTATCCAACTAACATTTACACATATCTAGTTTTCTCCTTACCTCTTGTCCATGGCCTCCTATATTTATCATCAGCAAACATTCCAGTGTGACAGTAGTTATCACCTTGATGGAAGCCATGAGGGATGGGAACCAGTAACCAGTCCAAAGAAAACTTCTGCCGTGCTGCACTCTAAGCAAAGAAAAAGAAAAGTGATATGAGTTAGGCAACCACAGCAGAGCATGTATAATGGAAAATCTGTGATAATGGAATAAAAACAGAAATTACTAATGAGGTTAGCAAAATTACTGATGCATGTGATAGAAACAAGATTAAAAAATGTGTGCGTGTGAGCGTAAGATCTGTGAATGGATGTCAAAATTGGTTATACACTCTGGCCGTGATTCAGAGCGTTTTCCAGTGGAGTTTTGCCATTATAAATTGCTTCTGTGAATTAGGCTCTCTGTTTCTTCAACTCTGAGCAACTCTTTTTGCAAATGCCCTTAACATTTTGATAATGTAGCTAAACAGCATGTATTAATAGATAACTCATACCAATCTACCAAGAGTGAAACATTGTAATATTGTGAAAAGGCCCAATGTAGTCATGATTAGGAAATAACGTCAGTGCGAATGGATGACCATGAGAATAAAAAGACTGTGCACTTCGTAGCTCAGCTTTTTGAATGACCTACTTAATAGGATAACAGAGATAAATGCAATGTTGTGTTGTTTTTTGAAGCATTTGAGGTAACGCGCATAGCAGACTTTTCAGGCGTTAATCGTTCAAGTGTGAAGATTAGAAGGATACAAATTTAAATTAAGTATGGCCTAAGAATTGTCCTTTCACTCCAGTCGGTCAGTACAAGACGGAGGACAATTCGGAGTATATTCCCTCATAAGTGTTAAGAGAAATATCAAGTGTAAAATGAACACTATGTTGTTTTGTTGTGTAAGTTTTCTTTTTTCTTTAGTTTGCCATTCTAATGGATCAGGAAGAACAACTAAACATTCATGAGATGTCTAGGAGTATAGTGTTTAATGAAGTATTGTTACAGACGCCAAGAGACCTGGAAAAAGAATCTGTGAAAATGTATGATGAACCAAATTCTGCTGAGATTGTAATCACGCGTGGGTTCGCTACCGAAAATGTTTGGTATGGGCATTTGAAGGTGGAGGGGAGACTGAAATTTGCAGGATCTTGTTATATCTGCTCACTCATTCCCCATGCTGCTGGCATAGTAGGTTATTTATTCCAGATTAAGAGAATCTAGAGTTGCACTGTGTTTGGTGCACCTAGCCATATGTCGGGTTATAGGGCAGTTTCAAAGGCAGCCTATTACAGCTTCAGTCATTTCTGTCGATGAAGATGAATGTATAAGAAAAGATGTTAAGGAGCAGGAAAATAATGTACATTGCACCAGAAGGGTACAACTGAATCTCAAAGACTCTTTTGTCATAGATAACCGATGGGAGCAAGGGGTGAAGAGATGTAGAGCTGGTGGAATGAGGGGCTATACTGATGAAATGGTAGCACAAATTAATGATGAATGGGGAAATATCTGGAACCATCATATATTATGTCTGGCATGGCTCAAGGAGCCAGAGAAACCTGTTAAGAATCAGCTACTTACACATTTTTCTCTGTGTTTTAAGGGCGATGGCACGGTGCCTGTGGGCACTAATGGAAATTGCAGTTGCATAATACGCCTTGCTGACTTGGCTGGAGAAACATCTGCATTGTTGGACACAGCTTGGACTTGTGGAGCAAATTCCTATCAGCAAAGGTCTCCAGCCTGGTGGGGTGTATGCAGTTTGACAACACTGCATGTGCCCATCTATGTGGTTCCAGAAAAACACTTTACGTTTGGAAGTACAGTACTGAAAACTGTATCTGTGCCTACTTTGCCCCCAGTGCACCTTGCATCCTTTGCGCTTCCGGATGAGGACAGTACATCAAACTTTTCTGAGCCTATGAAGATGGAACTTCCCAGTAGGGTCAAACACTCAAATTATGTTTCAGCATCATCCATAGAAGCACTTAACGGCAGCAGTATAGGCTTTTTAGCAAGGCTGTGAATGGTGTTTGCCCCATTCCTGGCCCCGGGTATTCAAGCCATAGCAAATGCAAAATGGCTCCAGATTACCCAATTAAAACTGCTTTTGTTGGTAAACTCTTCAGAGTTAGCATTTAGTGCCATCAAGGAACATTACAGAATCGCTACTTCTTCGATCTCCTCCCTGCTCTGGAGGGTGCAGTTTGTAGCAAAATTGCCAGTTTGTGTCGCACGTTCGTACCTGGTATGATGGTGAGAATGAGACACATGCACAGACTATTATCGCATTGCAGAAACTGAAACAGGTCACGTAGGTGAGGCTGGCATTAAATCACATTCGTGGATTGACTCTTGGTTCGCGTGGATTCCAACATGGATGAGCCTTGCAATGAAGATCTGAATGCTAATCATCTTTTTTATACTGTGTATTTTTTGTTTTTATCAAGTTATTTTTAGACGCTGTTCCTTTAACATGCCAAGAACTGCTCATATAATGTCGGGTAACCTATCCAAAGATAGGTCCACTGCCATTTCATGCCATATGGGTACTCGAACTGCAGATTTGTGTCCAGGAAATGTATTTGTTAATAAATTAACTAAAGGGTAGAGTTGGTATAGAGGGATTGTATCCCAATAGAAAGGAGAGGTTCACAATGCGCGCACCTTATCAATGTTATGATGGGACAATAATGAATGTGATATTGTTACAATGTTGCAGTTTTGCATGTATCTAGATTAGTTAATTGAGGTTTGTTAAAGGTTACTTTTAGTATTACTTTGTGTCGAGTATGATATATTTAGAATTCCATAGCAACATATGGGAGCAAATTGTGCAATTTAGCGTGATGAGATTTATTGCGCAGAGCTTCATACAAAGTTGAAAAAGGAGGGGATGCAGTAGTTTTTAACCCATGTACATAAATATAAACATGCACAAATGGGAAATACATGGGGAGATTCGATGCCACAGATATGGGCTGTGTAGGCTGAGGCCTGGGTTTGTGAATAGATTCTAGCTTGTTCGGAAGACTGGCTGGCTAAGGGGGAAGGTATTGATTGGCAGAGGGACAGCTACAACAACATGGGGGCCGCTATTTAGAGCTGAAATAGAATGAAGAGCGATGGGCCCAGGGTTTTGAGCTTGGAAATTGCTGTTCAAGTTGCCAAAGAAGCATCTGCCACCTGGCAGGGTCAATCTGGGGTTAGTGGCTAAAACTGTAGAAGCATGAAAGAAAGCAAAGATGACTGCCGGGCAATTAGAGGGTCAAATAGATTAGCAAGAAAAATAGTATAATGGATTGAAATGGTGGTCGCATAATGAAACGGTGCGAGAGGATGCCCAGATTAATAAATATCCAGTGTGTCAGAGTGTTTGGAGAAACTAGAGTTAGTGCCCATACATAAACCATGCATGTCAGATTTAGCACTGCAGGTCTGTGACCAAGTGGAATCAGTACTAAAACTGTATTGTATGCCCATGTTTGTGTTGTGTGTCTTGCAGGAAAGAACGCAAGAAGAGGGTTGGGCTTGTATTTGCAATGTCATAAAACTGTATGTCTAAGGGGATGGTGCCACAGTGAAATCGGGCATTGAGATTGTGGGAACTAGATTTCCTTGTATAGCGCTAAACCATTTGTATTTTTGGTGATGACTTCGTAAGGGAACATGATGAAAATTGGGAGTATATTAACTGTTGCAGAAATGTATATATACTGTATCTGTTTTGTGGTTCAGTGAGATTCAGATTAGTTCAATCTCCAAGGAGTTGTCTAGCCTCTCCCCAGCAGCTGGTGTGAAACTTGCTTAAATGACAATGTGCATTCACTTAATGAGAGGTGGGCTATTTTAGAGTGCAGGGATCGGAGGTCAGTCCTGACACAACTAGAAGACTAGCACATGTAGGTTTACACATGTGTTACACTTGGAGTATTTGTGCAAGTTAACACATGTACTGCACATGGAATAACTGAAGATTAGCACATGTACTGCACATGGAATGACTGACGATTAGCACATAAACTGCACTTGGTGGATATTCGTAGGTTAGCCCATTTATTGCGCTTAGAAATATTGTTGTAGGTTAGCACATTTATTGCTCTTAGAAAACTGCAAAGGTTAGCAAAGAATTGTGAATGGCCAGCATATGCACTGCATTTAGAAGAGCATCTGTACATTTAGCACACATATTGCACCTGAAGAACCTGGAAGGCTGGCACTTGTATTGCACTTAGAAAAACTTAGTTGGATGGATCGGAGGGTGGGCAGCGTGTGGCATTGGATGAATCTGAGAGTGGACATCTTGTGTTAGACCATATAATGGTAGCCCACCCATTTTGCTTGAAGATATATGTTGGTAACCTCCATTGCACTTATAGATCCTTAAGTTAGCCATTGTAACGCACAGTGGTTATACGCAGGTATCCTTGATATCGCATTTTGTAGATCTCGGTTGTTATCGATTATAGAACTTGGAAGATATTTAGTAAGACTATAAAGGTAACCTGTCTATGAGGTTTAGAGAATCCTATTATTCTAGAACCTATGGTAACCTGTCTGCCTCGTCTAGAAGAGGTTATAGGAGGCTCAGCAGACTTGAGATATCCTGTCCATAGTAGAATCTACAAGGGTAGCTGGTTTTCTTCCCCACAGACGATCGGATGACACAGAGACATCAAAGATAAGATCAATCTGAGCTTAAGGTATGTATATACGCACCACTCTGGTGGACATCTGCGCAGGCATGGCTATCTATCCACGCACTTACGAACGCAGCATGCCTACGTCAAATTCGGTCTAGCTGAAAACATAGCCGATTCACTCTTACACCAGATTTTCCTCTACACCTTACACCAGACTTGCCTAAATATCTCTGCCATTAGAATACAGTGACAACCTATGACAGTTTTCAGTCTAGCTGGCCACATATCAAGTCTCTTGCATTAGCGCTTTGTTGCGACCTCCCTCAGGACCTATCCACATGCCTGATCTCTTGGGTTGCGTACTGAAGCCTAGCCAGCCCACCTAATTCCTAATCTTGGCCAAATGCACACACACACACACTTTAAGCCTTTCTTAGAATGTTCCCATACCTAGACTTCTGTCCCTAAGGGTGTTCCGATGACAAAGCGCTTTGAGGCCATACACATGGGGAAAAAGCTCCATATAAATGACAACTACAATACAAAACAATACAGTACAATAAAGGTGAGATATTTATTATATCTTCAGTTTCACAGGTACATCAGTGATGAGTCAGAGGGCCATAGGGTAAGATGTGTTTAAGCTTTATTGGATCAGGTGTCACTTCCGATTAGGTCTTAGGCTCTAAGTCATACAACATAGGAGATAAGATACCCGCCAACCACTTTATTCAGTCACAACTCAGCACAAACTGACACTCTCATGGGACATTCTTTCAAGCACTCTCAGCATTCATCAACATTATCCCTTCAATCAACATGGCCAGAAGGGCAAAACACATTGTCCACCCTCAGACTAAACACACTTCATCAATCAAACGACTAGCAGAACAGTCACACCTCAACTAAATGCACTTAAACATCCTGATACTCCGCAACAACACCTCCTCACTTGCACTGACAGGCTCCCACTGTGCCCTCAGCACCCAAATCAAACTCCATTTGTTCAGGCCTGCCACACCCAACCACAAACAACGCTCAACAGCACATTACAACATTCCAAAACCTTGCTATATGTGATGCATTTATCCAGGCCTGTCACAACAAGACTTTGGGACTGCCACACGCACACACCACACTCTACATAACAGAACAACCAAATCAACCTTCAATTGAAACATTATCACAAGCATCTTCTCTACTCACAATGCTCTGCACACCTAACCTCCAAAGCTCATATTCATACCAGTACAGCCGTGCATTTAAATAATCATACCTGCTGCATAATGCATTACCCATGGAGCAAGCAGGGTGCTACAGGCGGAGCAAGCAGCAGGGTGCTACTGGCTCGTCAACTGGCGAGAACAACACCCAATGCAACCACGAGCATAGGGTTTTAACATCTTTTTCTTTGTGGATGGCTTTCCAGGTCTCCACAGTATGATGAACGGTTGGTGGCACTAATCTACTTATTCAATGTTTTTCCATTGTCAACAAGCAGTCAATGGGGTTTGGAGATACAGCGTCATTTTCAATAGACACCCAAGCTGAATTGGAGTCAGAACACATATTCAGCCATTCATGGAGGCATCGCAATGTATAGTTTGCGTGATACTTCTTCAGTATCGGATAACCAAAACCACCATTCTTGACTGGAAGCCTCAACATCTTCTTTGTTGCTCCCCACATGAAATTATTAAAAAATCTTCTGTGCCGACTTGCATGGGAATGGAAGCAGAAGCAGAAGAAATAGGTAGAGCAATTTAGGCAGAAGAGACATTTAGATGGCAACAGTTTTACCCCATAGTGTGAGATTAAATTTAGACCACCTGTTGCATTGAGAAATAATTTCTTGTAACTTGATCCTATTATTGTAGACAAACAGTCGTTGAATATTGTTTGTGATCTGAATCGGGAATATGACACCATCTGTAGTCCAATGTACCTGTTGATCCCTGAAGAATTCCTGAAGCACGTCCTTGTAATTGGGTATATCTCAAGTCTTTGAAACATTTATCTTCAAGTTAGATCAGTCGCCATACCTTAGAAGTGCTTCCAACAGGTTATTATAAGAACTTTCCGGATCTGACATCAACATAAGTAAATCATCAGCATACAATGAAACCTTAGAAGTATAAGAACCACAATTAATACCTTGCATTCCCTCATGAGAGCGAAGCAGTGCCACAAGAGGTTCAGTATAAAGATTGAAAAGGAGAGATGACAACGGACACTCTTGACGGGTTCCACAACATATCCGGAATGGGAGGAAAGCTCAGGGGAAACACATTTACCTAGGAATCAAAACAACACATAGCAACACAGGTTTGAATCCGGGTCTTGCGCTTAGAAACTGGTCTCTGGTTTTAAGCGTGTTATGAAAGAACATTTATAATTTATAATCTGAAACAAATAAGATTGCAATCCATTACAATAACTCAAGCTTTAGAGTCATTATATAAAGCTCTAAAAGAGGCTCAAAAATGTTGGTCCAAAACTGAATCGTTTCAAGACCTAATAGAGAAATGACCAGCTTACTATATGAAATGCGTTTTAGGCATCAATACTTATCGCTGCAAGGGGCTTGGAATGGTCTTTACAAAGGTGAATCACATCTATTAATTCCCTCATATTATCATAACCATGTCTACCCCTGACAAAACCTATTTGGCTTTTATGTACCAGAAGTGGTATCGATGCACCCAGACGGGAAGCAAATATTTTTATCAATATTTTTATATCAACATTCAGCAAGGATATTGGCCTGTAATTGGCAAGGTCAGCATGATCTCTACCAGGTTTAGGAATTAATCTAATTAATGGCAAACACATAGACTCTGGTATTATCCCTCTCTCTACAATTTTCCCATAAACCTCTCTCAGCACCGGTATTAATGACTCATGAAAAGTATAATACAATTAATTTGTATAACTATTTAGTCATGGATATTCGCCTCTTTTCAAGGATCCAATAACCTCAAGTATTTCTGCATCCGTGATCACAGCGTCAAGCTCACTAGATTCAGCGACATTCAATCTGTTCAATTCAATATCCTCTTGAAATCTGTATGTATCATCCTCAGCACAGTTGTTTTCGCACTTGTATAAATTAACATAGAACTGATCAAAAGCCTTATTAATGTCTTCATCTTTCACCAATATTGCCCCATTAGCCTGAACAATTGATAATATTTGCTTTTTTGACTCATTTATTTTGAGTCGATTAGCAAGTAAAGTTCCCACTCGTTCAACATGTTTCCAGTATGAATGTCTTATATAGAATATTTCTTGCTCTGCTTTACTAGTGAGGCAATGGTCCAGAGCAGATCTAGCCCTTAAGACATCTGCACTATGTTCTGCTGATTGGTGGACACTGAATATTAAGTGTGTTCTGCCTACCTAAGCTCTTTTTCCAATTCTTCCCCTTCTGCCATTTTCACACTCATAATTTTGCCTCAAATAACTGTGTTTAAATGACTGCGTTTAAGGCATCCAAAAGAAGAAAAATACGTACAGAATCTTTATTCTCATCCGTATAGTGTCCCATCTCTTTCTTAATATGTTGTTTGAATGCCAAATATTGAAGTAAGAAATAGTTCAGCCGCCATACTGTTTCCCTAGGCCTCCCACCCAACTAACAGTCCAGAACAAAGCTAATATTGGCATGGTCAGAAATCACTATGTCACCAACATCAGCGCATATCACCTTCAGGAATAATGATTGTGAAATTAAAGGTAATTATAGGTGAAGATGTACCATCGAGGGACAAATAAAGTAGTACAATAAAATAGTAGCAGGTGCAAAATGGTGCAAGTATCTGGGCATCTAATAGCAGTGCCTGACAATTTTTTTTTTTTAAACTTTTCTTTATTGGCAAGAAGTAGCAGCCGGTACAGTGTTAATTAGCACAGTAACACACATTTCACAATAAAGCATGGTTCATGGCATACAAGTATTACAGAGGGTCATATACAGTGCCAACTGCGGTTATCCGCGGTAGAGGCGTGCTTCATGTAACGAGATCAGCCCCCCGATCAGGAGAGGGAGGGGAAGACCGGAGCTCCAGGTCCACCTTATTGTTCAGGTAACTACAAAACTCAGTCCAAATGTTTTTAGGGCGAGCATTACCCGGAAGCATTTTAACATAGTCCTCTTCACAGGATTGTGTCCAGATGAGGGCCTTGAGCCACATCTCCAGGGAGGGAGGGGACCTGCGCTTCCAGCACTGCAAGATACATTTCTTGGCCACACTCGCTGCCACATTTAAAAACTTGGCTACCCGTTTCGGTTCAGTCCCTTCCCAGAGCCCAAACAGGAGAGGCAGGGCTTCAGGATCCACACGGAAACCCACCATTTCAGAGAGGGCATCGAGTACCGTGTTCCAGAACGGGGCCAGTGCCCCGCACGACCAGAACATGTGTGCGTGGTCCGCATCGCTAGCCCTACATCTCTGACATGGGTGCGATTGATCTCGGGCAAATTTTCCAATCGCATAAGGGGTGTAATACAGGCGGTTGAGCAGCTTGTATTGGATACACCTAACTCTGGAGTTAAGGGAAACCCTGCGGGTGTGCATGCACATTTTGGACCACATATCATCTGTGATGTCTAATCCCAGGTCCCGGCTCCAGGCATCCCAGACAGTGTGGGGGGTTTCAGCAGCCCGTGTCATCAACATTTTATATAAGTAGGATACGATACCCCTACAACCAGCGGAATTGTCAATATAGCAGACCTCGGGGGATTCAGGGGGTTCGTTCGGGTATGAAGGCCACAGGCCCTGGACCACCGCCCTAATGCGGAAGTATTGCAGCAGTTCTAGTGGGGATCTGGAGTGGCCGGGCCTCCACGTCTCCGGGGTGATGAATTTCCCATCAGGGAACAGATCAGAAAGTGATCTGTATCCCAAGTCCGACCAGTGGCGTATAAGGAGCTGATCCTGTGTGGGGGTGAGGCCCGGGAAAGACCAGAGGGGAAGCCATTTGTAGTACGGGGGGAGTCCGAATTAGGCGTAAGGATCTGCCTCCATGCTTTGATGGTGAAGGCCACTGGGTCGGCAGGGGCGTGCGTCTGATACGAGTGAAATAGGATCAGGGACATGACATTCACTGCCTCGGTTGCTAGGATTTCGAGTTTAACATGCGGGGGGGGGTTCGTGGTGGTGATACCAATACGTGGCATGCTGGGCTTGGGCCGCCGTCCAGTACTGGGTGAGGTCAGGAGCTCCAAAGCCCCCCCTCTCGTAGGGGAGGGTCATGTGCAGCCACTTCCTGCGCACGGCGCCCGAGTGCCAAAGAAAACGGGCGAACTCAGAGTGTAGGTCCGAAAAGTATTGTTTCCCGGGCCAAAGAGGAACATTAGCGAACACATACAGTAGTTTAGGCACGATAATCATTTTAATTAGGGATAGCCTCCCTGATAGTGAGAGGGGAAGGTTCCGCCATCTCTCTATTCTGGTACGAGCGTACTGTGCGGCGGCCCCATAGTTATCAGACACTAACGAGGCTTTCGGGAGGGCCACATGGACCCCAAGGTATTTGATGCCCTTGGGCGCCCATTTGAGAGGAAATTCACATGCAGGCTGTGGAGGGACAAGGGGGCCGATAAGCGGGAGTTGACCAGGACTCTGGCTACCGGATTAGTGTATAGTAGTTTAATACAGGACAGCATGTATAGGCCAATTCCCATCTTTCCTAGCACGGCCCACAGATATTGCCAAGAAACCATGTCGAACGCTTTTTGGGCGTCCAATGTCACAGCCACAGCGTTGGCTTGGGGATCAATTCTGGAGATGACATTAAACAACCGTCGAATATTTAAGGCAGTTGAGCGGGCAGGCACAAAACCGCTCTGGTCAGGGTGGATGAGATATTTCATGATGGGGAGGAACCTGTTAGCTATGATTTTGGCGAAAATCTTGGTGTCAGTGTTGATGAGGGATAGAGGTCTGTAGGATCCGCACTCATCTGGGGGCTTGTCTGGCTTAGGAAGCACAGTAATGACAGCCTCCCGAAGGGACCGGGGGAGGGTGGCAAGACGCAGCGACTCCTCCCAAAGCTCGTGAAAGCGTGGAGCGAGGAGAGCAACGTGCTCCTGATAGAACTCAGCGGTCAGGCCATCCGGACCGGGGGCTTTTCCCTTAGGGAGGGCCGAGATGACTGCAGTTATCTCGTCAAGGGTGAAGGGAGCATCTAGTTGTTCTATTGTGTCCAGGGATAATAAGGACATTGGGATGCGTTCTAGGAGGTCGTCCAGGTCTTGTGGGCTGTGCTCCGATTGCCGGGCATAAAGGGTTGTGTAGAACTCTGCAAAGGTCTCAAGGATGGGGCTGTCGGACCAGTGTCGCACTCCATCGCTATCTATGATGCTATCAATGCGTGCCCTACCACTCTCGGCCCGGGCGAGATGGGCCAGCACTCGGCCTGGTCTCTCCCCCTCCCCGTATTTCCAGGCCGCGACGGGGCGGGCGAGGTAGCTTATCTCGCTATGGGCAAGGGACTCGAACGTGTCTAGTTCGGTTCTAATCTGTGCTAGTATGGGCAGAGTCGGGGTGACCGCATATTCGCGCTCAAGGTCTCCAAGCTTGGTCTCAGAGCGGTGCAGGGAGTTTCTAATATCTTTGAGTACCCCGGCCTCCCTAGAGATGCACATGCCCCTGATGAAAACTTTAAAGGCCTCCCACCTTAGCCCGTCCGTAGTGTTATGGCGTTTGTTGCTGTCAAAAAACGTGGTGATATCTGCAAGAATGTCAGCCTTGAATATAATGTTGTGTAGTGTGTCAGATTTAAATCTCCAGTTAGAATGCGAAGGTAGGGCCGGGCGCAGGGCGATATCCAGCGTGATCGGGGAGTGATCGGAGAGTGTGCGAGGGAGAATCTGTGAGGTGAGTGTTTTGCCCATGAGGCCCGCAGAGAGAAGGAACAGGTCAAACCTGGAGCGACTGTCATGGACGGAGGAGTAAAATGTAAACTCTTTCGACACCGGGTGGAGAATCCTCCAGGCGTCCACCAGACCAGCAGCGAGCATGTGTGCGTGGAGGCTACGGGCAGCCCTGGAGAGTGTTCTTGGAGCAACCCCGGATCTGTCCAGGTCAGAGTCCAGGATGAGGTTCATATCCCCCCCAAATGATGGGAACCCCAACATAGCCAAGGAGGATATTAAGGATATGGTCAAAGAATTCGGGTGTATCAATGCATGGAGCGTATGTGTTGACCAAATGGCACTCTGAGTTGGCTAGGAAACAATGAAGGATCACATATCTGCCCTGGGCATCGATATGGCTGGCGCGAAGGGAGAACTCCAACGACTTGTGAATCAAGGTGAGGACACCCCTGGATTGGGAGGAGAACATAGTGAAATATTTATTAGGGCCCCAAGCCGGGGCGAGTGAGGACGATAATTGTGCAAGGGCATGAGTTTCTTGTAGGAAGAGTATCTTGACCCCGTGCCTCTGGACGTAGGCCGTGACCCTGGTGCCTTGGTGTAGTTGCTAAGCCCCCTGATATTCCAGGACATTAGCCTAATGGACATTTATAGCAATTTAGGGGGGATCCGAGTAGTGTGTGTCAAACCTCGCCGAATAGATGCTGGCCACTAGTGCGGTGGCCTGATGTGTCATTTCAGAAGCTGCCACTGTCACACCTTTTTTGTTAATATAACTTCCCTGAATAACACCTCCCCCCACCCTCACTGCCACCCCCAACCTAGCAGTGCCCAGAAACCCACCCAAATTCTCATGGCGTTCGTACCAAAGCCAATGTGGCTGGTTCAACCCCCAAACCAAACAAGGGGGCAGCCCATGAACTGAACAAGCCAAACTCGGCATTGCAACTGCAGCGTGGGTAGCTGCTGCCGTGACCCGGTCAACATAGTTGAACGGTGGAGTACACCAAATAGTGTGTAGCGGTGATTAAGTTAAATCGTGAGAGGAGACCGCATAGCAGGGCCCAGTGAGCAAGGGTTGTAGGGGTATATAGTCATGTAAAGGTGACGTATATCGTGGACAACACATCTGCGACCCTCATAGCATGTCTTAAACATTCAACAATGAGTTGCGACAATAGGAGCATTCATAACAGGAGGATACATGAAATAACAAGTAGATCACAAAGAACAGGCGTGGTACTAGTACCACAATGAGGCAGGTATCAGGTGTGTAATAGGCCAGCTCATTCCTCATCACCAGGGTCGGCCCCAGGGCCCGCGATAGGAATGTGAGCCTCGATGAATTTCACCGCCTCCTCAGGGACAGTGAAAAAGTACAGTTTATTACGGTGATTGAGCTTCAGCCTGGCGGGGAATAACATGGCATATTCTACCTTCCTCTCTCTGAGCATCTTCTTCACTCCATTAAATTGCCTTCGCTCCATTTGGACACTGACAGAGAAGTCCGGGAAAATGCAAATGACCTGGGATTCAAGTCTTAGTTCTCCCTTTTCGCGGGCCAACCGGAGGATGTGGTCTCTATCCCTGTAGCTGAGAACTTTGGCAATAATTGGTCTGGGGAAGTCGCCCGGTTTGGGGTGAGGGGCCAGTGAGCGGTGAGCCCGCTCAATAGTAAAGAAGGGGGAAGGTGGAGGACCTCCCAGGAGGTCTCTCAGGAGGGCCTTGACTGCCAGTTCCATTTTGCCCTTGAGAGCCGACTCGGGAACCTCGACGATGCGGATATTGTTCCTGCGGGACCTAGATTCCAAGTCATTGCACTTCGCCTTGACCTGCTTCATATCACGCACCAAGTCCGAGACCGTATTCTGGAGCATGTGCACCTCATCCTCGGTTGTTCCAATCCTAGTTTCGGCCTCACCTAACCTGGTGCCATGCTGATCCAATTTGGTGCGCAGGGAGGCTACGTTGGCATTTATGTCGTCTAATTTTTCGTGAAATGACGCAAAGTTTTTGGCCATAGACTCCATGAGCGACGTAAGGTCTGGCTGAGGGGGGCAAGAGGAAACATCCGAGTCGTCAGGAGGAAGGACAGCCTCGGCCTGAGCTTGGTCTTGCTTGGCTAGGGCTTTAGCAAATTTGTCCATTGCCCCAGCCTTGTTGGCCCCACGTGCCTTGCCGGACAGGACATTCTCAGGGAGCGCCTTGAAGAGAGAGTGCATATTTTCCGCGGGGAGGCAGGAATGGTCCCCAAGAGGTTAGAGAGGGGCTCGGGCCGTGATCAGCACCCAGCCTTGGTGTGTTCCGGGACAACAAGTCCACCCAGGTGGCCAGGGCCGAGGCAGCCAGTAGTGGCAAGCAGCAGAGTCAGGGGCGCGGGGTACCCTAAGGCGTAGTGAGCGGGAGCCCCCCTTAGCGCAGAGTATTGGGCACCCAGGACGGCACCAGCAGCAAGAGAGTGGTCAGAGGGGGGCGAGATGAGTCCGGGGTCCCTACCTCCCCCAAACTGGCAGAGGTGCAGCCCAGAGACGAGGCGGAGCAGTAGAGCCTGATGTGCAGCGAACAGATCCCTCACTCCTCTCACCTTGGGACCCTGTGGGTCGACGAGCCGTAGTTTGTCCGGGCCGTAGCAGGGCCCCCAGCTTGGCAGTGTGTCGAGGCAGGATCAAGGCCCCGATTCCCAGTGGCCCCGCGCCGCCGCCGGCAGAAGGTACCAGCAGAACCAGCAGAACAGTCGGCGGGGGCCTCGATTCGGAGCAGGCAGCTGGATCGGGCCGCCGCAGGGGCCAGTGGCGCAGGCCGCGGGGTGCTCGGGCGGTGTGCGCACGGGGGCCACTCCGGCAGCCCCCACTGTAACCTCGCCCGACAGGGGCCGGCGCCCCCCTTTCAGCCAGAGGCGGGTGCGCTCGGAAGCGGTGCTTCGGCGGGCGGCCAGCAGCTCCGGCGCGCTCCGCAGGCGGGGCGCGGGCCGCAGATGTCGATGGCACACAGAGGGCCGGAGGGCGGAGAGGGGGCGGCCCAGGCGGCCGGACCCCGAGCCGCAGGAGCGGCCGGACCCCGAGCCGCAGGAGCGTCCACCCCGGCGGGCCGATGATGAGGGATGGGCCGTAATCAGCGTCACGCAGGCCGGAGTCCTTCAGAGGTGGAAATGATGGCCCCAGAAAAAATGCAGTGTGTAGCAGTGGCAATGGGCAGTAGGATGCGTGGGGTCTCGGCGATAGCTTGTCTTTAGAACCGCTGATTCCGGCGGATTTGAATCTCGCGGGTCACGAAGCTTAGACGCTAAGCGGCCATCTTGTCGGCTGCTCAACAGCGCCCCCCGTGCCTGACAATTGCCTAATACTTATACACAAGCCAAAACTGTTGGCTTTATCAGTGCTTGCTTTTAATAGGACTTCAGTGTAGGACACAGTGCTTATAAATCGAGAAGCTGAAGGCAGACCTGGAAAAGACACGATTACAACAGTAGCAGGTTTACAGCTCCAATTAAGTCATTAACTCTGAGAAGACTGCTTTGAGAAAACACTGGCAGGCACTTGGATTGCAACGTTTGATGGTAAGGCTTGATTAAAGCGAGCTCAAGGAGTTCCTGTGACAAAGTGTTTTAGGCGGGGAGGGCCAAGAACTGGGTGGGAATGGCCATAGGGATAAGCATGGCCATGGGCAGTCACTGGATGGGCAAACACCGCCCAGAAGATGTGTCCCTCCTGATATGCCATTTCTACCTATCTGTACTCGAATGTTATATTTTCAGCTTATAATAAAAGCCCAAACTAAAAACCTTGTCCAAATACTCTTTATCTATAACTGAGTACAGTTGTATCGTATTAATCTTAGGCAAACAAACCTCGAGTGAAGTCTACTAATATGGGGTCCACCCTCTCCCCTTAGATGATAGGTCTTAACTTTGAAGAAACCACAATATAAAACGAAACAGAAACTGCCTCTTCTCGATTGTCCCGTGTCTAAGCTCTCCAGGATATGACCTGTTTCAGTGATGGATTTAAAATGGAAAACGAACAACAGTATTTTTGCCTGAAACGTAGAGAGAAGCCAGCATGAGACTTCCATACATACTTGTTTCTCATAAAAAATGGTTCTGCTGTAAACCTGGGCGCATAGCCTTACGAACACTGCTGGCAGGATACACCTGCGAGAAGTATGTTAAAAAGTTGTTGCCTCTGTCTTGAGTAAAGCATGTCTGCACTTCTCCCGTAAGGGGGGGGGCACCCCAGTTTTAATTATAATACTGTTTTGAGAACCTCACTCCTGACCGGACATTTAAAGATTTAAGGCCCCCATTAAAATTTGGTGTGATGATTTATGGTACCTCTGACACTGCTGATGCAGATAAAATACCATCAACATGAGCGGTCTGACACACAAAAAAATAACGGGCTACACAGCCGCACATGGAGATCATTCAATGCAGTTCATTGTAACAGCCCACTGTCAACAATTATTTTGAGCGCAGTGCTGCCCATCTTTGGGAAAAGTGGAACCATGGCCCTGTTTAACTGTCACGGAGGTTCCTTGTAAAGCAATGCCTGTAGGCCAGTGCTTGCATGTGCTGCTTCCTTTCATTTAGTGGAACACCTAGGTGGGTGTCTCCTGATCCTCTCTCTGACAACTGCTTCCCTCTTAGGTCTTAAGTTGCACAGTTACTTCAGTGATGCTTTAGGAGGACATAGGGTAAGATGGATTTAGGCCTTATTGGATCAGGTGTCACATCAGATATGTGACTCATTACACGTTTTGCAGAATTCCGGTGGTAAATCCTCTGGAATACTGTCAAATGGAATTACAGTTACCGCCACTTGGTCGGGGAATTACCACCAGATTACACGTGTTGGTATGGCAGTGTTAGTACCTGGGGATTTCAGCTGAATTAACGCCAGCGGTAATTCTACTGGTGTTAATTCCACCGATTTTGCAGATTTTTTATGTTATGGCGGTGGAATTAGCTCTAGCCTTTAGCGGTTTTTCTTCCACCTCGCCACCAAAGTTATAGCATGGTGATACTGTAATACATCAGTGATGCAGTGGTATCAAAGTTACCACTGCATTACTGCAATGTTTTTCCTGGCACCACTGCACTTGTAATGGGGCCCCAAGTGACACAAGATGGAAGACGCCCACTGGCCACCTCATTCAGTCACAGCTCAGTCCCAACTGATACTCCCATAGGACATTCATTCAAGCACTCTCAACATTCTCTGAGGTGCACATGCACACAGAAATCATCAACATTCTACATTCTACATTCAGTCTACATTCCCAGCAGGACAAGCGCAGGACACAATAGTTGTCACAACTAACAGACAAGAGCAACATTGGCACTTCCCAAATGTGCATCCAGAACCAACATGCAATAATCTGTAAACATATTTTTACGCCATTTTATGAACAATAAAGAATCACCATAAGTAAAGTTTACTATACAGTATTACCCATCATATCTGCCATGTTAAATTATAGTAATATTGTATATTGGACCTCATAGTCCAGTCCATAGTCAGTGAGCACTGAATAGCATTAGACAGTCTGGTGGCTCTGCCTTTTCAGGGTTCTTTAATGTGTTCTCTAATTGCCCAATTCACAAAGGCAAAATGTCATACAAATATGAATTGCGCCCACACAAATTTGCAGATTGTGCATGTGCACAATGTATATGATTCACAATTAAATAGTTAGATGCACATGCCCAAAACATACACAGATGGCTCAACATCTATGCAATTTGCTCAGATTTACATAAGCATCCAGGTGGCTGTAGCTGCACAGGAATTGGGTGAAAAACGAACAGTTACTTATCTACATGTGGAAAATGAGAGTTGTGAAAGTAGTGTCTAAGGGTACACAAATGCAGTAAAACTGGTGACTCACAAAAAAGAAACAAAATGTTCTCCTATTTCACCAGTAAATCCAGGTCACAACAGGAGACGATTTTTTGGAAGTGATTTTGCTTAGTTTTGGCCTCTTTTATTTAAACAGTGTGGGATATTTTGACCCACACAGATGTGCTATGTTACGCCACTTTGCTGCTTTGATGCCAGAAACAGCACAGAATTGATGCGCTGACTCCTGTGCGTGCCAAGATCCCTAAACTGCACTTTTCAATAACATGAAAATGGCTGCACCGCCCTGTCAACACACATTTCAGGTGGGGTAGAACAGAGTACTCACTGCAGGAATGTGCCAGTGTGCTCTGCAACATTTTATATGGCGGAAAGTGAATGTAGCAGCATCATTGTGCTGAAAAACTCAAAAATGCCTCCTTTAAAATGATACTTTCCCAACCGTAAAAAGTGCAGCTCTGCGCCATATCCATTCATTTCTCATAAACCACTATGATCAAAAAGGCCCTGAAATGCTCAGGATCATCCATTGTGGCTCAGAGGAACTGGCCTCATTTGAATGACAGCTCCTAGCAACAATATCTTTGGAAAAGCAAACCATGGACTGTGTTTTCATTTTTCCATGGGAAACGCAGCTATTTCTTTGCAAAAAGTATAAGAATCAGCTGTGCAGAGAAAGACTATAAACCAATGTGTGATACATGTATCCATACTGCAAACAACTACAGCACTCAAGGAAAGTAGTAGAGCTGACTAAAGGGTGTATTTGCTGCAAAGGAAAACCAAATTTAAAAGAAATAAGCTAAATGTGCTTTTTCCTGAATGAAGGGGAAAATCGTCTATTTTAAAAGTATATTATTGTGTAAAGGCTTGATTATTTAAAAATGTGAAAGGATTTGCCAGTTCTAGAAATACACCTATAAACTGCTTCATTCCTAGGTTTCAGGCAAGATTTAAAATGAGAAAATAAAAGCTCAACCCGGGATAAGTGGTGAACTTTATGTCCCGTCTGATGCTTTCCGCCAGATCCCGTTCCTCCCCACTCTCCTCACCTGATTCCAAGTCCTCCGGTTGCAGTAGCCTGTGAGAGAGATAGTCCTTCTCCTTTTTGTGTAGAACGTATCTGTCTCGAGAGGAAGCCACAGTGAGCGCTTAAGTGTAGCAAACCTGGGTCCTCCTTCCCGCGATCAGACAGTAACGAAGGGAAAAAGCCTGTTCAGGCAGAAAAAACCCTCCGATGAGAGAAGCAGCTTGAGATGGTCTGGAGCAAGCAGCTGAAGTGGCGTCCTTGAGGTAGGGAGCTGATGGGAGCAGGCGAAGCCGGATATCCAATGTGGAGAAGGAATCGGAGAGAGGGAGAGCCACCGGAAAAAGAACCAGCGGGAAAAACTTCTCCGGAGCAACAGAGAACCGAAGCGGCTGGGAAAGAACGCAGCCGAAGGTAAGGCAGAGAAGGCAGACGCGGAGGGCCGCGCACCGCAGGAGAAAACAAGCCGAGAGGTAAGGAGAGAGCGGGAAGGAGAGACAAGGCAGGGGTAGAAAGGGAGAGAGAAGGAAAGGTGGTCCGAGGGAGGCAGACCGAGGAAGCAAGGAAGTGACCGGAGCGGTCGAGACTGGAAAACTAGCATATAGACCCAAAGATGCGAGCTAGCGCAGTGAAGGGGGTTGCAACGCAGCGATCGCTGGGAGAGAAGGAAAGAAATACTTCCCAGCGGCGCCATGTTGGAAAACCACTAGACCGTAGGGTGCACTGAGGAGAAATCACGTAGCGGAACCTCCGCTCGCCCTTCCAGCGCATAGCCGCCAACGCGGATACAAACGCCAAACAGGACGGCGGATGACAGCAGGCCCCCTCCTAGAGCGCAGAACCCCCGGCTTAAAGGGGAAGCGGGGATGAAACCGAGCCAACAATCGAGGGGCGTGAATGTTGGAAGCTGGTTCCCACGAGTCCTCCGACCTAGGGTAACCCTTCCAGGACACCAAATATTCCAACCTACCACGGTAGTGGCGGGAGTCACGCAAAATGGAGACCTCACATTCCACAGAGGAATCCGCCTGAGGGAAAGGCTGGTCGGAGACAGCCCTCTGGTGGATGTCCGGAATGAAAGGTTTGAGAAGAGAAACATGGAAGACAGGATGAATGCGGCTGAGGTAAGAAGGTAGTTTAAGCCAAAAGGTTACAGGATTTATTTTGGAAAGAACGGGAAAAGGACCCAAAAAGCAAATAGAAAGTTTAGAAGGGTGGACTCATCGCGGCAAGAATCTGGTGGACAGCCAAACCTTGTCCCCTTCCTTCCAACCAGGGCAAGGCCTACGATGTTTGTAAGCTTGGAATTTGTTGTATTGGCGATTCTTCTCCAAGCACCTTCTGGCAGTGACGTGGGCATCAGAAATAGACTGCAGAACCTCTTCAGCCGTCGGGGAATTGGTGGGCGACGGAATGTAGGGAAGAAGAGATCTTGGGTGTACCCCATAGGTGCAAAAGAAAGGAGAAAGTCCAATGCTGCATGGGATGAGTGATTATAGGTAAACTCCGCCGTAGGAAGCAAAGAAACCCAATTGTCCTGAAGACGATTGCTGTAGCATCTAAGGTACTGTTCTAAGGTGGCGTTAAGGTGCTCAGTTTGGCCGTTAGTCTGTGGGTGAAAACCAGAAGACAGGGCACGTTCCATACGTAGGCGAGAACAAAGAGGCTTCCAAAACTTCGAGATGAATTGGCTGCCACGATCAGAGATGATCTTGTCAGGAAGACCATGAAGACGGAAAATATCCTGGGTGAAAACCTCAGCCATCTCGGTAGCGGTAGGTAGCCCAGAGAGAGGGGAAAAATGAGCCAGTTTGGTCACGGTGTCGACTGTAACCATAATACATGTGCAGGAGTTGGAAACGGGAAGTTCCACGATGAAATCAGTAGAAATCAATCCCCAAGGACGAGAGGGTACCTCAGGTTGGGTAAGAAGGCCCAAGGGTTTGCCAGTAATGGATTTAGTCATGGCACAAACAGGACAACTGAGTATGTATTCCTCAACATACTTCTTGAGTTCTGGCCAAAAAAATGAACGAGTGATAGATTCAGTGGTATTAAGCTTTCCTTGATGGCCTGCAGTGAGTGAATCATGACACAAACTTATGATCTTGAGACTTAATGGACCGGAAGGTATGTATAACCGATGGTTGAGATATAGCAAACCCCCCTTTTTGGTGTAGGGTGTCTCTCCTCTGGGTTGTGGAACAGTACCTTCCGAAGCCACACCAGCTCGAACCTCTTGCAAAAAGGTATTGACAACATTCAGGATCCTATTCCTGTGGAACATCGGCTCAGAGGTATGTCTTTTATCTTCACATTTGGGACCCTTCCGAGAGAGAGCATCCGCAAGCGTATTGTTGGTACCAGGCAAGTAAGTAATTTGCAGATCATATTGGGCAAAGAAATATGCCCAACGGGCTTGCCTGGAGTTAACACACTCCATATTCTGCAGAACCTTGAGATTGGCTGGGTGTCAACGTCTTAGAGAGGTAACAAATGAGGTGCTCCCGTCCTTCGAGCACTTGTAGCAGAACAGCCCCCAATGGCCATGGCCGAGGCGTCAGTCTCGACGATGAACTGTCTGCTCTGGTCAGGATGGCGCAAAATGGGAGCAGTGCAAAAGAGGTTCTTGAGATCGTGAAAACTCTGTTCTTTTTCGAAAGTCCAGCGAAAGGGATGGTTGACTTTCTTGAGTAGACGAGTTATAGGGAGAACTGCCTCAGAGAAGTTTGGGATGAATGTGCGGTAGAAATTAGAGAGTCCGAGAAACCTTTGCACTTCTTTGATCGATGTCGGAGAAGGCCAGTCCAGAATAGCTGCCACCTTACTGGGATCCATGGAGTTTCCCTTTTCAGAAAGGTGATACCCTAGATAGGGCACTGAAGTAGCAGCAAAAACACACTTCTATGGCTTGACAAGGAGTTGGTTGTCTCTAAGCCTTTCCAGAACTTGTTGGACATGGGTCTTGTGGTCCTCTAGATTGCCGGAATATATCAGGATGTCGTCCAGGTATATGATCATGGAGACAGACAATGAGTCTGAAAACATCCGGTCCATAAACCGTTGAAAAATAGCAGGAGCATTCACCAAACCAAAGGGCATGACTCGGTACTCAAATAAGCCGAACGGAGTGGGAAAGGCGGTCTTCCATTCATCTCCTTTGGCGATGCGTAACAGATGATAAGCATTTCTGAGGTCTAATTTGGTGAACCAAAGTGCACCTTGAACAGCTTCGATGATCTCATGTATTAATGGCATGGGATACCGATCCCGGATGGTAACCTTGTTGAGGCTTCGGTAATCGATACAAGGACGCAAGTCAGTAGAGTCCCTCTTCTTGACAAAGAACAAAGAAGCCCCGGCAGGAGACTTGGAAGGTTGAATGAGCCCATTCTGAACATTGGCATCAAGATAATCTCTCAGAACCTTTCTTTCTGCTTGAGTTAAAGAAAACATCCTGCAGAAAGGAACCAGAGCATTAGGTTCTAGGTCTATGGTACAATCTTCTGGCCTATGGGGAGGTAAGGTTGCTGGCTTTCTTTCGACGAACACCTCCAAGTAAGGGGAACAGTACAGAGGTAGAGCATGAACCCCGGCCAGCTGTTTGGTAGACCCTGTAACGATCTGAGGAAGACCGTCGTCAGAAAAACAGTTAAGCTTGCAGGAGGGGGAACAAAAATTTAGCTGATTGTCCGCCCAATTGACATGAGGGTTATGCTTTCTGAGCCATGTGATGCCAAGAATAACCGGAAAATGAGCAGCTAGAATAATGTCGAACCGGATTGTCTCGGAATGTTGAAAAATGGTAACCGATAGGTCCTCGGTGGTGTGAGTAATGGGTCCTGAAGAGAGAGGAGAACTGTCAACCCCTTCAACCTTTTGATCTTCTTTGCGAGGCAGTGTGCGGAGACCCATCTGTTTGGTCCAGATGATGTCGACAAAATTCCCGGTGGCCCCGCAGTCCAGAAGTGCAAGGCACTCAACTGCCCTGCCGTTGACATCAATAAGAACAGGTAGAACCATAAGCCTGGAATCCTCGGGAATGTAAGGAGCCGAAATTGAGAGAGAAACATAGGGACTTGTGGATGAATCGGAAGTCCCTCGGAACCAGGTCCCTAGTGGCGCCGAGGGAAACCGTTTCCCTGCCGTTTCTGAGGAAGTTCGGTACATTCTTTGAGGAGATGTTGATCCGACCCACAATAGGCACATAGACCCTTCTACTTCCTTCCTCTTCTTCTTTCAGCAACAGATAGAGGTCCTCTAGTAGATCCAATCTGCATGGGTTCTTCTGAAGTATGGGATGGAGAGGAGGAGACGGTGGAGGATGAGGCGGGATCGGCAAAATGAACTGTAGGTCGTTGTTTCCGTCGCTCTGATCGTCGTTCCTATAGTCTATATTGAATTTGTAAGGCTGCGGAGAGCAAAACCGGAAAAGAAGGCGGTCTGGGTGCTCTGGTGAGTTCGTCCTTAATTTCCTCCTTGATGCCTCGACGGAATATGGCAAATTGCGCCTGTTCCGACCACCCAGCACCCGAAGCCAACCTCTTGAACTCTGAAATGTACGATAGAACATCCGATGACCCTTGTCAGATATCCAACAGGTCCTCACAGGTGGTGTAAGTCAACTCGGGCCTCTCAAAAGTTTGCTTCAACAAGTTCTGAAAACCAGCAAAATCGTGTAAAATGGGGTTAGCCCCGGTAACCAGCGGAGTAACCCATGCCAGGGCATTGCCGGTCATGTTCGATATCATGAACCCGATCTTCATCTGATCGGTGGCAAACAGCCAGGGCCTGAAAGTAAAATATACTATACAGGCCTCCAAAAACTCTTTGACTCTTTTAGGGGTTCCATCGAACTTCCCTGCCGAAAGAGACATGACAGGAAGTTCTGGGGATAGTGGTTCGCAGGCAGTAATCATTTGTTTCAAGACCACGTTCTCTGCCTTAACAGTTTGTAGCTCTTGGGACATTCCCTGAATGGCCTTCCATAGTTCTTGTATCTGCTCTTCTGCCGACATTCTTTCTGATTGGTGTTGCAATCTGTCCCGTCTGATGCTTTCCACCAGATCCCGTTCCTCCCCACTCTCCTCACCTGATTCCAAGTCCTCCGGTTGCAGTAGCCTGTGAGAGAGATAGTCCTTTTTGTGTAGAACGTATCTGTCTCGAGAGGAAGCCACAGTGAGCGCTAAAGTGTAGCAAACCTGGGGCCTCCTTCCCGCGATCAGACAGTAACGAAGGGAAAAAGCCTGTTCAGGCAGAAAAAACCCTCCGATGAGAGAAGCAGCTTGAGATGGTCCGGAGCAAGCAGCTGAAGTGGCGTCCTTGAGGTAGGTAGCTGATGGGAGCAGGCGAAGCCGGATATCCAATGTGGAGAAGGAATCAGAGAGAGGGAGAGCCACCGGAAAAAGAACCAGCGGGAAAAACTTCTCCGGAGCAACAGAGAACCGAAGCGGCTGAGAGAGAACGCAGCCGAAGGTAAGGCAGAGAAGGCAGATGCGGAGGGCCGCACACCGCAGGAGAAAACAAGCCATGAGGTAAGGAGAGAGCAGGAAGGAGAGACAAGGCAGTGGTAGAAAGGGAGAGAGAAGGAAAGGTGGTCTGAGGGAGGCAGACCGAGGAAGCAAGGAAGTGACCGGAGCGGTCGAGACTGGAAACTAGCGTATAGACCCAAAGATGCGAGCTAGCACAGTGAAGGGGGTTGTAACGCAGCGATCGCTGGGAGAGAAGGAAAGAAATACTTCCCAGCGGCGCCATGTTGGAAAACCACTAGACCGTAGGGTGCGCTGAGGAGAAATCACATAGCGGAACCTCTGCTCGCCCTTCCAGCGTGTAGCCGCCAACGCGGATACAACCGCCAAACATGATGGCGGATGACACTTTATATAAGAAAAAAAAAACCTTCTCTGCAAATTGCTAACCCTGAGAAAGGGTGACACCTCATAAACTGCTGGCACGGAAAGGCTAATTGCTGGTTTGGAGGCTTTTGAATCCCCAGGAAAATGGGGCTTTTCAAGTCACATTAGACATTTGTCTTTGCCCCAGGCCAAGGCAATAGCAGGCTAAGACACTCACCCTTCCAGTGGGAGGGGCAGGAAGCTTCACTCTCAAGGGGGAGGACCCTCATGCTACTTCAAAGGAATTGACAGTTGCTTACACTTGAAGAAAAGACAAAAAAACTGACAAGGACATTTGGTGTTTAAAATGCCTATTTTGCAACTAACTTTCAAGACATTTAAATTTGCCTCCAGAATGAGAATAAATTTAAAAAGTGCATAATTCTAAATCTAATTTTATGTTCTTTCTTTGAAGACGTGATTGAACCCAGTACTACATAAGGAACAGAAGTTGTAAAGAATAACCAATTGTGGGGAGAGTATTGATCTTGTGCACTCGACATTTTGTACACATATCCCAGGGGGAAATTTTAGGCCAAATCTTTCATGGTTAAAATTGCCAAAATATCACAGAAAGCCGAAACCAGGTCCCCCAGACTTGGGATTTGGATTGAATTATAACCCACAAAATATGTAACCTGAGTATCTGATTTTCTTAGAGGTCATAATTACATAAATATGTATTTGTGGGAAAGTTATATTTTGGTCCCAATAGCGATGGGAGGTTGCAAGACATTGTAAAAGTAACACCATAAAACATGACATCCTTTTCTGTCATCCAATCAGCGAAAAGCAAGGCGGAAACTGTGCTTTTGCCCAATCCTAGCAGTAGGGGTGTGGACAGTCAGACTGCCCCTACCATATAATTTAGTGATGTCATTTGGCATGTTAAATAAGGGAACCTCACAGCACACACAGACACTGATTCCTGACTTCATCCTGATTTTCTGCGTGGCGCCCTGTTCCTGAATTCTCCATCCTTGTTCCTGATTTTCCTTACAAAGCGAAGGCCTCAGCATTGCTGAACTCCTTTTTAAGCTAGGCCTCAAATTCTGAAACAAATCCCAAAACCCAAGTGAAGCATCTGATCCAGCTGGCTTGCTACTACTAAATGCATGCCTGCTGCAAACTCGCAATCCAATCCAGTCCAGTGCAGTAACCCGAGATGCCAGTCTAGGTGACCAGAACGGCCCACCTGTTCCTATCCCGCCAGATGTGCCCTGCTGTCCTTGGTTAGACCTGATATATGTGATGACCAGAACCCTTGGCGGTCCAAAATCCTAAATTTAAGTGGACTGTAAGTATTAATAGGAAGCATAGTAAATCATATCATACTTTCCTTGTTTTGTTTCATCCCAATCTCTTAACCATCCTATCCTTACCTTAAGAACTTGTAATATTGTCACAACCATTCTTGAAACCTTGCCTTTGATTCCTGCGCTAGTGCTAACTTCTTTAAAGTATTTTCTCTTGTGTAAATCCTAAAACCCTTAATCCTCCTTTGGGTAATCGAACTGGGTCAGCCAGGGTGGGCACGGAGATGCTGGTGTTGGTTCTGCGGATCAACTCTAGAGCGTACTGTGTTTCAATCTGGTAACCTAGCCTGAATGCCCTAGTGTAGAATAAAACCATCCTTGTAAAAATTGATTTCAGTTAACTCTGGATTATACCTAAGACCTGTAGCTATATCCCAACCTAGAAACCGCACTGAAGTAGTGTACTTCACCCGTTTTTCTTAAAAACCATTTGGTTAAATTTAGGCGGGAATTTGCATTTCTGCGTAGTTTTACACGTGTGCTTTTTGTTTAAAATTATTTTCAAACTTCCATTAAGATTCAAAGTGTTTAATTTGGCTCAACCTATAGCTTATGATTGTTAGCATCTTTTCAATGTTGCTCCCATAGAAATGTATACTGACTTAAGGATTTTTACAGACTTTTCATTGTTTTGCTAAGCCATTTTCGAAATGTCATTTAAAAAAGTGTAAGATTGCAAACCCGTTTTTCTCTCTTGTTTTGGGAGGGAAGTTGGTATTTAAATTTTGCTTACTGTTCTGTATTCCTGAATACCTGCTGCTTACTCACATCTGTTTAGAATTGCTTATTTGTGGGTTGAGGAATATTGCAGGGGGAAATCCTAACTCAAGTGCCATCTTTTCAAACAAACCAAAAGTGTTATTTTCTCTGATGTTTTATATTCTGTGTTGCTAAAAGTGAATTTAACTGCCTTACATACCTTATTATCTGTTATTGTCACCACATTGGGGATTGCTGCTCCCTATTCAAAAGTATATCTTTAATTTGAATTTAAAATAAATAAATAAACATTACCTTTACCAACCAGCCTGATTCCTGGTCCATTGTGACCTGCGGTATTTTGAGAAGGGGTGTGATACGAGTGGTATATCACTCAGAATATTGAACCTATAGACATAATAAAATAAGTATTTCATTTGTGCACTATATACTAGGCTGAGACCAGGGTGTATCGCCTGACTGAAATCCTTAACAGATTTGGGGGCTCATGCTGTGATTTTGAGTTTGAGTTACCACCTGTGACAGTCTAACACAGCAGACTAACCTGTAGGGTAGAGACACTTTGCTTGGTTGGTGTACTGTGCTGCACTGTACAAGCACATCTCAAAATAAATACTCCAAAACCAGGCCTGTTTGTAAAAGTAAAAGTAAATCAACCCCAAAATAATTCATAAAGAAATTGATTGTTCCAAAATGGCGATCCCTGTAGAAATCAAAATGGCTAGGGAGCATCTCCTGCACAAGCTTTTTGTCAGGGGCGAGTGGCCAAAACAAAATGAACATGTCTGGCTGCAGGAAATCACAGAACAGGTCACTGCCATGAACATGGATACATTGCAGGACAAAGGCCCATTACACCAAGCTCTTAGTGAATTGTACATGGCCCCAAAAGTTAAAGAGGAGCAGAGTAAAATTGCCAGAATTGCGGCCTATCTATACCTCCACATAGGAGTGATGCAGGAAAAGTATGGTGAAAACATAGTTCTGACACAGAATCAGGTTGAATCACTAGAGAGAATCCAGAATGATCTAGACTCTGCAGAACAAATGCTACTGAAGAGCCAAGAAGTAGAGGCAGCATCTAGACAGTATGTCACACAATTAAAAGAAGATCTGGCTCTACTACAGAAAGAGAATGCAGAGCAAGACACCCAATTACAGGCACTAAAAGAGGAGTGTCAGGAAAGGGTTGACTCTCTGCAACAGAGTCAACAGAAACTTGTGAATCAATAAAATTATAATAGAGTCTGTGCAGAACAGATAGTCACCCTACAAAACCAGATAGAAACCTTGAAAGAGGAAACTAATAAAATAATTATGAGGGACCTACACTCTCAGAACAAAATTTGATGAGGAGTGCCAGAAATCCAATGCCATCAGAAAACAAAGGGACGACCTGGCTGAACAGAGGGGCACCCTAAATCAGGAAAGGGACGCATTAGTCCAGGAAGTAAGCCAATTAAAAACCAAGCTAGAGGGAAGAAAGCTGGCCCTCCAGGAGGTCAATGAATAAAAGATAGAGTATGGGCAGCTACTAGAGCACACCAGATAGGTGGAGGAGGCTCTGGAAGAGTACACCCAGACCAAAGATGCTAAAACTCAGGAGGTGAGTCTCCGGCAGCTGAAATTGGCCCAGTATTCACAGACCAGGCAGGAAGCACAGAGAGACAATGAGGATCTCTGTGAAAAGAATGATGTGCTCCACCTACAGATAGCAATGCAAGAGCGAATCATTGAGACCAGTAAGGCCTTGATAGAGGAACAAAAGGCTCAGAGTTGTGCTTATCATCAGGGAATAGGGGCTGAAAGAGAAAAGGCAGAGAGGGACAGAGCAACCCCTGATCCTAACATCAGGGACTCAACGCCCTTCAATACCATGCACTCTGCCAGCTTCATGTCCACTGGCTCATATGAACCAGGGGCCATTGGGATGGTAGACTTCAACAGAGTTGGTAAGGTGGGACTGACAGATCAGCGCCCCCCAGAAATTGATGGACGGGCGTCCCTGTACGGATCCCCAAATGTTAGATCTAATAACTCTTATCAGGAAGACTCCTATGAGGGGAGAGTCAGGGAACTGGATCCACAAAACTACTGCCTTCCAAAAGATCAGTTTGTTAAATTTGGTGGGGTACTCCAGGAAATGAAGCCCAAAAAGAGCATCCTGAAGACCTCTACCCAGTTAGGGCAGTGGGGGGGTGGTGGGTGCTCCGCCAATCCTGGGAGCAGGGGAGAGTCAGAAGACTCTTCTGAGCACCACAGGAATAGGCAAACTAGACCCCCACATTCTGCAAGTACTTCTCAAGCTCGCAGAATCAGGGAGTGCCTAGAGGATCAAGAAGCCACCTGCAGTAGTAGTGCCTCTGAGTCTGAGGCTGAGTGGACACGGGTGACTAAAACCAAAAAGGCAAACAAAATTAAGAGAGCTATGCAAAAAGATCTCCTTAAGCAGATCAAGGCCATTACGAGTGTTATACCTCCGTATCACAAAAATGCAAAGTATTCAGTCTGGGAACCCGTTGAATTATATGAACAGATGATGGACAATTTTCATCTGAAAGATAGCCAGAATTGCATCCAGTATGTGAAATGGACATTCTCTCCGGAATACTCCAGTTTCTTTGCAGGACTCGAGGATCAGAATCACTCAAGATGGTCCACCTACAGGGTGGCCATCTTAAAACACTTCTCTGCACATAGAAACCACCAAGAGGCCCACAAGGCGGCCTACAATCTGCAGTGCGGGGAAGATCAGGTCCCACAAGAATTGGGCAGGAACTCAAACGTGCCTTTGCGCAGACCACCAGGAGGGTGCGCACAGATGGTAGGGAGTTCATCAACACCTTTTTCCATGCACTCCCCAAATATACCAGCTGGTGAGGGACTTTCACGAGAAGAGATCACTGGACTGGGTCATAGAACAGGCGACCCGTATTTATGAGGTACAAAAACCTGTAGATAACAAGAACACAAATAAAATCCCCAAACCAGCCAACAGCCCTGCTGCTGCTAAGGTGGCGGAGGTGAAGGTTGCCCCCATTTTAGATCTGGAGATGGGGGGGGCCTAAAAATATGCCTGTACAAAATCCATCCAACCAAGGAACCAGAAGGCCCTTGGGCCAATCCCAGACAGGTGGTAGTCAGGGAGGTAATCCCACAAATGGGACCCCTAACTCCCCTGATTACATTAGCCATTAACAAACCCATCCTGGGGTATGTGTGGACTCCCCCAGCCCAAGGGGGGATCCAACCATGTAGGTACCACCCCAGGAAACTTCCCTCCTAACTTTCCCCAGGAGGGCAGTAATCCCGCAAATGCTGGGTTGAGTTTCTTTCCCCGGTACCCTCAAAACCTCAACCTACAGAACAAAACCCCTTTCATCCTCCACTTTCCTAAGCCCAGACAGCCCAATCCGGGAGAGGCGAGGCCAAGGGTGGAGGGTTACCCCAATTTTCCAAAACCAAGGTACTATCGGAGAAGGGACAGTTACCCTTCCCGTGATTCACCTAGGATGGATCAGAGACCCCCGTACCAGCCGGAACGGGTGTCTCAACTGAAGCGCCAGGTCCAGAACCTATCCCAGGATTTGGGTCGCATGTTGAGGGCTCAGCAGAACCCTCAGACAAACATGGCGGCTCAGAACACCACAAACCAAGGGTCTGGTGCTCCAGAACAATGACGGGGAGAGAACCCCAACAACCCACCGGTTCCAGAGGAGGAGGCGCGGGGGGAAGGGAGGTGTAAAGCCTTAGAGGAAGCTTCCTTCCCCACTTGTGAAAAGCTCCTGGAAACCCAGGAACCAGAACCAAAATCTCCTGCCCCCAAAAGTCTGCAACCCAAGGAACAGAGGGTGGGTAGGCGAAATAAAGAACCTAAAAAGGCCCATTTTGTGGAGGAGGTTAGTGTGCTCCAATTTGAAGGAGAGGGATTCTCAGAGGATTCTGGAAAAAAGATCTTCTCCTTCAGAGACGGGGGAACCCCTCCCAAAGAAAAATGGGTCCCAAGAGATCCTAATGAAGACTGGGTGAATGTGGGGACTGAGATCGAATCACCCATCATTGAAACACAGAATGATAATCAAGAAAACACTGCCCAAACCTATGCTGGCGACTGCCTCCAAAAGGGGGGGGGGCAGAATCAGAACCAGGGGACCCAAAAACTCCCCCAATATCCAACTGCCACATTCTTCGTGCAGATCTCCAAGCTCCCACACAGAATCATGCCCAAACCTATTCTGGTGAATGCCTCCAAAAAGGGGGGTACCAGAATCAGAGAAAGAAGATTCACCAGCTCCCCAAAGCCATTCTGGTGACTGTCTCCAAAAAGGGGAGGCAGCCCAGAATCAGAAAAGGAGGAGCCCGAGACTCCTCGACTCCCTCAGTGCGAAATTTTACTTTCAGGTTCCCATACTACCCAACTCCATTCTGGGGACCGCCTCCTAGAAGGGGGGCAGCCCAGAACCAGCACAAGAGAATTCCCATACTACCGAGCTCCGTTCTGGGGACCGCCTCCTAGAAGGGGGGGCGGCCCAGAACCAGCACAAATGGAACCCCAAACCTCACCAACCACTCCTGTTGACTGCTTCCAAAAAGGGGTGGGGCAGCCCAGAATCAGAAAAGGGGGAGCCTGAAACTCCCCAAATAGCGGTGTGTCAAAAATGTTTGTCGGATTCCCCAACTCCAACACCGAATCCTGACCAAACTATCCCTGTGTCAGAGTCAGAAATAAGGAAATTGACCACCCAGTTTACCCAGAATGTCCATTACATTTGCCCCCTGGAGGAGAAAGAAGGTAGATTCTACACCTCAATCCAAGTGCAAGGGCAATTCCAGCCCTGGTGGACACTGGATCCCAAGCCACTCTTCTGTCAAGAAGGACCGTTGAGCAGCTAAAATCAGGAAGGGGGAGAGATACCAGATCCCTCTCAACCCTCTTCCTGGACAACTCCAGAACTTAGACAGGGAGGAAATTCCTGTCAAGGGGCTTCTGTTACACCATCCACTGGTCATCTTACGCACACGAATACCCGTGCAGCCACTAAGCCCTCCCTCTCAGGTTCTGATTTGCCTTCCACTTCTAACCTCAGGTCCTCACTCCCTCAAGTAGTACGGCAGCGGCTATGCAACAAGAACAAATGAGGGTATCCAATGCGTTATGGTCATTCTCACTTATTGCGACATTGGCAGCTGCCCTGGCGTCTTGGAGATAGTCGACGGAGACGCCGCCCTTTTTCTTTGCTTCATCACGCCTCCAGGAAGACCCAGCAGCGTCTTTGAAATCTTGGGTCATGTGACACAGAAACATGCTATCTCATCAGTCACGTGATGGGCTCATGTGACACTCCTAGGCCCCTTCAAAACTGGAGAGGGAACGCTCATTCAGTGCTTCACAGCTGACCCAATCAGGCACTGTTCGGCGTCTTCCTGTCTCCACATCTCGATTCTGGACTACGGACTGTTCTTCTTGGATTCCTCTGTCAAGCTCTCGGATACTGTTTTACTGTTTCAGGACCTTTTGAACTGTGTTTTGGATTCCCTTGGATTACCCCTGGTTTTGACGAACTTGGCTGGCTTTTGACCTTGGAACCCTTAACGGACTGTTTTCGGATTACCCTCTCCATTCAGGTTTTGCAGTGTCAAACTCAACAACTATCTACGCCTACTCGCTACAGCTTGCTACATTCTTCAACCACATGGAACACCACCATTTTCTTCTGTGCTCTTCCCAGATCCCACCTTGGTAAGCCCCTTGATATTTGAGATCTCGCCATTTCAGTGTATTGTTTTCCCATTGTACTGACCCATTGCTTGCTTTACAGCGGTCGAGGGGTCACCTGTGTTCCTGGTTCCTGGCGTTCTTCGGCACTCAAAAAACCTGTGGCCTCAAGGATCGCTCAGGAAGTTATTTGTATCTTTCTGAGTGGAACTTGTGGACAGAGGCCCCATAATCTTCACGACCATCAAGTCATAACAGACTGTGAAGCCGACAGGTCGTTCAGATTATGGAGGCATCGGCTGGGGACCCCGTGGCCGCTCTATTGCAAGCAGTTACTACTTTGAGGGCCGATATGACCGCGGCCAACACGGCGTTACACCACCGCCTTGACTCCCTTCAGAGTGCTCGCCATCCCCTACCTCCTGATTCCGAATTTGGGGACCCCACACCTCCAACCCCTGGTCCTTCTGCCGCCCCTTCCATTATCACAACAGTAATTGCTCCCACTCCTTTTCCTTTAGCACCCCTTGAGAGATTCCAAGGAGACCCCAGAAATTCCGTACATTTTTGAATCAATGTAAATTACATTTCCTTTGTCGACATTCAGCGTTCCCTGATGCACCTGCCAAGGCTGCGTTTTTGCTTTCCTATTTGTCTGGCGTTGCCGTCACATGAGCCAACCCATTACTTGAAAATGATCATCCAGTTCTTTATGACTTTGACTTACTAGTGACTGAAATGTCTAAGGTTTTTGACACCAGATACAAAGCTCAATCCAGAGATTTAGAATTACTTGATCTCTCTCAGGGGAAAAGCACTCTTATAGAATACATAACACGATTTAACCAGTTACCAGCAGAAACATCCTGGCCCGAAAACAAAAAAGCTGTAGTATTTTACAGAGGTCTAAACTGCTCCATTAAGGATGTTTTGGCAGTGGTGCCGTCGCTTCCGACTCAGTACTCTGATCTGGTTAATCTAACACTCCAGTTAGACGCTCGATGCAGCGAGCGCAAGGCAGAAGTCAGATTCTCAGGTACCCAGTTATCGGTTCCTCCTGATCTAGCAGTGAACCCATGCAAGTAGGTGGAATATGTAGCCCTATAACTATGATGGAACGGGAAAGGCGGAGAACCGACAACGCTTGCTTTTATTGTGGACTTAATGGACATTACGTCAAGAATTGTCCACGCCTTCCAAAGCAAAAGAATCAGGGTTTTCCGTCTGCTCGTCCCTGAATATTGGGGCCAGGACGAGTTCTCCACAGTCCCCCTCTATTTCTCCTCTGGCATTTGGGCCTATTAGACCAGTCACAGTCCATGCCTTATTAAAGCCTACTCCGGACACAATGCATCCTGTTCAGATTATCATTGATTCCGGGGCCACTGGATGCTTTATTGACATACAAATGGCTTATGCTTTGAACCTACCACTAGTCACCAAGGAGTTTCCCGAGCCTGAACAGGCTGTGGATGGGACTTCCCTTGCTTCTGGACCTATTCGACAACAGACTGCTCCCATGGAAGTAGTCATCCAGGAAACACATAGGGAAATACTCGCCTTTGACCTCATAACCACCCCTCAGTTTGGTATCATTCTTGGTATCCCTTGGTTAAAAAAACATAATCCGCTAATCAATTGGGGTACTGGCCAGGTTTGTTTTGAATCTGAAGTTTGCCAACATTTTTGTCTTATCGAGAGAGAGGAGGTAATCAATACACCTGCTGCAGCGCTGGGTACAGTAGCACATCTGACTCTATCCGGGACTAAGGAACACCACTCTTCTTCCACTTCGCACATGGTTGATGCTGTTTTTTCAAACATACCTTCGGTATATCACAAGTTTTTGTCAGTCTTCGAGAAGGGCACCGCAGAGAGTCTACCTCCACACAGACCCTACGATTGCCCCATAGATCTGGTTCCCAACGCTCAGATCCCCAAGGGCCGAATCTATTCTTTATCACCAGTAGAGGATAAAGCCTTGAAAGAATACTTGCAGGAGGCATTATGTTTGGGTCATTTTCGGCCCTCCTCATCGCCTGCTGCATGTCCTATCTTCTTCGTTCCAAAGAAAGCGGGGGATCTTCGCCCCTGTGTAGACTACAGACATTTGAACGCCATCACTATCAAGGATAGATATCCTATACCTCTCATCTCTCCACTCTTGGAGAGATTAACACACGCCTCCATCTACACCAAATTAGTTCTCCGGGGAGCATACAATTTGATACGTGTCCGCAAAGGGGGTGAGTGGAAGATGGCGTTTTGCACCCGACAGGGTTTATTTGAATACCTGGTAATGCCCTTCGGGTTGTGCAACGCCCCTGCCACCTTCCAGCGATTTATGAATGAGGTTTTTGGGGACATTCTGGACAACTATGTGGTGGTCTATTTGGATGACATTCTGATCTTTTCCTCCTCTTTAGACGAACATATCCTCAACGTCCAAGAAGTCCTATTGCGTTAGTGCAAGAATGCGCTATTTGCCAAACCTGAGAAGTGCCAGTTTCATACCAAAGAAGTAGAATTTCTGGGTTTCCACATTTTACCAGGTGGATTAACTATGAACCAGTCTAAAGTACGAGCCGTTTTGGAATGGCCGGTCCCGGTAAACTTAAAATCTTTACAGTCTTTCCTGGGCTTTGCCAATTTTTATTGGCGATTTATCCCTGGTTTTTCTACTATAGTGGCACCGTTAACCAAATTGACCAGTCCACGTGCTCCATTTATTTGGACCCCCGAACATCAGGCCACTTTTGAGTCTTTGAAACCTGCGTTTACCTCAGCCCCGGTCCTACAACACCCGGATCCGGAGTTGCCATTTGTTGTTGAGGCAGACGGATCATCCTTTGCTTTGGGAGCGGTATTGTCACAACCCTGCCCAACCTCTGGTCATTTACACCCTGTAGCATACCATTCACGCAGGTTTACATCTACTGAGTCCCATTATACAGTTACCGAAAAGGAGCTCCTGGCAATAAAAGACGCATTTCAGGTATGGAGACACCATTTGATGGGGGCTAAACATCAAGTCACGGGTTTCACTGATCATAGGAATTTGCAAGATCTCGCATCCCTCACATGCGTCAACAGTCGTCAGGTGCGCTGGCACTTATTCTTTGCAGACTTTGACTTTGTTGTAAAACACCATGGGGTGTCGCTTCTGGTCTTCCCAGAAACGGTGCTTGACCACGGGCATGTAGTATGCTTATGCACTCCTTCGCCTCCTCTGTTGTCAGCCATACGCACATGGGTTTCCCAACATCCACAACAGTTAGCAGATTGGGATCTCGTTTTTCATGATGGTCTGCCTTTTGTTCACAAAAGATTGTTCCTACCCACTAGTGACACTCGAAATCTAGCTATGGAATGGTCTCATGATGCTGCCATCCATGGCCACCCAGGACAACAGTGTACTCTGGATCTACTTAAACGTCGGTGCTGGTGGCCTTCGAAGCGTCATGACGTTGGGAACTACTTCAACACATGCTCAGTGTGTGCCCAGTGTAAGTCCCGTAGGGGTCGGCCCTTGGGTCTTTTACAGCCTTTGCCGATTGCTCCCAGACCTTGGCATACCCTTACAATGGATTTTGTGACTGATCTCTCTCGCTCGCAGGGTTATGATACAGTGTGGGTTGTAGTAGACGCCTATACTAAGATGGCTCGCTTTATTCCCTGTTCTGGTATACCCTCTGCACCTACATTAGCAACCCTGTTTTTCAAGTCCATTTTTTGTTTGTTTGGGCTTCCTACGGTCTTGGTTTCTGACAGAGGTTCACAATTCACGTCCCGTTTCTGGCGTGCGCTCACCAAATTATTGGGTATTGATGCACGATTTTCCTCTGCTTATCATCCAGAAACTGACGGCCAGGCGGAAAGGGTAAATCAGGCCATGGAGCAATATTTACACTGTCTTTCACTACAACATCAGAAATCATGGGTACACTTACTACACCTCGCTGAGTTCGCTCATAACAATTCCTTGCACTCCTCTACTGGCTTTTCCCCGTTCTACTCCCTCTATGGCCAACATCCCCGTACACTGCCCATTCCTGATTATGCATCTTCCTGTGCTCCTGCTGCCTCATCTTGTGTTCGCGATTTGGCTACAGTTCATGCCCAGACTCTTGCCCAATTACAGGAGGCTCAGTTGGCCATGAAAGCTTCAGCCGATAGGAAACAGGTTGCTGCTCCTATTTACTGTGCGGGGGACTGAGTTTGGTTGTCGTCCCGTTATCTACACTTGCCTGGCTGTCGCAAATTGCTTCCCAAGTTTGTTGGTCCTTTTCGGGTGTCTGGTGTCCTGAGTCCGGTGGCTTACCGCCTATCTCTTCCTTTAGCCTGGAAGATCCATCCAGTTTTTCATACTTCCAACCTGAAGCCGTGCTATGGTCCTACGCATCTGGTCCCTCGTCCTGCCCCTGTGTCACTCGATGACCCAGATGTTTATGAAGTTGGGGGTCTTCTGGGCTCTCGTCTCTTCAAGGGTCAACTCCAGTACCTCGTGGATTGGTTGGGTTACGGTCCTGAGGAGCGCTCTTGGGTTCCTGCCCGGGATGTACATGCCCCTCGTTTGGTGGCCCGGTTTCATCGAGATTTTCCTGCTTGCCCACGGGGTTGTGGGCCTTTGGGGGGGCTCTGTTACACCATCCACTGGTCATCTTACGCACACGAATACCTGTGCAGCCACTAAGCCCTCCCTCTCAGGTCCTGATTTGCCTTCCACTTATAACCTCAGGTCCTCACTCCCTCAAGTAGCACGGCAGCGGCTATGCAACAAGAACACACAAGGGTATCCAATGCGTTATGGTCATTCTCACGTATTGCGACATTGGCAGCTGCCCTGGCGTCTTGGAGATAGTCGACGGAGACGCCGCCCTTTTTCTTTGCTTCATCACGCCTCCAGGAAGACCCGGCAGTGTCTTTGAAATCTTGGGTCATGTGACACAGAAACGGGCTATCTCATCAGTCACGTGATGGGCTCATGTGACACTCCTAGGCCCCTTCAAAACTGGAGAGGGAACGCTCATTCAGTGCTTCACAGCTGACCCAATCAGGCACTGTTTGGCGTCTTCCTGTCTCCACTTCTCGATTCTGGACTACGGACTGTTCTTCTTGGATTCCTCTGTCAAGCTCTCGGATACTGTTTTACTGTTTCAGGACCTTTTGAACTGTGTTTTGGATTCCCTTGGATTACCCCTGGTTTTGACAAACTTGGCTGGCTTTTGACCTTGGCACTCTTAACGGACTGTTTTCGGATTACCCTCTCCATTCAGGTTTTGCAGTGCCAAACTCAACTATCTACGCCTACTCGCTACAGTTTGCTACATTCTGCAACCACACGGAACACCACCATTTTCTTCTGTGCTCTTCCCAGATCCTACCTTGGTAAGCCCCTTGATATTTGTGATCTCGCCATTTCAGTGTATTGTTTTCCCATTGTACTGACCCATTGCTTGCTTTACAGCGGTCGAGGGGTCACCTGTGTTCCTGGCGTTCTTCGGCACTCAAAAAACCTGTGGCCTCAAGGATCGCTCAGGAAGTTATTTGTATCTTTCTGAGTGGAACTTGTGGACAGAGGCCCCATAATCTTCACAACCATCAAGTCATAACATCTGCAGAGCTGGAAATTAAAATAGGTCGACACAAGATGAAGCACCCGGTCATAGTCGTGGTGCCAGAGGGAATCCCCTGTCTATTAGGGAATGACATCCTCCATAGGTTGTCTCCCCTAATAGACTGTGTGAATAAGGTACTCTGGACCCAGACTCACAGGCCAATCAAATGAGTGTCAACCATGTTAGTCTAAATGGCACATGCCACATGGTTGAACAAAAACCAGACCAAATTAAGTTTCATCTTCAAAATAATGAAATACCCGACTTTACCATAACAAACTGGTGACGGGAACTCCTCTCCATTTCTGAAAATCAAACTTCCTTCCAGTTTCAAGTGGCATTCCACACTGGAAGGAAATACCCTGAAATTCTATACCAAATAGAAGAGTCCATAGAAAACCCAGTAGGGGATACTTCTGATGCATAAAAATATGTCAATGTTTACTCATGCGTATATCCCAGTGCTGAAATCCCAATTGGAGGACAGTAGGGGAGAAAATTGTCATAACTGTTTTGTGTTCTATTTTATAGAGTTACACTGATTATACCTAACTACCAAGGAGGGCCAACTGAGGGACCTGGAAGGAGAAACCCAAGGAAATATGCAGTGTCACTCCACACCAGAAAAGAAAACCTGAGAGAAGGCTGGGGGTATCGTTCCACATCCTAACCAGAGGCAGCGAGGAGATTGTGTTGCATCATCCGCTGATGGAAGGAGGATGTATACCCGACTGAAAATTGCTTTTTCCAGAAAGAAAAATCCCACTCGCCCAACTCCCCCACGACTGGAAGTCCAGACGAAGTCGGTGGGGGATTCTGTGGGATATTTTGACCCACTCAGATGTGCTATGTTACACCACTTTGCTGCCAGAAACGGCACAGAATGGATGCACTGACTCCTGTGCGTGCCAACATCCCTAAACTGCCCTTTGTAATAACCAGAAAATGGCTGCACCGCCCTGCCAACACACATTTCAGGTGGGGTGGAACAGAGTACTCACTCAGGAATGTGACAGTGTGCTCTGCAACATTTTACATGGCACAAAGTGAATGTAGCAGCATCATTGTGCTGAAAAACCCCAAAACACCTCCTTTAAAATGACACTTTCCCAACTGCAATAAGTGCTGCTTGGCGCCAAATCCATTCATTTCTCATAAACCACTATGATCAAAAAGGCCCTGAAATGCTAAGGATCATCCATTGTGGCTCAGAGGAACCGGGCCTCATTTGAATGACAGCTCCTGGGAACAGTATCTTTGGAAAAGCAAACCAGGGACTGTCTTTTCTTTTTTCCACGGGAAACGTGGCTATTTCTTTGCAACAAGTATCAAGAGTCAGCTGTGCAGAAAGACTATAAACCAATGTCTTATACATGTATCCATAGTGCAAACAACTACAGCACTCAAGGAAAGGACTAGAGCTGACTAAAGGGTGTATTTGCTGCAGAGGAAACCCGAATTTAAAAGGAATAAGTAAAATGTGCTTTTTCCTGAATGAAGGGGAAAATCGTGGTACGCAAGGGGGTTGTCCTGATCACTGTATTTTCGTGGTCTGCTTACTAATTACTGTAGACCCAAAATTCTTTCTGTCATATAGCACACATTTAAATTTCTTTAGTATGTAGTAGTACTTAGCCCATCAATAGATAATACAGACAACATTTTAAACTAGGGACAGCTTTCATTTATTTAGCTGTTCATGCATTTTGTAGTCATGCATAAAAGTTTTGCATAGATTTTTCATATACAACTGAATGAGAAAACACAATTTCATTAATACAAAGTTAATTTGTGCTTTAGAGTTTTTGTGTAAAACCACCACCTGTAGTGACTAGTGATAGCTAGAGATACATAGTACAACCAGATCAAGAAAGCGAAGTCATAATTGGTTGTTTTTTTAGCCAGGCTAGAGGGTGACCTAACACATGGTCAAAGGGGAAAATCGCCTATTTTAAAAGCATATTATTGTGTAAAGGCTTGATTATTTAAAAATGTAAAAGGATTTGCCAGTGCTAGAAATACACCTATAAACTGTTTTGATTCCTAGGTTTCAGACAAGATTTAAAATGATAAAATAAAAGTTTATCCGTTTCCCAGGATAAGTGGTAAACTTTATATAAGAAAAAAACCCTTCTCTGAAAATTGCTAACCCTGAGAAAGGGTGACACCTCATAAACTGCTGGCACAGGAAAGGCTAATTGCTGGCTTGGAGGCTTTTGAATCCCCAGGAAAATGGGGCTTTTCAAGTCACATTAGACATTCGTCTTTGCCCCAGGCCAACACAATAGCAGGCTAAAACACTCACCCTTCCAGTGGGAGGAGCAGGAAGCTTCACTCTGAAGGCAGAGGCCCCTCATTCTACTTCAAAGGAATTGACAGTTGCTTACACTTGAAGAAAAGACAAAAAAACTGACAAGGACATTTGGTGTTTAAAATGCCTATTTTGCAACTAACTTTCAAGACACTTAACTTTTCCACCAGAATGAGAAAAAATTTAAAAAGTGCATAATTCTAAATCTAATTTTATGCTCTTTCTTTGAAGATGTGATTGAATCCACTACATAAGGAACAGAAGTTGTAAAGAATAACCAATTGTGGGGAAAATATTGATCTTGTGCAGTCGACATTTTGTACACATATCCCAGGGGTAAATGTACATATGTGTACAAAGTTGGGAAATTTTAGGTCAAATCTTTCATGGTTAAAATTACCAAAATATTGCAGAAAGCCTAAACAATGTTCCACAGACTTGGGATTTGGATTGAATTATAACCCACAAAATATGTAACCTGTGGATCTGATTTTCTTAGAGGTCGTATTTACATAAATATGTATTTGTGGGAAAGTTAGATTTTGGTCCCAATAGCTATGGGAGGTTTCCAGACATTGTAAAAGTAACACCATAAAACATGACATCCTTTTCTGTCATCCAATCAGCGAAAAGAAAGGCGGAAACCGTGCTTTTGCCCAATCCTAGCAGTCGGGGGTGTGGACAGTCAGACTGCCTCTGCCATATAATTTAGTGATGTCATTTGGCATGATAAATAAGGGAACCTCACAGCACACACAGAGACTGATTCCTGACTTCATCCTGATTTTCTGCATGGCGCCCTGTTCTGAATTCTCCATCCTTGCTCCCGATTCCTGATATTCCTTAGAAAGCAAAGGCCTCAGTATTGCTGAACTCCGTTTTCATCTAGGCCTCAAATTCTGAAACAAATCCCAAAACCCGAGTGAAGCATCTGATCCAGCTGGCTTGCTACTACTAAATGCATGCCTGCTGCAAACTCGCAATCCAGTCCAGTGCAGTAACCCGAGGTGCCAGTTCTGGTGACCAGAACCGCCCACCTGATCCTATCCCGCCAGATGTGCCCTGCTGTCCTTGGTTAGACCTGATCCGTGTGATGACCAGAACCCTTGACGGTCCAAAATCCTAAATTAAAGTGGACTGTAAGTATTAGTAGGAAGCATAGAAAATCATAGCATATCTTGCCTTGTTTTGTTTCATCCCAATCACTAAACCACCCTATCCTTACCTTAAGAACTTGTAATATTGTCACAACCATTCTTGAAACCTTGCCTTTGATTCCTGTGCTAGTGCTAACTTCTTTAAAGTATTTTCTCTTGTGTAAATCCTAAAACCCTTAATCCTTCTTTGGGTAAACGAACTGGGTCAACCAGGGGGGGCACGGAGGTGCTGGTGTTGGTTCCGCGGATCAGCTCTAGAGCTTACTGTCTTTCAATCTGATAACCTAGCCTGAATGCCCTAGTGTAGAATAAAACCATCCTTGTAAAAAATTGATTTCAGTTTTCTTTTTCATGCCTTTATTTTCCAAAAACGCCTCTCATTCAGCATTGCATAACTCACTCAATTTAATAGCTAGAGACTTCATTTCAACTCTGGATTATATCTAAGACCTGTAGCTATATCCCAACCTAAAAACCGTACTGAAGCAGTGTATTTCACCTTTTTTTCGTAAAAAACGTTTGGTTAAATTTAGGCGGGAATTTGCATTTCTGTAAAGTTTTACACGTGTGATTTTTGTTTTAAATTATTTTCAGAATTCCATTGAGATTCAAAGTGTTTAATTGGCTCAACCTATAGCTTATGATTATCTTTTCAATGCTGCCCCCATAGAAATGTATACTGACTTAAGGATTTTTACACACTTTTCATTGTTTTGCTAAGCCATTTTCGAATGTCATTTTAAAAAGTGTACGATTGCAAACCCGTTTTTCTCTCTTGTTTGGGGAGGGAAGGTGGTATTTAAATTCTGCTTACTGTTCTGTATTCCTGAATACCTGCTGCTTACTCACATCTGTTTAGAATTGCTTATTTGTGGGTTGAGGAATATTGCAGGGGGAAATCCTAGCTCAAGTGCTATCTTTTCAAACAAACCAAAAGTGTTCTTTTCTCTGATGTTTTATATTCTGTGTTGCTAAAAGTGAATTTAACTGCCTTCCATACCTTATCTGTTATTGTCACCACATCGGGGATTGCTGCTCCCTATTCAAAAGTATATGTTTAATTTGAACTTTAAATAAATAAACACTACCTTTACCAACCAGCCTGATTCCTGGCCCATTGTGACCTGGGGTATTTTGAGAAGGGGTGTGATATGAGTGGTATATCACTCAGAATATTGAACCTATAGACATAATAAAATAAGTATTTCATTTGTGTGCTGCATACTAGGCTGAGACCAGGGTGTATCGCCTGATTGAAATCCTTAACAAGAGGATTTAAGAGAATACAAGTGTAGAATCATCATATTTGGTCATGAGGCAGTACGATGCATCCAGTACATAATAACATAATACAAATATTTGTAGAATGGATCATATTGAATGTTGGCCCCAATTGTGAATCTAAAGAAGCAATATCCATTGGAAAAAGTCTTTGGTATTCCTGATATTATTGGTCTCAAAACTGACCACATGACAAACTTAACCAATCAATCCAGTCCTTACCCATGACCATACTGAACCTCCTCTTCTACTTCCTCTTTCTTTGCTTGATCGAAATTGCGTCCACTGTTAATCACAATCTCGTCATATAATCGAAATCCTTCTTCAATCCCCTGGTTGGTTGAAATCCACCACTGAACCTCATACAAAACAAAATATATTCGGTGATCGTAAGCCGAAAGAGGGTGGGACAATCGTAAACATCCAACAGTTTCAATTTTCTATAACTTTATACATATAACATTTAACACCTTTATAACATTGATCTTCAAATCCACTTATGTATTTATATAACTTTAAAACCAGTTCAATACATGTTCAACCATCCTTATTGATATTACAATTTAATCCTTCGCCTCTGCGTCTTTATTAGAATTATGACTTTCTGGAACAAATGTGTTGAAAATCTGAATTCTATGTCAAGACCACAGGCTCGGATTATGCTTGTTCAAAGCTTCCTCACCATTAACAATGCCAAACTCTCCATTGGTTTAAAATAGAATGTCTTCAAAGTCGATTCATTCAACCAATCTGCTGATCTCATATTGACTTCTACTCTGGCTCCTATGTTAAATGCCTTGGTAGCCATCGCTCCCCTCGCTGAGTGAGCACCGTACCTTACTACGTCAATGCCTGCCTGATCCATCACACATCTAAGCCCTCTGGCTATGGTAGCCGGTGTCACGGCCCTGAATGGTTTGCAGATCGCTATTAATAACTGTGATACTCCTGGAGGTCTCACTTCCCTCGTCATATCCTCATATGCTTTCAAACATCTAATCGGGCATCATTTAGTTGACCCGGAAAAGAATCGTATGATATGGATTTCAATCCTTTCTTAGCCCTCCCCATTATGAGGAATGTCACCCCATTCGGTGATACACTCTTCCTATTGATCTTCAACTCTCTAATGTCCGATAATCTTTTACAAGACAGTAGACACAGGAGCATGGATAATTTGGCTGAAATGGCCTTCCTGTATAAGTCCTGGTTGTCCGGCCATGATAGAAAAAGTTTCAGTACTGTGTCCACATCCCATAGTTGAGTATATTACTCTCTAGGGTGTCTAGACATTTTTACTGCCCCTAACAGTCTGCTAATAAAGGTGTGTTCCCCTATCGCGACCCCCCTCAATCCTGGGGTGCCCTGTTGATATTGCGGATCTGGCCGTACTGATGGTCCTATATGCTTTCCCTTGAGCTGTCATCTGTGCTAAGAATTTGGCAACATGAATTACATCTGTTGCATCTGGATAAAAGTCCCTCTCCATACACCAGCTACTCCAGTTAGCCCATGCAGATTTGTAAGCTCTGTGTGTTCCTGCGGCCCACGATTCATGTTTTCTGGATTTCTCCCAATTTATTAGGAAGCCCAGGGTCTGCAATAGATTTACCGTTGTATGCACCTGCATTCGAAGTGTCTCCCTGTCCTGACACATTAAGCATATATCGTGCAGGTATATTATGAGTCTTATCCCCTGGCTCCTGAGCTGGGTCACCACTGGTTTCATTACTTTGGTGAAGCACCAGGGTGTGGATGCCAGCCCAAAGGGAAGGCATCGAAATTCCCATGTCGACCCCCCCTAGATAAATCTTGGGAATTTGTGGTGTTCTGTCGCTATGGGTAGTTAAGTATGCGTCTGTAACGCTCACCTGACTCCCACGGGGGCGCTGGCCTGGTTTGCGCTGCTGTGACCTCGTCTAAGGTGATGCGCAGGGTTCGGAAGACGGACTGGACCGGGCCCCAGATCTGGCTTGTCTGACTCGCAGAAGTATCCTTCTGTAGATGAGAATAGGGGGTTAACTGTCTGCGGGGTAATGCAATCGGCCTCCCACTTACCCCTCTCACCCTCCTCAAAACCCTTCTGTGCTTCCCCGTAGCGTCTCACCTTAGGGTCTGGAAGGACGAGCTCTCCATCCTGCTTCTGATGCAGGGGCGCGTTGGTATCCAGTTACGTCACTGGATTTTCGGATGGGTGAGAACCAAACTTGCTTGGCTTCCAGGTAAGTTTTTCTGTAAGTGGTTCCCCTTGTGTCCATGCATTAATGTTCTAATGCTAGTGTCTTTTTCCCCATAGGGGCCGGGGTACGGAATGCCGGGGAACAGGCACCGACCCGAGGTGAGCGGTGAAATCCTTGTGGAAATCAGGTAAGTCTTTAATGAGTGTTTTGGTAATGTCTTTTCATTCACTCATTAACGCTAATGTCTTTTTCCCCTTAGGGGCCGGGGTCCGAAAATGCCTGGATGCGGCGCGGACCCGAAATGAAAAGGGAATGACCCAACAGGTAAGTCTTGACATGGAGTTTTAGCTTCCCTTTTCCCTTCTTTCTCTCACCTTTGTTCTTGTCTTTTTCTCCCTAGGCGCGGGGGCGCGACTGCGAATCCGGATGGTCGCTGCTGAACATGGAGGCGCCCTGTAAAGGTGAGTAGAATGCGGCGCTGCAGCGATCGATGCGATGTGCTTTTAAAAATAAATGTCTTCCTTTTCAGGATTGTCGGCGAAATGTCTCTGGGATGCAGATTTAGCAGGTGAGGCCTTTTCCTTCTTCTGTTCTCTTGTTCCCCTTCCTTTGCAGGTGATTCAGGATGCTGGCAGGTGTGGCAGAAGTCAAGATGCAGGAGCAGACACGGTGAGCGTCCAGCTGCTAGATGCAGAACAACGCGAAGCACGTGTGGCTGATCGGGTGTGGTTTAAATAGCCTTGGAAGAAGTTCCTAGAATGTGTCCTTCCTCCAATCAGGAATGTATCCTTCCTTGACCACGCCCGGGTGGTAAATGAGTCCCACAGGTAAAGTAGTTCCTTTCAGGCCTCAAGGAGGCCGGGGTTGTGCAGCATGGTCTGCATCAGGTAAGTGCACCCAAACACTTTCATAATGAGCCTGGCGCCTATGGCGCCAGGAATGACGTTTTCTATGAGCCTGGCGCCTTAGGCGCCAGGACACTGTCCAAAGGGCCCCTATAAGGGGTTGCTGGGACCTTCCCCGGGGACTTGATGTCTGCTTTCGTGGACGCAGGGCCTGAGCCAGCTCCCCGGGAGCGGGCATCGTGACAGCGTCTTTCATGTCTATCCTGGCGAATCAATCGCCCTGAATTAACATGTCTCTTGACGGGGGCGTGGCTTTCTGGCCATGGAATAGGATGTGCTTCGTGAGGAGCTCCAGATGATCCATCTTTACTTTCGCTAAAGTAACCCGCTGAAACTGTAACGAGCGCCTAGAACTTTGGGGATCAGGCGTCGGAAGCTGCACGCTAAGTGGAGTTCGTGGGAGAAGTTCATGGTCCCGGAGAATCGTGAGATATATACGTTTTTGTTGGTACGGCTGTGTGGCCACTTCGGTGCCAAGATGGCGGCTAACAAAGGAGAGACCTCCGAGGAGAAACGAAACCGATTCCCCGGGACTGCGGGACAAGGCCGCGGATGATTGCCTGGAGGACGAGTACAACAGGAAATATGGAAAAGTGTTCAAGATAGCCCCGTGAGAGTGCCCGGCCTGGCGTACGTTAATGATGCCTTGGCGATCTGACTGCAGGAGGAGATAGCATTGGATACTTGGGCGACAAGGCCTACGGAAGTTGAATGAGGAGTGCGAGGCCATAGCCCACCCGTAAGACAATTCGGAGTGCCATCTTGAATGCGAGTTAGGAGACCTGGGAGCCAGACTATTGTCGGACTAAGGACAGTGCAGCAGCTGCACCAAGACGGAGCCGTACAGGAGTGGAGGGCAGCGCCATGTCGGCGAAAGGGTTGAGAGTCAAGTCCAAGCAACCCACGATGGAGGTTTTTACGAAAACGCAGCGGACCCCCTCGACATCGGTGCAGAGCATGGTCGTGACTCCCGCGGAATACGCCCCCAAAGGGGATAAGCACCAGATCCTGGAGGCTATAACGGGACTGGCAATGGCGGACCTACGCACAGCCCTGGAGAATAAGATTGATGCTTTGGGCACCGAACTCACCCTGTTACGTCAAGATGTCAGGGCACTTGCAGAAAGAACCAGTGGTCTGGAAAGTGGGGTGAAGATCAATACCGACGTTAGCACAAACAATATAAAACAACAGGTTGCCAACCTGGAAAATCGTGTGGAAGAGGCGGAAGGAAGGGCGAGGAGGAACAACATCCGTGTGGTTGGTCTGCCGGAGGGGGAAGAAGGCCAAGACACCACAAACTATGTTGAAAACATGATCATACAAGAGATCGGAGCAGGGAATCTTTCGCAAGGATTCACGGTGGAGCGAGCGCATCGCGCCCTAATGATGAAACCCCGCCGGGGCCCCGCCAAGGCCGATCATCGCAAGGATCCTGAATTACAGGGATAGAGAAAAGATCCTTGAATATTTTCGTAAGGGCGGTACGATAGAGAGAGCATCCAGCAATATCACAGCATACCCGGACTATACAATACTGGTGCAAAGGCAGAGGTATAGGTACGTCACCGTCAAAAGAAGGCTGAGGGTGGCCGGAGTCAAATATATGCTGCTGTATCCGGCACGATTGAAGGTGCTACATAAGAACAAAGTGCTATTTTTTGATACCCCGGAGGATGTTGTCGCATGGCTGGACCTGCAGGGTTGCCCGGATCAAGAAGCGGATCGTGACCGGCAGGAGCACACCGAATGAAGATTTTGTAATACGGACATTGCGAGGGTGAGTGGGAGGAGGATCCTGTTTGTACAGAGAAATTGTAACTGGCTGAACTTTGAGCACAATCCGAGCCTGGTGCTCGACATGGACTAGAATATAGTGAGTGAAACTGCAATTGGTAACTGTCTAGCATCTGTATGCATAAGGAGCAACAGAACGTGGACGACCTACCCCGATAGATTATTAGTTTCAGCGGCCATTAGGGCGGCTTACCCTACTGAGCCCTGAGTAGAAGCTTGTGCTAGGCAGGGCTAGATGTGGGGGTGCCTGAGATCCAGGAATGGAGCTGGGCAACAGTTGGGGGGGGTGTGGTTGGGGAAGGGATGGGGGGATGGGAAGTTGAGTGTGTGTGTGGTTATGGGAAGTTTAAGTTTTGTTTCGAGCCTATTTGGAGGAATCAGAATGTTGCACTTGCGGCGCATGAGGGGCGGGATCGGCGGAGGATTGAGGGGGTGCTTACCAATGACTTATGGGAGACCTCAGGATAATAACGTGGAACGTCATGGGCCTTAACAGTTACCTGAAAAGAAATAAAATCATGATGTATCTGAAAAGGCAGAAAATAGATATTGCACTACTACAGGAGAAGTACTTTATGCGAGAGAAGTTGGACCTGGTTAAGAGAAAGTGGAGAGGGACTGTGGTGGGCTCGCCATATTCTGCGTACGCCCGGGGTGTGTTAATCTGGGTGGCACCGCATGTCCCGTTCCAATCGATACAAGAGGTAGTTGAAACTGATGGAAGGATGGCTATATTGCGAGGGCTGGTGGAGAGCAGGGAGGTATGCATAGTAAACACGTATGCCCCCAACCAAAACACAGCAGCATATTTCAGAGCCCTGTGTACCAACCTTAGTATGTGTATAGGGAGCGCGGTGATCTGGGGTGGGGACTTTAATTGTGTGCTGAATCCTGTGGTGGACAGATCTGATGGTGGGGTGGGTAAGCCTAGCCCGGCGGCGAGAGCGTTGCAGGCGCTGCTAATTGATTTTGGCTTTACAGATGCGTGGAGGATGAAACATCCCACTGAGAGGCAATACTCGCACTATTCAGCCCCGCATCAACTGCATACTAGGCTTCATTATGTCTTTGCTACAGCAGATGTGATGTCTGAGATTACTCAAGTCGAATATAAGGCTAGCATCCTCTCAGATCACTCGCCCCTGATCCTCAGATGGCAATATTGCCCCCCGAGAGCGAGGATCCCTACATGGCGCCTCCGAGCAGAGGCGCTAGGGAAGATATAAGGGAAGAGATTACCAACTTTTTTGAGGAGAATACTGGGAGTGTTGACTCCGCGGGCACCTTATGGGAAGCTTTTAAGGTGGTGATGCGGGGCGGCCATTGCTAAGTCAAGAGGGTTACAGGGTGGGGTCTTGGCTGACCTACAGAGGACGGAAACTGAGCTAGAAACAGCATTAAAGAACGGTGACGTAGACACAGAGCTGGTACTCCAACTACAGCAACAATGTGCAGGGCATTGGGAAAGACTCTGCAATCTTAATTATAGGAAATATGTTGAGAGGCAGCACGCGGGGGGAGATAAGACAGGCTGCCTTTTGGCCTGGCTATACAAAAGCGAGACCCCTGGGCCTCCGATTAGGACCATTATTAAGGAGGACGGGGATGAAGTGGCCACGCAAGAAGGGGTTAACAAAGAATTTGCGGATTATTACAGAGCGTTGTATGGGGATGATGAGATGAGTGACCAATGCAAGATAATTGAAACGTTAGAAGATATAGAGCTGCCCAAGATCAGTGAAGAGGAGAGAGAGGAGCTAGATGAGCCAATCACGTTAGAGGAGTTAGAGGCGGTTGTTAAGCAGTTGCCTACCTGTAAGATCCCGGGAGCAGATGGGTTCCCCAGCGAATTCTATAAAGTATACAGAGAGGAAATCCTCCCCCCAATGCTGGACATGCTTAATGAGGCGTTTGAGATAGGACGGTTGCCCGAGTCGCTCAGAGAGGCGATCATAATACCACTGCCCAAGCCAAACAAACCGGAGCATAGATGTGGTTCCTACAGACCTTTGTCGATGCTAAATCAGGACAGCAAGATTCTAACGGCTGTCCTGGCAAATCGATTGCAGAAAGTGATTGGTAGACTGATACATCCTGATCAAACGGGTTATGTCCCGAATAGGAATATAACACACAACCATAGGCGTCTTCACCGGGTGGTCGAATGGGGTAGCAGGAATGAAGGTGAGATGGCGATAGTGTCTCTAGACGCAGTTAAAGCTTTTGATTCGGTCAAGTGGTCATGGCTATTGGCTGCCTTGGAAGGGTATGGAATGGGGCCGGGCTATATAAGGTGGGCTAAGATGTTGTATAGTGAGCCGCTTGCCAGGGTCCGAACTGGAGTGGTGATATCTGAGAGATGGCAACTTGGTAGAGGCACCAAAAAAGGGTGCCCCTGGTCCCCGATGCTTTACATTTTAGCCCTGGAGCCTCTGGCAATATGCCTTAGGGCACAGTATGATGCGATAGGCATTGAGGTAGGAGGGGAAAGACACTTGATATCCTTGTACGCAGATGATTTATTATTGTACCTGCAATACCCAGAAGAAAATCTCTTATACATACTTGAAGTGATGGAAAGATATGCAGAGTTGTCGGGCATATCGGTGAACCCCCAAAAATCTGTCATATTCCCGCTGGGTAACTATAAGGGGACCCCTGTGGATAGACTACCGGTGCTACAAGTACCATGGGCAACTAGCTCTTTTCGTTACCTGGGCGTAGATGTATAGCACACGGTGGAAGAAGAACATAGACATAATACAGAAGTAGCCGTTGAGAAAATTAGGAACAGCATGCAGTTCTGGGCAAAACTGCCCCTGGCGATGATGGGGCGAGGGGCAATGCTCAAGATGGTAGTCCTGCCCAGGCTCCTGCATTACTTTAGTAATATCCCATACATGATACCCAAGAGGTTTTTCAGTAAATTCAACAGCATGTGCAGGAGTGGCGTTTTGGAAATTGCAGTACTTTTATGAAAACTGAGGTATCAGACTGCCTCATTTTGAGGTTTACTATTTGGCGGGACATCTACAGTATGTGGCTAAGTGGCTCTGTTGAAGCGACCCCTGAGCACAGGGTGCTTGGACAGGACTGCGCCCCGTTTTACTTGAAAGAAATGATCTGGCTGCCTGAAACTGAAATGAGGGGGCGTCCTGCGATGTTGAGGTTTGGGTGGAAAATTTGGCGTAGGGCTTGTCGCTTGATGGAAGTCCCATGCCTGTGCCTTCCGCAGATACCGCTGTTTGCTTTGACAGGAGGGGATAATCAGTTGAGGGCGATTATTAGGACCTACTGGGAATCGGTGGGGCTGGTAACGCTATGCGATGTTTGGCAAGAAGGGTCAATTAAGGAGTTTGTAGAACTCAGCGAAGAGGCGGGGCTACATACGGGCCGATATGTCACGTACATTAGATTGGTGCGGATGATTAGGAACACCTAGCCAGAGACAGTTTTGATAGAAGAACCAGATGCAGTTTTGGGAGCAATATATGATATATCCGAAGGAGGGCACGAGATCTCGAGATTTTATGAGATGGTGATGGCTAAGGTTGGGAAAGAATTAACACATCTGAGACTGGACTCGGAGGCGGAAGTGGGGGCCCCTGATGGAGGATGGGGTGTGGGAGCATGCCCTGGGCTATCACAAAAAAGTGTCTAGAAATGCCAGATTAAAACAAATACAGTTGTATGTAACGCATAGGGCATACATGACCCCCTCGAGGATATCTAAGTTCAGAAACACTGGAAGACAAGCGTGTCCCAAATGTAACTTAGAAAATGCTGACATGACACATATGTTTTGGTCGTGCCCGATCATTGGGTGCTTTTGGGGAGAAGTGGCGCAGAAACTGGCTGGTAAGGGGGTTACTCTTGTTACAGACATGGCCTGGGCCTGCTTACTGGGTGGGTTCCCCAGGCCACGGAAACTCAAGCATATTGAGAAACTGAGAAATCTGGCGTATGTGCTTGCAAAACGTAGGATTGCCATGGGGTGGAAGAAATGCCACAAGCCTAAGGTGGATGTATGGTGGAAGGACTTGCAGAAATGGGCGGAGGCTGAAACGGTGGCATGGCAAGAAGCGAGTAGCCTGGCTGGAGAAGGGGAGGCGGGTACCCTGTTGGCTTGGAAATCGCTAATAGCAGAATTGTTTGGAGTAATATCAGATCCAACAGACTCCGAAGAGAACGAAACCCGGCCGCATGTGCCAGACATTGAATGAGATTGACGAATAGGCTCATGGGGGGAGGGAGGGGATATGGGAGCAGTGATTAGGATAAATTGATGTGTAATGGAACTATTATGATTATGCTGCTTGTTTGGTTTGTGTTGTTTTGTTTGCATTAAATCAATAAAATAAATTTTAAAAAAATCATGTCTCTTGACAAGTGTATACCTTCCTGCCACGATGCCTGCCCCTAGACATCCGGAACAGGTCCATCTGTGCAGGGAACAGGCACCCAAGAAGACACAGGAATTCACAAAACCCTGCCTAGGGGCTATAGGGGTTCAGTCCTGGCGCCATAGGCGCCAGGCTCATATTGCCAACTTTAAACTATGCAGGTCATCCTGCAAAGAACTCATGTACCGGCCATCATGAGGCCATGAAGGGACTACTTTCCTTTAGGAACTATTTTGCTGCTTGGGTGTGGTACTGGAACTTCTTACCTGGGAACTACTTTTTTGATGCTATTTAAACCATGCCCGAAGAGCAGCACACGCTTCGCGTTATTCTGCATTTTAGCAGCGTAACGCTCACCGTGTCTGCAGTCCAGCATCCAGTCTACAGCCACACCCGTCTTGTGTCCAGAGCCGATCCTAAAGAAAAGGAAATAAGAAGAGAAGGTTAGAACAAGGAGATTTCCATTTGGTCATCATCTTTTCCTGGAGCAGCCGCACCTGTGGATAAAGGAAAAAGACATTAAAATAAACCACGTCGCATTGCCAGCTGCAGCGCCGCACCATACTTGCCTGTCTTCGGAGCATCTCCACGACCCGGCGCAGCACCCGTTGAATCGCCACCCGAAACATCAGCATCTGAAAAGACAAGAACAAACCGAAAGCGAGCGGGTTTCCGCCAAAGACATTCTTTTACTTACCTCAAGATACTTACTCAGAATTTTACCGCTCGAGGCAGCGCTGGTCACCATCCTACGTTAGACATTTTCAGCAAGGCGCCGCACCTGCAAAGAAGATAGAGAACTATTGGTTAATTACATTTGGAACAATATTACTTGCTAGACAGTGCTTGGTACAAACTGACTCTTACCTAAGCGCTACCTTCATCCATCGAGGCAAACTCACTCCTTGGATCACGCTGCAAGGGAAAAGGTATGAAAGGAGCAAGAGTGAATTAACAGACATTTGAACTTTAAAAGAACTATACATTCGGACTACTTACCTCAGAGTCATTGTTGTCTGGAACTCTGCCAAATACCTTCGGATCAGTGAAGCAACTGAACTTCTACGCGCCCCTGCACTCCACGCAGGATGGAGAGTTTATCCTTCCAAACAATAAGGTGAGACTATATGAAGGGGAATACTGGAAGTTTTCAGGGAAAATAGTGTTAGTGTAACCTCTCTACCACGGGTGGCTAATCCCCTTTACTGCTTTTAGGAAAATATTCTTGCGGACCAGGCAGACGAAACTGAATGGGAAGTGCAGTCGATCATCACTTCGCTACGAGTCACACTGGTGGAGACCGCAGCAGTCCAGCTTTGTTCGACGCCCCTTGGAATCCAGGTGAGCGTAACACTTCCATTTCGAAGTGTCTATCACGCTCACCTGGTCTCCATGGGGGCGTGCTCGTGTGCGTAGGGTGTTGTCTGTCCTGATGCTGCTCTGCTTGGCTGGTGATGCTAGCTTGCGTCTCCCCTTAGTCCTCGCTTCAGGAGATGTTAGCCTGCAAGTCGAAACCAGATATTAGCTACCGAAGGGAGCTGGTCAGTGGTTTCACCTCCTTCCGGTCTATCTTTCACTTCTTCTGGCTCACCTCTGTTTTTTAATGGGCAAGCTCTCCGTCCTGCACACTCTGGCAGGGGCGCGGTTCACAGTCTTTCCTGGATCGAGTTACGTCACTGATCCGAAGGAAGTTGCTGAAGTAGAAGGCCCGGGAGTAAGCAGGTAAGCCTCTATTCCAATAACTGCTTGGAATGACTGCCTTTAAGTCTTTCTGTTCAAGATGACTAATGTCCGTTATTGTCTTACAGGTGCGGCGTTAAGCGACCTTCGGATGATGGATGACCCTCCTGACAATGATGCTCAGGATTCCTACCGGTAAGTATAGCGCTGTGCTGGGGGCGCGAATGTGCGCCTCTGTAGCTTTCCTTTGCTACGTGCGACTAACCTGTTTGTCCTTTTCTGTTCAGCAGGTACGGTGCAAGTCCAGGAAGAATAGAAGATCCGTGTGGCGGTGTCGAGCTGCGGCACGCTGATGAGTGAAGAACTGTCCGATGAAGTTCCTGGAGTGGGCCGATCAGGTGAGAACCTACCCGAGACGGTGCTTTTCGTTCTGTTCTGCAGATGCAGCAGTCCGTGGGAAAGCAGGAGATGAGTTCTGGATGTGTACTGCAGGTAAGGCCTTCGATGCTTAAGTAACTCCTGTTATTCTCTGTTCGCAGGTGCCGATGGATGGAAGACTCTGGACGGGCGTGGCAGAAGGAAGCAAGAACTGATCTGACATGGTGAGCGTTACGCTGCAGGAGTGCAGAATAACGCAAAGCGTGTTCAGATTGTTGGGTGGGGTTTAAATAGTCTTGCAAGTAGTTCCAAAAAAATAGTCCTCTTTTCCGTATCCCTTCTCTCAGGTATAGTTCCAGGCCACACCCTGAACTGAATGGCTCAGCCTCTCAGAGCCAAGTTAATGGACCATGTAACTAACACCTCCATGAGCCTGGCGCCAGCGGCGCCAGGACTGAGTCCAGGTGAGCCTGGCTGGGGCCTGATAAGCCCCCAAGGGGGCCAAAGACCGGGATGGCCCCACCAGTTTCAGGTGCCTGCACCATGACAGTGTCCGTAAACGAGAAATTTGTTCAAACCCTTCAGATTTATGATTGCCTTTACCTTGATTTTTCCCCTCACAAGGAACATGTTGCTTCTGAAACCTCCTGAGGAGCCTTGTTACCTGTTTTATGGCGTTTCTGCTTTCCAGCTCTCTCAGCTCTTCCTCTAGTAATGGCCTGTCTTCTTTGTTTAGACAAACCCCTTGGACTGTTCCTCTGTTGTGGTATCATGTGAAATTCTATGTGAAAACCTTGAACAGTCTCTAGTTCCCATCTATCTCCAGATATAGCGTGCCAGTTTTTTATATATTCCGCTAGCCTCCCCCCTACTGCTGGGGTAACTAAGCGCAGGTTGCTCGCTCTCACCTGTGGAGGTCTGTTGACGATCCTGTGTCGCCAGAATCTTCCCCTTCCTCTGCCTCTTGAGGGGAAGAAAGGGGTTTGCCTTCGATCTTCTTGGTCTCGCCACTGTGTCCTATCACTGTAGGATCTATTGAATGGGAACCGCCGGGCAGAGCGACCCCTACCTCAGCTGGCCCTCCCGAAAATGTGTCTTCCAAATACTCTCTTGAGTGACGCTTGCGCCTTATCCAGCACTGCGTAAGTGTTTGCAAACTTCGTTAATTCGTTGATAAATGAATCCTTTCGCTGCTGTCGCTGACTCTGATGAAGCTGGTTCACTCAATTTTGGATCTATTTTCACTAGTAGTGATCTTCTTTCTGTTGTAATCGCATAATTTGTGTTACCCAGCATACAGCTTGCTCTCTGGGCCCGCCCAATCAAAATCGGGAACACTGGTTCACCCATCTCCCTGGCTCCTTTGCCCATCTGTAAAATCTTGGTGAGTGGTCCTACCATGTCTAACATCTTGTCCCGGAATGATCCCGAGGACCTATTCAGACCTTTCCAAACGTCTTTTGTATATTTACTCATGAATGTGACAATTTTTTCATCAATCTCGGGTGTCTCTGCGGCACCTTCAGGGAGGTGTGAGGTCTCGGACATTCTGCCCTCATCTTACTTCTAGCCTCTTTTGCTAGAGGTGCCGCTATCTTTTTTGGCATCTCCCATTCAGAAGATCAGGGGTGAATCAGTGCTTTACGGCTGATATCGAGTATACTTCCTCCTCTGAGTAGTCATCCTCCCAATCCTCATCCCCTTCATTTGAGGTATCGGATGATTTATCTTGCCACCTGCTAGGCCCCGCCTTGGATCTCACTCTCCTTCTCTAACCACCCTTCTTCTTGGGTGGTGTGCACAGGGGGGTATGGGCTTCATCTGTCCTGCGGGCTGTCTTTCTGCCCCCTTTCACTCTCCCCCGTGCTTTCATCCCTTTGATTTACTCTAGCCCTTGTGAGAACTTGAGCCAATCCTCCATCAGAGTTATTTGCTTAGGTCCTTGCCCGAACAAGGCAGGCAGGGCTTTTTGAAGGATCAGAGTCATTTCCATGTGGCTCCTCTTTTGGCTAATCCTAGCCTCACCCTCATCACTGGAGGAGCTCATGTTAGCACAGACACTGGGGATTGTACGTTGTCAGGAATTTTGTATGGGTTAATCTCTTTGATCAAGCGCTGAGTTAGCGCGAAACGCGTTGTTTTGCAGGCTGCAAACCACGGCGTCCTGCTTTTTGTTCGTCTCTATGTCGCTGCCCATGCATTGTATTGGATTTTTCACAATGCACTTTTTATTAAACTGTTAAAACATTAAAAGACACCTATACTCTGTGGATGGTGCCTGTGTATTTTTGGTCTGGATTCCTGGAGAGTGCATTCATGTCTGGCCCGCGGGAGTGCGGTTCGCCATTTCCTCTCTTCTTTTCGAATATATATATATATATATATATATATATATATATATATATATATATATATATACATACATATAAAAACAAATGTACCTAGGTACAAACAAAACGGAATGCACTCCAGAGAGCAGCAACTCGCCGAATAGGCAGGCTGCAAGGAAGGATACAGTCAGAGTTCACTCTTTATTAGTGCAAAGGAACCAAAAAAGAGAGTGCTCGCAGATCGACACGTTTTGTGGCTATTCAGTCGCTTGATCACAATGAGGAGTGCGTGAAACAGGTATTTAAAACTACGGTGGCTGTTGTATGGTAACGCAAAGCACTAAGCATAGAAATAGAACACAGTAAGAGTGACATTACCAAAGCAGTAATCAAAGGCAGACATTTTACAGTGGGTAAATCACAGACCAATGTAGTGCACAGAATACTTTTGCAAAGTAAATCAACCTAAATGCAACGCATGGAATGAAGGAAGACAAACAACTCATGACTCAGTAAAGTTTCGAAAAAATAATCCCCAGTGCATTTCAAACATCAGCAAAAAATCTATTCCGCACTATCACTGAACTCGTGTTTCCCTGAGGAATTACCATTATGTCAGCCAGCTTAATAATAGCTTTGTGTCTGATAAGCTCTAATGGTATTAACTGCAAATCTAAGAAACCAACTCCTGATGCATATATGTTATATTAAAATCAAAGCTAGTGCAAATATGCAAAGTGCTATGTGCCAGATTTTTCCACAATGCCATCCATGATGAAATGAATCTTCTCATAATAAAAGATTTTTGACAGTCACAGAAAATAACTAATGTGAAATAACTAGTGATGTCTGTGAACAGCATAGTGCTGAACAAGCACTATGCATACATTTATACTTTCAATATTTCTTGCTCAGGTTTTTAAATACTGCACCCGAGGGGACAAACCAATATATAAGAGAGGTCAAATTAATGTTAAGTAAACTGTAACTGTCAAAAACGAACATATCTGCATAACAATGCATGTGCAAACAATCACAATACATTACATAGGATAAAGTGCATAGTGCTTCATAATAAATCAGCATTATACTGGAGTTGGTACAGACATTTAAAAAACAACTAGAGGGAAATCAGGTATATCTAGAGGTTTTGGGGGAGCAAACCTGACATATCTTGATCTTGATCAAGCACAAAAATGTCTCCCGCACCTGTAGTAGGGTTAGACATGAAATTTGCTGGATATTTCTGGGGTTATCACACTTTCAAAACAGTTCAAGCATTGGCAAGTAGAAGTTCATGGAAAATACAACCAGTAATAGTTCTGTTAAAATTGATAATTTTTAATAAAAATTGTAATATTTAAAAACAAATACATAAAAGCTAACATATAAAAACTAACAAAAGTGACTGGTGCTCCAGAAAGTGCTAAGTGCTAATTACCAGACAACTGACAATGTGCAAAATACGCAATAGATCTGTATCTCTCTCTTAGATACTAGGGTAACATCAAGTGCAAATATATACATATAAACAACTTCAGGTTATTTACACCTTCATTCTTTGATAAACAAAAACCACACAGTATGTAAAATCAGAGACCTTCACTGTGTAGTGACTCCAATTTAGATGCCTTAGTCAACATGTACCTGAAGTGCACCTTTTAGGAAGGTATAATATCTAGATACTTCACATTAGTATCTGTAATTGCCCTACATGTATCGTTCCTTTAGTACTTGAGGTTAGTTTTAGGAACTTCTTCAGGGGAGTGTGTGGGACGGGACAAAGAACACCCACAGCCCAACTTTTGGTGGTATCAGGGTAGAGCTTGACAAGTCGAAGCTGTCGTGGCAGTGTGAAGTCTTGAGTGGTGTTTCCCAGTGGACAATTAAATGAAGTAAATATCCACACTCACTTGTCTTTAATACAAGGGAGTCAATCCAGTTCAAACCGTCTCTTAATGTCGGTAAACAGTCCTAGGGAGCTGCATTGATTCTCAGTGTAGCAGTCCCAGAGGGTCCTTAACACGTAACTGGAAGTTGGGTGGACACTTCGTCTTCTTAATATTGTAGTCATGCAGTAAGAAATATCGGTGAGCAGGTCTGTTAATAAAGTCCTTAATGGCTCAATCGAGTCAGACACTGTTGAGGTGAAGCTGCTCCCGTGGTCTGCCAGGTGTGGACTGGGAAACATACAGACATACCGCCTAAGAAATTGCATGTGCAAAGAGATGCAAAGCACTACATCAAAATAAATTGCATCAAATAAAGGGCATGGTGCACAATAATATCTAATATCACAATAAACAACTTCCAAGGTTCCCAGAATATCAAACACATAAAGCTTTGATGTTCATGTAAAAGTTACTTAACCATCCATTTCAATTCATGACCCAAAAATAATAACCTAATACCCCTGTTAAATACACTAAAAACATCTCCTCAACGAAAACAGACTAAACAGAGAAGAAAAAATAAAATCCCAAAATGAGAAAATGGAAAGCAGGAAGAGCATTCAACTACCCAAGACAAAAATAAAAGAAGGAATCAAAAAAGGAACGAGATAACCAAAAGACTGAAACAGAAACGTGAACTTTACAGTTTGACATCCTGCGATGTAAATAACTGTCACACTCACCTGTGTCTCTGCAGGAGCGATGGACGAGCCTCCCTTGACCCCGAGTCTTCACTTCCCCTGTTTCACCCGGAGGAATACCTGTCAAATACAAGGTGTACACTAAGACCTGGATTCACCCGATTACCCTGGGCCCTTCCCTTCTCTTTACTATGTGCTGTGATGTCCCCCATGGGCTTACCTTGATCTTTAGTAGGGTGTGCACTCCATCCTGCATTCGCAGGGGCGCGATTCACTCATGTGATTGGGGCCAATGTCTGTAGGCTGAGTTCAGATATCAAACGCTGTTTAATGCCTTCACAGTGAGGCAGAGTGTTCAGGGCGCCAGTTTCTTCACTGGCTAGAAAGTCCTTCCCACAAGTGAACGTTGCGCGGAGAATGTTGAGTGTCCAAAATTGTCCGTATTGTCTTTGTTTGCCGGGATTTTCGTGGATGAGCAGCGCTGCGTGTAGAAGCTGGCGCTGCGCAAACCTACCAGCAGCTTTCAATTTGAGCGCGCCTGGTAAGGTCTCTCCCTTTCTCTTGCAGGAGAAATTATGGGTATTAGCGCCTCGAGTTCAGGTTTCGCGCTACTGGAAACTTGGTGGTTGGGCAAGTATTCTCGGAGGCTTTTGGTAAGTATGCACCGCGAGCGCAGTGAAATAAGTGTCCGCATTATTGGGGCGAGTGCAATGAATGATGTCTCTTCTTTTGCAGGAGTTTGTGCGCTCGTACAATTGACCTGGATTACAGCTTCGCAGGAAGATTCGGTGAGTATGCGCAGCGTTACTGATGTGCGCCTGCTAACGCAATTCTTCTTTGTTCTTACAGGTGCCAATGTAGAAGTCCCCTCTTAACTGGAGATTGCTGCGGCGTGGGGTAAGAATGGAGGTTCTTCCGGAGCAGGTAAGCTGAAGCAGAATGATCCGGAGCGGGTAATCAGAAGTAAAATGATCCGGAGCAGGTAAGCAGAAGTAAAATGATCCGGAGCGGGTAAGCAGAAGTAAAATGATCCGGAGCAGGTAAGCAGAAGTAAAATGATCCAGAGCAGGTAAGCTGAAGCAGGATGATCCGGAGCAGGTAAGCTCAAGCAGGATGATCCGGAGCAGGTAAGCTCAAGCAGGATGATCTGGAGCAGGTAAGCTGAAGCAGGATGATCCGGAGCAGGTTAGCTAAAGCAGGATGATCCGGAGCAGGTTAGCTAAAGCAGGATGATCCGGAGCAGGTTAGATGAAGCAGGATGATCCGGAGCAGGTAAGCAGAAGCTGGCTGATTCAGAGCACGGCAAGTGTGTTGCTGATACAGCTCACAGTAAGCAACAAGAAGCACTGGAATATTCTTGGGTGTGGCTTATATAGCCAGTCACACCCAAACACTAGAGAGCTCATGGATCATTATGCACTTCCTGTTTGGCAACAGGAAGTGGCAACCAGGAAGTTGCTACAAACACAAGGAAGGAATTAAAGGGAGGATTTGCTATGGGTTCTTTGTGTGCCTATGCCAGGCCTGTGAAGCCTCCACCCAGCTTGCCCCAACTACCTGCCTGATACCCATGACAATAACTCACTGATTAGTCAAAAATAAATGAAAATATCACTCAAACCCAACTCCAAATAAAAATAATTTTGGAAAAAGACGAGGAGAAAGAGACTAATCAAAATACAGACTCCAATAAATGTATCACAGATCTCTTAAGTACCCAAAAACGTATAATGCTCCTCATCAAAATTGTGTCCTTTGGGATATTTTGTTTCAAAATCTAAAATGCATTTGGTCTCACATTGTCTCAAAAAGCAATTCTCTGTTGCCACCTCTTAACGGCTCTGAGATGGATTGCATCCCAAAAAATTCAAAGCCGTCCAACCTGCCGCCATGTATTTTCTTGAAGTGCATCACCATTGGATAAGTAGGATCTACATTTTTGATAGCCTGAATATGTTGTAAGATCCTCAATTTTAGTTTGCCCTTGGTGCTGCCCACATACCATTTACCACAAGCACAGGTTAGGATGTAAACCACATAGGCCGTGTCACATGTAATTCTGGATGTGATCGGTATATCAGAAACCAAAATAGGATGGCGAAAACTAGTCTTATTGGCAGCAAATTATCAGGCTTTGCATTTAGTACATTTAAAGAACCCCAGAACTGATGATATCTCCATTAATGTTATACGGAGCTCAAATAAGGAAAGACTCTCTTGCTCCCCTCGTTTGTCAGGATTGGCAGAAGCAACAAATGAAGATACCAGTGTGGTTCAGGATTACGTAACAAGCCGAGATCATGACTGTGAAAAGTGTAATATTGTCTCTAAATTGAAAGATCTGGACGCCCATAATACAGCTACAAGCTTTGCACTCAAAATATTATTAAGGCTTTGCTACACCACAACTGCACAAACAAGGAATAATGCGGAAGTCCTAAAAGGATTAGTCAAAGACACTACGCTAACAAAAATGAGAAAAGCCGACTTAAGATCAGAAGCCCCAACACCAAATATTATAAATAAAGAAAGTGATAAAGTCAACCTGGAATCTACATTGGTAGAAATACTGGCTGGGAGTGATGAAGAATGCGAGAACGAGGTTCCCATGTCTAGCAGAGAGAAACAAAAGAGAGATAGAGAACTACAAAATATAGCAAAAGAAGGGATTATACCAGTTGACAAGGGAAATGTAGCAAATGCTGAAAAGAAGAAACGAACAAAAAGAGAGAGAAAAAGGGCAGCCATAAATGCAAGAAAGCGCGCTGGAAAAATGAGTGGTGAAAAAAAAGGCACTCTCACGTCATGGGTGATTGAAGTCGACAAGAATAAAACTAGTCCCAGCAAACAGCTAAATGTTCAACTAGAGGAATCGGCAAGTGAGGTCAGCAGCGAAGGCTCAGTCAATGATGTTGATGCCTCCTCTCTGAATAGTAGTCAAAGTGAGGCTGATTCGACAGAAATCCTGATGACCAATACAAAATCAAGGGTGAAATTCTCTAAGACAACTCAAGGAAACTGGGCAATGCCAGATAACTAGGAAAAAAAGGGCTGAGACTTTAAATGGTCCTAGGCAACAAAAGGTTTTCACTATCTCACGTACTAATAAAAGAAATACTAATGTCATTAATAGGAGAGTGCTGTTAGAAGCCCTACATCAGCAATTGCATCTAAGAATATTGAAGAGTGGGGATTTTAAATTTGTGGAGCCCTGTAAGGGCAACTTTAGTCGCATTCATTGCTACTCCGAGGCAGTGGTAAATCTTGTGAGAGATCATAAGGAAGAATTAAGAAACAATGGTTATGCCGTGGACGCAAAAGATAACAAAATGGTATGCCAGGATAATAAAGCAAATAGTACTAAGAGAGCTAATAATGTTTCACAGATAAAAGACCTAAAGAAGGGAAATGTTATAAATAAGTCACATTGGGAATGGTTATGTTCATTTCTGCCCCCAGTTTCTAATGGAGATTGATTAGACTAGTCCATCATATCCTGGAATACCAGGGGTCATTCACATTTGTTTGCCGAAAATGGGTCCTTCAGTTTAGTAAAGAATGCACTATTTGTTCTCTTACAGGAAACATGGCTTATGAATGGTGCAGTGTTTGATGGTTTTAAATCATATTATAATGTGGCAAAAAGAGGAGAAAAGGATCGTCCATTTGGAGGACTATCCATCTTGGTCTCCAATAGACTGAACGCACAGGAGTGTATTATATCTCCAAATAATCCAAATGTACTGATGGTGGTAGCCGACATGCCCAATAATTGTAAAATACTGCTGATAAATATCTATGATCCACCAGGACTGTCGCAAACTTTCGAGTTACAACAGACAATAAGTGAAGCCCTGGCCGAGCAAAACATGGCAGGAGGAGATTTGAGTATCATACTAGGAGGTGATCTTAATGCTAACCTACTAATAGATGATTTGGGCATGCTAACGAAAGCTGCCATTTGGAGATCATTCATCAGCGATAACACCTTAAGGTTACTAAATGGAGGCAACTAAGATAAATCCCCTAATACTGTAACATGGACCAATAATGTTCATACTTCCACATTGGACTATATTTGTATAAGTGACAAGTTGTTTGGTCAAACTTAGATTTTGAAACCCTAATCAATACTTATAGTGACCATTATCTATTACAAAGTAGAATGGATTTGCACATGATACCACCTGCTAGAGATGCAGTAGGGGAGGTATATAGTAGCAGCAATGGTACAAGAATTCGCTGGTCGGATACAAATTTGGTAAAGGCCAAAAGATGGAGTAAAACAATTGACCCGCTGCAGCTACTTGATATCTCCGTTGATAACATGGTTGCCTGGTTCTCCCATAGTCTTTCTGATATGATGCCATCACCAGGGAATGTGTGTCCACAGAAGGAAGTGATTACCTATAGTAGACCGTTTGTCATAAACATAAGGGACATGAAAAGGGAGAAGCACAGAAATCTGAGACAATTAAATAAGTTATGCTTGAGCTATGAAGAAAGCCAGAAAGGTAGAAGGCAGATTTGTAATAAGTATTCTAACATGATTAAGTCTTATCAGATTTCAGAGAAGAATGTAGTCTGGCAAAATATGGCCAAAATATGAAGGAGATGCTAGGAAATTCTGGGCCTGCTTCAGAAACATGAATAATGCTGGTAACCCAGAGCTGTTAATTCCCATAGATAGTCATACTTGGATAAATTTCCTTACCGAAAAGTTTAAAGGTGAAGTGTTAAAACTTGAAATCTGCCCAAAAACCAACATGAAAATATGTAGGGAAGATATATTGTTAATAATAAAGAAGTTACAGAACTCTAGAGCACCAGGACCCGATGGCCTTTGCAATATTATCTTAAAAGATAATCCAGAAGTTTGGGCTGACATTCTGTTAATTATGTATCAAAAAATCATAGATACGGGAAGGATGCCTAACTCCTGGAAGACCGCTAACATCATACCTATATTTAAGAGTGGTCAACGCAATTTGCCAGAGAATTATAGATTAATAGCACTTACGGATGTCCCTAGTAAAATCTTCTGCACTTTAATACTAAAAGAAATCAATAAGTGGATCATTAGCGAAAATATACTAGATAAAGCCCAAACAGGCTTTAGGAAAGGCTGTGCAACGACAGATAATATCTTTATACTAAATACACTTATTGAGCAGGCTAATCAAGCTAAAAATCTACCACTATATGTTCTCTTTGTTGATTTTACCTCCGCCTTCGACTCGATAGAGCGGGGGCGTCTTTGGAAGAAACTCGAAGCCCGAGGCATGCCTGCAAATTTGTTATATCTGTGCAGGATGGTATATGATGATAGCAAAGCCCAGATACGTTTAGATAATCGAGGAACTCTATCTGAACCCTTCAATATTCTAAAAGGTGTGAGACAAGGTTGTGCGTTAGCGCCCATCTTTTTCAATCTGTTTATGTCCGACTTTGGTAATATCTTTAAAGATAAAAAGAATGCTTTTCCCAAAATCGGCTCCCATAAAATGGGGTGGATCTGCTATGCAGACGATATAATAATCATGGACAACACATATGTGGGTATTTGTAATAGTGCCTCGGCCCAAAGAGAATATGCAGAGACGAATGGTCTTATAATCAATCTAAAAAAAACTCCATTTATGAGCTTTGGGGCCCATTGCAGTAAAAAAAAATCCATATTATGCTCATTGGGAACAATAAAAAAAAGTTAATAGCTATAAATATCTTGCCCAGGAAATATGTGGTGAAAGGAAGAAAATGAATATACTAGTTCAAAAGAATAAACGAACCAAGATAATGGCAACGTTAGCAGCTGTTGTAAACTTCTCCACAAAAACAGCGGGATTTAGCTTATTGGGAATTATTAACCTATATAAACAAAAGCTGGTGTCAATGTTCCTGTATGGTTTGGAAGCTTCCTTCTCTGATTGGTCGGATTGGGCGGATGTGATGGAAGGTGTGATATGGAGGAGAATATTAGGCCTCTCTAATTATACACCTATCCAGGCTATCCGGTTAGAAATGGGGCTGATATCTCTATCTACCCAAATCGACCTAAACAGAGCAAAGCTCTATATCAAAATGAAATATGCACAGCAAGGTTCACTACTGCATATAGTTCATGATGGGCTTAAGGGAGGAAATATGAGGGCTTTGAATAATTTCTAGAAAAAAAAACGAGGATATCTTTGAGAGAACTGCTTTTGTCCCTAAATGGGAATACGGAGAGGGGGCGGTGTTGAAGTCCCTAAAAGATTCCTTGGAAAAGTGGGACTGGGCTCATAGTAATGATAGGGTTGCAGAATTTGGCTCCTTGGGTTCATATGCAAAACTTCCTTTCCTGTATAAAAAACTTCAGTTTTATCTAAAGCTTATGCCCTCAAAGGTTAATCGGAAAATCTTCCTTGATATGAGGCTAAACCGACTTAATGTTCTCGGTGTGCGAGGTGCCTGGTTAAATATCCCGGAGGAAAGAAGAATGTGTAGACTGTGTGGCAGTAAACAAGAGAAAGAAACCATAAAACATGTGATACCTGCTGTAAGAACATGAGATCTATATATGAGAAATATTTTGAAAAATATCTAGCAGAATATGAACATGATTTTAATCATATTGCTAGTGAAAGGTTTTGGTTGAGATGTTTAGCAGGGTGGAATAAGAATCTTATAATTGCAACCACTCATATCTGGAAGGTGGTAAACCTCTGTCTAAGGCAGTTTGAAGCAAATGTGAAACTACTAGTGGATTTATAGGTTGGCTCTATATAAGAGTAGGGCTTGACCTGAGCTATAAAGTTTCTCGGGGGGGGGTGGGGGGTAACCCACTCCTGAAAAGGAAATGAATGAGATCTAATGTACATAGATATGTCAATTTAACAATTTAGTGCAAGTAAATATGAAAGCCCCTTAGCTTTAATTTTAATAATTGTACCTAGATCTCTGACAGATGTAAATGTAGGTACTTTTATCCTTTTCTTTTATTTTTGCTGTATGATACTGACTTTGTATGAAATGTTTGGATTTGCATTGTAATCTGCTATTTGTATGTTTATACTGTTTTGTGAAAAGTTCTTTTGAACTGAAACACAATAAAAATAAATAAAAATAAAAAATAAAAAAAAAAGAACCCCAGAACTCGGGTTGTGAGCCAACTTTCAGCCTGTGAAGTGACCATAGGCCTCATGTAACTGGATACAAGATTGTCCTTGAGCAAAGCAGATTTTCGAAAAGTGAAATTCACTCTTTCGCCTAGTAGTCCATTGAGGTGCTCATTCAATTATAGTGCATGCCAATGTTTGCTAATGATTCGTCGTATAGCACTGGATCTATTACCACAGATCAAAATCAGGCGCAAGTCTTGCTCAATCGATCCAGTTTGAGAGGTTTGATTGGATATCAACAGCAATGTTCTGTCTAGCTCACAGACTTTCATGTATGCTCTTTCCAGGATTTTTGGGATAACCACGCTGATTGAATTTGAGAGCCATAAATGTACATTCAGTGTCAACATTTTCAATTTTAGAGCATTTTCTCCTGATACGAATGAATTCACCGTAAGGTATGTTCCATTTAAGGGCCACCGGGTGATTACTTTTGGCATGGAGGGGTGTGTTAGAACTACTTGGTTTTCTATATAGTTCTGTAACCAGCTCATCTTGTGCCACTGTCACTAGAATATCTAAAGATACAATGTCTGTCTTACTGTGGCTTTCTGTAAATTGTACGTTGAGCAGGTTTACAAACTCCTGCCATTCAAGCAAAGTACCATCCCAGATGACGAAGAAGTCGTCTATGTACATCAGCCACAGAGCAATCTTGTCAGTGTATTTACTATTCTTTGGGTGCCACACCTCGTAGAGCCCATAGCAGTCCCCTGGAGCTGAATAAAGAACTCTTGACTGAAAAGGAATGTGTTGTTGTTTAAACACCAACCTAACATTTCCAGGATCATTTTGCTATGTTCCAAATAGTTCATAGATTTGGTATGTAAGAAATACACATGCTCTTAGTCCATCTTTGTGTTTGATAGATGTATTAAGAGAAACCACATCTAAAGTGGCAAGTAAAAAAGTTGGTTCCCATGGGACGCCATCTATTTTATTCAAAAAGTCTTTAGTGTCCCTCAGATATGAAGGCAAGGTGGTAACAAAAGATATCAAAGTTTCATCCACAAATCTAGAGATGTTTTCGAGCAGAGCTACACACAGAGTGACAATTGGACATCCTGGTGGTTTTGTCATATTTTTGTGAAGTTTGGGCAGAAAGTAAATAGGCATCACTGGAAAGGTTGGGTGCAAAAATGTGCACAAATCTTCATCCAGTAAGCCTTTTTCTAACCACTGTTTGAGGAGCTCGGCAAGTTTCAGTCATGTCTTCAGTGGGATCCTTTGTCAGTTTAGCATAACAGGCTCGAACATTAAGTTGCCTGTCGGCCTCTTTGATGTAATCATGTCGGTTCATAATCACAATGTTCGTGCCTTTATCCGAGGGTTTAATGATGCAATCCGGAAGTGAACACAACTCGATTAGAGTTTCTTGTTCTTGGCGACTTAGATTGTATTTATTGGAGATTCTCCTCTTTCTTATCCTCTTCAGGTCATTAATAACCAAATCCTGGAAAGCCTCAATATTACCACCAGGGTTAAAGATGGGATTAAACCTGGATTTCAGTTTTAATTAACTTTTTCCTGTCCAATTGGTTTGGAAATCTGATAAGTCCCACTCAGAATCTGGGACATTACCAGAGACAAGGCTTTCAGATTCCAGAGAATGTCAAGGAGTTCCCCCCCTTCTCACCTGGGTCCGTTCTTTGCTGGAGTCCTTGGTCGCTGCCTTCTTGCAGACGGACCTGGTTTTGAACAAGGCTGCCCGAGTCTCTTCCGACTCCAGAGTGTGTTCAGTTTCCGGGACGAGGGTCCAGGAATCTGGGAAACTAGGAAAGGTTCAACTAGCACACAAGTCCAGGAAATAGGAGGAAAAGAAGGGGCAAGGAACGGGTAGATAGACAGGTACAAGGAAACAATACCGCGAGCTACGGGACACACGACGGATCGCTACTTTGCAATAGCATTGAGACACGCGGAGCCGCGGAAGGCGTGGTCCATTAATAGAATACGTTACGTCCAGCGCGTGGAGCGAGAAAGGGGTTTCATGCTAGATGACCATGTTGGGAGTATTATGGAGTGCAAGCCTGTTGTGACAAGGACCAGGAAGTCCAAAAGGGACGTGTTCTGTAGTTCATGACAGCATGCCTCCTCCGAAGACCCTTTCCTCCAGGTTTGCCCGGGTGTATGAGGTGAAATCCTCTGAGCAACCGAGGGGCCTTGATATTAGAAATAGGTTCCCAGGTTCTTTCACTAGGAGGGTATCCTTTCCATTCAACCAGGTATTGAAGCTGGCCCCGTTTATACCTGGCATCGCAAATCCGGGATACCTCATATTCCAGTTGGTTGTCAACCAGCAGAGGAGGAGGTCTACAGGATTTCCGGGAAGATGGAATGTAGGGTTTTAATAAAGAGGTATGAAAAACTGGATGAATTTTCTTCCAGGAGTCTGGCAGTTTGATCCGGTATGAGACGGGGTTAATAATTTCCTTGATGGAAAATGGACCATAATACCGGGGGGCCAATTTGTTTGGTCTTAGATGTCGGGGTAGTAATTTTGATGACAACCATACTTGGTCACCGACTGCATAAGAGGGACCTGGTCTTCTTTTGGAATCTGCATATCTCTTGGTCTGCGATCTGGCCTTCTCTAAGTATTCCTTGGCCTCCTGGTGTATGTTGACGAGGGTTTCGATCCAGGAGTCAACAGTAGGTACCGGTGTAGAATGAGGAAGAACAGAGGGTAAAACCGATGGATGGAACCCTGGACTACAATAAAAAGGACTGGTTTTGAGCGCTGAATGTTCGGAGTTGTTGTAGGCGAATTCAGCAACGGGTATCAGGAGTGACCAGTCATCCTGGACCTTGGTGGTGAAACATTGAAGATACTGTTCCAGGGTCTGATTCGCACGTTCTGTGGCTCCGTAGAAGACCACAACAATCAAGGGACCAGCGCTATGCCTGACAAGACCGCACGGATACCTTCTTCACTTCAAGAGGGTGAGGTAGAGGTTGTGGCTGGAGGAGAGCCGCAAGATATCCAGCCCAACAACAGCTAACAGGTCAGTGTACCCATAACAGCGCCAGCGCCACAAACACCCATAGGATGGAAATTAGCTCTCTTTGCGCGAGCATGGGATTCCTTATCAGGGGACACCTGGGTCAGGGACGCAGCTCGAGGCTTGCGCCTAGAACTTTTCGCTCAACCCTTTCAAGCGTGCCGGCCCACCCCAGTAAGAATGTCCGAAGCGGACATAGCAGCGATAGACAGCGAAGTACTCAGTCTACATCAGAAACAGGCAATTCGCCATTGCTCGAGCCAGGGCGGCTTCTTCAGCCCCATATTTTTGGTTCGCCGAAAGCAAAAGGTACGCCCGGTGATAAACCTCAAGGCTCTGAACGATTTCATAGACTACCGTCATTTCAAGATGGAGGGGATACACATGCTAACAGACATCCTGAGAACAGGCGACTGGCTCATTCGCCTGGAACTCAAGGATGCTTATCTCGCAGTGCCCATACACTAGTCGCACGTGAATTATCTGAGGTTCTCCTGGAAGGACAATGACTGGGAGTGCACATGCTTGCCTTTCGGGCTCTCCTCAGCACCTTGGGCTTTCACCAAGCTCCTAAGGCCCGTGGTAGCGCGTCTAAGAGAGCAAGGTGTCAGACCAATCTACCTGGACGACATCATTTTCATGGCTCAGTCCCAAGCCTTGGTAGAACAGCAGGCCAGACTAGCCATAGATCTGTTACACAGCCTTGGCTTCCTCACAAATTGGGAGAAATCGATTCTGTGTCCATCCAGGAACCTAGAATTTCTAGGCTTTGTAGTGGAAACGCAGATTTTGCAGTTCCGTCTCCCCGTGGCCAAGATTAATTCTACCCGTCGGGAGATTCGCAGAGGAATGTCATCTCTCTCCCAGATTTAGCGAGAGTGATAGGTCTCCTATCCTCCTCCATTCAAGCAATATTTCCAGGTCCTCTTCACTACTGAGAATTGCAGAGACTGAAAGGACAGCACCTCCGGCGCAGCCTGCCCTACTCTCAACATCTGACACTCTCGCCTCAGGTGAAAACGGAACTCATCTGGTGGCTGACACACATGGAGGCCTGGAACGGCAGAGCTATCTTCGGGTCCACCCCAGATATTGTCATCGAGTCAGACGCCAGTCGCTCTGGTTGGGGTCCAAGATGCGGCACAGTTGCCACCGGAGGGACTTGGTGGAGCTGGAAATAAATATAAACTGTCTGGAGCTCCTCGTGGGCTCTTTTGCAGTGCGCTCCTTTGCCAGAGACAGAGTGAGTTGGTGTATTTTGCTGAAAATGGACAACATTTCAGGGGTGAGATACATCAATCACTTGGGTGGCACCAAATCAAGACCTCTAGCGGAGCTAGCCAAAGACTTTTGGCACTTCTGTCTGGAACACCGGATCTCCGTCACAGCAGAGTATCTCCCAGGACTCAGAAGTGTAGTGGCAGCCTGGCACTCTCGCCATTCCACCGATTACAGCGACTGGAGGCTCAGAGACATCTTTCTCCGCCTCCAGGGGGTATGAGGCCCCATGTCCAGGGATCTTTTTGCCTCCCGCCTCAAAACTCAGCTCCCAGAGTTTTACAGCTGGAGACCAGATCCAGCAGCCATCGCATTGGATGCGTTTCTGAAACCCTGGATGGAGGGGGTACTTTATGCCTTCCCCACCCCCCGTTTACCATGATAGCGAGGACCCTAGCGAAAGTACGTCAGGAGCGGTCAGAGCTAGTCCTCATAGCCCCATCCTGGACATCTCAGACCTGGTATCCAGTTCTTCTGGAACTTTCCTCGGATTTTCCAATCCTTCTACCCCAGTTTCCAGATCTATTATTGGATCCGTTAGGATGTAACCCCCTTCTCCTCAATTGGTCTCTAACCCTAGCAGCCTGGAGGATTTCAGGGCAAGATGGAGAGTTCCAGGGATGTCACTTATGGCCATCAGTCTCATCGAGGAGAGCTGGGCCTCTGCTACCCTCAAGAGATACTCCACCTCCTGGTGCGCCTGTACAAATTGGTGTCAGGACAGAGGGCTTCATCCGGTTTCAGCTGCTATAGAAGAAATTTTAAATTTTCTAGCCTCTTTAGTCGAGAGAGGTCTTGCCTATACGATGGTCAATACTTACCGCTCTGAGATTTCTGCGGGCCACAACCTCGTTCAAGGGGTGCCAGCAGGAGAGCATCACCTCGTTTGCAGACTACTCAAGGTTATTTGGCTTACGGTACCACCTCCGTCCCGTTATGACAAACATTTGGATGTGAATAAGGTACTTACCTTTTTCTTTTCTGGCCTCATAACAAAGAGATATCCCGTACGGCGTTTTCCGGCAAGCTGACTACGTTGCTTTGCTTGGTCTCCTGCAGGAGAGTCTCGGATGTCAGAGCTCACGATCTAGCAGGTAGGACCTTTTCTCCTGATAGCATAGTGTTCCACATTTACAGAAGGGCAAAGTGCAACTCCAGGGTAATTGCTCACCCCGCCTTTAGAGAGCAGCCCAAGCTTTGCCTGGTCAAGTGCTTAAAGGTCTAAGAAGAGGTAATAGTGCCTCTTAAAACCTCTCCTAACGGACAGCTATTGATAGCACTACGCAAACCCCACAGAGCGGTTTCTGCTCCAACATTGGCACACTGGGTGCATTGGACGCTGTCACAAGCAGGAATAGACACCGGTCACTTCGGCGCCCACTCCGTGAGAGGTGCCATGGCTTCCACATCCTTTCAGGTCCCATGCTTGCAAGCACTGCATAAACATACCTTTAACCTGTTCCAAGGATGCAGGTCCCTCTGCAGCCACTGCCGCTGAGCAGGCTGCATGCGTGCTGGGTGCACTGCCGTTACCCCTTGGAACGTCCGCAGGCAATGATGCCGTATTGGCCACAGGCCCCTGCTCTCTCCCCCTGACTCGCCCCCACTGCTTTTCGCTTTTTGGCAGCCTCCGTCTGCTGCCTAATGGCCTTAGCGGTCATTGTCCTCTTCCTATTGGCTGCAGGTTCCTCCTCCTCACTGGGCCCGCTTTCTTCCTCCTCAATGGCCTGGATCTCTTGCATAGCCTCTTCAGCTAAAAAGTTAGGAAACAATAGTGGCGAGTGTGACCCGTTGCTCGGCCCAGCTGCTTCCCCATCTAGCTGTGTTGCCATCCTCTGCAACCAATTCGGTCCATGGTTGGGGGCTGCCATCCTTGCCATCATGATGAATTGCTTGATGCCTTTGTCGGGGCAGCAGAACCCTGGCGTTCCCCCACCTTGTGTGGATATCCTGCTTGGTACAGCGGCCTCCAGGCACACGCACTGCTTAGAAAAGGCTGACTTGTAAAATAACTTGGTGTGTCCTTGTGAGCTGTACTTTACTGTGACCCGTGCAGCGGCCTTTCAGGCACATGCACTGTGTTGGGTTTTCCTCTTTTCTCCTTTCACAAATGAAGATGTGCTTGTAACTCTGTGGGGTTTAAACCCTTAATAGCGCTGCTCTACAGTTCCACTGCGTTGCAGACGTGCACTGTGTTAACAAAGTCAACGTTACAAATATAGCTTCTTTCTTCGCCGAGAACAGGACACGTAATGCAATTATTTTTTCGCCCGCGTGTTTTTTTAATGAAAGGCAAAATCCCCTGTGAGTTACCACTTGTCACGGTATCATCAACTTTCGTTTTCACCCGTCACGCGTCCTGGGTTGCAAACAATCTAATCCTTAGCTCGTGCGACCGGCTTGTTTGGAAACTGGCCGCCTTCGTTACTATGGCGTGAGGGCGGGGTCCCGGGTACACTCTCCATTTTTTTCCTGTCCCCTCGCTCACCTCCAACTTTCGCGGCTCCGACCTGCTGCTTCACTGAGCAGTCTGCGGCTTTGCTGCTCCGCTCGCTTCTCAACCGCTCTCCTGGCAACCGTTGAAGCGAAACCTCCTTTCACCGCCGAACTGCTTGCCAAGGACAGCTTTCTTCTTTACGGCGGCCTGCAGGCACACGCACCGCGCCCCGTTCAACTGCTCGCCACCTGAGCACAAAGACCAGCCTCGCCGCTCTGCAGCTCCAGAATGCAACGCTGCTCCTTCCTTGCTCATAACAAAAACAAAATGAAACTGCTCCTCCTTCCTTGTGCGTCCGGCGGCGTCCTTGTGCTGCAATGTACTGATACTAAAACCCAGCTGCTTATAAGCCCGCTGGATCGCCCCTTTCTTTTGTCCAGTTTGGCGGTCTTCCAGCCCTTCTAGATTCCCGAGCTTGTTTGCACTACTCCCCCTTACCCAGGGGTGTGACGTCTCAGCGCCACTATCGCGCATGCGTGGGCCTCGTTCTCGGTCACGTATGCGCAGTTACAATAAACCGCGCCCGTGCGGCAGTTCGCGCCGGGACGCGCAGAGACCAGCAGCGCGTCCCGTGTCTCCTTGTGTGTGTATGCGAGTGGGGCCGTATGATTGCCTGACAGTTCCCCGAGACCCTGGGGACCACATAACAACTGGCGACGAGGGGGAGCGATCGCCACGGCAACGTCGTGCATGTACGCACTGCAGCTGCGAGAGAGAGTGATCGGCAGTGCTCTTGTGTCGCAGCGTGTCACAGACCCGACGCAGATGATCCCATGATACACGTGCAGCGGTAGCAGCCTGAACAGGTGCTCGTGCGCCGCTGTACAGCTAATTGGCTCAAATTTTTGGAACGTTGGTTGTCCCCCAGCACACGGGGACGATTTTTTTTTTCTTCTCTTTCCCCTCTGGAACGCTGACGCCTCCTGGAAAGAAAGAAGTGAAGAGACACAGTGGGCAACCGTCTGGCAGCAGGTTCAAGATCCCCAAGTAAGGTTGCGGCCTCTATACCACCAGGAGGTGCCTGTGCGACCTGTAATCATGGCGGAAAGCGATGGGGAGGAAGGAACTGCGGCAGGTACAGTCATGCCACAACAAGGGTCTCTGCTACCAATGCAAGAGTTTGATGTGTCTGGCCCCCCATCCAAGCTGGGGCCTAGGTGGTTGCTATGGATTAAGAAACTTGAGATGTACTTTACTGCAACTGGCATTACCGATGATAATGCGAAGAGGGCTACGCTGCTATACTCTGCGGGGTTGGATGTCTTACGTATTTTCGAATCATGCAACCTGCAGGTGGTGACGTACAATACTGTGAAAACTGCGCTGGAGAACCACTTCATTCCTCTCTCAAATGTTGACTACGAGAGGTTCCTGTTTTGTGGTGAGAAGCAGAGAGAAGGAGAATCCCTTGATCAGTTCTGCGCCAGGTTGAGGTCGATGGCCACCACGTGTCGGTGGGACAATGACGAGTTAATGATACGGAACCAACTCGTCCAAGGCTGCAACTCCGGAAGGCAAGTGCTAAGGGAACCGGGGTGGACTCTGCTGCAGATCCTAGATAGTGGCAGAATATATGAGCTGGCGGATGTGAGAGGAGCCAAGATGGATGCTGCAAGGCACCCAATCACGTCCGAAGATGCATTTGCCATAAGTAGACGGCCCGGAACAAAGGACAAGTGGGGACAAAAAAGGCAAGAGACTCGTCATCCTCCCGAGTCGGGGTCGATGTGTCCGGCTTGCGAGTACGACCTGCCCCATGTAGAGGAATGCCCAGCCGTGTCGAGGTCGTGCGGCCGGTGCGGCAAGCCAGGGCACTACGCCCGGATGTGTCGCGCTCCGGTTCCCATTCCGGTGCCGAGAGGCCCTGCACGAAGCAGGAGCAGTGGGACCAGAAGACTAAGGAGCATTGCGGCACTGGAACAAGAACTACAGCGACTGCAGCTGGCCGAAGAGGAGGAGGATGAGGACGAAGAAGAGGTGTTCTTCATCTCAAACCTGGCCTCTGTGGCTAAGAAGAAAAGACAACCTAAATGCATGGTGGACATTCAAGGGGTGCCGACACAGGTCCTGATTGATACAGGCGCATCAGTATGTGTGTTGGCTGAGGACCACTATCAGAAGCTGCCAGGTCCTCCCCCAGTGGACAGTTCGGCAGCAAAGATATTCACTTTTGGTGGGGATGCCCCACTGCCTATCAAAGGGGTGTTTATCACGCCAGTCGCGAAGGGGGACAGGGTCATCAGAGCGCGATTCTTTGTCACAGACGTGAGTCCCCATTCGTTGCTCAGCTGTGCCGCGTCTGAAGCCCTCGATTTGGTGCATTTTGCATGGGAGGTATATCAAGTAGACATTGTGGGCTTACTCGACAAGTATGCAGACATATTTGAAGGGGTCGGGAAGTTGAAAGCGCCCCCGATAAGGCTACACATCGACAACACTATTAGACCAGTGGCTCTCAAGCATAGGAGAATCCCGTTTCATCTCAGGGAGAAGGTTGAGGAAGAACTGAGGTCGCTCATCAGCATGGATATAATTGAAAGGGTGGAGGGGCCCACACCCTGGGTATCGCCTATAGTGGTCGCTCCCAAACCTAAGCAGCCAGGAGCGGTAAGGATCTGTGTTGATATGCGCCTCCCCAATGCTGCGATTAAGAGGGAGAGACACTTAACACCGACACTTGATGACATTGTGGGGGAACTCCAAGGGGCACTTGTGTTCTCAAAGCTGGATCTACGAGCCGGCTATCACCAATTGGAACTTCACCCGGACTCCAGATTTATTACGACCTTCACCACACACGAAGGCCTCTACCAGTTTAAGCGACTAAGCTTTGGCATCTCATCGGCGGCTGAGGTCTTTCAGAACACCATAAGGGGGGCGCTGGCCGGCCTTCCAGGCGTTATAAACATGAGCGATGACATTTTAGTGTTTGCAGATTCTGAGGCGGAGCACCTGAGAAGGTTGTAAGGTACGTTAAGGAGGTTGAAAGAACTGGGTCTCACTTTACATCGCCAGAAATGCGAATTTTTCAAAGACCGGATAGGATTCTTCGGTTTCATTTTTCAGGCTGCAGGCGTGTCACCAGACCCGGCAAAAGTCAGAGACATAAAGGAGGCTGCAGCACCACAATCCCCCACGGAAGTAAGGAGCTTCCTAGGATTGGTTACTTATTGTGGGCGGTTCATGGCGGAGCCTCTCAGGGCTCTGACACGAAATGACGCAGTATGGAAATGGGAATCCCGAGAACAAGAGGCGTTTCAGGCCCTCAAGAATGCTTTGTCAGACACAGACACCATGGCGTACTTCAACCCGGCCGTGGAGTCGGAAGTGGTGGTAGACGCCAGCCCCGTGGGTGTAGGTGCGGTGTTGCTGCAACCCGATGAGCGTGACGAGATGAGACCCATTGCCTACGCCAGCAAAGCGCTGTCCAAGACTGAGATGAGATATTCTCAGATCGAAAGGGAAGCACTGGCCATCCTATGGGGCTGTCGGCACTTCCGCCTGTACATTTTGGGCAAGCCAGTCGTGGTGGTCACTGACCACAAGCCTTTGCTGCCGATACTGGCGGGAGCATCATCAAAGCCGCCGCCCCGGATCGAGAGGTGGATGCTGGCTCTAATGGAATATGGGGTAAAGCTCGTGTATAGGCCCGGAACCAACAACCCCGCAGACTATTTGTCGCGTCACCCGAACAAAGAGAATGCCGAAGTGGAAAATGGAGAAGTGGACTGTAAGGGTCTGCTGTGTCAAGTGGTAGAAAATGCACTTCCCATGGCGCTCTCGAGGCTCACCGTAGCGACGGAGTCCTCCAATGATGAAGTCTTCCGCATCATCAAGGCAGCAGTGAGGAGCGGGGACTGGAGAGAAGTGCTACGGAACAACTCAAGGCGCCAGGAGGAAGCACAGAAGGACTTACAGGCGCTCTGGAGAGTGAGAGATGGGTTGTCGATTTCCAAGGATGGACTGCTTCTCAGGGGGCAGCAAATCGTCATTCCGAGGGAACTAAGGATGCGCGTGCTGGAGCTGGCGCACATTGGACACCAGGGCGTAGTCAAGACGAAGGCCAGGTTAAGGCCAAAAGTCTGGTTTCCCGATCTGGAAGGGAGAGTGGAAAGCTTTGTGAAGAGGTGTCTGGCCTGCCAGGCGGCAACACCGGGTGACAAAGCGCCACCCATCAGTTCGATGGAGCGCAGTGAAAAGCCATGGGGTACGGTCCATGTGGATTTTGGGTCGACGGGCCGTGGACGATACTTTTTGGTGGCTGTCGACCAATGGTCACGGTACCCGGAAGTAGAGGTGGTTGAATCGACGGTGACTGAGTTCACCACGGAGGCATTGGACAAGATGTTCGCGGCACATGGATTCCCGGAGATCATCTGCTCGGACAATGGGCCACCGTTCACCGGCAGCCAGTTTGCGCAGTATCTACGAGAAAGGGGAATAAAACACAGGAGAGTCTCCCCGCTATGGCCGCGAGCCAATGGCGAAGCCGAAAGGATGATGAGAACGCTCAACAAGGTAACGAGGATCTCGGCCAGCAGGGGTGAGGATCTGGTCCAAAGAGTGGTGGAATTCCTTCAAGTGTATCGCTCAACCCCCCATCAATCCACAGGGGTTGCCCCAGCTGAGGCGCTCTTTGGGCGGTGCCCGAGAGGGATGCTTCCAGAAATGGAAGACAGGAGGCCGGGGGTCATAGACAACGATAAAGTTTGTGAGGACAGAGCGGTACGCAACCAGAAGGAGAGTGAATGTAGAGGACTGCAAGAAAAAGAAGTAAGAGTTGGAGATTGCGTACTAGTAAAGAATAGACATCCAGAAGGAAAGTTGTCCCTACCGTTTGAACCACGCCCATGGACAGTGAATCACGTGAAGGGCACGATGGTGACCGCAGCCAGTGAACGGGGTACCGTTACCCGAAATAGATCTTTTTTCAAGAAAGTGGATGTCCCGGCGGAACCGCAGGTAGCGAATGACCCCTCGAGTCAGGAAGGAACATCAGAGGACCAGGACGGCGTCCCCTCATCGGATCCCGGCCCCACAACGGAGGCTGACCGGGTTTTGCCAACGGGCACATCGAGATATCCGGTGCGTGGGAGTCGGAGGCTTCCAGCTCATCTGAAAGACTATGTCATGGACTCAGGGGACTGAGCGAGGGGTGAGTTACGTTTGGGGTCACCGGCTCACCATAGTTGGTTACTGTTATGTTCTACTGTAGCATGTTATGCACCAAAGTTTTGTTTTGTTCTGTTGTTGGGGAAAAAGAAGGGATGTGGCGTCTCAGTGCCACTATCGCGCATGCGTGGGCCTCGTTCTCGGCCACGCATGCGCAGTTACAATAAACCGCGCCCGTGCGGCAGTTCGCGCCGGGACGCGCAGAGACCAGCAGCGCGTCCCGTGTCTCCTTGTGTGTGTATGCGAGTGGGGCCGTATGATTGCCTGACAGTTCCCCGAGACCCTGGGGACCACATAACAAGGGGGGAGGGAGAAGGACGCTGACCGTGTTTTCCAGTTAAAAACCAGCTCATTTTATTTCCACACAACTTTTGGCTTTGCAGTCAAACCCTAACTATAAGCCCTCTAAGAAGAGGTTTGCCACTCAATAACTTTGCAGGGAGAGCACTAGCAGCCTCATCAGGCAAAAAGCACACACACTTGTGTGTGCTTTTTGCCTGATGAGCGCGATGCAAATAAAATAGCAATATCAATAGCCCCCTTATGCTACCATAGTGCATTCTGGAACTTGTAGTTACACCTTAACATAGGGTAACCAGGGCTAATAGCTGAGAAAAACAAACCAGCCCCACATCAGCCTGCTGGTCACTTTGCCAAACTCCAAAAGCTTATTTATGCAAGGCTGTAAACAAACGCTGTAACATCCACGCACCTTACAATATGGCCCATACGTTGTGGCGTGGCGGCCGTCCATGGTCATTTATTGGCAAGAACACTTAGCACACCACCCCCCTCCCCCTCCACCCCCTAGTTCCCCCTATGCTGTGGTCGTAGCACAGCCCAATTTAAACACACCATAAAAACTAGAAATAACCCACCCCCCACCCCCCACTGGCATGCATTGGTCACCCATTGCACATCAGTTTTACAGTTAAAACCCGCTCCTTTCATTTCCCAAATAACCTTTGCTTGCCTTCATTGGTGGCCTCAGCTACAACCTGCACTTATCATCAAGTCACAAAATGTACTTTCTTCCCTCTGGGGGGGGTCTCTCCTAAGGGGGCGTGGTCTACCGGCCACGCCCACTATGGAGAGACCCCCACCCGTTGCCTAAATTTGGGGGGTGCTGGTTGTGGTGTCACGTGACCCTGCGCGCGCAGGCACGTGACACCAGTTTAATAAAGGAATCACCGGAACTGACGGAGCCACGTCAGTCCGGGTTTAGGCACCGAGCCAACGAGTCGGTGTTTTATTACACGCAGCTGTTCCCGCGCTGCGAGTCCAATCAGCCCGCCCCGCGCATCGGCGGAGGCCTCAGCAGAAAGACCAGAAGTGGGAGTGGACCGCAGTTCACCAACAAGTGTTCCAACCAATCAAGGACACTCAATCTACCTCCACCACCATGGCATTCTTCGACATAGGAAAACAGACCGAACTCCTCGTGGATGCCAGCCCTTGTGGCCTAGGAGCAGTGTTGACCCAAACAGACAATGAAGGCAGAGTGTTCCCCATCGCATTTGCCAGCAGAGCCCTCACAAAACCCGAACAAAACTATGCGCACATAGAAAAGGAAGCTCTAGCCATCTTGTGGGGATGCCGACACTTCAAGGTTTACCTGCTAGGCAAGCAAGCAAAATTATTCAAGGACCACAAACCATTAATCCCGATCTTCCGAGGCTCAGCCCCCCACCCACCGGCACGCATAGAGAAATGGATGCTGCAGTTACAACTGTATAACATTGAGGTGGAGTATCGCCCAGGATCGGACAACCCAGCAGACTATCTGTCCCGTCACCCAAGGCCAGCTACTGACAGTGAACAACACCACGCGGAAGAGACCGACGAGCATGTATGTCAGGTAGTCGCTTGCGCGAGACCAAGAGCCCTGACTCTACAAGAAGTTGTGCGTGAAACAGAAGAAGATACCGTCCTACAGCACACGGCGACAGCCATCCAGTCCGGCAACTGGAAAAACTATCTCATGTCCATTGCCCAACGCACAACACCGGCTCAGACCAAACTCAGAGCGCTATTTGGGATCAGGCACGAACTCTCAATAGCTCCGGAAGGAGTACTACTGAAGGGGCACCGCATCATAGTACCAGAATCCCTAGAGGAAAGGGCTCTCAAGTTAGCCCACAGCGGGCACCAAGGAATCGTAAAGTCAACAGCCTACCTCAAGTCCAGGATGTGGATGCCAAACATGCAGCAAAGAGTGGTAGAACTAGTTGAATCATGGGCGGCCTGCCAAGCATCCAGGAGGCCCGAACACCCTGAACCAATCAGCAGTACCCCAAGGAGATGCACACGCTGAGACGCGGTCAGCATGGACCACTGCACCATTGCTGGAGAAGGATACCTGCTCGTATTGATCGACGAGTTTAGCAGATATCCAGAAGTCGAACACGTAACCTCGACTAACGCCGCAACCACCATCCTCGCGCTGGAGAAGATATTCGCCACCCACGGAATCCCGAGGAAAGTGAAAAGCGACAACGGGCCCTCCTTCACCAGTCAAGAACTACGGGACTACTTTAAAGAGGTGAACGTCAAGCACCAGCGGATCACCCCGAGATGGCCCCAAGCAAATGGAGACGCAGAAAGATTCATGGGGTCACTTAACAAGGTCATCAGAATTGCCAAAGAACAAAAGCACCCGTGGCTGAAAGCCGTATACCGGTTTCTGCGGACACACAGACAGACCCCGCACTCGGCCACCGGGATCAGTCCCGCCGCCCTCATGTTCGGGGTACCGATACAGGCAGAACTCCCCGTACACCCCCACTGGACAGCCCCAGAACCTGACATCACCGCACCCGAGAGGGAGAGACCGTGACACGCAACGTGTCACACTTCAGGAAGGTACCACCGGAAATGTGGGAAGAGCCATCGACACCCCCAAGGGAAGGCGAAAGAGAAACACCGCAAATTCCTCAAGGGCCGGCACCAACAGAGAGTCGTGCTACACCAGGAGACATAGACAGATCGCGCTCACCCGATGGGAGAACCGAAGCGGAGACCACGGAAAAGGACGTGCCCAGAGAAAGAAACACCCGCTACCGTCTGAGAGAAAAACCCAAGCCATCATGCCGTCTCCGAGGGAACCCCGAAGAATGAAAACAAGAACTTTAAATCGCATGTTATTGTGCAAGTCAGAACAGTTTATAAGACCCCGTGTTGATTACCATGTTGTTAAATATAATGCACAAATATCTCCAAGTTGGGGAGGAATGTGGTGTCACGTGACCCTGCACGCGCAGGCACGTGACACCAGTTTAATAAAGGAATCACCGGAACATGACGGAGCCACGTCAGTCCGGGTTTAGGCACCGAGCCAACGAGTCAGTGTTTTATTACGCGCAGCTGTTCCCGCGCTGCGAGTCCAATCAGCCCGCCCCGCGCATCGGCGGAGACCTCAGCAGACACGCCGAGGCCCTGGCAATCTTTCAACATCACACTGGTAATAGAAGTAGAGCTGGCGCGCACTGGCGTTATTACCTTTAATGCGCACAGATCCTCCTTTTAAACAAAAGAAGATGCTGGGGGCACCAAAGGTGTGACACCAGTGTGCCACAGCTCACAACCAGCAAGCAGTCCTTTCATCCAAAGAGCCGGTAGTAGGCAACGCTTTAACCACCATCCCCTTGAATGAAAGGTCACCCTGCTGCTGATGTCTCTGTACTCAGAAACAGGAGGAGGGCTGGACTGCCCAGCTCTCCTTTTTTTCCCGAGTAATAATCATATTTACTCGGAAATAAAAGGAGAGCTGGCCAGTCCAGCCCTCCTCCTGTTTCGGAGTACAGAGCCATCAAGCATGTAGCAGAAGCCTGCAGGATTACACAAGCTGATCGGCCCTTGCTAGCCCCAGCACACTTAAAGCCCTGTTTTTTTACTATCTCAAAACAACTGTTCATGTTGTGTTTCTGTGGCTTTAAGATGCGTGAGCCCAGATGAGATGAGTGAAAACGCCATGGAGCCCCCCGGCTCCGCCCATTGAAATTAGCCAGGAAGCCCGAGCATTAAAGGCTTTTGGAGCCAAGCTCCACAGCGTGATGTGCAGGTTTCTAAAGCACAGTCTGCCATTATCCACGAAACTCCGACTCTTTACGAGTCCACCCCTTGCATCTGCAGCAGAGTAAATAAACTGGTGCCAGTGAGCGCTTAAAATACTCCTGGGCGCTTTGAAGACTGGCTGTCCCCGAGTTCCTCTAGCTAGAGATAAACTTGCGCTGTGATGAGGCTACATAATCCATACACTCCCCGAGTCCCAGCCATGCTAATAACCTGCTGGGGCTAACGTTTCCCTCGCAATAAGCCCTATGCCACTTGCGTCTATAGCCCCAGAACGAGAGAGAGAGAGAGAGAGAGAGAGAGAGAGTTTTTTTTTTTTTTTTTAAAGTGGGCCATCTGTTCTATTTGAGATGACGTCGCAGGGTACACATCTGTTCTTTCTACAGTGTTTTTTGTGAGCACGTGGCCTAACATCACACCGAGCATCCCTTTTCCCTCGAGTAAGTGCTAGTGCATCCACAGTTGCCAAGGGAATGAGGGGTCCTTGCGTGGGTGGAGTGCATCAGGTATGATGCATCCTGTTTTCCCTTCCCGAACAGAGCAGCCGCCCCCCTCCCCCATGACATGCAAGTATTATTATCATGTTTCTCACCACTACAGGACTGTTTATAGCACCCACAGTATAAAAATGCCATCCTGAAATAAATACGGGCCCCTCTGGTCATGGTTCTATAATGTAGTGTCTGAGGTCCAGGAAGGTAGGCAGGAGACAGTGATGACTCTGTTCCGGTATGAAAGGTAAGAGCTTTATTCTTAGTTACAGTGATTAGGATAGAATTAATGGGGAGCAACAAGTAAGTACATATTTCAAGCTTCATCTCCCATCCTGCTGTCCTAACTGTAGTTCCTGGAACCACATGAGGTCCCAGGTTGCTCCAGCATTCCATGGCTTGCACTGCCCTGTCCAGAGCAAACCTATGTTACACACCCCCCCTTCCTTGCAAAGAAAAGGTCCAACAGAAATCACAACATGCCGGAACAACCTTCATCACGCACACCGTCACAACACCACACTACTTTCCCTGAAGAAGACACAGAGCAGAAAAGAAAGGAAAGAAAAGCGACACACACAACAAAGAGCACATAAAAACAGATGACGCTGTTCTAGGAACAGACCATCAAGAATGTACCCAGACACAGGTTGGTTACTCCTGTGGAGTGTAATTATGATAGAATAAAATCTTCACATGCAATGTTTATTTATTTTTTTATGGTGACCACATATATCGCCCTCGCATAAACCCCACACTCATCACTGTTGTGTCAACACCTAAAAGAATATAAATAAAGTAATCACCTCACCATCAACATTGTGCATACCAATGATACCCATTCCTCATCGGGTCATTCCTACTTTAATCCTACTTTAATCAGTAGTGATATAAAATTGATGTACATGAATGCACAACTTATCTTCATAACACGTAAAATCATTAGCTCACCATCTGATATGGCACATTCAAATAATATCCATTCCTCAAAGGGTCTCTCCTACGTTACTACGTTAATCAGTAGTGATACAATATCAATGAAAGATAATGTCATGATGCCTACCCCCGGGCATCCGGATTGAGTCCATCAGCCCCGGGAGCAGGCATCCAGATACTCATTAAAACCCCAACAGCCCCGGCTGGGGGCTTTTTGGATTCAATCCTGGCGCCTTAGGCACCAGGCTCATCATAGAAATCAGTCCTGGCGCCATAGGCGCCAGGCTCATAGACTTTCCTTACCTTATGCAGACCATGCTGCAAATGAGTCCAAGCCAACGTGAGGCCTGGATGGGACTATTTTATTACAGGGACTATTTTTCACTCGGGTGTGGTTCTGGAGAACTTCTTACCTGGGACTACTTTGCAGGCTATTTAAACCACGCCCGAACAGCAGCCCATGCTTCGCGTTATTCTGCATCCAGCAGCGTGACGCTCACGCTGTCTGCAAGACAGCATCCAGTCTTCTGCCATGCCCGCCTCGAATCCGGAGCTCCTAGACAAAAGGAAAAGAAAGGAGAAGAGGTTAGATCACAGACATTATTTGATTCCTTACCTGATTCCGGACAAAGCACATCTCCGAGCCTGGAAAGGACATTATTTCAGCACGCGTCGCTTCGCCAGTAGCAGCGCCGTGTTATACTCATCAGTCCACCGCATCTTTCGACTCGGCGCTGCCTTCATCATTTTCTTCATCGAAACCCAGCACCTGGGGGGAAAACAAAAGGAATAACAAGGTGAGCTGAGAAAACCGACAAAGACAATGGGCCTCATTATAACTCAGGCGGTCCGGAAATAACGGTGGCGGTAAACCCGTCGCCACCGTTGTTTCCGGACCGCCTGATCCCGACTCCTGCAGGCGGGAGGTGATGTTCCCGCCAGGTCTGACCTGGCGGGTTTAACACCGCCCGCCTGCAGGCGGACGAGGAAATACCGGCAGCATTACGAGATGCTGCCGGTGTTTCCATGATCCCCATTCCCATCGAGTCCCATAGAACTCGATGGGAATGGGGATTAACACCATTCCGCCTCCGTGATTCCCAGAAAACCGGGGTTGTAATGCCCCGGTAATTCCGGGAATCACGGAGGCGAAATGGTAAGACGAGTCCGGGGGTAACCAGGCGGTTTTACCGCCGCGGTTACCACCAGACTCGTAATGAGGCCCAATCTCTTTGCCACCATAGACTTACCTGCTTTACCACCGGAGGTATTATTCTTTAAATTCGCCGCATCTTCCTATGCCGCACCTATAAAGGGAGAGAACACAGCAAGTTAAACTCATGCAACTTTTACCGGACAGTGTTTGGTGATACAGACTCTTACCTGAACGCCATCAGCTGCCTCCAATATTCTTATGGACCCAGCTGCAACCTAACAAGCGAATGGAACAAGAGTGAACATCGGACATATTGAACTCTTTGAACTTTATAGACACTGGAGTCAATATTCCTCCGGAACTCCTCCAGCACCTTCAACCCAGTGAAGTAACTGGTATATACGCGCCCCTGCATGCCATGCAGGATGGAGAGCTCATCATTTAAAAACATAAGGTGAGGTTACCAAAAGGGGATATCAGAGGTGATTAGTGGGGAGAACGAGAACTGTTGGGGGGCCATCACTAAAGTCCACGGGTGGCTAAATCCCTTTCTCCACTTGCAGGAGAATACTTCTACGAGTCCAGCAGACAAGATTAGGCGGGCCAGTCCAGACTGTCATCTCTTCACTACGCATCACGTTGGTGAAGACCGCAGCTGTCCGGGTCCGATCGACGCCCCTGTGGGAACCAGGTGAGCGTAACAGATAATTCATAACATCTAGATAAAATCATTACCTCGCCAGCTAATTTGGCGCACATAAATAGTACCCAAATCTCATCAGGTCTCCCCTACCATAACTAGTAGTGATACAATATCAATGAAAGAGAATTCATAACATTTACATAACATCCCATCGAACAATACATAATTTCATTTAAATTGGGTACAATGCAGTACCCATGCCTGTCTTTTTCCATTTCAGGAGACTTCAATATATAACAAGCATTCAACAGATGAACCTGCATAATAACATTATTTCATTGCATTGCTCTTTAGTAGTAAATTCGTAAAGAAAACATTTTCAAACAACAAGCATTCAGCAGACGAACCTGCATAATAATATTACCTCATCGCATTGCTCCCTAGTAGTAAATTCGTAAAGAGAACATTTTCAACATATACAATCTATCAACGTGGTTACTCAAATAACAAATTGACCATCTGTAAAGAAAGCATTATACATGTCCAGCCTATCATCACGTGCTTTCCCCCAACAATACTATGCTTAAAAACATCTGGAAAAGAAATGTCAATACTATGCATGACAGCAGCATCCTGATTCACTTGCAATGCAGTCAAACACAAATCCATTTTACTCTGCTGCCCTGGAAAAGTTCTGAGACTGCTCTCGCTCTCCCTTAAACCAGACAACCGCCACACATTCTTTTTTTCATTATTAAATTTATTGAATTTTATATACAACAAAACAATATACCAAAATCATCAACATTAAAACCATTGAATTCATCACATCAAATCTCTTCAAAAACCACCACCCCACATCAAAACAGAAAGTAATAGGAAGCAAACAATAACAATATTATTACTCATCCAAAAATCTACCCCACATTTGATCAAATTCATTTTTTTTATCTCAGCAAAGAACTATCTTCTCAATTCTGGAAACCTGTTTTAAGTCCTCCACCCACTCTGAATATGTCGGTCTTTCCTCAATTTCCATTTCCTCAAAATGATTATTTTAGCTGAGCTAGCAGCCCTGAAATACCAATATCTCTGTGGGTAAGTGAGTTCTTCTACCAGATCATCCTCACCCAAGATGACAGTATTATATTAAAATCTTCCTGCAACATTAGGACCTCATTCATCCTCTCAGTGACTTTCCTCCAAAATGACCTCAGTTCATAACAATCCCAGATTATGTGTTCAAAAGAGCCAACTGCATGTTTACACCTCCAACAAGCCTCTGAATCGATCATTCCTCTCGCATGAAGTCTTTGCGGAGTCCAAAAAACCCTGTTCACAATTTTAATTTGGCGGCTTTGCTCTCCCAGATTAATAGATGTCGGAACCACATTTTTACAAATATACCTCCATCTGTTCTCAGACATCTCTGAGCCAATTATCTCAGACCACTTTGACAGCAATCCTTTATTCCGCTCACGATGTTGCCCAAGTTTTTGTACACCTTAGATGCCATACCACCTTCTGCCTTATATTCAGGTAACCAAATCTGCCATCCATTACCATCAACTGCACCTTCACTCCACAGTATTTTCCTCAATTTCCTATATTCTCCCATAGTGCAGTCTCTGAGGTCTTTAACTCGTGCAAGACTTTTATAACTGATCCATTTACCATCTTCAATCAAATCGCTCAGCCACATTACTCCACCTAGGAACCAGTTCAACCAAAATAGCGGCCTCCCATTCAACAATATTCCTGGATTCAACCAGATTGGGATAAAATCATTATCAGAGACCTTTCTTTTACTCTTCTTCCATTCCAAAGCTCCTTCCAACATGTTCTCAGAAATTTTGTTGGTGGAAATGACTGATGTCCACATCCATCCACCATGGACAGCATAGCCCTAGGCGGCAGTGGAGATGAGCGACTTGACTCCGCCAGCGTCCAGACAATATTTGAATTTTCTACAAAAGGAACCAGATGTCTGGCTCCAAAAGCCAAGTGGGAATTTTCAAAATCTGGAATCCCTAAACCTCCACAGTCCTGAGGCAATTGCAATTTCCACAATTTAAGGCATGGTTGTTTATTCTCTCAGATAAAGGATTGGTTAAGACTCTCAATTTTCTTCAAAAAGCTCTTTTTAATGTTCAAGGGGATCATACTAAGCACATAGTTCACACATGGTGTTGTTGTCATTTCGATTGCATGCACCCTTCCCCATAGACTCAATTTAAGCTCACTCCATCTCTTCAAATCAAACTCCAAGGATTGAATCACATGAGTAAGGTTGACATGCATAATATTTGAGACATCACTAGTCAACCAAATTCCAAAATATCTCATCTTGATCGGACACCAAGTGAAGCCAAAGTTCCTCATTTTCAAAATAGAGCATGAACTTGATGCCGGCAGTGCTTCTGATATAGACCAATTGACCTTGTATCCAGATATTCTGTGAAATACATCAATCAGCTCAATCAGCACAGGAATGGATTTCTCAACATTCTGAATGACCAGTAACATATCATCCGCATACAGCCAAACCTTTTGAGAATACCTTCAATTCTCACATCTTCTCTTATTCTCACAGCCAGTAGTTCCATAGCAATAACAAACAGGATGGGCGATAACGGACAACCCTGTCTCGTGCCTCTTTCAAGTAAAAAAATGTCTGAGTTCATGCCATTTGTTCGAACACTTGCATTAGGCCGTGAGTACAGCAATCTTATCCATCCGATCATGTTTTTTCCAAATCCCTCCAAGGCACTCAAAAGATATTTCCATTCAATACGATCTAATGCTTTTCCCGCATCCAATGACAACACCACCACATCATTCTGACGTTCCCTGTTTTCAAATAGGGTCAACAAAAGCCTCCTCATATTATCTGACGCATGTCTTCCTTTCACAAAACCCGTCTGACCTTTATCTATAATATCCAATAGGGAATTCTCAAGTCTCAAGGCCAATGCTTTCGCAAAAATGTTCAGCAAGCTGATTGGCCGATAACTGCATGTTTTAACCGGTGGTTTCCCATCTTTCAGAATAACAGAGATCGATGCATGCCTTGTTGAAACTGGAAGACATCAAACCCTTAGGGAAGCTCACAACATGTCTAGCATAAGCTCAAAAACCTCATCTGAAAATATTTTATAAAGTTCCGCTGGCAAGCCATCCGAACCCGGACATTTTCCAGAATTCAATGCACATGCAGCAGACCTGAGATACACCACACTTAACTATTTTTCCATGCACTCCAAAGATTCTGAACTTATTTTCGTCAAATGACAGTCATCAATGAATTGACATCTCTCACTCGCAGTTAAATTGACTTCTGAAGAATACAGGGTTTTGTAATATGTCTCAAATGTTTCATTAATTTCTGTAGGTTCAAAAGTCACAACCCCATCTAGCTTCTCTATTGCATTAACAGTCCTTTCATTATCCATGACTCTCAAGCGGTGAGCAAGAAGCCGATCACATTTTTCATAGTATCTGCTCTTGGTTCTAAAAAGTAGCCACTCAGCCTTCGTATTATACAAATCCTCCAATTTTTCTTTCTTCAGTCTCAAAACTCTCAAAGTATCACTTGAAAAGTTTCGCATATTTTCCTTTTCAATCACCTGAATATCTTCATTCAGTTTATTCACTTCAGCATCTCTCAAATTCTTTTTTTTGCTTGACAATCCAATCAGCAGACTTCTCATGTAGGACTTGAAGGCTTCCGACACAAACTCCACTCTAACTTCTCCAGTCCAATTTTCAGCTACAAAGAACTTTGCCTCTTGAACTATTTTATTCACAATTTCATCGTCATCCAGAAGTGTGACATTCATCCGCCACATATTAGATTTCGGAACAGGAAAGGTTAATTGCAACTCCATTGAGATCGGGGCATGATCTGAAATCAATAATGCTTTAATGTCTCCCCTTTTAAAAGATTGTGTGCAGAAACCAGAAGTCAGAAGAAGGTCTATCCTTGAATATATATAATGTCTGGCAGAGAAAAATGTATATTGCCCCATAGAAGGGTTCTGCAATCTCCATACATCTGAGAGATTCCATTTGTCCATTAGCCTTTTTAATGCCACTCTTTTCAGCTTATTTGCACTGCCCCCCACACTTTTATCTAATTCAGGTTCCAGAGTAACATTAAAGTCCCCCCCATAATAACATTACTTACATGCATATTCGGCAAAAAACTGTGCTAGAGAGATAAAAAAAGCTTCCATCTCCCCCATTCAGAGCATATATGTTGCAGAAACAATATGGAACAACCTGAATCTTTGCAGTTACACAAACAATCCTCCCTTCAGCGCCCTTCTCACATTTAATTTCTATAATTGTCAAATTGCTTTTAAACAGAATACACACACCTCTAGAACTAGTAGTGAAGGATGAGCAACAAACATCGCCGACACCCCCCCGTTTCCATGTATCTATATCTGTATCCAGCAGATGATTCTCCTGAAGCAGTGCAACATCTGCTCCCATTTCTTCCAGTTTGATCAAAATCACTTTCCTCTTGCTAGCACAATTAGCACCATTTACATTCCAGGATACCACCCTCAAATTCCTCTGATAAGAGTAAGACATGAGCGGATCCCGTCTCACACCCCTTGTGATGAATTCAAATAACACAACCAAACTTAAACCTATAACTAGTATAAAAAACAAACAGAAAATATAAAAACTTTCTTGGGTCTGAACCACCCAAACCTCCAGAACTTCCCTTCCACTTTCACGCAGAAAGGGACTGCCCCACCCCCTCCCTTGGGTCGGTAAGAAGGATCCCCCAAAAGTGTACATTGTAATACCACCTCCATCAATTGAAATAAAGGCAAGTATGCATTCTGGACTAATCCCAGAACCTCCCCACATGACATCCCCCCAGAAAAAATAGCACACCAGGGGATGGAACAAATCCAGTATCATGTGTAGTACCTCATGGTCCAGTACCATCCCTCACCCAAACTATCCTAGTCCTGCCACAAATGATGAAGCTTCAACACCATTCTCATCATCTGTATCCCTACAACTACTATTAGAGAATATTCCAATATTAACCCTTGAAGTACATCGTCCTATAAGACACCCACTTCATCAACCACCACAATACCATGAAACTTAGAGTGAACCATATAGGAGACCCCCACCCAAATACATTTGTATATACACACATCACTTAAATATGATACACTGAAATTATCCCATGGACTGTGAATAAAACCAAACCACATTATTCACCCCTTCTGTCCCACAAGCCCCACTGGGTCTCACACATTCACAGCAGCTCACAAGAGCCCCTCTCATCACACGTGATTCCTACACTACATGATATAGTCACGTCACTCAACAATCTGCACAGAGTTGTCATTCCCACCACAACAGTGTCAAGAGCCATGATACGAGCGACAGTCAAAAATTGCAAATCCCTCATACCTAGGAAATCCCTCACCAATGATTCCCCTGCATTACCATAGTGGAATTATATAAACAAACCTTCACACAGCCCTCCTGGTCCCTTCTAAATCGTGCCTCTCCCCTACAATCCTGAGCAAGGTCCCTTCTATATGCTGGAACATAAAGTGCTATAGACTACCATGAACCGGCAAAGGCAAGACTACCCAACAAAACTCCCCATAAAAACTTCTGCCATGGGGATCACAGAAAGTATGGAACCGATCCACACGCAGCTGCATGAGGGATACTTTCTGTTGCTTCCTTCGTATTAAGATGCAACTATTTATAAGCAATGCATGCAAATGTATAACAGCTGCCCATTTCTGCCCAGAGTTAGTGATGTCCTTATGCCAAAGTTTCCATTTCATTTTATTATATACTCCTGTGTCCGAAAATAGAGCTGCTTATATGCGCCCCCATCCCCCAAAACCACCATGCACCTCCAGCACAGGAGAAGGAACATCCACACCAACATCCGCACAGCACCACGACCCACAACACCCCGCACCTCTAGACCACACACCGCACCGTAGACTCATATCCCAGAGTATGCAGTGCAAGGCACGGCCCCTAGAGCACAGGTGCACCGCGGGTCGCGAAGGCGCAACATCATACGGACCCCCCACCCGGCGGCAGCACGCTCCAGGACCCGGGGAACACATACACCACCAACAACATTATAAATGAAATTACATTACACCTACCGTCACACCAGCGGACCCCTCCATACACCTAGCGCTGCAATCTGTCCGCGCCTTTAGCAACAAGACAAAACGGAACACCGGAAGCCACAACCGATGCGTCACCACCCATGACATCCTTTCCGATCCAATGAGACCTGACCCCCCGGCTCCCGCAGGCATTCCCCAACTAAACACGCACGATAACCAACAGATTGATATGAATCTCAACAGAGTGAGATTTCACATTAACCAGCGTATGCCAGTAACAATACAGAGCTTCCATGGCCTCATTGTAAACATCAGAGGAAAGCACCCAAAACAAGACACGAGCAGTATGAACGCTCGAGCTGAACAAGTATCCGTTGGCCAAAACAGCCAATTGCTGAAAACAAACAAAACAGGGAATGGAAAAGAGGGTGAAAAAAAAATGTGTTATATTATGAATAAAAATCAATCACATTAATTATTAAAACTTTAACCTCCACCTCCATCCACAATCACAATATTAGTTTGCATTTTTCTCAATTCTCAGAATCCCATCCCTAAACCAGGTTTCCGCCTCTGTCGGATCCTCTGTGGTGTTAATTCCAGTTTCAAAAAAAATCTTCAGGGTCGCTGGTTTAACCAACATGGTTTTAATTCCTTTCTCCTGTGCCAGAGCTTTTGCATTTTTAAAAGCTTTTCTCATTTCCACTATTTCCTTTGGAAAATCTGGATCAATGGTCACCTGATCTCTATTTAACAAAAGTTTTCCTTTCTCTCTTGCAGCCTTCAATATTCTCTCCTTTGCACTTATTTTGGTCATCACCATGATGATCTGTCTGGGCTGCACTTTTTCCTGCTCTAAAGGAATAGTCCAGGTGTGTATCCTTTAGGATATTTTTTCCCAGAGTCTCATCCAACACTCCTTTAATTCTCAAATCAAGATCTTTGTCCGAAACAGGATTTTCACTCACACCTAATAAGCGCAGGTTCAAATTTCTCTGATCAGCATCCAACCGCAAATTTCTTTTCCTCAGATCAGAGACTTCATATCTTAACTCCTTGTAGGCTCTGTAGCTTCCTGCAACCTCCGTGGCCAAAGTAGTATTTTCAGCTTCCACTTTAGTGAATCTGGTCTCCAGATGGCCCACTTGAGAGGACAATTCACCCAAGGTGATCTTCATTTCTTTTACATCCTGAGCAATCTGCAGTAGTAGTGCATACATATCACCAAACCCTGGAATCTCATCCATGCTTTCTCCTTGCTTGACTTTTTTTGAAGTTGGGTTGTCAGGAATCTCAATCCTCTTCTTTTGTATAGTATTCAATTCTGATGTTTTTCATTAATCTATAGGCTGGGAGGGAGCAGGAGCAGTTGGCATAAGCTGCTTCTCTGTCCACCAACATTGCTGAATCAATAATGAATATAACTGAATTAATAATGAATATACATGGATTCATGACTTATTTCCCTAAATATGTGAAAAAATGAATGTAACTAAACTAATTGAAGCAACACTTGCATTTAAATAAGTGCTGCTGTGGACATTACTAAACTTCCCTGCAGTGCAAAACTTTAACACAGCTTCAGCAGGGCACTACATAACTCATATTTGGATTACATTTCAGAACACTCCAATGCACCACGGCACACAGCAAACACATTGTGCCACGTTACTGTAACAACATATGATCCCACATAAATGTCCCACCTGTAAAAAACACTACCACATTTACATAAAAATATTTATATGCATTTCCTCTCTACTTTCAACATTACACCAAATGTCCACCTGAATTAAATAGCATTAGAATGATCGGGCTACACTGCTGCAAGACGTATTATTGACCCAAAAATCGAAACTGCCTCAATACGTTACAAAAGAAAATCATTGAAAGCACTGGAGAAAAACATGTCCACCTGTAAAAACGTCATACATGTCAAACCCAACTACGTGCGCTTCTCCAACGATATTACACTTAAAGTTTATGAAGAAACATCATATACTACGCAAGATACTGGCATTTATTTTTGGATAAAACATTTTATTGTTTTTTTAACACAAACAAATACAAACAAGCAACAAATAAAAGGTCATCACTTGATTACCTTCGAAATCATACAGTTGGTCGAAAATGGGTCAACACAATACAGTAAGTCACAACCCCATTCCCCGATATAAATGTATAAGGTTACCAAAAATGCATCCCGACAAGACATCTTGATTAAATATTGAATACTGTACTTCAGTGGGCATCGTCCCATTTTTGCCATATTTTCTGTGCTTTCGCAGGGCATCCTCTGGCTGTATACATCCTGCGCTCCATTGCAACACAAATGTCTACATCTGTCAACCATTGTTCATATCTTGGCTTCACATCAGATTCCCATAATTGTTAAATGTTCCTTTTTATCAGCGCAGTGGGGGTAACAGTAAACAGTTTTTGGCATCTCAATAGCTCACTCTCGTCTTCCACCCCCAACAATAGCAGTTTCGGGTCTCTAGGGACCGTTCTGCCCATGGCCCTCGATAATTCGTTGCAACACGCCTGCCAGAATTGTTGGATGCAAGTGCATTCCCACAGGACATGGAAGAAGGTGCCCTCCTCAGGTTTACAAAGCAAACAGGCTGGGCCACTTGTCTTTCCCCATTTAAAGAGCGCTATTCTGGGGTAGTATATCCTGTATGATATCTTTAGTTGGATCAGCCTGAGTCTGGACGAAATAGCTACTTCCCTGGGAAACATCAGTGCGGAGACCCATTCCTCCGGCAGCATAGCACCCAGATCCATTTCCCACTTGGCCTGCAGACCTGATAGTTCACTTGTGGCAAAGGAGGTTATGGCACTGTAGAGGACCGATGTTATTTTGTGTTTGATTTGCTCTGAGAATAGGTTACGTTCTATTGGGGTATATTCCGGCAGGGTGTTTAAGTCAGGGAGGTGGGCCTGTAATGCGTGGCACAGCTGGGTGTAGCAGTATCGTTCAGTTTGCGGGAGATTGAAGTGGAGGGCTACGTCTGTAAATGAGATTATGTTGCCATCTTTCACAACATCTCCTATCCTCAGTATCCCTTGCTGTGACCAATTCGGCCATTTTGGGAGCCCGTACACTTCCGGGAGAATCTTTATTGTTCCATAGCAGCTGTGCCTGGGTCAGTTTGTTTTCCCATCCCACGAATTTGTGTGTGTCTGCCCAGATTCGTGTTGTGTGTGCTTGCATCGTTGAAGTGGTTATCCGGGTTTTTCCTTTGTAGAGATATTTCATGATGGGTTTTTCAGGAGTGTGTGGTTCTGGTAGCCTATTATGTGGCAATGAGGTATCTCCATGCAATTTGTCATTCATGACTGCCATCTGGCTTGCCCAGTTACATGTCTGCAGCCGGGGGAGCCCAATCCCGCCTTCCCATATGGACCTCTGAAGGGTAGCAAGTGTCAAGCGTGGGTGGCCTCCGCCCCAACAACAGCTTCCGGAGTGTTTGGTCTATTCTATGAAATTCCTTTTGTGGGATATGTAGTGGAGCGTTTTGTAATATATATAGGAAACGGGGCAGAGCCATCATTTTAAAGAGTGCTGCTCTGCCTAGCAGTGTTAGTGGGAGGGTTGACCAGTGTCGGACATCTTCCGCGGATTTCGTCATCACCAGGTTTAAGTTCTTGGGTATGTAATCGTTGAGGTTATTTGTGATTTGTATACCTAGATACCTAAATTGTTCCTTTTCCACTTGGTAGGGGCAGCAAGCTGGTACTGTGTCTTCTTCCTGTCCTATTGGGAATAGAGTGGATTTGGTCCAGTTAACACGCAGACCGCTGAAAGAACCGTATCTTTCCAGCAGACGCGTCACTACGGGACAGGATCTTATTGGGTCTTTTAAATATATCAGCAGGTCATCCACGTATAAGGACACTTTGTCTTCCCAGTTGTCCAACCAGCAAAAGCCGTTCCATGTCTCTGTGCCTCTTAATAATGCAGCAAGGGGTTTGATCGCTATAAAAAATATCATCACGGACAGGGGACATCCCTGTCTCGTCCGCTTCCCTAGTTCAAAGGAGTTGGGGCACATATCCATTCACTTTTGTCACTGCTGCCACCGGAGATTTGTAAAGTAATTTTACCCAGCTCATGAATTGCGGACCGAAGCCCATCCTGTGCATTATTTCCCAGATTGCCTCCCAATGGACTGAATAAAACGCTTTTTCAAAGTCCACTGCGAGCAAGGCTAGTCGGCCTTGAATAGTGGACGCTTTCTCTAATGCTGTGTGCAACCTATGTATATTCATACGGGTGGATCTTTGCGGCATGAATTGACGATTGATGTGTCAATGGGGGAGGTCGGTGTTCTGTACAGCTCGGCATAATAGGTTGCTAAACCTTCTGCTATGTCCTGTTCTGCCGTTATAGGCTCTGAGTCTTCTGACTGATCATCCTGACTTGGCCGAGACCCTCATCCCTGTGCTCCAGCCATGCTAGCATCTTACCCGCTTTGTCTCCGGTCTCGTAGACCCTTGCGCGCATCGCTGTGTGGGCCTGCTTGGCATTGTCTAGGGCAATATTTTGCAGCTGTTTTTGTGCCAGCTGTAGCGCTCGGTGTGTCTCTGGCTGGTTAAGAGTTAGGTGGGATGCCTCTGCTCTTTGTACACATGTTTCGGCTTCCCGTAGTGAGCTTAGGTGTTTCTTTCTATGGGCTGTGGTCCAGGAGATTATTTCTCCTCTTAACACCGTCTTATATGCCTCCCACAGCACTATCGGGTTCTCCACGGAGGCTGTGTTTAGTTCGAAGTATGATTTCGTGGCGTTCTGGATTTGTTCCACCAGGTCTGGGAAGCCCAAGTAGTAGTTATTCAGCCTCCAGATGGGTGGGGGGGCCAGCTCGTTGGTAGTAAGTTGTAATACGAAAGGGGAGTGGTCTGAAATATCTCCGGGTAGTAGTTGTGCCTCACATGCCAGGTGCAGGTCCACTGCCGGCAGGAAGAAGTAGTCTAGCCTTGATAGCGAGTTGTGCGCTCCAGAGTGGAACGAATATTCCCTTATGCAGGGGGTAGGTGTCTCCACACATCTTTTAAATCCAGAGCATCGGTGAATGTAGCAAGTTTAGTGAGTGTGGAGGGATTCCTATTGCGGATGTGTGTTCTGTCGAGTTCTGTGTTCATAAGCTCGTTGAAGTCTCCTCTTATTATCAACAGATCTGAGGGGTCTCCGGTGATTATGGGTGTAATGTCGTTGATCAAGGAGGTCAATAAGGTCAGCGGTGCGTAGACAGCTAACATGGATGAGGCGTGTCCCCAGAGGGTTCCAGTTACATGCACGAATCTACCCCTTGTGTCTTGTGTGAAGGATAGAAGGGTAAAGGGCATCCTCTTGTGCATTAGGGTGAGTACCCCGCGGGACCCCATGGTGAAGCCAGAGTGTAGTGCTATGCGGTAGTTAGTCCGCTTGAATAAGCTGCAGTTTGTGCCTGCTAAGTGCGTCTCGGTCAGGAACACTGCATCCGGTGTATGCTGATTTAATTGTTGCAGTACTAAGCGCCTTTTGAGGCCGCTGCCGAGCCCATTCACGTTCCATGTCATGATCCTGATAGATTTGGTGTTGTTTCTGTTAAGGGCCCCTGTCATTCGAGGTGAGGACTAGGTGTGTCAGAGTATCGACTGTGCGGTGTTGAAGTATATTGCATCCATGTGACAGGAGTTGTGCTATATTAGTTTGTTGTAGTACCTGTTGGGGCATTCTGTTTGCTATTTGATATGATAATTCTTGTGACCAGGGAGGTTTGTTCAACAGAACTGTCGGACCCAGTTTTAATCCAAACATACAAACTCCAGTACCCCCACCCCATACAAACTCCAGTCGGCACTCAGTGCGCTCTTTCAATGGAGAAGAATCTCGAAAAGGTCTTTGGTGCGAATATGTCAGATAGCCATTGCTCAAGGAAAAGTTCCATGGATGGGCCTTCAGTTTTCTCGGGCAGGCCAACGATGCATATATTGTTACGCCTTGAGCGTCCCTCTCCCTCCTCCACCCGTTCTTCTGGTGTCTTCATGCGGTCCAGCATACCGTTCACCTGTTGACCAATTGCTCGTAGGCCATCCTCTGTCTAAGGTATACGGGTCTCGGCTTCTCCCGTGCGCGAGGTGAGTTTCTGTAGATCGTGTTTTAGCAGGGATAAAAATACTGGCATTTTTGATTAATTCCCATGCACCAAACCTTTATAAATTCTACTCTGCTGCCTTGGGAAATTATCTAAACTGCTCACACTTCCCTTTAAACCTGGTGGCTACAGCAGTATAACTGTAACCTTACATTATGAAAACATGAGTGTAACCTAGATCAACGTTGTGCTTCGTGACATAAATTAAATATTTTCACTGTGCAGCGCAAAGAACATGCATTACCTTCAGTTTGCTAATTGAGATTGTAAATTGACAGCAGCATCCGCTGCACAAAGGTTCCCAAAAAAATAAAGCTCAATGTTTTGATAACCACTTGCATTGACACAGTAACCTCAAATACAATACTAATGTAAAATGAATTCATCATGGATGGAGCATGCTTTATGATCGACCTAATTTAACATCTTAAATACATATAAATATACATGTACACATATAATGCTCCATTAATTTACATTAAAAGTCCATCTGAAACAAAAAGATATTGGTTGTCACTTGCAACATTTCTTTAGTAAAGACACCACAGTATGGACGTCAACCATACTGCTACGGAAGTGCAGAGCTCCACAAACCAATACACCATTAACCGCCTTGATATGAAAAAAATGACATTGGAAATGTCATTGGAAAACACTTGAATGAGATCCTGTGCGTGGCAGAGGCAGAACGCTTGAAATGGAACTAAGTAAACACCATTCCATGTGTGAAGAAAGAAAATAAACTTCAGCATTAGTGGATTAGATTACTATTCCAGCGCAGCAGTACATGCGTATGGCGAATCATCCACAAGCAGAGCAGTTTTAGTCTGCCCCCATTGACAACAGATACTATTCCAGTGTGGCAGTACATACGTATGTATAGCCTCAAATGATCACAGCAGCCGCCGTAAATGAAACTCGTCCATGGAACAAAGGTGAAACTATTGGTAAATGTTGCGCTACGTAGTAATGATAAAACATCTTTGCAGTGATTAATATGAATTCTAAATTCATGGCGCCATCACACTGCTGAACAAAAACTTCCATGCATATAACTCTCATTCATTATCCCAGCTTTATTCGAAGAAATATAATGTGACTCCCACTTAAATGTCACCTCACAAGCCTTGTTAAGTAATTCATGGTTAGTTCGATCCTCCAATAACAGAGTAGCTCTGATTCTATGTCAAGACTAGGAGGCCCAGATTATACTCTGAACTTTACTTTACTTCTCGAGAGCAAAGTATCAATAAACAATTATGAAAAACATTAAACATAAAAAAAACTACAATTCCCAAAACTTACAGTGAATTTGCAGTCCGTTTTTCATAAACTCACAAAACCATGTGATTTTTCCAGTCCAATCATATCTCACTATCTCCTACAAACACTGCTTAAACCACAGTCCTTTCTCTTTCTTTGCTGCTCGAGCAGCTGAGATAAGTACCTTACTTTATTTATACGTTTAGATGTTGATTTATGAGTGGATGACTGTAATGTTTATCAGATAAGCGTGCGCGAGCTTAATTAGTGTTTATTTAAACGCTGCGCATCTAGGATTCATGGCGGAGCAGATGTGTTTAGGATTGCAACGCGACAGGACTTTCGTTCTGGCGTTTTTTTGCCTCATTCTATGACAAGACTGGAGGCGAGCATTATGCTTCATCTTCATTTATTTCTACTCTTCAGCAGTTCAACAAAACACATAAAAACCATGAAAAAGTGTAAACGTCACTTTTCTCTTTTTCTTTTTTTTCTTTTTTCTTTTTTCAAGAACTACAACATCCCTGAGTCTCGGTAGTCCATGCCCTTTCCACCAGTCACAACCCACTTCCTGTGCTCGGGCTCCTCCTCTTCTTTTACTGCTCTTCAAGCAGATAAGTACAATTTCTTCCCTCTCCGCATGTCAGTGAATGTATTGACCGGGTTTGAGTGGGAGACTAATATTAAAGATGGTTAAGACACGGTATGTGTGGGAAAGAGAGGAGGCGCCGATATAGCCCATAAGAAAAAGAAAAAAAAAATGTTTATATACTGAGTAACTGTAATAGTTTTCATAATGTATGCGCGTAATTTATAGAACAGGCGACGCGTTAACGTAGAAGCTTGGGGCGCTTATGACGGCGCAAGGATTACGCGGGAGTATTCCCGAAGGGTTATCAGGCAGGAGTCTGTTCGTCAGGCGGACGGCCCCGTGTCGTAATTTCGGCACGCTGGGGGTTTAGTCAGCCTCGCGAACCACACAGCACAGGCCACGCCGGCATCCGAGAGCAGGCCCCCACCCTCGCATAGGCGGAGCCAGCTCCCGCGAAGCACGTAGCGCGGCCAGAATGCTCCCCAGGCAGCCCCCACCCGCGGGTGGGCAGAGCTACCGCAGAGAGCACAACGATCTTGAGCGTTAGCCCCCACCCGCGGGTGGGAGGAGTTAGACGCGTAGGACACGAGTTTCAAAACGTCGCATTGAGGCGCCATTATCTGCAGAGCACAACCGGCATCAGTACGCTCGTGCGAGCAGGTCGTTATCAGTGACCGCAATTAAGAGACCTTTTCATAATCAGCGGTCATAACGATCGCAAGCGCCGTGTTTCCTAAGGAGCACGTAGAAAGACAGCAGGCCACGTGATAAGGAGCGGCAGAGGTCAGGAGGCTGCTGGGCTCTTACACTGCTAATTAGCAGAGGATTGGCGCGACAGAGAAGAGGACTTCACAGGAGCCACAAAGCGATTACGTCTAGGTGCAGCCACTGAAAAAAGAAAAAAAAAAAAAAAAGGGAGTGCAAAGAGTAAAACGACTTTACTGACTCCGAATCATCAAGAGGGACAGTGGGCGTGCTAAGACACCTGGATCAGGTATTTTAGGCACAAGCACAAGAATGTCAGAATTTGAGTGGAGCGAGGAGGAGCAGTCTCAGGACCTCACGGCCAGCTTTAAGAAAGTGCTAGTAAGCTCCCTTATTGATGCAGTGGCAGAGGGCGTCAGACCCCTACAGGAGAGGCTGGAGACGCTGGAGGCTATGCTTTCACAGCCTAGTAGCAGCACCGAAGGCTTGAAGCGAACGCCCGCGGATCCCGTGAAAGAGGGACACAAGGGGAGTATACTAGCCCTCAAGAGGAAATCCTCTGACGACCCCCGGGGCTCTTTGGAAGGGCAGAAGATAAGGCCCCAGAGGTGCCTGACGCGTTCGCGAAGCTGAAAGAAGCGTATCTGCGACGGCAGGCAGTGCCACACCTCATGACCCCCACTCCAGGGGATGAAAATATAGGAGATGACCCTGACTCGGAAGATGAGAAGGAGGACTAGCAGGCCTCGCAAGAAGACGAGGAGGTAGAGGATGAAGACTGGGCGAAACCCAGTGGGGGTAAGAGAGCTCGAAAGGAGAAGCACCTCCTGGAGCCGCAGGAGGACATGTTTGACCCGGATAGTATACGGAATCCGAGGTCCTCCGAGTGGCAACCGTCCCCCCGAGTAGCACAATACATGGCAGCAAGATTACGCAAACTTCTAGACAAGGAGGTGAGACAACGACTGCGAGCAGAGTGCCCGCGTCGGATCTTCCGGGAAAAGTAGCGGAAGCTCCCGAGCTCGATCCGAAGATGCTGACATTCGTGTCGAAAACAAGTAAAGACCCACGCAAGGGTATTGACAGGTCCCGGAAAAGCTGCCAGGAAAAAGTACTCGACTTAGCAGGCCCTCTCGCAAAAATCATGGACCTAGCGGAGAGAGCAAGGGATACGGGGGAAGAGGTTGACCCCGACGCTCTCGCAGGATGGGCGCAGAGAGCAGTCTGCCTTCTTGGGAATGCGAATTGTGCCATTGCTTCGGAGAGAAGGAAGGGTCTCTTACTCAAAATTGATTCTAAGCTCAGCGATCTTTCATCGTATGAGGCGGGAGAAGGGGCCCAGGGCCTCCTGTTCGGGGAGACTTTCGGGAAGGAGATGGGCCGATTCGTAGGGACATACGCTTCTCTCGAGAAGGCCCAAGCATCGATCCGCAAAATATTCCCGAGTAGAGTTTTTGGAGGGACCGGCCGCTCCAGAGGCCGTGCAGCCAGTCGTACTCAAGGAAGAAGGCCAGAGCTCAATACTGGGAGAACAGGAGCCAGGATACATTCTTCCCGTCCAGAGGGAGATTCCCGAGAGGCCGCAGGTCCAGAGGATCAGGACGAGGTCAAGGGTTTACACCAGGTGAGAGCGGTTCAGTATCCTCCTGTAGGGGGGAGGACGCGCATGTTTTTAGAGAATTGGCGCAAGCTTTCAAGCGATTCCTGGATATTGCAGACCGTCAGTGGTCTGAGACTAGATTTCATAGAGACTCCAGTGCAGCGGAGCAGGCCACAGAGTCAGAGGCTAGCGCAAGCGGAACAAGCACTCCTAGACAGCGAGATAGCGCAATTAGTTCGCAAGCAGGCGATAGAGAAATGCGAGACCACACCCAAGTTCGTGAGCAATATGTTCCTGGTGCACAGGAAAGAGAAGGTACGCCCGGTTATAAACCTCAAAGAGCTGAACGGTTGGATCATATATCGCCACTTCAAGATGGAGGGCATACATCAGCTCAGAGACTCACTAAGAGAAGCAGACTGGCTGACGCGCCTAGATCTAAAGGACGCGTATCTCACAGTACCCGTACTCAAGGAGTACAGACCATATCTAGCTTTCCGCTGGCACGGACAGTTCTGGCAATTCAAGACAATGCCATTCGGACTTGCCTCGGCTCCCTGGGCTTTTACGAAGCTGATGAAACCAGTAGCGGCAGCGATCAGAGAGAAGGGCGTCAGGCTGATCATTTATCTGGACGACCTTTTACTCCTAGCAGAAGATCGAGAAGTGCTGGTATACCAAACGAGATGGGTACAAGGCCTTCTAGTCTCTCTAGGATTTCTAGTGAATACAGAGAAATCGGACACCATAACGGCTCAGAGGTTAGACTTCCTGGGGTTTGTACTAGACAAAAAGAAAGCAACCCTGGAGCTGCCAGCTCAAAAAATGAAAGACATAAAGAGGGAGATCAGATTATGCCTAGAGAAACAACTGATATCTCTCAGGACATTGGCAAGAATAGTGGGGCTATTAGCAGCATCTATTCAGGCCATATTCCCAAGGCCCCTGCACTACCGGGCGCTACAGAGGTTGAAGATAAAGCATCTACAGCAGGGTCTGAAGTATCACCAACAAGTACCTCTAGATCAAGACTCCATTACAGAACTAGAATGGTGGTTGAAGAATATGGACGCCTGGAATGGGCGAGCCATATTCAGAGACAAGCCAGATCTGATAACAGAATCAGACGCCAGCCGGAAGGGCTGGGGGGCCAGATGTGGGACCCTACAGACTGGGGGCAAATGGAGCGAAGAGGAGCTCCGTCTCCACATAAACTGCCTGGAGCTACTGGCAGGATCGTTCGCGATCAAGGCCTTCACAAGAGGAAGAGTGAAATCTTGTGTGCTGCTGAAGATGGACAACATTTCTGCAGTAAGGTACATAAACCACCTAGGCGGTACGAGGTCCAAGTTGCTAGCGGAGCTAGCGAAGGCCTTCTGGCATTTCTGTCTACAGTCAGAGACGTCAGTGACAGCAGAGTACCTGCCAGGCTCACTGAATGTAGTAGCAGACTGGAACTCTCGTTACCTGATAGACTCCAGCGATTGGAGACTGGACCCAGCAGTGTTTCAGAGGCTGGACAGGAGATGGGGACCACTACGTATGGATCTTTTTGCCTCTCGGCTCAACGCACAGACGAGCCTCTATTACAGCTGGAGGCTGGATCCGGAAGCTCAAGGAACAGATGCGTTCCTGCAGGAGTGGACAGGAGGTCCACATTACGCTTTTCCCCCCTTCGCGATGTTGAACAGAGTTCTAGCGAAGTGTCGGAGGGAGAGAGCGGAACTGGTGTTGGTTGCACCATTGTGGAAGTCACAAGTGTGGTTTCCAACGCTGATGGAGCTAGTAGCGGACGTACCCAGAGTACTCCCCGAAGGAGAGCGATTGATCACGGACCCAGCTGGGTTGTGTCATCCTCTGAGAGCGAGAGGGACACTCCCGCTAGTCGCGTGCAGGATATCAGGAGACGCTGGGCCCTGCCAGGAATTTCGGCGCAGGCAGCTCAGCTTATCGCAGAATCCTGGGCTCCTTCCACTAGGAGGAGCTATGACGCAGCTTGGGCAAAATGGACAAGCTGGTGCAAGAACAGAGGTGTTCATCCCGTTTCAGCACCTGTAGTGGAAATTCTAAATTTCTTAGCGAATTTACTGCAGAACGGAAGAGCTTTCCGTACGATAGGAGTATACAGATCAGCCATATCGGCGGGACATATGCCAATAGAAGGAGTGCCTGCAGGAGAGCACCCCGCAGTAGTCAGACTCGTTAGAGGGGCGAAATTCAGAGTGCCACCTGTGCCCAGATATAACACAACATGGGACGTGGCGACAGTATTACGATTATTATCAGATGGGCCAACAGATAAATACCTTACCCTTAAACAACTATCTGGTAAGCTAGCTATGCTATTATGTCTAATCTCATGCAAACGAGTGTCAGACGTTAAAGCTCTAGAGGTTAACAGGCGAGCTTTCGGACCGGAAGGAGTCACATTCTCCATAGCCAGGAGAACTAAGACAGGCACCTCCACAGTGCATTATCCGTATTTTCCGAAAAATTCGAAATGGTGCGTAGCACGATGTATTAAAGAATACGAGAGTAGAACAGCAGAGAATAGAGCAGCGAATATTACCCAGTTGTTAATAGCGTGCAGGAAACCCTATCACGCAGTAGCATCAGCTACCATAGCCAGATGGGTAAAGGAGATCTTGCATGCAGCTGGTGTGAATGTGGACACGTACGGAGCTCATTCAGTGAGAGGGGCAATGGCATCGTCAGCCGCGAGAGCGGGAGTGCCCTTGAGTGAGATAATGCTAGCAGCAGACTGGTCAAGCGATCGTACATTTAAAGAATTTTACTTTAAGCCAACAGAGAGTCTGGCTAGTACAGTGTTGGGGAAGCTTTGAACAAGCATAATGCTCGCCTCTAGTCTTGTCATAGAATGTAGATTACCCCTGCTATCTGCGCAGGGAGTATTAATTCTATTAAAGACTAAGGAGGCGAGCATTAAATTCCCTCCCGAGTAATGTACTATACAAAATGTTGATGCATTATATGAGTGAGTACACTACAGGCACACCACCCTAAGATTTTCTATTTATGTTTTCATAGGGGAAGATCAGAAGAATAGCTGAAGGCAGTGCCGTAGCTGAGAGTATTAGGAGACCGGGAGTGCACCGGCAGTGGAGTTTAAGAGTTCAGAAGAGCCTCCGCACCGCTGGCGAGGATTAGTTAATGGACTTGAGCGACTATCAGAGCGAGTAAAAGCAGAGGAGGAGCCCGAGCACAGGAAGTGGGTTGTGACTGGTGGAAAGGGCATGGACTACCGAGACTCAGGGATGTTGTAGTTCTTGAAAAAAAAAAAAAAAAATAAAGAGAAAAGTGACGTTTACACTTTTTCATGGTTTGTATGTGTTTTGTTGAACTGCTGAAGAGTAGAAATAAATGAAGATGAAGCATAATGCTCGCCTCCTTAGTCTTTAATAGAATTAATACTCCCTGCGCAGATAGCAGGGGTAATCTACATTGGGAGGCACTGTTATGCGGAAGTTCGCAACGGCGCAACGGGACTCTTGGGGTTCCAGCGCCATTGCGAACATACGTAGTTACTTAGGAGCAGCCTCTCTTTTGTCTGGTGATCGGGGATATTGAAGGATATCATCATTAAAGGCATTACCGAGTAGCACAGAGTAACACAGGCTACAGTGGTGAGGAGAGCATACTGCAGCTCTCACAACATACGGCAGACGACAGCTAGTGGCCAACGAGCAGCACTGCAGGCTTGATCAGCCATTGCTGCAGCTACAGTAAGTGACAGGCTCAGTCCCAAGTGAAACTAAGATCAGACCCCTCATTAACTGCCTGATTTAGGAGGTAATACCTCTTAAAGGTATTGAATAATAATGAATCTCTCTTAATCAGACAGGCATAGTCCCAGGAAAGACTATAATATTATCAGAGACCCGCCTAGCTGCGAACAAAATATAAGCAAATTGACGGGGGCAACCCAAGAAAAATGCACATTAATTACAAGGCACAACTTCAAGATGAGTGGTTACTCGGATGACTCTGAAGGGGCTCGTTTTAACGGCCTACGCATGAGTGAAGCTGTACAGAGGATGAATAGTACCGAAAGACCCCATAGAGAGGAAAGGGGCATATTGCAGGCCCTGGCTGCTTTGTCTCACAAAGCACACAGGGACAGAGGGGGAAGAAAGAAAAAGACCCCCAGGTATCGTAGCTCCCAGACTCCCCTGGGTTCAAAACGCAGGTCCAGAGCGGACAAGAGAAAGGTGAGGTCTCGTAAGAGACATAACATCAGTTCAAGTGAATCAGCTGATGAATACTGCAGAAGCAGTTCTAAATCTGATGAATATAGTACATCAGAAAGTCAGACCTCCTCAGAAATCGAAGAGTGGGAGCCCAAGAACAAAAAAGGCAGGAGGGAAGACGATGAGTCCCATAAGGACGAATTTGGCCCGGACGAATTGGTGCACCCTGGTCAAATGAGTGGGAAGCCCCCGAAAGAATTACAGAATATATAGGAAAGAGAATGAGAACACCCCTGAGCAAGCAGGCTAGAAACAAGTTAAGAGCTGAATGCCCCAGGCCTAGAGTGCTGGACGGAGTGGCTGATACCCCAGATATTGACGAGAGAATAATCACATTCCTGGGGAGATACGGCAGGAACGTGAAGAAAGGAATCGACAGATCCTGGAGATCCTGTCAGGGTAAACTGTTAGACATGCTGGGTCCAATCACTAGGATATGGCAACTCGCTGAAGAAGCCAAGGTAAAGAAGGAACCCATCGATCCGGAGATAGTGGCTGGATGGGCCCAGAGAACCCTATGCCTGATGGGGAATGCCAACACAGCATTGGCAACAGAAAGGAGGAGATGCATACTAATGAAGTTGGACTCTAGACTGGGAGAGCTGGCTTATTCTGAGCAAGTACCAGCAGCGAAAGTCAAACTGTTTGGGGATCTATTCATAAAATAGATGGCAAAATTCGCCAACACGTATGCGTCCATGGACAAGGCACAATCATCCCTTAAGGAAATCTTTGGAAGAACGTTTTTTGACAAGGCTGGAGGAGGAAAGGGCCGCTCGTCCAGCCGTTATCAATACAGAAAGTCCTATAATGACAGAGCCAACTGGAAGCAAGAGGACCGGAGGTTGAACCCTTTCTTCCCTTCCATAGGAAGAAGCAGGGGTAGAGGCTGGAGAGGAAACGGTAGACAGCAACACCAGAATAACACAGGTAAGAGAAATAAGAGCGCTGGCGGAAAAGATGGGAACACACATTCCTCCAGTAGGAGGGAGAGTGAAGTTGCATGTAGAGAAATGGGAGGAGATATCTTCAGATGCATGGGTGATGAAGACAGTTTGAGGTTTTCAATTAGAATTTTGGCAGGAACCGTCACAGGTAACCACACCAGGGCAGATAAGGTTCAGCAAACAAGATGAGGATCTGTTAGACAGAGAGGTAGAATTACTCAAAATAAAAAAGGCAATCGGCCCAGCCTCAGAAGGACAGGGAGGTTTCATAAGCAACCTGTTTTTAGTGAAAGGCAAACACAAGGTAAGACCAGTAATAAATCTCAAGGGTCTGAACTATTTTCTAATATACAGACACTTCAAAACGGAAGGGATTCACCTTTTAAGGGACATCCTACAGAGAGGGGATTGGTTAGCAAGGATAGACCTCAGAGATGCATATCTAACGATTCCGATTCAACAGAATCAGAGGAAACGGTTACAATTCCTCTGGAAAGGAGAGAAGTGGGAGTACAAATGTCTTCCGTTTGGTCTGGCTTCAGCTCCATGGTTCTTCACCAAACGATTGAAACCGGTGATAAGTCACCTCAGAAAACAGGGAATCAGAATGATTATTTACCTGGATGACATTTGTCTGGTGTGCCAGGACAGAGAGATTCTTGTAGAACAGATTCAGAAAACAACAGATTTATTGCAACAACTGGGATTTCTAATAAATTGGGAAAAGTCAGAATTAGAACCAGCACAGGAGATGGAATTTCTAGGTTTCATCTTAGAGACAGCTCAGGGTTCACTCAGACTACCCTTGGGGAAGGAAGGAAATAAAGAGTATGATCACAAGACAGGTAATTTCTTTGAGGGAGATCGCAAGACTGGTAGGTCGTCTGTCATCGTGGATACAAGCAATCTTTCCAGGACCTCTGCACTACAGAGCATTACAGAGATTGAAGATAGATCACCTCAGGAAGGGTCTATCTTACGAACAGAAAGTGCTCATATCTCAAGAAGAGAGGACGGAGCTGGAATGGTGGTATTGCCACATGGAGGCATGGAATGGCAGGGCGATATTTGGCTCATCCCCAGATCTAGTAATAGAATCGGACGCCAGTCGATGGGGATGGGGCGCCAGATGTGGCGATCAATCGACCGGGGGGAGATGGTCGAGCAAGGAATTGGGATTACACATCAATTGCCTCGAACTTCTAGCAGGATCCTTCGCAGTCCGCTGTTGGACACAGGAAAGAGTGAAATGCGCTATTCTACTACAGATGGACAATGTCTTGGCAGTCAGATACATAAATCGACTGGGCGGGACGAGATCCAGGATGCTGACAGAGATAGCCAAGGAGTTTTGGTAACTATGCCTCCAGAGGGGAATCAGTGTGAAGGCAGAGCACCCGCCGGGAAAATTCAACCAGGTGGCGGACTGGAATTCGAGATACATGAGGGACTCCAGCGACTGGCAGCTGGACAACTCAATATTTCAGGAGATCATGCATCAGAGAGGTCCGTGTTGGACAGATTTGTTCACGTCGAGATTGAACAGGAAGATCTCCAGCTTTTACAGCTGGAGACCAGATCCAAAAGCGACAGCGACAGATGCATTTCTCCAGGTATGGGGACCAGAGAAGGAATACGCTTTCCCTCCATTCGCCATAATAGCACGCACTGTGGCGCAGGTCAGGAGACAGGAAGCGACAGTAGTTTTAGTGACACCCGATTGGAGAGGTCAAGCATGGTTCCCAGACCTGCTAGAGATATCATACGATTTTCCAATTCTGTTGCCACACAGAGAGCACATAATATTAAGTCCAATAGGAGAAATACACCCATTGGTACAATCAGGGAACTTGAACCTGATAGCATGGGCGATTTCAGGAAGGCCTGGGACAAGCCAGGACTTTCGGGGACGGCTGAAGAATTTATCAAAGATTCATGGGCCCCAGCAACTGGGAAGGCCTACAGAGTGGCATGGCGAAGATGGAATTATTGGTGTATGGAGAGAGAAGTTAATCCCATACGAACTGATGTAATTCACAAAGTGAAGTTTCTGGCAGCTCAGGCAACTCAGGCTAAAGCTTACAGAACTATTAACAATTACAGATCTGCAATATCGGCAGGGCATGAGTACATTGAGGGAAGACCAGCGGGTGAACATCCTTTAATATGCAGATTATTTAAAGGTATCAAGTGCATGAGACCACCGGCTCCTAGATATTCGCATCTTTGGGTTGTGAGTGTGTTCTTGAGGATGTTTGAGACCTGGCCGGACAATGAGAACCTTTCTAGGAAAGTTCTATGGGCTAAATTAACTACTCTGTTATGTTTAATTTGATGCAAAAAAGAGTGTCAGATGTCAAGGCGTTAGAGACAAACAGGAAATCTTTCTCGCCTACAGGGGTAATATTTTACATTGAGAAAAGGATAAAAACAAATATTAAGACTGTAGAGTACATGGCATTCCCGGATAAGCCCAGGTTATGTCCTGTAGGTGTTTGAAAGTTTATGATAATAGGGCAAATATGGTGAGGCCCGTTGGGGAATATCAATTGCTGATAGCTATCAGGAAACCTTTTAAAGAGGTAACTTCGGCCACGTTTGCTAGATGGGTTAGATGATGCATGGCAGAGGCAGACACAGACGTAGGACAGTTTGGAGCTCATTCGGCGAGAGGTGCTATGGCATCGTCAGACTTTATGTCAAGAGCCCACCTGGAAGATATTTTGAAGGCGGCAGACTGGTCTAATGAGGTAACGTTTGAGAATTTGTATTTTAGACCAGTGGTTCAAATAGCGTCATTGGTGGTGAGTAAGGTATAAACAAGCATATTCTGAGCCTCCGAGTCTTGACATAGAATACAGATTTTCCATACATTTGTTACAGAAAGTCATGATTCTATTAAAGACTCAGAGGCGAAAGATTATTCCACCCAATAATTGCTACAGTGAATGAATGTAATGTCAATAAGGTTTTGAAGAGTAATATAATTTTGTAAATGGTAATGTAATGTGGTTATTATGCGATTGCCCACCCATTCAGGAGGAGATACGTCATGGTATATACATTTTCTTTTTTTGACAGGAGCAGAGCAGAAGACAACAACGCTGTGAAGTGTGAACAAAGTAAAGATTAAGAAGTCGTCTACCAGTTGGGGCGCAAGTTTTAAGTTGTTTGTTTGTTTGTTTATTTGATATAGCGCAAAACCAAACCCGAAGGGGTAGCTGGGCGCAGACAATACAAGGATACTTGAGAACTTAGTTACAGGAAAAATACAGTTATACAGTTCACATTAGTAACAAAGGTGCATGTACAAGAAAATGCAAAACTACAGTTCAAGCTAGTTAACCGGAAATCAATTCATCTAGTTGCAGTCATTTAGGGTCTCTGGAGCAGGTGGCAGTGGGACGGTCTAGCTAAGTGTCATTGGAACGTATCCAGGTGAGGACTTTCTGCCTGAAGCTAGGGTAAGGTTGGTCCATTCTGAGATCCATAGGGAGTTTGTTCCAGGTTTGCACAGCTATGACCGGAAAACTGGAGCCGCCAGCTGTACTCTTTTTGTATCTAGGCACCACTAAGGTGTAGGCATTAGTCATTCTATTGGGAAGGTTTGAAGTTCTCTTGTTGACTCTATTTACCAGGTAAGGGGGAGCTATATTGTTAAGACATTTGGAGGTGAGGGAAAGTGTTTTGAGGGCAATCCTGTCTTTGATATTTAGCCAGTGGATATTTTTCCTAGAGGTGGATATATGAGCTCTGTTAGGAATATTTAAAGCTACTCTAATAGCGTTATTTTGGAGAGTTTGGAGTTTATCAAGGATATACTTGTTAGATCCTGCATATAGAGCATTACAGTAATCCAGCTTGGATATGATGAGTGCATTAGCTAGTGTAATGCAGCTAGTCTCAGTTAGAAATGGTTTACATGCTCGGATCAATTTGCAAGTATATGCAGTGGAAGATGCTAGTGAGTTAGTTTGTTTCTTGAAAGTGAGCGCTGAGTCGAGATAGACCCCAAGGGTTTTGACTGCAGGCATCACTTTGATGACATTATTGTCAATGTTGAATGAGGCATAGTTTGGGTCAAGTTTTTTGATGGCCAGCTCTGAGCCAAGGATCAGTAACTCAGTCTTGTCGTCATTCAGGCAGAGGCCGTGAGATGCCATCCATGCCTGGATGAGGAGATATATCTTATTTACTAGGGCCGTGTCTTCCAAGAAGTTGCCCGAAAGGGGGATAAGGATCTTAGTGTCATCTGCATAATTAGTGTAGATGATACCCAGTCTGGCCAACTTGTCAAACAAAGGCTTAGTAAAGATGTTATACATCGTCGGAGATACACATGATCCTTGAGGGACACCGCATGAAACTTGTGTGGGATCAGCGGCTGGGGGGAGAAGACTCTCATTGTCTGGTTTGCAAGGAAGGATTGTACCCAGGTTATGGCATCACTTGAAAAATGAGCGGCGTAACTGAGGTGATTGCATAAGACTGCGTGATCTACCAAGTCGAAGGCCGCCGATAGGTCAAGGAGGAGTAGCATAGCTGGTTTGCCATTGTCCTTTAACTCGTCAATTTAGGTCTTAAGGTCAATCAGGGCTGTTTCAGTACCATGATGGGGACGGAAGCCAGATTGCCGTGAGCCTAGTAGATTGTTAGTTTCTAAGTAGTCCTGAATTTGCAGGTACGCTACTCTGTCAATAATTTTAAGCAGAAATGGGACGGTGGTGATGGGTCTGTAATTTGTCGGTATTGCGGGGTCAAGTGTTTGTTTTTTTTAGCAAGGGAAGCACCTAAGATTGTTTTAGGTTAATGGGCACTAGGTTAGACTTAAAGGATGCATTGATGAGTTTAGAGATGAAGAGGGCTAGGTCTCCAGCTGCATCTTTTATAATTTGGGCAGGGCAATTGTCTCCTTTGCAGTTGGAAGGTTTTAGAGATAGTATGATTTTTTCTGTCTCTATTATAGATATTTGTCTGAAGCTAAATGGGTGAGGGGTGTTAGGCTGGTTTGGTGGGAGCTGTGGCTGAGGTGTAGGCTCCATTGGCAGGAGCAGGGAAGCTTTTTATTGGCAATTTTGGTTTGGAGCAAGCTAATTTTGCCCGCCAGGGCATTTTGTATATTAGTGCACCAGAGCTTATTTTTAGGAATGTTATCAGTCGGGGGTAAGGGTGATTCCATTTCACGGAGGATGGAGAATAGCTCCTTGGTATCTGATTTGGCCTTAGATACTGTATCATTAAAGGTATTTCTTTTAGTGCTTATGATTTCCTTTTTATACTGTTTGGCGAGAGTGGCTAATTTAATTTTGTTCTCCTCAGTGGGTGAGTGTTGCCAAATTGACTGCAGCTTTCTTTTTTGAATTCTGAGGTCTTTCAAGTGTGGTGTGAACCAGTTGTTTAGGTGACAAAGTTGTTTGCTTTTACGTATTTTGGTGGGGGCAATCAAGTCAAGTGCCTTGATCATTGTGCTGTTATAGGCATCCACAAGCGAAGTGGGGTCTGTGATGTTATCTAGATTGTCGAGAGTGGGGAGGAGGTGGGGTAAGAGTTGGGGCGCAAGTTTTAAGTTGTTCAATCAACAACAGAAATAGGAAACACTGTGGTTTAAGCAGTGTTTATAGGAGATAGTGAGATATGATTGGACTGGAAAAATCACATGGTTTTGTGAGCTTATGAAAAACAGACTACAAATTCACTGCATGTTTTGGGAATTGTAGTTTTTTTATGTTTAATGTTTTTCATAATTGTTTGTTGATACTTTTCTGCTCGAGAAGTAAAGGAAAGTTCAGAGTATAATCTTTCGCCCCCGAGTCTTTAATAGAATCATGACTTTCTGTAAAGAATGTATGGAAAATCTGTATTCTTACGCCTGTCAAGTCTTATTATGGGCATCATTCCGTATGTCATTGCGCGGGCCAAGCGCAAGTAGGTGCTTTCCTCTATACTGTTTAGAACATAGAGAGGCGAACCGTTCCACAGCTCGCCGTCCCATCCATTATGATGAATCAGTCATCAGTACTTAGTCGCTGCCAGGCTGAACTATGCTCCAGCTCCATGACCAATACAACGTTCACGGCTGGCAGCCCTGCCTCCCTAGGCCCCCAGTCTACAGGTCAAGTGATAAGGACAGCCCGCCCAACGCAGCTTTTCTCATCGTCATACGAGGCAGAACATTTACTGATACATCCAGCACCGGCATTAATTCTATCTTTAATAAAAACATGGAGCATCAATAGATGGTGACCACATGTCCCAGAAGGCCTCGCACAGACACGGCTTTGCCAACTCGTGGTCCAGAACACTACCTGTCGAATTTGGTGGGTGCTGCCTTTCCTAGTGCTCACGGCCAAACAGCACTCCAGCAGTCAACGGTTTCACACAGCAAGTCCTGTGTTTGCTTTTAACATGCCATTGGTAAAGCAGAACTCCTGCAGCCAGTTAACACCTCCACATCTTTCCTCATGCTCTTCACAAAACAGCAACACTGGCATCATTACTTCAACGCTCTCATCTTGGCTCAGTATTTTATTATGACTCCACATCTCTTCACATTGGTATCTCTGGACTCACTTCACTTAAAGAATCCCATCCTCGTCACCAAACTTGCAGTGTCTGAGGTCTAGGAAGGTAGGCAGGAGGCAGTGATGACTCTGGAGCCGGAAGGTATGAAAGGTAACAGCTTTATTCTTAGTTACGGGGATTAGGCTAGAATTAATGGGGAGCAACAAGTAAGTACATTTTTCCAGCTTCATCTCCCATTCTGCTGTCATAACTGTAGTTCCTGTAACCCCGAAGGCACATAAGGTTCCAGGTTGCTCCGGCATTCCATGGCTTGCACTGCCCTGTGCTTTGATGCTGACATAAGACCTGATGTATATATTGACTAAGTGTAGCATAGCTATGGGGTGGAAAGATCTGAGCGAACCGAGTGTGAACAGATGGTGGAAAGAATTGGAAAAGTGGTGCATAGCGTAAACATGGGTGCAGGAGAAGGCACTCAGAATGTAAAATACAGAGATGGGAATAGACATACAAAGATGGATATCGCTAACGGTAACATTGTTCGCAAAAGTAGGAGAAAATAAGAGCATACAGCAAATGGAGGATGTAGATGCAGTAATTGTAATTGATTGACTAGCTAACATGTAGGCTGCGCAGGGGTGTTATGTAGTAGTAGTTGTTGGAACGGATAGGTATATATGTTTAAGTAAATTATGTATATTGTATTAGAGCTTGTTGCTCTGTGTGGTTGTTATTATGACTTCCAAAACTTAATTTAAAAAAAAAAACTTAAAAAAAAGCTTTGATGCTGACATGCTGAGTAAATTTAAACTGTCAGATTTGTGGAAGTTGAAGACGTGCCAGGGACATGAAGAGGAGTGCATGAAAGCTTTAAGCTAAACTACATGCCCCCCACATTATGTTTTGAGAGCCTGACCGGGACTTTTTTCAATGGGGCACCTCTCCTGTTCAGCACCTCAATGAGGGTTCCCAACGGGAAAGGTATCCCACTGGGAGGACAATGTGTTTGATCAATTCACGCTCAGCACGCACATTGTCCTGGCAGGACACCTTACCCTTTCAAACTGGAGAGGTGTCCCACTGCCAGGACAATGTCCCAAGGAATTCAGGGCAGAAGAGGGGCTCTCACATTGCTCTGTGTCAACAGAGCATTTCAATGTGAGCCATTAGGCACTGATAGGACGGAGGGGGGACTATTAGCACGGACGTTTGACCCTTTAGAAATGTGCCTGGGAGAGAGTGATCAGCAGTGAGAAGGAAAGGTTCAATAAGGCAGCATGCTTTATGAAATAATGACTATGGCTTCTCCCAATAGGGATTTGTTAGGCTCACATTAACCTGCATGATGCCATTGTGACTTTGCATGAAGGATGGGGAGAATAAAACTAAAAGTCATACTCGTATTGCTCAACATATTTCTATGATGATGTATATAATGTAAAGCTAATTATGAACGGATAGTTTATTATGCAATGTGCTTTGCTTCCAAGGCATTTCTACACATAGAATTATTTAAGCATATGAAATGCAAAAGGAAACCTTAATAAATATCTATATCTACTAAACCTGTGAAGATGTGCTCAGTTGCTTAAATTGTTCACATCCCAGTTTCACCATTTAAACTAAGTGTGTGATCCTGCGCAGATCATTAATCACACTGGGCCCGATTCATAGAATCTGGCTCAGAAAAGGTGCAAGGTCTGCGCGCCAAGAAGGAGTCTGCGCCAGCCTTGGCACAGAGAAATCTTTGCGCGGCACACATATTCATGGATTTCCCAAGGCAAGTAACAGCAAGCTACCCCCGCGCACAGTAAAAAGCAAGTGAAATGCCTAACACAGCACAATCCTCAGCACCATCCCTGGGCCAGGATACAGCCCCCCTAGCGAAATCGCATGAAAACACTATGCGATCCCCATGCGCACTACAGCGTAATCGCGCGAAAACAGCTCGCACTCCCCGGCCGTATCCCAGCCCAATTGCGCAAAAACACCCTGCGATCCCCGTCTGCATCCCAGCGTAACAGCGTGAAAACACCTCGCAATCCCCGGCCGCACCCCAGCCCAATCACGCGGAAAAAAAACGCACTCCCCGTCCATACCCCAGCGTAATCGCTCAAAAACACCACGCAATCCCCGTCCGCACCCCAGCATATTCGCACGAAAACACCACGCGAACCCCGTCCGGACCCCAGTGTAATCGCGTGAAGACACCCCAAGATCCCCGACCGCACCCCAGTGTAATTGTGCAAAAACCCCTTGCAATCCCTGCCCACACCCCAACGTAATTGCACAAAAAAACCCGGAAACCCTATGCGCACCCCCTAGAAAACATGTGCCCTCACACGCTAGTCCTGGCCAACCACCAGCCAAATGCCACCCCAACACTCTCGCAATCCGCAGCATGCAGCCCCCTCCAGATGGGACACCCACACCACAGCCCCCATCACCCGTGACCCCACCCTGCAGGCAGCCCCCTGCACATGGGACACCCCAGCCCCCATCACCCATGACGCTACCCTGCAGGCAGCCCCACCACATGGGACACCCTAGCTCCCATCACCCATGAACCCACCCTGCAGGCAGCCCCCTCCACATTGGATACTGCAGCCCCATCACCTGTGACGCCACATTGCAGGCAGCCTCCTCCACATGGGACACCCCAGCCCCCATCAACCCCTGGCGCCACCTTGCAGGCAGCCCCCTCCACATGGGACACCCCAGCCCCATCACCCATGATGCCACCCTGCAGGCAGCCCCCTCCACATGAGACACCCCAGCCCCCATCACCCGTGACCCCACCCGGCAGGCAGCCCCCTCCACATGGGATACTCCCACCCTAGCTCCCATCACCTGTGAAGCTACCCTGCAGGCAGACACCTCCACATGGGACACCCCAGCCCTCATCACCCATGATGCCAACCTGCCGGCAGCCCACTCCACATGAGACACCCCATCACCCATGACCCCACCCTGCAGGCAGCCACCTCCACATGGGACAACCCCACCCCAGCCCCCATCACCTATGACCCCACCCTGCAGGCAGCCCCCTTCATATGGGAAACCCCCATCACCCGTGACCCCACCCTGCAGGCAGCCCCCTCCACATGGGATACCCCCACTCCAGCCCCCATCACCCGTGACGCCACTCTGCAGGCAGCCCTCTCCACATGGGACACCCCAGCCCTCATCACCAATGACCCCACCCTGCAGGCAGACCCCTCCACATGGAATACCCCAGCCCCATCACCCGTGACCCCACCCTGCAGGCAGCCCCCTCCACATGGGATACCCCCTCCACATGGGATACCCCCACCCCAGCCCCCATCACCCATGACCCCACCCTGCAGGCAACCCCCACCACACGGGATACCACCACCCCAGCCCCCATCACCGTGACGCTACCCTGCAGACAGCCCCCTCCACATGGGACACCCCATCACCCGTGACCCCACCCTGCAGGCAGCCCCCTCCAAATGTGATACCCGTACCCCAGTCTGCATCACCGTGACCCCACCCTGCAGGCAGCCCCCCCCACATGAGACACCCCAGCCCCCATCACCTGTGACCCCACCCTGCAGGCAGCCCCCTCCACATGGGATACCCTAGACCCCATCACCTGTGACCCCTCTCTGCAGGTACCCCCACCACATGGGACCCCCATCACCCGTGGCACCAACCATATGGAACATCACCTGCATGATGAACCCTGAACTAGTGACACATCTCACTACATCCATTGTGTGTTGTGCACCTTGACTGCCGTGTAGTGACACCAGCCAGAATATCCACCGGAACATGTATCCTGCAAACAAAAATGAATGCATTCACCCAGGCCACATCCATGAGTGTGTCAGCTGGGCAAACAGAATAGCTGTCCGCAACCATCTCCCAACATACACATGTAACAAGTGAATGTAAAAGTGAGTGCCTGCTGGCCATGCGACAATGTCATGGCATCAATAACCAGGGACAAATTGTTCACCAATTACAGAAATCAAATCACCCTCAATGTGTGCCACATGAACAAACGCTAGCCAGGTGTCCCTCAGCCTGACCTTCACTGAGCCGCTATTCCTAGAAGAGAATCCCTAATCAACATATCACTGGTATGCCCATGTGTGAAGGACATGCTAATCAGACAGTGCACCACGCACCGAGACAGCTGCAATGGGCAGCCAATGAGTAAATACTATGAAATGCCAATAGTGTATCCCAGTGCAAGAGGTTTACCAACACCAGAGACGATGAGAACTGCAAAAACACATGCTGGTGAAGGCAAAAGCACAAGTTGTGTGTTACACAGCATCAAGCAAATCATTTGCAAATGCCCTGAATATGTAAAACTCCCACAGTCCCCCCAACCACCTCATTCACAAACACAGCGAGGGCAAATACACTGCACATATGAAAGGAAATGCCATTTGCCTGTGCACACACAAAATCCCACCTCACACACCACCACCGGTCCGCCCCATGTGTATACTCACCCCGCAAATAAACCCCAAACATAACACATGCAAGCAACCACACACATGACTAACAATGGGCAGGATCATGGCTACTAAATGGACTACCAAACAGGCACACTGCAAAAATAACTGTGACCGACAATGACTGTGAGAGTTACAAATAAATATATTAAACAGTTGCATTTCAACCATACATAATGTAAATTAAATAATTAATCATAATCTCAAAAGATGTCCATGTGAAATTGAAAAATATAAATGTCCATGTGTATCAAAAATATTTTCACAAACAAATCTATAAAATCACAAATGAAACACTTTAGACACCGAAAAATGATGTACAAGAAAACATGGAGGATAGTCCACTCAAACAAATAAAAAATAAAAGGAAACTTACACCTACAGAACTATGTACAAATAAATAATGTCCGTGATCCAAGCTGCAAATAATATGGAACAATTAAAGGAAACATATCTACAAAACTATGTACACAAGCAGCAGGCTAGTCCTCCTTGTCACCAATGTCACTCAATGTCTCGGCCAGGGCATCATCGAAGACTGCATCCACTTCCCCTAGGCAGGGACTCCAGCATGGACCTCTCCATCCCCTTCCACTCCCTGCAAGTATCCTCAAGGATGTCAGCCCGCCTCTCTGCCCGACGCAGTGCAATCTCCACCCTGGCAATGGTGACTCTCGCCTCCAGAGCCTGCTGCCTCTCTGCCCGAATTCGCTGGCCATATCGCATGAACACAGAAGACATCCTTGTTCTGAGGTCCACATTTGCGTCCTGCAGGACACCAGATACCTGCCTCCTTGAAATGGGATGCCCTGAGTACAATGTCCTCCTACCACAAGCCTGCTGCTCCCAAATCGCCTGGTGCCTGCTTCATAAGGACACCCTCCGGGCTGATGACATCACCTGGGGGTGTCGGGACAGGCCCTGCTCCTGAGCGCCTGCTCTCCCTCCATTGCCATTGCTCCTGTTCCCTGGATCGTCGTGGTGACCACCACAACTGATCCACTGTCGACTCCCAACCCATGCAGGGATGTTAGCTCCACCAGACGTGCCCACCTTGGGTGGGACTGGTGCACACGGGGCCATGGTGGTATCTGGGCCGGAAAGGCGCCCGGGACGACGACTGGCGCAGAGAGGAGCAAGACGAGGAGGGGGTTGCATATATGGCCAGCCCACGCATCCAATTAGAGACCAGGAATGCTACTATCCAGTTCAGGAAACGCAAGGCGTCATTGTGATGATGTGCGTGCAAGCACACGAGTGCAAGCCTGCACATCATCATGAATGGCACTGGTATGCTTCCCGATAGCAACTAGTAGGGGGTACCACTTTGTCCCAAATGGCAACATTCGCAGGCAGTGGGGTGTCGGTCTGGGTGGAAACAACTGACACCTGCGGGTGGGTCCGGCCTGGGGCATGCCGGCAGGTGCATACTGCTGCAGGTGCTGAACTAGAGCCAGGATTTTGCACAGATACCTCCACAGTGACCTGCACAGCCTCATGCCCCTGGTTCAGGACTACAGCAGTCACACCCACCTCACCACCCCCATTGGGCCCCATGGACTAGACTTATACGGCCCCCTCTCCTCATCCTCCCCCGCCAACCTAGATGCCTCCCCAGCGGCGTCTTCAGCAATGAATGGCCCCTGTGTGTGCCCACCGGTCCCCCCACTGCAGAGGAGTCCACATCCACCTTTGCCCTCTTGGACCTCCCGTCAGCAGCTGTGGCCGATGATTGAGATGCAGCACCAGTCTCCTCGCTCCCCGAAGATGTTGCGTGACTGGGCCTTGTGTCTCTGCCCGGTGGAGGCATCCCTGCTGCCTTGCTCCACAGCACCTTCTCCGCCCTCTTCTTCCAACGCAACTGTGAAGAAGGATATATAGAACACAAACATCAGGGTACTGCACCGATGTGTGTTTGGCACAGAAAATATGTGCATGAAGTACACTGCTAAAGGTTACAACCATCATCACCCTCCACAACACACAGGTGCATGCAATGTACATACATACACATACATGTCTGTCCTTCACAACAATCACATCCATGGACATGGCACTGTCACAACTTATCAATTGCACATGCTACACGCATGCGTCATGGGCCATATACATGTCATGCAACCACATCACCTGACAGTCCTCAAGCAGTGCACTGAGCTATCACATCAGAGTCCCCTCAACAGCAATCATGCAACAAGACTAGGTCACACATTGAAATGCACCTGTTACATTCATCCAGGAGTGATGGCCAGTCACATCTTAGACACATCCACATGAACACCATGCATGTTCATGATGTTGACATCACCACCCATCTTTCACACCTCTCACACGGGCATGTCTCAGACACATGTGTCAACCCACCTGCACAACGTGAAATGCTGCAGTACAACACACAATGCAAAAGTAAGACCATTGAAATTACACATGGTTCATTGAACACATGTAGAGCACTGTCTGGACATGCACACAGACATCCGTACAAGAGGCATACCTGCTGTAAGGCCAAGGTGCACACTCCCACCATATATCAACATGCACATACACTGTGGAGGCCAGCAACACATGGACACTCACCTGACGACTCCAGACGGAGCTGCAAATCGCTGATATGGGTGTGCAGCGCCGGGTAGAATTTCTCCAGGACCTGCATGTCGGTGGTCTTAATCTGGCCCCTGGGTCCCTCCCTTTGCCACCAGCCTTGAGGAAGCGCAGGGTCTTGCTGTGGGTCCTGGATTTGAGGTCCTCCCAACACTTGTGCACGTGGTGGTAGTCACGGGGTCCATCCCTTCTGCGTTGATGGCACCCACGATCTGGTCCCAGATCAGCTTCAGTCCTTCCTTGCCGACTTGCGTTGGTGCGTGGAAGAGGGCATCATAATGCCCCAGGACATGCTCCAGCAGGATGTCAACTTCCCTGGCTGTGAAGTTGACAGCCCTCTGCCTTGCTGCCATGGGGTTGCCACTAACCTCAGAAGATGTTGGTTGAGACATGGTAACCCCCAAGGCAGGTGCGGCTGGGCAAGGTGGTCCTGGGGCTGGGCTGTGGAGCGGTGGTGATGGAATGGCACGTTGGGAGTCTTCAGGATCAGCTGAGGTGGTCACAGGGCCGAGGATAGGAGCACTGTCAATGGCTTGACAGCAGGCACTCAAATAAGCACTTTGGATTAAAGCGCTATATAAACCTAATAAACATAAAACATAAAATTGAAGGGCAGGCAGCAGCAGATGGTTTGTAGGAGGCAGCTCAGGGCAGTAGGAGGCAGGTAAAAAGACTTACAGGCAGGAACGTGGGTCTTCCGTGTTTCTTGTGTGGGCAGCCAGAAACAGAGTGACGGTTACTCCGCGCATGCCAAATTAGCACATACACGTGAAATCAGAGGAAAGCGCCTAATCGCGTAAGTTACATGACACGTGCTGGCCATTGGGCGTTGACATTCAGATTCAGGATAAAGGAGTGCATAGGAGAACATTACACCGCACGTGCGAGTTGGAGCGGATGGATGTGTGGACTTTGGAGATTTTTGGGGTGCCACGCAATTTGTCCACTGCTGTGCCAGTGCAAGCTTCTTATTTTGGTGGGGGATTTGCCTCTGCGCACATGCGCGTGTCCTTTTCTTATTTTCTCAGGCTAACGGTGAGTCGCGTACACATTATTCATACACTGGGTGCCCCTGTGTATCACGCACCCCCATTCTTAACATCACAGTAGCTTTCCTGGGCTTCGCAAATGCATTTTTTGTGTTGCTGGTTGCCACAGCGTACACGTACCGCTTTTTCTTTTCATGGGAGCTACCGAGGGGTCTCGTGCACGCATTTTTGATATTTGGGGTGCCTGTGCGTTAGACGCGGGTAAAATTGAGCCATGCTGGACCATACTAGTACTTGTTACATCACATACCCTGCCCCCTCACTACAATTGCCCAGGACAATTGCTTGGTGTGCTTCCCATTGTACAAAAACATCTGTACCATGAGTGGGAAGAGCCCAAGAGGGAAAGGTGGCAGAGGTGGCCGAGGACGTGCAGCAGAACCTGCTGCCCCCACCACCAGGCGCAGGGGACATGCAGAGAGAGCTGTGCACCACCCACAACAGGGTAAGGGCACCGCAGGGGCAGCTCCTGTCCCCACCACCCAGAGTCAGCTCGCTGCAGGGGCAGCTCCTGTCCCCAACACTCATGGTCTGGGCACTAGGGCACTACAGGGGCAATTACTGTCCCCAGCAACAAGGGTCAGGGAGCAACAGCAGTATCTGTTGTCTTCCCCCCTGGGACATGGACACGCAGGGGCAGCTGATGGCCGTGCGTCCAAGGGGAAGGGACGTACTGAAAGGGGCCCTTAGGGGTCCCTCGTGCTATGGAAACAAGTCAATAACCATACACGAAAAGATGCGCCAGACACAAGGGTTCAAATTCCCAATGCTAGGGTTTATTGCAAGCAAAAGATTGTATCAATTACCCAATTCTGATCTCACGCCCCGTGACGTGAGTTTCCTAGACCTCGAGGGACGCAAGAGAGCGAATTACGTACATCAGTTACATATATACAAAATGCATATCATACAATCAGCAAAGTCATGTTCAACACCCCTCTGTATTAAGTTCCTTTGAACTTGGGATGACGATGGACATATCCGATGAGTATGACGATTATAATGCTTTCGATGTCTATTCTAGTAACAATGTGCAATTTAGAAAGTGCGGAGGCATCTTTTAGAACACGGTGGTTCTGTTCTTGGAAGCAATCTGTACACGGGGGAAGAGCCACATTCCAAGCTTTGCTATCTATGAGGTACTATTGGTGTCCTGGGAGCCGACACGTTCTAAAGGGTTTTGCGAAGGGGGGCCATAAGAAAAGCATAATTCAAGCCTTTAACTGTATTATTCTAACATATTCTACCATCGTACGAGAAAGGCTGGCAGCTGTGAAGTGATTAAATGCCCTGCAGCTTCCTCCCAAGGCTACAGAGAGGGAGCGTGGGCATTCCTCTCTGGGCTACTCATGAGGAGTGTCAGCAAACTCTTCAGTCCCGCGACCTTGTCCTTTCATATTCAGACAACAATGTTAACAGTTGAGCAGAGTAAGCAGAACCCGCAAGAATTGCAAGCTGCAAAGCAGTTTCTACACAGAAAGCAATGAGCAATGGTTGACAAGCAAAATGGCGATTCTTGCTACATTTAAAATGGCCGCTCGTCGGTCAAGCATAGCAGTTTATATTTCTATAATTCGGTGCATAAGACGGTTGGCCCACGGCCATCAAGTTACAGCTATCATTCAAATGAAGGGTATTCATTTTTTGAGATTGACAAACCCTCCTTTTGGCCGTGTGCCAAACGTCTTATTTATTTATTGTATCCTCCTCTTCTGAGGAGGAGTCTGGGGTATCTATATCTAGATCATCTCCATCATTAATATCTATCGCCATGAATTGTTTTACTATTTTTGTTTCCTCGGTGTCTCTGTTATTCCGGCCATGTGCTTGTTTTCCTCTCAACACCATGTGCATACATCCCTTAGTACATCCATCAGTTATTTCAGTGCATATTATTGGTAAGCATTGTATGCAACAGAAGCATGTTATGAATACCCTGAGTACCATCATTAGTATCGAAATTAACTTCCATTCCCAAGACCGTAATAATCCCATAACCAGGATTCTATCCCCCAACCCCGTGCTTCAGTAGAGAGTGTGGAACTTATGACATGTAATTTCCGGATCGCTTTAAATATCGTAGGGGAGTAGTCATCTATATACACACAGCATGCAGTTTTTACGAGCTTGCAAACTCCCCCACGATCAACTAATATTATATCGAGAGCCATCCTGTTTTGGAGTGCCATCAGTCTTATTCCTTTTTCTTCTAACGTCATATTCAATAAAATATCCGTTGTGGAATCTATTGTTTTTTGTAATATTCCAGACAGTTTTCTTATATTGTAAGACATTTCTATTTGGGACAAGAACGGTATAAATGATTTGGCTATATCCATTGCTATCATTCCATCCTCACCACTCCTTCGAGTTCTACCTTTTGTTTGTCTGGCTACTTCTGCTGTTTCCAAGAGGAACACTCCTGGAAACAGTAGACCAAGGTAGCATGTACCTCCCCAGTTCCTAGGTAACCATGGATATGCTTTTTCTCCACATATAAAATAAACAGGGTCTCCCACGTACACGGGTTCTATTTTATGTTTTAAAACCACTGTGTTCAGGCAGTTGCTAAACGTTCCTACTTTATAGGAACCCTTTTTCTGTAGACATAGGGGAGCAGTTTTGGGGCTGTGATCCACTGTACAGGCAGGGGGCACAGCATCTTTGTTCCATTCATCCCTCATCCGAAATGTTGTTACTGATGTTCTTTCTGCTGGCGGGGTTGGTCTATTCTGCCTATGTAATCTATCTCGTCTTGTTATTTTTCCTGTATTCTTTCTCACAGGTTCTAGTGCAAACATGCAAGCTTTTTGGAATATGGAACAACCCACGATCTCATGATTACTTCCTCAAATTCATTCATATTGGTCTCAACTAGCTGACCCGTATTGCTCTTGTTCCATTTCCCAAAGAACATTGCACTTAACGTTACTTCACAGGAATAAATCAATGGCAATGGTTGTGCATACCAGCCTATCCCTTTCCCACCGTGCTGTGGTAAATGGGCGCAAACCCAGCAATCTTTTTTCTTTAACACCGCATAGGTCATGTTCATGATGAGCAACAATGTATTCTCTATGTCTCTCTTCCATTGGGGGCAAAGTACTAGTGATTACATGAACCAGGCTTTCAGTAGCTGCTTTTGGCAAAAGTGTTTCAAATGGGTGTACATACTCCAGGAACCATAGTGTAATAGCTGTTATTGCAGGTACTATCATACTTAAAAAACATAGGACCAATGTCCAAATCAGTACCTTAGTCCTTTTACCATGTTTTTTCCTTAAATTTACAGCCTCTAAATCTATTATCTTTTCAGCGGGGGTGCAGGAGGAGGCTGAAACCGGTCTTGACTTGTTCTTTATCGTCCTTCTTCTTGCTGGCGAAGTTCGTCGTGAATGTCTCTCGTTCTTGATGCCAGAAAAGTTCAACGAAAAATGTCACAGTTCAATTCTTCCAATATTTTCACAGCCTGGATCATTTATCCACTCCCGAGCAAGATTAGTTGTTCTTCCGCCCACTGCTCAGACGATTTCTGAACAGTTCTTTATTGATAGAGTACCATGTGCATCCAGCTTGTCCCACTCTGGTTTAGGACACATGTACTCTATCAGCCTTAGTAGTTATGTGCGTCCAGCTTGTCCTGCTCTGGCTCCTGACACATGTACTTTTATATGCGCACCGAGGAGCCGTGAGTCTTGAATTGTCCGACTTGCACAATTCTCACACTTCTCTCCTCTACGCCCCTGGTTCCTACTCCGTCCGTGAGTAGAACCAAAGGCCAAAAAGAAAAGCACCAAAGATCTGTGGATCACTTTGCCTGTCGAGGCTGCAGATTATATCGATTCACTCCTGCTATTGTATGATCCGTGAATAGTGCCGTTGCATTTCCAGTATCAGGCTCAATATCAGCCTGTGGCACAATGATGGGCATCGATGAGCGTCGTGGCAATGATGTAGTTTCTTTCTCTGGGCGCCAAAGGGGTACACGCGTTGCTTCTGCTTGTGTTTGCAATGCAGGGTTTGTGTCGCTCGGCAGTAATGTTGTTTCCGCTAAGCAACGTTGAGGCACTTTTCGCTCTTCCCCCTTACTGGCAGCCTCCTCAGACTCTGTTTCGAGTTTCACTTCTCGCTTGGGCTTTGTTTCAACTTTCACTTCTCGCTCAGGCTGATGCTGTGGCACTGGACTGGCAACAGTTTCTTTAGTTTCCGAGACCGTTTCCTATCTCTGGTCATCGGAAGTTGTCAGCAGTCCTGGGAATCTTTTGGCATGTGTGCATGGATCCATGCCTTCCGTCCGTCCACTCGGATGGCCGTCTGTGTTGCCAAAAGTACTTGATAGGGGCCGCTCCACCTGGGTGCTAATGCTGTCTTCCGTTCAAAGTTTTTGATTAACACCCAGTTCCCAGGCTCCAGTGAGTGCCCCGGTCCTGTATATCGCATCGGCAACGCCTCCTGCACCTGCTGATGAATCAAACGCAACTTTTGTATTAAAAGTCCACAGTAAGTGCTTAACATAGGATGCTCAACCTCACATAATCTTTTGGGCTGCGGGGCGCACCATACATTTGCTGGTCTCCCCATTATAATCTCATAGGGGGAGAGCCCAGTCTTCGCCTGCACAGACGTGCGCATACACAACAGCGCTAGGGGTAATGCATCCACCCAACTCAACTTGCTCCCAGCGCAAATTTTCGCTATTTTTGACTTCAGGATTCCGTTGTGTCTCTCCACAAGCCCGGCAGAACTGGGATGCCTTAATCTGTGGAATCGCTTCTCTATTTGCAGACCTGCACAGATCTGTAGCACTACTGCGCCCACAAAGTGGGGGCCGTTTTCTGACCACAGGACACAGGACAACCCAAACCGGGAGAAATACTCCTTCAGCATTACTTTTGCTGTGGACATGGCAGTACAGTCTTTTAAAGGATATGCCTCCACCCACTTGGTGAATGCACAGACTACCACTAACACGTACTTGTAGTTCTGGCACCTTTCCATTTCTATGAAATCAAAATGGACCACCTCAAACAGCATAGAGGGTGGGCCGAAACTACCTGCTGGAGTCATGGTTCCCCTCCCTACATTGTGTTGCAGGCACGTGATACAATTCTGCACTAGCCTTTCTGCATTCTTTTTTATGTGCTCATTCTTCCATACTGTGGATAAATGCTGTACCATTTTCTTTGCGCAAATGTGGGTAGGGCTATGCGCCATTATGACCATTGCAGTTACGTAACAATTTGGCAACATCCAGTTCCTTGTTTCCTTGTCCACCCAACATCCTTCCAAATCTAACTCAGCAGAGCCCTCAGCCCACCCCTGAATCTCTTCGGTCGTGGCCTCAGCCTGCATTTCTTTGACTGTGGCAACTCCATTCTCTATCATACAAGGTACTTCCTCAGTCTGTACTGTCATCGTTTTATTCCCCAAGTCTGTGGCTGTTTGCTTCGCAATCCTGTCTGCAAACGCGTTTCCCTCTCCCACTCTGCTTGTTACTTTCTTATGCGCCTCGCACTTCACTATAGCTAGGTGCTTTGGAAAAGTGAGCGCAGACAACAATCGCACAATCAAAGGGCCATGCTGAATCCTGGCTCCATGTGATGTCAAGAAACCCCTCTCAGCCCAAAGTCGGCCAAAATTGTGAACCACGCCAAAGGCGTACTGGCTGTCAGTATAAATATTTACGTTCAGATTCTCAGAGAGTTCACAGGCTCGGGTCAGTGCTATTATTTCTGCGGCTTGTGCCGAACTGTAGGGGTGTAACGCTCACCTGATTCCCGCAGAGGCGCCGGTCTTGACTGGGCGAATACTGTATCTTCAAAGGTGATGTGTAACACACGGTTGGCTCTTTGGGCTGGACCTCTGTGCACTGTATGTCTGACTCGAAGAGTAAGATGTCTGCAGATAGAAAATATGGGATTAATGAACTGGCGTTATTGGGTGTCTCTCTCTTCTTCCGTTTCTCTTCTCCTGTAGAACCCCAAAGGTTAACGCTCTCACCTTAGGTAAGTGAACGCCGAGCTCTCCATCTGCCTCGGGGCAGGGTGCCGTAACCAGTTTCTTCACTGGATAAGGGTGCAGGCCTCTTGACCTCAGAGGACTGCTGTCCGTCGTTTACTGCACAAACGGTAAGTTCCGAGTATTTCAAATGTCTTTAAAAGTCTTTTGTAATGATGTCTCTTGTTTTGCAGGGTTCCGGCGATGGCGGATGACGGGCTGAAGTGAGTTGAGAATAGAACCCGTGTGAGGAATAGAAGCGCCTGGAAGCACGTAAGTAAGCGCTTGTTGCCTGCTTCACGATGCGCACTAACTGTCCTTTTATCTTGCAGGTACAAGTTCGGAGCTGCTGAAGGGTGCCGGAATACCCACTGGGTTCGGCGTGGGAAGGAGTAATGGCACGTGAGTAATAAAGTTACCCAATGTCTTTAAACGCACCTTCTTTTGTCTTTCAGATGCGGGATGCAGCGCCGAAGGCCTCCGGAGCGTGCGAAGAGTTGGTAAGCTTTTGTCTTTCAGATGCCGGAATGCAGTGCGAAGACCTCCGGAGCACGCGAAGAGTAGGTAAGCCTTTGTCTTTCAGATGCCGGAATGCAGCGCGAGGTGTTGGTGACAGCCGATGGACCAGGTAAGAGAAGCGCTGTCACTGAAGACCGTAGTGCTAACCTGTTCTTTCTTGTCTTTATAGGTGTTGCTGAAGACTGGATTCAGGATGGTAAGCCTTTTTCCCTTAGGCAAAGGATCAGATGCAGAAGACACGATGAGCGTTCTGCTGCAGAGGATGCAGAATAACGCAAAGCAAGATTCATCCATCGGGTGTGGTTTAAATAGCCTCCTGTAGTGCTTAGATGTCTCCTTCCACAGCCTCGCCTAGGTAAGAAAAGAGTTCCTGCTTTCCAGAAGAGTTCCAGTGTTCTGAACCTAGGGAGTGGCTCATGCCCCACCCAACAGGAAAAGTAGTCGCAAACAGAAGAGTATTAGAGGCTCAACTGGCAGGTAAGTAAGCAGCATGGTCTGCTGCAGTAAGTCCACCCAAGCATTATGAGCCCGGCGCTTCCAGCGCTGGGACTGGGCATATTTATGAGCCTGGTGCCACTGGCGCCAGGACAGGGTCCAAAAGGTCCCAATTGGGACTGGTTGGCACTCGGAACCTGGGTTATGGGTCTGCTTCCAAGGGAGTTGGGTAAGTCCTGACCTTTTGGAAGCAGAGATCATGACAGCACCCCCCCTCAAGGCCCCTCCCAAACCGGGCTTCTCCGGGGGTTTGGGCTTGTCAGGAAATGCTCGATGAAATCTTTTGATTAGACGAGGAGCGTGGACATATTCTGCAGGTTCCCAGGATCTTTCTTGGGGGCCGTAGCCTTTCCAGTCAATTAGGTAAAATAGTTTAGATTTGGAGATCTTGGAGTCCAGGATGCTTTTGACTTCAAACTCGAGTTCTCCATCAACTAGGATAGGTTTTGGAGATTTAGTTAGTCGGGTTTGAGGTTGCAAGGGTTTTAATAGAGAGACGTGGAAAACCGGATGTATCTTCATGTGAGGGGGCAAGTCCAACTTGACCGCTACTGGGTTTACTATGGTAGTGATGGAATAGGGACCAAGGTATCTTGGGTTGAATGTGCGTGGTCCTTTTAGAGGTAGATATTTGGTGGATAACCAGACTTGATCTCCTACTTGATATTGGGGGGCTTCCTTCCGATGTTGATCTGCTCCTTTCTTGTATTGTTCCTTAGCCCTTTGAAGGTGAGAAACGGCTTCCTTAAAGGCTTGGGTGATTGTAGAATGCAGGTAGTCTACTGCTGGTGTTCCAAGATCTTGGAGTGGATCCAACTCCGAGGTTCGAGGGTGACTGCCGTATAGAAGAAAAAACGGGGTTTTCCCAGTTCCCGACTGGACAGCGTTATTGTAGGCATATTCGGCTATCCAAAGGATATCTTTCCAAGTTTTTTCAGTTTGTTGCAGCATGCAGCGTAAATACTGTTCCAGAGTTTGATTGGTCCTCTCGGTTTGTCCGTCGGTTTGAGGGTGGTGACTGGTCGATAGTCTCACATCAATTTGAGCCGACCGACAGCAACTTCGCCAAAAATGAGAAATAAATTGACTACCTCGATCCGAAATTAGAACTGAAGGAAAACCGTGCAGTCGGACGATGTTTTCGAGAAATTCTCGGGCCAGAGTTGTTGCTGTTGGCAAGCCTTTTAGTGGAATGAAATGCGCCATCTTGGAGAATAAGTCCACGATTACTAGGATCGTATTGTATCCGGAGCATGGAGGTAGATCGGTGATGAAGTCCATAGAAAGCGTATGCCAAGGGCGAGGTGGGATGTCAATAGGGCGAAAGAGGCCTGCTGGTTTTTCCTTTTGACTCTTGTTTTGGGCGCATATTCCACAGGACATTATAAAGTCTCTGATATTTTTTTTCCAAGACGGCCACCAGAAGTAGCGCTTGATCTTTTCTGAGGTTTTGGCCATACCGGGATGTCCTTTCATTAAGGAATCGTGATAACAAGAGATTACCTTTTTCTGTAAATCTGTGCTGGGCAGGTATAATCGTTCTTGGAAATACAATAAGTTGTCCTTCACTGCAAAGTCCTTTCCCTGCAGATGCCAATTCTGTATGTCTGCTGGAGTTACAAGTTGCCTGGCTTTATCCTTAACTTCCTCTATGGATTGTGTGGCGATTACACCCAGAATTCTTTGTTCGGGAATGATAGGTACAGGTTTAGGGTTGATCAAGTGTTCTTCCACTCCCATCCGAGAAAGGGCATCAGCTTTACCGTTTTTTGTACCAGGTCGATAGGTAATTATGAAGTCAAACTCGGCAAAGAATAGTGCCCAACGGAGTTGTCTAGAGGATTGGGCTTTTGCGGTTTTCAAATATTGCAGGTTTCGGTGATCCGTAATCACAGTAACGGTGTGTCGGGCCCCCAGAAGATAATGCCGCCAAGCCTTAAAGGCAGACTTGATAGCCAGAAGTTCCTTATCAGTAATAGTGTAATTGATTTCAGGAGGCGAGAATTTGCGGGACCAAAATGCCACGGGATGCAACTGATTGGTTACTGGGTCCTTTTGTGATAGAACTGCCCCCATGGCAAGGCTCGAAGCATCAGCTTCAACGATCTAGGGGAGTTCGGGGCGAGGATGTTTTAAAATTGGTGCAGAGATAAATTTAGTCTTCAAATTCTGGAAAGCTTGCTCCGCCTCGGTAGACCATTCAAAACGTTTGTTTTTCTTTAACAAGGCGGTGATGGGCTGGACTATTCGAGAGAATTCGGGGATAAACCTGCGGTAAAAGTTAGCGAAGCCTAACATGCTTTGAACACCTTTTACGGAGGATGGTGATGGCCATTTGAGAATTGCATCGACCTTCTTTGAATCCATACGCACTCCGCTAGGTGATAATATGAATCCCAAGAACTCAACTTCAGTCACGTTGAAAACACATTTTTCCAACTTGGCGAAAAGTTTGTGTTGACGCAATCTCTCGAGGACCATTTTCACGTGTTTCCGATGTTCAGATTCCGATGAAGAATAAACGAGGATGTCGTCAATGTAAACAACAACACACACATCTATGAGCTCTCTGAGGACATCGTTCATAAAATATTGAAAGGCGGCCGGGGCATTGCAAAGTCCGAAGGGCATGACCTGATATTCAAATAGCCCATACTTGGTGCGGAAGGCCGTCTTCCATTCATCGCCCTCTTTTACTCGTACCAAGTGGTAGGCTCCTCTAAGTTCCAGCTTTGTATATATGCATGCTTTTCTGACTTGGTCCAGGAGTTCAGGGATCAAAGGTAACGGATATCTATTCTTAACGGTGATCTGGTTCAGGGCGCGATAATCTATACAAGTTCTAAGGTCCCCTTCTTTTTTTGGAACGAAGAACAAAGCTGAAGAAGCAGGGGACTTGGAAGGACGAATAAACCCATTCGCTAGGTATTGATCCAGGTATTGTCGGAGGTGAAGGTTCTCAGGCTCGGTGAGGGCATAAATTCTACTACAAGGAGGAGTAGATCCAGGTATCAGGTCTATCTGGCAGGCATAAGACCTATGAGGAGGTAGAGAGTTAGCCTGATCCTTCCGGAAAACATCTTGGAATTCTAGGTATTCGGGAGGTAACTGGGGAGTCTCCGAAGAAATTGCTGCCAGTGCAACACCAGGTGGAGGGTGACAAGTAGAGACACATTCTGGAAACTGAACCGTTCTTGCTCGCCAATCGATCTGAGGATTGTGTTTCTCTAACCAAGGTATTCCTAGAATAATCTGGAACTGAGGGGCCTTGATCACATCAAACACGATCTTCTCATGGTGTCCATCTTGACTTACTAGCATCACTTCTTGAGTGGTATGCGTTACTGGTCCGGAGGCTATCTCCATACCATCCACCGTAGTAATGACGTCCTTTACAGCCTTGGGACAAAGAGTTAGATTCATCCTCAAAACCATTTCATGATCCACATAATTGCCGATGGCACCGCTGTCGACGTAAGCTTCAATCGCATGTAATCGATCCGGATGATCAGGGCTAATGAGGACCATAGGTATCACGAAATGCGAGGTCACGGAACTGGTTTTAACGCTCGGCAAGAGGACCTCTATTCTTGTCGGGCGAGGTCGTTTCCCTGCTCAGAGTTTGTGACCTTGGTAACTGCAGCTCCTACTGCCTTCTTGGCTGGTTTCACCGGACAGTCTTGAAGAAAGTGCCCTGAGTTTCCGCAATAGAGGCATAATTGCAATTGTTTTCTCCTTTCCCGCTCCTTTTGTGTTAGTGGTCCTTTCAGGCCACCTATTTGCATGGGTTCCACGGAGTCTACTCCTTTGGAAGGAGTTGGTGGTTTGGAAAATACTCGAGCATCACACTTGGAACGATCGGCCTTCCTGTTCTGCAGTCTGTGATCTATTTGAACGACTAAGTCTATATAGTCCGAACAGTCTTGCGGGGGATTCACTACTTGGGCTAACACATCTTTGAGCTCTCCACGTAGACCTCTATAAAACAGCGTAATCCTTTTGTCCTCAGGCCATTGAGTTTCCACTATCAGTCTGTTGAAAGACGCAATATAAGCCAAAAGGTCTTGATTACCCTGTCGCAACGAAAGAAGCTCATTGTCCAAGGCCTGCCCCTGTGAATGTCTTGCGAACAGTTTTTCCATACTGAGCTGAAAAGCTTGAAAATCATGGAGAACCGGATCATCTTGATTAACTAGAGGGATCGACCAGTCTGCCGCATTGCCACTATGGTACGAAAGCACGAAAGCTACTTTAGCTTGATCAGTTGGAAAGGCTGCTGGCCGGCATAAGAAATGCAACCGGCACTGATTAATAAATACTGCAAACCTCTTTGGGTCACCAGAAAATCGTTCGGGCGGAGCCAGAGGTACATTCTCAGGTAGGTTGATTTGCACTGGATTTATAGAGGATGTTGAAGGAAGATTTGCCCCTGATGCGGGTAATGGGGTCTGTCCGGCTTGTGACTGTAGCAATTGTCTAGCGAGATCGTCTGTTCGCTCCTTGGAAATAATCAGTTCCCTTCTTAGAGTGTTCGTTTCCTGACGGGCTGCATGCACTTCTGCTCTTAGTTCCCCAAGCAACTGGGCTAGCTGGTCGGTATCCGAGGTTTCCATAGCGCCTGGGCGGGAGTTTTGCGGTAGGCTTTGCGTTCTGTAACGCTCACCTGATTCCCGCAGAGGCGCCGGTCTTGACTGGGCGAATACCGTATCTTCAAAGGTGATGTGTAACACACGGTTGGCTCTTTGGGCTGGACCTCTGTGCACTGTATGTCTGACTCGAAGAGTAAGATGTCTGCAGATAGAAAATATGGGATTAATGAACTGGGGTTATTGGGTGTCTCTCTCTTCTTCCCTTTCTCTTCTCCTGTAGAACCCCAAAGGTTAACGCTCTCACCTTAGGTAAGTGAACGCCGAGCTCTCCATCTGCCTCGGGGCAGGGTGCCGTAACCAGTTTCTTCACTGGATAAGGGTGCAGGCCTCTTGACCTCAGAGGGCTGCAGTCTGTCGTTTACTCCACGAACGGTAAGTTCTGAGTATTTCAAATGTTTTTAAAAGTCTTTTGTAATGATGTCTCTTGTTTTGCAGGGTTCCGGCGATGGCGGATGACGGGCTGAAGTGAGTTGAGGATGGAACCCGTGTGAGGAATAGAAGCGCCTGGAAGCACGTAAGTAAGCGCTTGTTGCCTGCTTCACGATGCGCACTAACTGTCCTTTTATCTTGCAGGTACAAGTTCGGAGCTGCTGAAGGGTGCCGGAATACCCACTGGGTTCGGCGTGGGAAGGAGTAATGGCACGTGAGTAATAAAGTTACCAAATGTCTTTAAATGCACCTTCTTTTGTCTTTCAGATGCGGGATGCAGCGCCGAAGGCCTCCGGAGCACGCGAAGAGTAGGTAAGCCTTTGTCTTTCAGATGCCGGAATGCAGCGCGAGGTGCTGGTGACAGCCGATGGACCAGGTAAGAGAAGCGCTGTCACTGAAGACCGTAGTGCTAACCTGTTCTTTCTTGTCTTTATAGGTGTTGCTGAAGACTGGATTCAGGATGGTAAGCCTTTTTCCCTTAGGCCCAGGATCAGATGCAGAAGACACGATGAGCGTTCTGCTGCAGAGGATGCAGAATAACGCAAAGCAAGATTCATCCATCGGGTGTGGTTTAAATAGCCTCCTGTAGTGCTTAGGTGTCTCCTTCCACAGCCTCGCCTAGGTAAGAAAAGAGTTCCTGCTTTCCAGAAGAGTTCCAGTGTTCTGAACCTAGGGAGTGGCTCCTGCCCCACCCAACAGGAAAAGTAGTCCCAAACAGAAGAGGATTAGAGGCTCAACTGGCAGGTAAGTAAGCAGCATGGTCTGCTGCAGGTAAGTCCACCCAAGCATTATGAGCCCGGCGCTTCCAGCGCTGGGACTGGGCATATTTATGAGCCTGGTGCCACTGGCGCCAGGACAGGGTCCAAAAGGTCCCAATTGGGACTGGTTGGCACTCGGAACCTGGGTTATGGGTCTGCTTCCAAGGGAGTTGGGTAAGTCCTGACCTTTTGGAAGCAGAGATCATGACAAGGGGATCCTTCTGCTCTCTACAACTCTCTTTAGGGTAGTAATTGCATATGTAGCCATTGATGTGCCATCAGGTAATTTAAAACAAGAGGCATCGCAAAATAACTCCCCATCTGGCTCTTTTTGTGGGATATCGCTCAAATCAATCCTTCCCTTTGTTTCTTCTTCAGTGATCATTAAACAATCATGGGGTGGTGATTCGTTGTCACCAATTTCTGCTATGGGCAGTGGCATTAATTCTGCAGTATTCAATGCGCTACAACTCATAATTTGGATGTGGGGTTCAAACAAGATGAGCTCATATCTTGTCAGTCTAGGTGAGGTGAGGTGTTGCGTCTGCATCCTATTTAATAGAACGTCTATAGCATGTGGCACCATCAGAATTAAAGTGTGCCCCAATACCATTCCTTCCGTTTGTTTCACTGACGCAGCAGCCGCTGCGACGGATCGCAAACATTGTGGTAGTGCGCACGCTACAGGGTCCAACGCGCAAGAAAAATAGCCGCACGGCCTATTTCTTCCACCTTGTTCCTGTGTCAAAACCGCCAATGCACATCCTTCACTCTCACTCACAAATAGTCTGAAGGTCTTTTTATAGTTGGGAGTGCCTAAAACTGGCGCAGAACACAATGCAACTTTCAATTGCTCAAACGCTTTCTGACATTCCTCATCCCACTGCAAAGGCATCTCTTCATCCTTTTTAGTCAATTTTATCATCGGCTTCACAATCAACGCATAATTACTGATCCACTGCCGACAATAAGAGGCCATGCCTATTTCAGCTCTCACTCCTTTTTGAGTTTTTGGAATAGGCACACTAGAAATAATTTCTATGCGTTCTGGTGTTAATCTTCTCCCTTCTTTCGAAAGTAGGTATCCCAAATAAGACACCTCCTTTTGATTATACTGGAATTTCTTCAAACTTGCCTTATGACCATGGGTCGCTAAATGTGTCAAGAGTAATATAGTACTTTCTTTGCAGATCTCTTTCGTGTCAGCAGCTAATAACAAGTCATCTATATACTGCAAGAGTACGCAACCTTCGGGTAGTTCTAGCATGTCTAGCTGATCTTTTAGCGCTCTGCTGTAAATGCTTGGGCTTTCTGTATATCCTTGTGGAATGCGTGTGAATGTGAATGATCGACCTCCTAGAGTGAGCGCAAATAGATAAATACTGCTTTTATCCACTGGGATGCTAAAGAATGCGTTCTTCAAATCGACGACACTAAAGTATTCTGCAGTGGCCGGTATCATTGTCAGTATTGTTGTGACATCTGGGACCAAAGGGAATTGTGGGTCTACCACTTTGTTTAATGCGCGCAGATCAATTATGAAACGATAGGGTACCTCATTGCCTCCTTTCTTGTAAACTGGAAGAATCGGACTGTTGAACGTGCTACCTGCGATTTCCTCAACCACCCCCAATCTCACCAGGTCAGTAACAATGCTTTTCAATCCCTTCTCACCTTCAACAGAAATTTTATACTGGGGAATTCGTGGTAGTGTTACACCTTCTTTCAGAGTTATTTTTGCTGGCTCTATTTTCAAGCATCCTACATCATTATCATGCATTGCCCACAGACAAGTTGGTACTCTATTTAACTCTTCTGGCAACTCTTTTGACATAAATTCCGTCACCGGTGCATCGTGAGGCCACATCGTGAGGAACACCGCGTCTGCCGTACAATGTATGACTGCCCCCAATTTTCTCAACAAATCCAATCCTAGCAAGTTCTCTCCACAATTTTCTTTCAAAAGAAATGGACACTGTCCCGTAAGTGGTCCTATTGTAATTGGGACAGCTTCGGACATGGGGTTAATTACTGGTGTACCTGCGAACCCCACAGAAACATTCTTCTGCCCCAACAGTGGTATCTCCGGAACCAAGTGGTGGTCTATCAAGCACTTCTGTGCCCCTGTATCTACAAGGAAACGGTGCTCCTTATTCCCGACTCTCATTTCTACATAGGGTCCTCTCTGATTCACGGGAATAGACACTGGTTCTGACCCCTGTCGTGGGCTGTCCTATCGCGAAAATAACACATCGTCCGATGTGTAGTCACCGCTACTGCTGTAATACGTGTTTGGTTGTGTATCAAAATTATTCCCATTTCCCCCTCGATGTCCTCCACTCTGATCATTTCTCTGTTGGCCCTACCCGCCCTGATTTTGGTTCGAAACACTTTGGTTCAATGTCTGGTTCTGTTGTGCTTGGTTTTGGCCATATGATTGGATTTGAGTACCTCCATTGGTATATCCCTGCTGCGGCTGCATGTTACTTCTGCTTCAGCCGTTTGACCCCTGATGTCCTCTATGAGGCCTTCTCTGACCAAACCCACCTCTATTCTGTAGGTGCGGGCATTGCGCTCGCCAGTGTCCTTCCTCCTTACAGTACGCACATTGATTTAATCCCAATGACACCCCATGCATATTATTCAAATTTCCCTGGCCTTGTGCATTACCTCTACCTCTATTGTATCCAATGACCTGCTGCAGTAACACCCCTACTATCGTTTGCATCGCTTCCTTTCTCATCGCCAATGGGTACCCATTACATATCTCACTTACTTCTTTTACTGACATTCTTTTGTTCGACATCCATCGCATTGTTTCCCCTACCCATACCTGCAATCTTTGTTTATCGCCTATCTGTCCCGGTACCGGCAAATGCTTTGTACCACCTGGAAAAACTCTCAGCCATGATTTTTTCATATTCAACCTTGAGGCCTCCTTCCTACCTTTCTAAATAAACTCTCTACTATACTCAGGTGTAGCAAACATTTCAGCATATCTGTCTTCCATTTCATTTTTTACTTCAATCAGTTTGTGCACATGTTTTCTTACATCCTCATCTCTTTGCTCACCGTGTGCTAACTTATTCAAATCTAACAACCGCTGTGGCGGTAAATTCCCAAGTATCTTTTTCCATTCTCCCACCAGAATTTCCCCCATGCATTCCAACACTACCTGTCTCTCGTCTCTTCTTCGGTACCCATACAATGAGGCCAATGCTGCCGTCTCATCATTTCTTTCTATGTACATTTCTGCCTCTTACCGTAATTCAATCTTTCTCTCTTTGCTGATTGCGCTTCGAGTTACTCGTCCAAATCCTTTTCCTTCAGCCCCGCCTCTCGCCTCCCCAGTCTCAATCTCGACATCGGGAGGGGTGGATGGTGCTGAATCTGTCTCTCGATCGGGAGGTGCGGATGGGACAAGTGACACAGGTGGCATCTGTGAAGGGCCTTGCTGGGTGATGGAAAATTGTGTGTCCGCGGTCTGTGCTTGTGGGAGTGCTCGTGCTGTGGTCGGGGCTTGGGTTAACGCTTGCATGAGGGGAAGTGCTCGGGCTGCGGGAGGGGGTATGAGAGCTATTGGTTGGGCCCGCGCAGTCACTGCTGGGGTGTTTGGTTTCGATTCTGGTTTTGGGCCTCGACCCGTGTTAGTTAACAAATGTTTCATTAATTCATCTGCTATGTGTAGTTCCCGCTGCGGGTGTATTCTGTCTATGTTCATCTGGTCCCGTCTCCTTTCCCATCTTAGACTCTCAGTCCACTCCTCCTCTTCCTTCTCTTCTGCTATCTCAAGCTTTGTTTTGTGCCTACGCGCATGCTTTTCTTTAGTCGGAGCATCGCTTCCCTCCTCCAATCGTTGACGGTCTCAAAAGCTGCAGGTCGCGCTTTCTTTCTAATCAGCACCCTCTCTAGGTTATCTATCCTCCCCATCTCAAAACTACCATTAATCGGCCAGTGATGGTCGGGTTGCTTTCTAGTTTGCCTATGCCAAATTTCACAAAATATTATCGCACCCACACCATAGGCGGTGCACTTTGGCCATATTCGAAGGACTGTCTACCGCAGCTGAAAAGCCCCGCTAAAGTGGACAGTACTCCAGGCATGTTTCTTTAACCTTCCCCTTTGGTTAGCCACTTTTACCTGGACGTTTGAGTTTGCAAAATCAACACTCTACCAAAAATCAGGTTTCTCTTTGAATCGGGGAATGACTCACCTGATAAAACAAGTCGCCTGTTCTAACGCAACCTCTCCCCACGTCGTGTCTGCGCTTCTCTGGCTTCTGCCTTGTCTCGGGACCCTCGCCTCCTTTGCCCTCTGGCCCGGTACGTCTATCAGGGATCAGATGTGTGCAGATCTGCGGAAGGAATCTCTCCTCTCTTCTACAGGGCGCTCCGTACACTTCTTGATCCCGGCTCAACCGTTTCGTCCTTGCCGTTCTTCCGCCTTTACTCCGTTACAACGTATACGATGGGGCAAGTGGGGGAGGGTCCCTATTTGGGCGCCATCTTGAAAGGGGCCCCTAGGGGTCCCTCGTGCTATGGAAACAAGACAATGACCATACAGGAAAAGATGCGCCAGACACGAGGTTTCAAATTCCCAATGCTAGGGTTTATTGCAAGCAAAAGATAGTATCAATTGGCCAATTCTGATCTCACGCCCCGCGACGTGAGTTTCCTAGACCTCGAGGGACGCAAGAGAGCGAATTACGTACATCAGTTACATATATACAAAATGCATATCATACAATCAGCAAAGTCATGTTCAACACCCCTGTGTATTAAGTTCCTTTGAACTCGGGATGACGATGGACATATCCCACGAGCATGACGATTATAATGCTTTCGATGTCTATTCTAGTAACAATGTGCAATTTAGAAAGTGCAGAGGCATCTTTTAGAACACAGTGGTTCTGTTCTTGGAAGCAATCTGTGCACGCGGGAAGAGCCACATTCCAAGCTTTGCTATCTATGACGTACTATTTGTGTCCTGGGAGCCGACACGTTCTAAAGGGTTTTGCAAAGGGGGGCCGTAAGAAAAGCATAATTCAAGCCTTTAACTATATTATTCTAACATATTCTAACATTGTACGAGACTGGCTGGCAGCTGTGAAGTGATTAAATGCCCTGCAGCTTCCTCCCAAGGCTACAGAGAGGGAGCGTGGGCATTCCTCTCTGGGCTACTCATGAGGAGTTTCAGCAAACTCTTCAGTCCCGCGACCTTGTCCTTTCATATTCAGACAACAATGTTAACAGTTGAGCAGAGTAAGCAGAATCCGCAAGAATTGCAAGCTGCAAAGCAGTTTGCGAAACAAGTATAAAGTCTTGTGGTCCGAGGACCAAGTTGTTTCTAATCCAAAACCAGTGCCAGAGATGTCGTCTTCCTGGTGACTCGGAGGATCAACTAGTGGGTGTTGTGTAGAGACCAATCCTAGGTCCACAAGACTTTATACTTGTTTCGCAAACCAGGTCACAAACACATATAGTTGGTGATTCCTTGAAAGTGTAACCCGTGTAGTACCTTTCTTTGAGAATAAATGTTGCTTTTGCTAAAATAACTGCCAAAATTAAAAATGGCTATAAAATCACATCAGTAGTCCACCTGAATCATTGTTCTTTTGCTCCAGACCAGTAACGTTGGACTCTTTGGGGTAGCCTGAGATATAGAACCAGCTCTATATCCAGAGCACTTGGGTTCCACATTTAATGTTTTTGGAGGCTAACTAGTCACGAGCCTCATTTGTTTGAAAGCAATCACACGTAAAGAAATAGTGTGTGTAACTATCCGTCTGGGTAGGTCAGTTCTCCTTCTGTATAGCAGCATTTTGATGCCCTTCCTTTGACCTTCCCAATACATAGGGCCTTCCCTTTTGTTTACCCTTTCTATGTCCATGTGCAGGTGATGAGCCACCAGATTCAGGTGAGGGGGTAGAGGAGGAAAGGGAGCATGAACCCTGAGAGAGCACCAGTGGAGGACGTGTCGTGGCAGCCCATGAGAATCCACTGGTGCTACAGTCCATCCAGCCCATGACTCAGTATGATTCTGACTCCAATGATACCAGTAGCTCTTGTGGTGAACCGGATGTCCATTCCTCTATGCTTTTGGAGGTGAGTGCATCAAGTGTTGGAGCTGTTGCAGCCCATGTGTCTGCAGGGGGTAACGTCCCCTCACAGGGAAAGTCAGTTTTGCCACATCCGCCTGTGGTGGTTACGGCTGCAAGGCCACACTCCAATGTATTGGCTTCTGGTCCTGGGATGGATGACCAAAGGAGGGATGCAGTCCTGCAGCCACAGACAACGGCTTCAGATCAAGGGCCATGCTCCCTTGGGTCCGGCAGGCATGGGGCACGCACACGTGGTGGACGTGTCACGGCTGGGGAGACAGTGTGGGAGCAGTCAATGTTGCGTGTTGCACAGCAACAGGGTGCTTCTTATGAGATGTTGGCTCAGGGTATCGATAGGGTGGCCAATTCCATGTTCTCCTGACAAACACAGGTAGAGCACCAGCTCCAGCCATTGCGATCCACATGCCGCTCACACAGGCTGCACGTGGAGGCAATCAACAGGAGCATACATTCCGAACTGAGGTCTCTGCAGGCGTCCCTGCTTGCAGAGGGTCGAGCCCACAGGAAAGCCCTGAGGCAAGAGTTTCTGGCCCTCAGAGCTTCAATGGAAGTGCTAGAGGCAGCCCGCAGTACACAGTACGACCAGCAGATGCAACTGTTGACTCATACCATCTCGGAGGAACTGATGTGTTGCATACGGACCTCCGAGGCTTCATGTGTCATGATCTCTGCTTCCACAGAGACACAGTACGACCAGCAGATGCAACTGTTGACTCATACCATCTCGGAGGAACTGATGTGTTGCATGCGGACCTCCGAGGCTTCATGTGTCATGATCTCTGCTTCCAAAAGATCAGGACTTGCCCGACTCCCTTGGAAGCAGACCCATAACCCCGGTTCCGAGTGCCAGCCAGTCCCAATTGGGACCTTTTGGACCCTGTCCTGGCGCCAGTGGCACCAGGCTCATAAAGATGCCCAGTCCCAGCACTGGAAGCGCCGGGCTCATAATGCTTGGGTGGACTTACCTGCAGCAGACCATGCTGCTTACTTACCTGCCAGTTGAACCCCTGATCCTCTTCTGTTTGGGACTACTTTTCCTGTTGGGTTGGGCAGGAGCCACTCCCTAGGTTCAGAACACTGGAACTCTTCTGGAAAGCAGGAACTCTTTTCTTACCTAGGCGAGGCTGTGGAAGGAGACACCTAAGCACTACAGGAGGCTATTTAAACCACACCCGATGGATGAATCTTGCTTTGCGTTATTCTGCATTCTCTGCAGCAGAGCGCTCATCGTGTCTTCTGCTTCTGATCCTGGGCCTAAGGGAACAAAGGCTTACCATCCTGGAATCCAGTCTTCAGCAGCACCTGTAAAGACAAAGAAAGAACAGGTTAGCACTACGGTCTTCAGCGCAGCGCATCTCTTACCTTGTCCATCGGCTGTCACCAACGCCTCGCGCTGCATTCCGGCATCTGAAAGACAAAGGCTTACCTACTCTTCGCATGCTCCGGAGGTCTTCGCACTGCATTCCGGCATCTGAAAGACAAAAGCTTACCAGCTCTTCGCACGCTCCAGAGGCCTTCGGCGCTGCATCCCGCATCTGAAAGACAAAAGAAGGTGCGTTTAAAGACATTGGGCAACTTTATTACTCACGTGCCATTACTCCTTCCCACGCCAAATCCAGTGGGTATTCCAGCACCCTTCAGCTTCTCTAAAGCTCCGAACTTGTACCTGCAAGATAAAAGGGACAGTTAGTGCGCATCGTGAATCAGGCTACAAGCGCTTACTTACGTGCTTCCAGGCGCTTCTATTCCTCACGCGGGTTCGATCCTCAACTCTCATCAGCCCGCCATCCGCCATCGCCGGAACCCTGCAAAACAAGAGATATCATTACAAAAGACTTTTAAGACATTTGAAGTGCCCAGAACTTACCGTTCGTACAGTTAACGACGGACAGCAGTCCTCTGAGGTCAAGAGGACTGCACCCTTATCCAGTGAAGAAACTGGTTACGGCACCCTGCCCAGAGGCAGATGGAGAGCTCGGCATTCACTTACCTAAGGTGAGGGTGTTAACCTTTGGGGTTCTACAGGAGAAGAGAAAGGGAAGAGGAGAGAGGCACCCAATAACCCCAGTTCATTAATCCTATATTTTCTATCTGCAGACATCTTACTCTTCGAGTCAGACATACAGTGCACAGAGGTCCAGCCCAAAGAGCCAACCGTGTGTTACACATCACCTTTGAAGATACGGCATTCACCCAGTCAAGACCGGCGCCTCTGCGGGAATCAGGTGAGCGTTACATCATGTTGCAGATGCATTCATCTGGGTCCTGCCTGGCCGCTGCCATGGAGGACCGTGCCAGGGGTATAGGTGGTCAACCTCCCTGAACACTACCACCTTCACATTCTACACAGGAAGGTGGCAACAGCATCAGAAGCCCTCCCAATCCATGATAGCCGTTTGGTCCATGAACCATGGAGGGAATTGTTTTTTTTCAACATCCACACATGTGGGTGTTGACGTGCACCCTGCCCCTCCCCCTCCTGGGTAAACCACCCTCCCCGGTCCAAGATTTTTTCCACCCCCCATGGCCAGATTTTGGCATGTCATATTTTGTTTTGCCCTTCCCTGGTTGTGGTCTTTGTTATTTTTTGTATTGATTGCCCTTAAGGTGTGCCATTAACTCCTCAGGGACTATACATGTGCAGTGGTGTACGTGCAGGCATGCCTAGTGAAGTAATCTAGCATATTTGCATGGGGGTGCACAGGACGGCATGTGCAGGTAATCATAGCTTTGTTTTTCCATTGCACGTGTGTGCTGTGTCAATTATACTGCACACTGGGTGTTTTAATAGGCATGCCCATGTTGCTCCAGTAATCCATGATGTGGCGGTGACTGCTTTCTCTGGTGAGACATCCTGCACCATTCGAAGTCCACACTCCTCATGCCCTCCACCAAACAATGTTGTTCCTTTAACAAATTGGGAAACACACTTACTGGTGAAGGTCATGTGGGATTTACAACATGCAGATACAGTTATTTGGTAAGCATTTCCACTGTCTTGCATGTTGGGCATGTTTCATTGTTGGTCATCTTTGCTGCATGTGTCGGTTCTCTTATATGTCCTTTGCATGCTCACATGGCGTTGTGGTAATTTGATTGGAGCTCATGTCACTGTCTAAGCTACCTATGTGGATACATCAATGGGCGCACCGGCTGTGCTGTGCAGCATGTCATTGTACATCGGTCACTCAGGCCATAGACTGCATGATCTGTCATTTCCTTGTTATTCACTCTCTGTTTCTCTCTCTCTCTCCCTCTCTCTGGTGTGGTTCACTGTACTCCTGTACAAATCAATGACCAGATGTTTGAGATGAGGTGTGCCTCATTCAACTTTTATCAGGTCTAATGATTGGCACATCTGATCCCTATCAGGGTTTGTGGGATTATGAAAGTTTCTCAGATTTGCTGGGTCAAACTTATGGTTCAACTATTAATGTGTGTTTACTCCCTATCTGCTAATGTCCATTCCTCAATGCTGTCCCACCAGAGCCATTTCATCATGTTACTCTGACCTTCTTCAGGTGAGCCAGTTTTTGATGCAGATCTTTTGCAGGGGGATCTTTATCGTCAGCAGGGGCCAACCTCTGGGATACACATCCTCCCGCCCTCTGTTTGGGGACTCATTTCTTTGCTTTCCATGACCTACCCATGTGTTTCATCTTCTACTCTTCCTTCTCTCTCCCTCTTCCATGCTAAGCAATCCCTCTGCTCTCTGACTCTCTCCATTCCTTTTGTCCTCGCTGCCTTATGACTGTCTGCTTGATGTGCCTCAAGGTCTCACACGCCCCTGTGAACCCCAGCAATTTGTAAGGCAGTTGCCTCTGTGACGTGGACTAGTGTCATCATTACTGCACTTGGGGAATGACCCGAGAGATTTGCAAGAGTTGCATCTCTCTGCACTTACCCAAGCATCCACTAATTGGTTGCACTTGAACCACCCCTGAACTGGGTACCACCCTCCGAATACCACACCCCTCTGAACATCTGTGCACTTGCTCCTTCTGATTGCACAATGCAGGTACGGTGTCTGTCTGCTCCACCCTGCCCTGGGTTCCTGCATGATGGCATATTGATGCACTTGTGAAAATATGATGAATCACTGTACGACAGATTCACGGTTACATCCACTGTTGAAAGTGTAGTATAGTTTAGTATGCAATTAATGTTTCTGTCCAGAATATTATGGATCTCTATGAGCGGGTGTTATTTTTTTACTTATTCCCTACATCGTTGAGTGTATTGAGACACCTGTATTATGTATTGGCCATTTATCTGTCTCCTTTGACATTACATACCATACCACAGTCTGGTGACAATTTAACATGACATATGGGACGGTTTATGTGACACACAGGCCATTGGATGTCTAGCTTGGCATGGTTGTAGTGGCATGGTCCATCTTCTATGTGTTTCTTTTGGAAACCCAAAATTAAATTAGTTTTAGTTCTAAGGGATGCACACAATGTTGCACTTCCAAGGACACATTCTCAGGGTGGTTTGGTGGGCACAGATCAGTGGCCCTTTGTCATCATTGAATGGTACCTGGAATGTGCCAGGGCTGTGTGCACTCCACAGTGGATGGATTTTAGGTGAAAAATGTAGCCACGAGCTGGGAATGGGCAGCCTCGCCACGTGCCCTTTGACCTGCCATGCACAAGCGGCGTGCATGTGGTTGAGGGTGTGGGGGCACCATCATGTCCACCGGTACGCAACACTGTGTGGCAACATTGTGCAGGACACATGCTGGCACAATGATCCTGCACACTAGCGGTGGTGCATATAGCAACTCACCACCAGAGTGGTCAAAGGAGTGGAAACCTGACTTGAGCTCTCTGAATGTGCGCTCCACTATGCCCCAAGTTGCAATATGGGCTGTGTTGTATCTTGCCTGGGGTGGTGTGGCAGGGTTCCGTGGTGGCGTCATCATGTAGGTGCTCAGAGGGTAGGCACTGTCCCCTGTTTGTCATTGGTGTGTATTTGTGTGTGTGTGACATGCATGCATGTGCACGGGCATTTATACTCTCAAATGAGCCGTGTTTTGCCATGCCTCCCAGGTTCCAGGGCCCGGTGTAGGGGTTAACATTCTGAATATGAAACTATCATGGGTGGACCCTGGATAGTTTGCATATACAGAAGCAAGGATCCCCTTGGCATCACATACAACCTGCACGTTGATGGAATGCCAGTGCTTGCGATTGCGATATAAGTGCTCTGTCGCCCTAGGTGGACGTTGAGCCACATGGGTGCAATAGATGGCACCAATCACTCTAGGGAATTGCGCCACCCCATAATCCTGGAGCACGGCCTGCCTTTTTGCAGGTGTTCTGGGCATGTAGATGTGCCTGCGGACTGAGGGGCGTGCAGTCATTATTGCCAACACCTGTTGTAGGAAGCATGACTGCGTGGGCTGTGAAATGCCCCCTAACTATGGCAGTTGTCCGCTGAAATTACACAGTGGCCAAAAAATGCAGAACATTGAGCACCTTTTCGAAGGGGCTCAGTGCTTGGGAGCACAGGGTGGGTGATGTAAGGTCATCCTCCCACTCCGTGACTAGGTCTAATATGATATGAGGTGGAAATCTATATCTGCCATAGACCTGGTCAGCAGGCATCCCAAAAAGGCTGGTCCTAAGTGGAAAAATCTGGGCCCTCGCCATCCTCCTCCTCCTGCGGTGTCCCATGATCCCTGCTGCAACAAATGGCACATTCATCTTAGCTGTAAACGTGCATTTGTTGATCCCGCAGGCTTTTTATGTATTTATTTTTGTGTGCATTGACGTATCCGCTAGCTATCGCGTGGCGTCCGTGTTTCAGGATTTGATCATATTCTACTGCGCGCCGGCGAGCCCTGTTCAATTCCATGAATACGGGGGTTTTAGCGCACGTATGGGAGTTGAGGATTTTACTTTGGTACATCCCTCGTTACGCCCATATTTTCACTTGTTGTTCCGCATTCCATGTGTTCTGCCCCCTTTTTAGGTGACTGTGCAGAACCCAATGCCACTTCGCTACGAGTCTAGTGCAAGGCGTTCGTGGTGTCGCAGTGACGTGTTGGACCAGCACGGATTCCTCGCAAGTCCCTGGTAAGCCCCGGACATTGTGTTCCATGAATACAAAAACGGGTGCTTGCACGCGATTTCACGCGCAATCCCCCGATTTTCTGCGCAAATCATTCCATGCATCGGACCCACCGTGTCTTATCTGCAGCTCTGTGATTCACTTCAGAGCTTATGTTAATATATCATTCTGCTATTTAAATACAAGCCTGACTATAGAGTTGCTCCACATATAACAATAGTGCAATTTGTGTTTTTGCACCAGTTATTTGCCACTTGGCTTACTTAAGGCAACTTGTTCTAAAGTCACTTCCATGCTGCCTCCAAGTAAATTAGGAAGTTTGTGTGTATTTTGCCCCAGAGGGCCTGGACAGAGCCCTAATAGATGCGTTCCCTGCATCTGTAATGGTTTGCATTTCTTATTTTTTTTAATGTGTTAAAATGCCATCTGCCACTAATGTTACCAAAAAAGTAGATTGCGGTAGGGGTAGGTGGTTTGTGGGCGCGAATGAGACCATATGGAATTGCGTGCACTGTATTTTGGGGGAAAGTAGCAGGACATTTTTCGTGAACTTGCCCCCCGCCAGTCTTGCAATGCTGGATACTCCCCTGAAGTCCCAGAACGAAAAGTTGCCAGTAGGAGTGGATGGAGAACGCGCACCTGGAGGGCGGGAGGGTTGCAGGGCTTCTAGTAGAAGGAAGCACTCCATATACACGTGCCCATAGCTGCCCACTGGCGTGAAACCTCCAGCAAGGCATGTCCATGTCGCCAACGATTTGCAAATCAATACTTAAAACATTAATTTGACTGGCCCTTTTCATGAGAGTGTGGTTACTCTTTAATAATGTTGTTTTTCGACATTGGTATGCGAAACAGCGGTAAATTACTATTTACAATGGCTTCATGCATTCATCTGTTGAGTGTAAAAAAAGAGTGGTTTAGATGTTGTGCTTTGAACATGTGTTATTCTTTCATTGCCGCAGTCTCGTGTTTGCTCCACAAGTTCACATTATGTTTGAACCTGTGGGCTTGCGGAGCAGAGGCGGACCGTTGCGGGAGTGTGAGCGGTCTTCTGCAAAGCTGCGGGTGGGCCTGTTCGAATAAAGCTATTAAACTTACCTTTGCCTGTGCCCTCCTCACTTCATATGGTGAGGAGGATGGGATCGGCTGAGCGGGCCCGTCGCGGAGAACGAGACAGCAGTGGTGGTGTGAAGCCGTCAGCAACATCTCAATCAGCTGTTGGTTGCCGCACCCTCTCCAGGTGAGGAGACTGGGGGAGGAGGCCCCGCCGTGGGCTGTGGCCATCAAGAGATTTTGGATCCCTTTCACCCGAATGGCAAACAGCAACCGTGTTGTGCTTCCTCTCTGTCCTTGGGAAGGGGCGGAGTCGGCAGCCGGCCAGCGTGACGTTACGCTGCTGGTGTATTAAGCTGGAAGAAAACCATGCAGAGAAGGGCCTTATAATAGCGCATTGGAAGAAACAGGTGCAGCAAAGGGCCCTGTAAAGGCACATTTGAACTGTAAATGCAGTGAAACTAACCTTCCCTACAAGGACCTGCAGGTCAATTGGAAGTAACCATTGAACACTGTGAAGAAAGGGGATCTGGGTTGACAAGGAGTTTCAATTTCTGTGACATTAAGATTAAGTAAATCTTCAATTTTCCCTGGATAAGGAAGCAACTGATTCCTGAAGAAGAAGCTTTGTGAAATTGAAACTGTTGCACACTTATACTCAAGCATGGCAGCGGCAAGCATGCCACTGCCCCCACCCTTCCTACCAGAACCTGGCACACCTGCCATCAGATGGGACCGATGGAAAAAGCTGTTTGACACTTATTTAGTCGCCAAAGGTGGAGAAAGGTTTGTGCCAGCTAGAAAGGAAGCAATTTTGTTGCATAATCTGCAAGCAGAGGGGCGCAGTGTCTTTGATGGGTTGCCGAACTCGCCGCAAGTAGGTCAAGGAGATGCTGATCCATATGGTATAGCTGAAAAAAAATATCAAGTCATTTTGAACCCAAAAGAAATATCACCTTTGAGAGGCATGCGTTTTTCCAGAGGTCTCAGGAGCCGCAAGAACCAGTGGAGAGTTTTATCGCTGCACTCAGAACACTAAGCCATACTTGTGATTTTGGGCCACTCACTGATTCTCTCATACGGGATCAATTGGTTCGCTGCACACATAGTGCCAAGGTGCAAGAGAGACTGCTATCTAAGGATCTTCTGTTGGAAATGGCTGTAGAGATGGCTAGAAGTATGGAACAGACATGCAAATACATGTCAACCATAAAGGCAGATAAACAAGTGAATGAGATTGCTGCAATTAAGAGCAACAGGAAAATGGGATCAAGCAGAGAAGTCAAATGTTTTAAGTGTGGAAGCAATCGCCACATTTCAACAAGCATGTTCTGTCCTGCCAGAAATGTCAGTTGCTTAAAGTGTAAAAGGAAGGGGCCTTTCACAAGGATTTGCTGCGAATCCGGCCAAGTGGAGAATTTGGAAAGCGCAGAAAGGTTTCCAGAACAGGAAGAGAGCTCTGTAGTTCCACAGGGTTCTCAAGGAAAGCATGTACTTGAGGTGGCCGATGTGACAATTGGTGGAAGGGGACCAACAGATGTGTTCATGATCAACGGGAGGGTAGTAACTATGAAGGTTGACAGCTGCTCTCTGTGGACAATAATGTCAAGAGGAACCTTTCAATCAGTGTGCAAGGAAAGGTAGAACACTTGAGTGAACATGGAATTCAACTGTATGCATACGGGAATGTTAAGATTGAGGTGTTGGGGAAGTTCTCAGCAACAATCAAGTACAAGGGCCGAAGTTTCGAAGCTGATGTATATGTCACACGAGAGGGATCGTCACTCCTAAGCTGGAGTGAGCAAAGAAAGCTAGGTATCAGGATACAGGCCAGTGCTGGGTGCTGGGTGCCCCATCACCATCGCTGAAGTGAGATAAATGGGAGCAAGAATACCCTAAAGTATTTACAGAAGACTTGGGTATCTTGAGAGGATTCGAGCACGAAATCAAGCTAAAAAGTGGTGCTATCCCCAAAGTGCACAAAGTGAGACCAGTACCTGAAAACCTTAGTGATAAGGTGAAGTTGGAAATTGGAAATCTGTTGTAAAAAGGTATCATCGAGAGGATTTAAGGTTCTGATTGGTTGTCACTGGTAGTGGTTGTGGCAAAGGAGAATGGAGAGATAAGGCTCTGTGTGGATTTAAGAGACGTGAACAGGAACATCCTTGTTGACAGACACCCTCTAACAGTCATTGGTGAAAAGTTGGCAACCCAGAACAATGCGAAGTTCTTCTCTGTTATTGACTTATCTCAAGCCTATCACCAAGTACTGCTGGCAGAAAACTGTCAACATTTGATGGCTTTTGTGACCACTCTGGGAACTTTCAAGTATTGCAGAATGCCATTTGGGCTGGCGTCAGCGGCAGCTGTTTTTCAAAGGGTGATGGTGATGGAGACAGTTATGGAGGAGGTGAATAACATTGTGATCTTCAAGATTGGAACATGATGAGGTTCTTAGGTTGGTTTTAGGAAGGCTCAGAGATGCTGGTTTAACAGTGCATAGGAGCAAATGCAAAATTGAAGTGGAGAGTGTGGAGTATCTGGGGCATGTGATTTCCCAAGAGGGTGTGAGACCGAAGGAGAGTCTTTTGGAGGCTGTCAACAATGCACCTTCGCCAGCAGATAAGGATCAGATAAGATCATTCCTTGGTCTGGCAGAATATTACCATAAATTTGTTAAAGATTTTGCAGTGATTGCTACGCCCCTGAGAAAACTATTAAAAAAGGGAGTAAAATGTCAGCGGAATGCGGACTGTGAGGAAGCTTTTGTTAAGATCAAAGAGGGGATAGATAAGGCACCTTCGATATGCAAATTTGATCCTGCAGATAAGTGTGTTTTAGCAGTAGATGCCAGTGTTTTGGGCCTTGGTGCATCGCTGTTGCAGTACGATAGGAACAACTCTGAGAGGGTAATAGCTTTTGCTTTCCGGGCACTAATGGGGGGCAGAAGGGAATTACTCGGTCATTGATCGTGAAACTTTGGCAATGTTTTGCGCAGTGAATTACTTTAAATATTTCCTTTGGGGAAGGAGGTTCATTGTGAGGTCAGACCATAAACCGATGGTCCAATTGTTTGAGAGCGGTAGATGGGCATTAGGCTCCCCCAGGATTAGTAGGTGGGGGTTAGGCCTTCGAACATACAATTTTGATGTGAGTTACCTGCCGGGGAAAAAGAATGTGGCAACGGATTGTCTTTCTAGGTTACCTGTGGAGAGGGAGAAGGGGTAGGAACAGAAGAGGTGGAAGAGTGTGGTGGCCGAGTTGGAATGTGCAGTGGGATACGAGGAATCGACACAAGGAGAATTGCTGGATGATGATTTAAAGCTGGTCAAGCAGTGGACGCTGGATGGCTGGCCTAATAAGCAAGTCCTCGATAGGAGGTTTGAGGTACGGTGGGAAGTTAGGGAGGAACTGAGTCTGATTGAAGTAAGGTTAAGGAGGGGACGGTATTTAATACCTCCGGAGGCACTTAAGAGTTACTCTTGTGAATTTAGCGCATCTGAGTCATCCTGGTGAGGGGGCTATGAAGAGAAAACTAAGACAAAGTTACTGGTGGCCAGGAATGGACAAGATGGCAGAGGGTTGTGTAAAAAATTGTGCGTCGTGTCAGTCAAGTGACAAAAGTAGGGTGATACGGGAAACTCCCATGATTCCCAACACTGTGCCTGGTCAACCGTGGGTGAAGCTGGCCGTGGATATTATGGGACCCATTGCCGGGTTGGGTGATGGATTTAAATATTTTTTGCTGTTAGTAGACTATCACTCCAAGTGGGTGGAATGGGAAGCGGTAAGAGAAGTGACAGTCAAAGATTTGATTGTATTTTTAGAGCAAATTTTTCTTAGAGAAGGGTGTCCATCTGAGTTAGTGTCAGATAACAAGATTCCAGTGTGTGTCAGAAGTAATTAAGAAGTTTTTAGTTAGCTACGGCATCAAACAAAGAAGACAGCACTCTCTCATCCTAGAGCAAACGGTCTAGCGGAGAGAGTCAATAGATATTTGAAAGGGGGTATTCAATTGGCAATGCGCACGGGTCAACTGTGGAGGCAGGTGCTTGATCATGTGACATGGAGCTATGTGACCACACCACACTCAGTTATGGGTGTTTCTCCTTTTGTGTCTCTCAAGCGAAGAGAGCCTGGGACCAAGCTTTGCCCGGGATGGTTAGGTCAGTTGTTGTGAACAGAGAGGAAATAATGAGATTAGTCAGACAAGGGCAAAAGAACAATAAAGATCAGTTTGACAGAAGAGAGGGCGTCAAAGTTCATGAGTGGAAAGTGGGAGAAGGGGTGTTCATTAAAAATCCCAGTTCCACTAACATAGTGTTGAAAGTAGATTTTTAGGACCTAAGAAAATTGCTGTAGTAAGGAAGGTAGTGGTGATTCTTGAGGGAGGTGAGGTATGGTCCAAAGGGAGATTGGCCAGGGCCACAGATGTACAAGGTGTGGGTCCGGAGGGTGAACAAGTTGCTGGTGAAGGAGAGAGAGAAGGTTTGGAACTGCAGACAGAGTTGCGTGCTCCAGATGGTATGAGTGACACTATTGTAACTCAGAGAAAGAGAATGACAAGGGAACCGGGATGGTTGGGTGATTATGTGCACTGTATACAGTGAACTGTGTACTGTTTATACTATTTTAGAAATCTCTGATATTATGAAGTTGTGCTGTTGGGCTTTTGTTGTATCTTATGCTTTGGATATTCTTTTCTTTTTTCCTTTAAGGGGGGGATATGTAGTGGTTGCGTTGTTGTACTTTGAACATGTGTTATTCTTTCATTGCCGCGGTCTCGTGTTTGCTCCGCGTGTCCACATTATGTTTGAACCTGTGGGCTCGCGGAGCAGAGGTGGACCAATGCGGGAGTGTGAGCGGTCTGCTGCGAAGCTCTGGGTGGGCCTGTTCGAATAAAGCTATTAAACTTACCTTTGCCAGTGCCCTCCTCACTTCACCTTCGTATGCATCGTTTGTCCCCTGAGTCGTAGTGTGTGTGTGTGTGTTGGAGGGGGGGGGGAGGGTGTGTGTGTGTGTGTGTGTGTGTGTGTGTGTGTGTGTGTGTGTGTGTGTGTGTGTGTGTGTGTGTGTGTGTGTGTGTGTGTGTGTGTGTGTGTGTGTGTGTGTGTGTGTGTGTGTGTGTGTGTGTGTGTGTGTGTGTGTGTGTGTGTGTGTGTGTGTGTGTGTGTGTGTGTGTGTGTGTGTGTGTGTGTGTGTGTGTGTGTGTGTGTGTGTGTGTGTGTATGTACTTTATACTATGTATATAAACCTTGCATCTCACACTATTGGATACTGTACATTCTTGTTCACGTGTAGTATATTTAGTTGACGGAGCACTAACGTATGCCCATGAATTTCTTATCAGACGGGTATATGCTTACCTTGACACATAATTAAGAGATATTATGTTAAAAACACTAAATATGGAAGATCTTTTTTACCCCAGAGATTGCCTTTCTACACCCACCTACTACCCCACACCCTCTTTCTACCCAACCCATCCACTCTAGCTCCACTCCCTACCCCCACCCTACCCTTACTGTCTCTACACCACCTACACTACCCCCACTCTCTTCCCCATCCACCCCCTAACCCCACTCTCACTACCACCACCCACCCTACCCCCACACACCGTACATCACACTCTCTCTAGCCCCACCTACCCCACTCTCCACTCTCTCTAGCCCCACCACCCTAGATTTCTGTTAAGTAGGGAAAACCCCTTTTTGTTAGAGACAGATATAAAATCACAGGTAGCAATGCCCCCTCTTTGTCCTCCTCCTTCTCCTGACCTACCAAACTGTCCAGCCCAATGATGACATTGGCCATTCATATGACGAGATGTGGATTGCTTGTAAACCTCTCAAAGTAACATGTAAGTGCCATCATATCATCAGACCTTCATATCATCACCATCAGATCTTATACCCTGGAGAGACTGGTAACCGATTGGAGGACTGAAGGAGGGAGGAGCACGAGTTAGGGATTGTGGGAGCAGTAGTTTGTGTTTTTCTTTCTTGATGCTTTGTATATATAAATAAAGAAAATAATAGTACATAACAAGAGCCTCTGAGCCATTCATTAGAATCACTCTTATAGCTGGAGACGAAGCAAATTTGGGACTCTTAGGTGAACTAGACAAGAAGGTTTGCTCTTTTCTTTTGCTGTGTGTTTTAGAAATGGATGCCACACCTACAACAATTGGCATCTTGATTTGTGATGCTCACCATCAATTGCTCCAGCTTTAAGACATATCAAAAACTAACTAGCCAGAAACAATGTGGTTGTCTCCTTGCCACAAAGGTTGCCAACAGTCAATTTGGCAGCTCATAAAAGGGCTGTGATCAGTTTGTGTCTAAATCCGATAGATCTGACTTACTAGCAAGCAGCAGATTTCAACCACTCGCAAGGGATCTGGACCTCAGACATTGTTGATAGGCCGCCTGTGACATCGTGCCAAAAGGGTGCAATTCCGTGTTCAATTCTGCCTGCGTTGCCTCCAAAGTTGGTCTGATTGCTCCTGAAACGTAGAATATGGGCCGATTCAGGGTATTTTTTGCATGGTTCAAACTGACTTTACATTGCTGAAAAGTGACTTCGCACTGCTGACACAAACCCTGATTCATGCAACTGTGCAAAGAGTATTTTTGCAGTGCAAAGTTAATTTTGCACTGCAAAAATACACTTTGCACAGTTCCATGAATCAAGGGTTGTATCGGCAGTGCAAAGTCACTGTTCAGCAGTGCAAAGTCACTTTGAACCGTGCAATAAATACCATCAATCGGGCTCAATATGTTTTTCTAATTGTTTCTTAAGCTCTGTGAACAATTCCCCACTACAGCTGTGTTTCTAGTACTGGAGGGATGAGCACAACATCTTTGACATGTACCTTTGCGGTGAGCACTTTCCTGCTTCTTACTCTTACTTGCCCTTGGTACTAACTGCTGATGTCTGCATATAACTGATTTAGAAACATTGCCTTGAGCTTTTTGTTCCTTGTACAACTTGTTCATGGAGCACAAGGAACGGGTTATGCATCAGTAGAAAAGGGAGTTTTGCTAAATGGAGAACATCTGAATAGACCAGCATTACATATTTTGCAAGACTGGGTTTCAGCAGGTTTTGAATTTCTACATAGGTATCATCACAATAAAGATCAAGATCTCATACCTCATATAAGTAATCAATTGCACGAAATTTGAAAGCAGCAAACATTTCCTCGTATTCTATGAATGAATCCAAATGCCTTCAAATTCAGTGGCCTAAAAAAAAGAAGGGAATTAAGACATAAAAAATAAATCAGCATCACATTCTCTCAACGATGAACGTCTCAAATAAGTGGTTGCACAAATGTCCACGAGTGAGATGCCCTTTTCAATAAATGGCAGCAGTTCTTTACGAAAAAAGAACTATTTGACAGACAGAACAGCTTGATGAAATGAGTTGCGTCATGCACTGCTCATGTAACGTTTTATGTGATTATTGAAACACTACCTGACAGACTGCTATTTAAGGCGTGTCACTTTAGGCACTGTGTTCGTGAGTAGAGAAGTTGAATGCACCCTGTTGTGCATGCCTTGCATAAGAAGCTTTTACAATTATTTCTAAATGCTGTATTACTTTACTGTGATTACCACACTAGTAGACAAGCATTGGCAATGCCAACACTTTGGGCTTTTGTGTAGGCATGAGAAAGGCACTTTTCAGGCACCGCTGTAGTGTTAGTAACTGGCCATTGACGGTAGCAGGTGCAAAATGGTGCGAGTACCTGGGCATATAATATCAGTGCCTGGCAATTGCCTAATACTTAAACACAAGCCAAAACTGTTGGCTTTGCCAATCCTGGATTTTAACAGGACTTCAGTGAAGGAAACACTTAGTTCTTATAAATCGAGTGTCTGAAGGCAGACCTGGTTAAGACATTTTTATTACACCTGTAGCAGGTTTACAACACCAATTAATTAAGTCTTAGAAGACTGCTTTGGAAAAAACACTGGCAGACACTTTGAGTACAAAGTTTGATTGTAAGTCTTGAAAAAAGCAAGCTCAAAGAGTTCTCATGAGGAGGTGTTTTGGGCGTGAAAGGGCAAGAACTCGGTGGGAATGGCCATAGGGATTAGCATGGCCATTGGCAGTAAATGGGTGGCCAAATAACCAAAAAACACCTACAAGCCATGTGTCCCTCCTCATATGCCATTTCTCCCTATCTGTACTCTAATGGAAAGGTTTCGGCATGTAGGTGGCAACTAAAAATAAAATAATACTTACATGGGCACAAGGAATAGGACCTTTTCTCTGCCTCTCGTGAGTCTCCTCAGCCCCAAGAGAAACGGAGAAGGCAGAATACAATCACAGAGTCAGAACCATGATTGGAGCACACGTCTGACACTCAGAGGCCAAATGCAGAGCAGAGGGCTGGTCTGTGACAGCATCATAGAGGTAACAACCCCAGGATTCACGCCCCAAATAATGTAAATAATAGAGAATGACAAATTGTTGATGGGATATCAAAGAGCTTTTATTTCAGACAATCATTTTACAGGCAATCCAGACATAATCAGCGATGAGAATTCAAATGTCAAGCTGATTAACCACACGGACTATGTTAATTGCCAATGAGTGAAATGTTTCACTTCTGGGGAAGTTGTTACACGCCAGGATCATCGCTACAGGCTAGATTACTTCCGGTGCATATTTCTTTTCTGACCCAGCCTGACCCATTTGTTAATCAGTGCTTTTGACTGCCTCCTCTTCTATAGCAGGAGTGCAGTTGCGTTCTTCCTGAGGCCAGCCGTCCTTGCTCCACTGTGGCCCCAGGATATGTGAATGCAGCACCCTAGTATTTCTGGTAGCTGCTATTTTGTGTTTTGGTCCGCTCTGCACCTCTGCCAAGGCCCTTGGGAAGCTAACCAATGACTAAGAGCCCCCATCTGTGTCCCGTTGCGAACAGCTATTAATTTGCACCCGCAACTCTCCAGTGCCTCCCTTATGTTCAACAAGAAGAGGTAGCTTCCGGTTTCAGATTGTTCAAAAATTGCCTATATCGCGTAAGTTAATAAAGCTGTGTCTGATAAATCTCTGCTCTTGACTCTTGGTGTATTTTTCCAAGGCCATGTTGAAACAACGCCTGGAGTGTTCAACTGCCATGTGACCATGCCCCCTTCCATACTACCATGGGTGTGATTTCGGGCCAAATTAAATCAGTTTTCCCCTGGATGGAGGTTAGGGTTTATAGTACTTTTTTATTTTTTGGAGTAATGGGCCTCTGCCAAGATCTGTCAGGTCGTTACCCCCCAGGTGGATTACATCTATGTACGGGGCAGGCTACCCTGCCAGCCTTAAACTCATTTGCCCCAATAATGCATCCCATTTCATGCCAGGGGCACCCCACCATGTAATCTTAGTTTCCTTGAATTCGAGGCTTAGATCTTCAGGGCCCCTCATAGTTTGCTGTGCTGCTCGAACAATGTACGAGCTTCCAATCACCCTAACAGGTGTCATTTCTGAGGAGAAAATAAAGTGGGGGACTGTGATAAGGCGGTGGAAAGGAAGGGAGTTCAGAGCCAGGTCAAGGCCTCAAGCAGAAAGCTTATCAGACCTTGGGGATGAGGTCATAATGGAGGGAGGGACGTTACAGCCTAGGAGTGACAGACAACTGAGCCAATTATAATGATATAGAACAAGAAGGACTCTAAGAATGCCACCTGATGCAAATGTTCTGTGTTTTCTTTTGAATCGGAGAGAGGGGTTGGAGGAAGGTCCAGGGCCTGAGGAGGAGGTGGCCTATGAGTGGGCCTATTGATTTGCGGCCCTGAGAAAGCTGAAGTTCATATTGCACCCGTTGTGCTCAGTTCTGTTATATCCAGTTCGCAAGGAGAAGATAAGTTATTTGCCAAAGGAGAAGAAGTCGGTGCGTGGTCCAGCGTTGACCGGACCAACGGACTTACAGGCCCAACTGAGAGCGTCAGCCATCTAATCACCTCGACAGAGCAGCAGCAGGGTCAGCGGCTCCCCTCCTCAGCCCCGCATTCCTGGAGGAGGAGCCGCAGCGCAATCCTCCCCTGTTCAAGCTTCAGCAGGGAGAGAGGGCCCGATCCGCACAGCGAATCAGGAAGGCCGTGCGAGGGAACAGCTGACGCCTTACCCCAGCCGTGGAAGTGAAGATCCTCAGAGCGAGCGGGAAGAGGCGGAGCTCTGAGACGTGAAGAGAAGCCGAAGGCGAAAGGACTGAATGTCAGGTGAGCGTTGAGAAGTTGGGAGTGAAAGCGTGTGAAGAGGAAGGCAGCCGGCAGTGTTAACGGTTCATAAGAAGCCCGTTTTGCCAGAAGCAGAGAGCTAGAATAGCTCTGGCTTGATGTAGAAGGACTGACCAAGGTATCTCCGTCTCGAACAGTGAAGGAGGAAATGGGAAAGTGAACTTTGAGAGACAGTATGAAGCTGTGAACTTTTAAAGAACTGAGACTTTTGTAAAACAGTCCCCCCTTCTAATCATAAGAGAGTCTTTCTTCCCGGGGAAGCAGCTCATCTGGGAAAGGCCTTGGCAGAACAGTTTGAGTCTACATTCACACGGAAGTTTCGTTCCTCTGAAGAGGGGAAAAGAGCATCAGTTGTGCATTTCTAATTATAAAGCGGCCATTGTTCTCATAAAAATAAAAGCCTGTTGAGTTTGAAGAATCAAACAGTAGTCTACTTATTCTCAACTACTTACATTTGGTGGCAGCAGTGGGATAGAAGAAACACGATGGAAGAACTGATAAAGTCGTTATCAGAGGGGCAACAACTGCTACAGCAAGCCCTTCAGATCCAAAGTCAGCAAGCCCAGGTTGATAGGCAAGCTTTCCAACAAGCCATTCATATGCAACAGGCACAGCTGCTAGAGGTCACAGCAATAAGAGCTCAGCCACAAGTACCTGCGTCGGTACTGCAGAAGTACTCCCCGGGGGAAGACTCTGCCCATTTCTTTGTCAACTTTGAAAGGGTGGCCCGAAACGCTCATTGGCCGGCTGAGAGATAGACACACTATATTGCTCCCCTCATGACGGAAGAGATGTAAAGCGCATAGCAGGCCGCTAACCCCATCGGAGATACCGCGTACCCTGAGATGAAACGAGTCGTCCTAGAGAGGATGGGCCACGATGAAGAGGCCTACAGGATCAAATTCAGAGAAACCAAGTTGCTAGCCGAGGAAACACCCCGACAGTTGTTTTATAGGGAAAAGGAACTTGGAGATAAGTGGTTAAAAACCACTTCTGCAACTGTACCTGAAGTGGTCGAAAAAGTGGTCCTATTGCAGTTTGTTGAAGCCCTTCCTCCTCCAATGCAGAGATGGGTTCGCCATCATCATAAACCTACCTTACTTGAAGCAGTAGACATAGCTTCCGCATATCAGAAAGCTGGACAAGGGAAGCTGACAACTTATCCACCTCTGGTCAAGGCCACCGGAAACTCCAACAACTCAGGCTCCAGACAGGCTAGTGGTTCAAGGTGGCCGAAGTCAATGGTCCGCAGACCAGACTGGGAGCCAACCAGACCCCGACCTAACTATGAAAACCCCGGTCCAACACTCCCTTCGCGAAATCCAGGTGCCCCACTGCGGGGCCCCCAATGTTTTGAATGTGGAGAATGGGGGCACTTAGCGAGGCTTTGTCCGAAGAAGTCCAAGTCAGACCCGATGGACATAGGGAGTTTCCAACGAGCTGGTGGGAAGGAGGTGGATCAATACAGTGCAGTCCCAAGTCACAAAGCCACCTATCCATTTGTGTGTGAGGCTGAGGTAGAAGGCAGACCAACCAGAGCGTTGTTAGACTCCAGAAGTTTACAGACCACCGTCCAACCAGATCTGGTAAGAGAGGTGAAGACCTCGAATGAAAGTATACCCATTCGCTGCGTTCACGGAGATGTCAAAATATATCCCCTTAAGAAAATGAATGTAAAATTAGCAGGCATGCAAATGGGTATAAAAGCGGCCGTGATGCCAACGTTGCCTGAATCTCTCCTGATTGGCTCTGATGTCCCGGAACTTCCCCGCCTTATACATAAAATGGAAAACCAATGGATGAAGGAAGCTCCTTTTCATGACCAGGAGCTAAACACTGAAGAATCTAAAGCAAAGAAGAGTAAGACTACCAAGAAGTTAGAAAAAAAGAGATGGATAGAGAGAAACATGTGCCCGATGGCGGTAGATTGGAGAATTGATGAACAGGGGGACAGTTTTCATATGGCCCAAGAACTGGACCCAATTCTGAGGCACGCATGAAGCTCAGTGGTCGATAGACCAGATGGAAAGATGCCATGCTTCGTGAAAGAGAATGGCTTGTATTATCGCCTTATGGAGTCCACGGATAAAGTAACCATACGACAACTTCTAATCCCTAGCAAATACTATCAGACTGTATTAGAAGTGGTGCATCTTCAGGTGGGAGAGGGACACCTCGGAGCGGATAAGACCACCCAGAAAATCTTGACGAGGTTCTATTGGCCAGGGATATATGGCCAAGTGGTGCATTTTTGCCAACGTTGCCCGGAGTGTCAAAAGAAGAACAATCCGAGAGTTTCAAAGGCCCCCCTTCAGACTATGCCTTTGATATTGGAACCTTTTCAATGCATATGGATGGACATAGTCGGACCCCTAGATCCTTCAAGTCAGGGACATAAATACCTGTTGGTGATCGTAGATTACGCCACCAGATATCCAGAGGCCTTTCCATTGCGTTCTGCAAATACCCAACAGATATGCAAGTCCTGGTCCCTTTTATGGCCAGAGTGGGGTCCCCAAGGAAATAATCACGGATCGAGGCACTAATTTTATGTCCAATAGATTAAAGCAAGTATGTGACACCCTATGCATCAAGCAAATTAGAACAGCAGTTTACCATCCCGAGACGGATGGGCTCGTAGAAAGGTACAACCAGACGATAAAGCAAATGTTGCGGAAAACCATTGTGCCGGGAGAAAGAAATTGGGACCGATTGGTACCGTGGATTTTAATGACGCTGAGAAACACTCCACAGTCTTCTACAGGCTTTGCCCCCTTCAAACTACTCTTCGGCAGACCGGTAAGAACACTCCTGGATATCCTAAAGGAGAATTGGGAAGAGCAGCCGAGTGCGGAAGTGTCATTGACCGAATATGCAGCTCAGCTGAAGTCGAGGGTGGAGAAATTACAATAAGTGGCGCAGTCACATCTACAACAAGCACAAATTAAGCAAGAGCGTTACTACAACCAAGGGGCGAAGTTGCGTACCTTCCAGGTGGGGGATCAAGTCCTTGTTTTAATCCCTACTACGGAAAATAAAATGCTGGCATCCTGGAGGGGTCCATACTGAATAAAAGAAGTATTGGGCCCATTACCGTATTGGGCCCGTTACCTATCGAGTACATCAACCTGGGAATAGAATTCCTTTTCAAACATAACATATTAATCTTTTGAAGGAATGGAAGGAACCGATAGTTACAACAGGAGCAGTCGATGTTGAAGAGGTGCTGTCGAAGCAATTACCAAGGTTAGGGGATCAGGTCATAAAAGAATCTTCAAATAATAATACAGAACATGACCAAGCGGCACCGGAGTATCTACCCACATCCGAGGGCAAGATAGGGAAAGAGGCCCTGAATGTTAATCCAGACCTCGGTACATGTCGGAAGAAAGAACTATATGTCCTGATTGATCGCTATACAGAGATATTTTCATCAATTCCAGGTAGGACATCGTTGACATGTCATCACATACAAACGTCCCTGGGTACGAAAGTGAGGGTGAGACCGTATAGCCAGAAGCCAGACAGCAAGCTGTTAATAAGGAGATAGAAGAGATGCTACGCTTAAGGGTGATAGAACCGTCTCACAGTGAATGGTGTTCACCACTGGTGATGGTTCCTAAACCAGATGGGAGTACACGCTTCTGCATGGATTTTAGAAAGTTGAACGAAGTTTCAAAATTCGATTCATACCCTATGCCCAGAATAGACGATCTATTGGAGAAACTGGGTAAAGCAGAGTTCCTGTCTACAATCGACCTAACCAAGGAGTATTGGCAGATTCCGTTATTCCATGCTGACCGAGAGAAGACAGCTTTTGCATCTCCAGCAGGATTGTTCCAGTTTACCGTGCTACCCTCTGGGCTTCATGGCGCCCCAGCCACGTTCCAGAACCTATTGAACCATTTGATGAAAGGTCATGAAGAATACCTCGGGGCATATTTGGATGACATAGTAGTATACAGTCAAAGTTGGCCAGATCACTTGAAACATCTAAGTGCGATATTTCAAACCCTAAAGGAGGCCGGCTTACATGTCAACCCCAAGAAAACTCATTTGGCTAACGCATATACAAAGTACATTGGGTATTATGTCGGTCAGGGGGAAATTCGTCCCCAACAGGAGAAGGTGGAAGCTATAAGTAAACTACAATTCCCCGTAACGAAGGGACAGGTCAGAGCATTTCTAGGCTTCGTAGGGTATTATAGGTGATTCATTCCACAATTTTTGTCAATCGCTGCTCCCCTGACGAATCTACTGAAAACCAACGCACCATGTAAGAGAGAATGGAGGAACACAGAGACCGAAGGAGCATTTCTGGCACTCAAGAGTGCCCTCTCCAACAAGGCCATACTACGCTGTCCCGACTTGGAAAAACCTTTTTTTCTACATACGGATGCCTCTGGTTCAGGTTTGGGCTCTGTACTCTTCCAGAATAAAGGAGAGGAAGAAAGACCAGTCTTGTTCAATAGTAGGAAGTTGTTACCACACGAAATGAAGTATGCGACCATCAAGAAAGAGTGCCTGGCAGTGAAATGGACCATAGAAACTCTAAGGTACTATTTACTAGGAAGAACATTCACACTGGTCACCGATCACGCTCCCTTGGTGTGGTTGTACAGGAATAAAGATACAAATCCCCGTGTTCTAAGATGGTTCCTATCATTGCAACCATACTCCTTCCACACCATTCATCAACCAGGTCGGAAAATGGCTCAAGCTGATTATTTATCCAGATTGCATGCCCTTCCCGAACGTAAGGGCTTAAGGGGGAGGAATTGTGATAAGGCGGTGGAAAGGAAAGGAGATCAGAGCCAGGTCAAGGCCTCAAGCAAGTAGCTTATCAGACCTTAGGGATGAGGTCATAAAGGAGGGAGGAACGTTACAGCCTAGGAGTGACAGACAACTGAGCCAATTATAATGATATAGAACAAGCAGGACTCTAAGAATGCCACCTGATGTAAGTGTTCTGTGTTTTCTTTTGAATCAGAGAGATGAGTTGGAGGAAGGTCCGGGGCCTGAGGAGGAGGTGGCCTATGAGTGGGCCTATTGATTTGTAGCCCTGAGAAAGCTGAAGTTCATATTGCACCCGTTGTGCTCAGTTCTGTTATATCCAGTTTGCAAGGAGAAGATAAGTTATTTGCCAAAGGAGAAGAAGTCGGTGCGTGGTCCAGCGTTGACCGGACTTACAGGCCCAACTGAGAGCGTCTGCCGTCTAATCACCTCGACAGAGCAGCAGCAGGGTCAGCGGCTCCCCTCCTAAGCCCCACATTCCCGGAGGAGGAGCCGCGGCGCAAGCCTCCCCTGTTGAAGCTTCAGCAGTGAGAGAGGGCCCGATCCACACAGCGAATCAGGAAGGCCGTGCGAGGGAACAGCTGACGCCTTACCCAAGCCGTAGAAGGGAAGATCCTCGGAGCGAGCGGGGAGAGGCAGAGCTCTGAGGCGTGAAGAGAAGCCGAAGGTGAAAGGACTGAATGTCAGGTCAGTGTTGAGAAGTTGGGAGTGAAAGCGTGTGAAGAGGAAGGCAGCCGGCAGTGCTAACAATTGCATAAGAAGCCCCTTTTGCCAGAAGCAGAGAGCTAGAATAGCTCTGGCTTAATGTAGGAGGACTGACCAAGGTATCTCCGTCTCGAACAGTGAAGGAGGAAATGGGAAAGTGAACTTTGAGAGACAGTATGAAGCTGTGAACTTTTAAAGAACAGAGACTTTTGGGAAACAGTTCCCCGTTCTAATCATAAGAGAGTCTTTCTTCCCGGGGAAGCAGCTCATCTGGGAAAGGCCTTGGCAGAACAGTTTGAGTCTACATTCACACGGAAGTTTTGTTCCTCTGAAGAGGGGAAAAGAGCACCAGTTGTGCATTTCTAATTATAAAGTGGCCATTGTTCTCATAAAAATAAAAGCCTGTTCAGTTTGAAGAATCAAAGAGTAGTCTACTTATTCTCAACTACTTACAGGGACAACCTTCAGTTCTGGTCAAATTACTTTTATCACACCACAGCAAAATGCTGCTGATTGTCACACAACAAATAAGGCAGCAAAGTGAAAACATTTTGTTTTAAACATACAATTTGATGACAGACACAACCAGTGTATCAGCAATTATAGTCGTCAACTGAGGATCAATTCTTCAATGAAAATCAGGGTTTCAGATCATATCTGGACAGCTATATAATCTGTAGCAAACCACCCAAATACGCTGTAGTTGCAGCCCCTATCCTAAATGAGTGGGGTGCAAACTTTTTTTCCTCCAATCCTGCCACTGACAAAGAAGATGCTAGCACCTTTCAGAACTGAAACATTGTGAAAATGAGGAAAAGGACAAGTCAGGTGGGACTAAAGTAACTAACACAGAAATGAGATAGTCTCATAGGTGGGGGTCACCACTAAGTTGCCCATCCCCCTATTGTTTCCCTTGGGTGAACGGGGAAACAATGACATGAAGGTGGGACAAAGATATAGACCAGTGGCTTCCCTGGTCTAGAGAGTATCACTGTACTCAGTACTTCCCACTGTACCAGCGGCCTGCTGCAAAGTGGCATTCACTACTGACAGCACTGGAGCCGCTGGTCTCTGACAAGCTGTGAGGAAACGCTCTAAACGGTGGCAAAGGAAGGGAAAGATGGAGATAGTGGGGGGTGACAGGATGCCAGGTATTTTTTTGCCATTTGACGGGGTGAATGGTTTGTAGAACAGGTAGGTAGGCGGGGGAGGCTGTTTGTTTTGGATTTTGAGGATGAGGGAAACAAGAGCGAAGTTGGGAGGATGTAGAATGCCAGGTCCTTTTTGATTTTAGCGCATTTTGGTGGTGCAAAGAACCACCATTGCTACATAGAAAAGAGCAAAAGATGGGGTTTCAAAAACCAATGGTCCAGATTCTCAAATATAAGCGCAAATGAAAGGAGCGCAGAGAATGCCCTCCTTTCACTTGCACTCATTGCTGAAATGCTCGGTTCACCTTATTCACAAAGGTGACCTGAACATTTCAGGAGGGGCAGGACTGTAGTGCAAAGATGCATTAGTGCCAGGAGCGCATGTACGACAGGCTCCCAGCAACCACAAGTCTCCAAGAAGGAGGAGTTGAGTGGTCGAGGCCGGGAGGGAGGAGGAGAGGTATGACCACTCTGAGAAGAAGGAGGTGATCTGACCAGGTGGCCGATAGATAGTAGCCACGGTAAGAGAGGGGCCAGGAGAGAGAAAGCCTACAGACAAGGCATTTGAAGGAGGAATAGGCCTGCAAAGGAATGACAGAGGCAGGAATCCACTCTGGAAAGATCAAAGCTACACCCCCTGCGGAACGGTTGGATCTGGGTGGAGAGGGGCTCTTGTAGCCATCAGGGAGGAGAGTGTGACAGAGCTGGCTGTGAACCATGTCTCGGTGAGACTGAGGACATCAAGGTCAAGTTCTTCCAGGAGGCGACAGATGTCAGAGGAGTGTTTGACAGCTGAGCGAAAGTTGAGAATGGCAATATGGAGAAGGTTGCCAACCTTGAAAGACTTCCGGGGAGGGGTACAAATCAGAGGTACGCATTGCAGAGGTGTAGAAGGAGCCTGAGGGGGGGCATAAGAGGAAGGAGGAAAGGGCGAGGTAGCCAAGGATGAGGCAGAGGGGGGAGGCAAGGAAGCCGAGGAAGGGAGAGAAATGACAGCAAGAGAAGAAAGGAAATTGATGAGGCGCGGGAAGCGTCTATCAAAGAGGAGAAGGTTAGCCTAAGGGCTTTGGACCAAGATGGTGCCATTCAGGTAAACATTAATGATGACCTTAGAGGAGTGGAAGGGGGGCCAGGAGGGCTTCCCACCGGGTGCCACCATTATTGGGAGAAGAGAAAGGAGAGAGCACAGAGACCATATGAAGAGTCCATAGGTCTGGCGAGGGAACGACAAATAGGATGTTGGTGAGGGTCTGTCTGGAGGAAGCACTGGTATAGCTGTCAGCGATAGGCAGGCCTGGGTATTAGACCAGGATATCCTTTTTGAACTTTTTCCTACCAGACTTAGTGAGGAGAGGAGGATAGTCGATAGAGAAGCAGTTTCAAAAGATAGAAGGAACACACCATAGAGTAGGTGGGGGAAGAGGAGAGCTGAAGAGGCGTGGAGGGGACAGATAGGGGGGACCCTAGAGGAGGACACACAGAGGGGTGCAAGCAGACAAGACAGAAAGGGAAATCGGTGAGATAGAGGGAGGCGCAACAAACAAGGAAGCAGCCGGGACAAAGGGAGGTGGGAGCAGGCACACACAGGCTGCGGCGCAAGAATAAAACCTTTACAAATACTGTGCCACCAAGCACCTGTCCATACCCCAGCACCGGAGAAGTTGACGTTGGCGTTGCCTGATGATGGTGGGGATAGCCTGTGGGGACTGAGGAAGTAAACACATGTTGGAGCATGCTTAGCTGCTGTCTGGGCAGGGGTCCTCCTGGTCCAAACAGATAAGAGCAGAAAGGAAGAGGCAGGGCTAAGTTGGGAGGTGCTTAGGCCAATGGACCTAGATCCACTTGCACCTGCTCCCCATTTGCAAAGGAAAAGAGGCTGGAGGGCTGCTTAAGTAGGGAAAAAGAGTGGCAACCAGGTGACCTAGATCTACTTGCACCTGCTCCCTACATCTTACAGGAGGTCCCAATCCTTATATCTCAACCTCTCAGAAACCATGCATGAAGGTTAAGTGTTTTGACCTCTGAATGGAGAACCCAATCCTCCTCTCGCGAGAGAAGGACCTCTCTTTGTGGAAGACAAATTGGAAGACAGATGGACATGTCCAGAAGGTCCAGATACCACATCCTCCTGGCCCAATCTGGAGCAATTAGGATCATGGATTTCACAAACTTTCTCAACCTCCTGATCTCTTGAGGACTCACAGGGACTGGAGGAAATGCATAGAGGAGTAGAAACTCCCAGTCCACTTCGAATGCGTCCCATGGAGCTCCTCTCGATGGAAATGACTTGGAGCAGAACAGTTTGTGCTTCTGGTAGACACTAGACTGAACAGATCTACCTGAGGCGTTCCCTAAAGGGTGACTGTGTTCTGCCTTCTCAGAGCGTCCGTAGCTGTGTTCTCCTCTCCGGCTAGGTGAACTGCTGATAGGGAGATTCGTTCTTGAATTGCCCAGAACCAGAGATGCATTGTATCTCTGCACAGTGCTAGTGACGCTCAACCTCCTCTGCTGTTGAGGTAGTACATGGCAACGGTGTTGTCCGTTATTATCAGGACATTAATTCCCGGTACAGTGGGCAGAAAGGCCTTAAGCGCAAGTCTGATTGCCCTCAGCTCCAAAAGGTTGATGTGTAGTTTGGACTCCGATTGGAGACCAACGACCGCCGACTGTCAAACCATTGGCATAAGCCCCCCACCCTGTGAGTCAGACGTCCATAGCTACTGTTATCTCTGGCCATAGTCATCAAAAGGGTTCCCCCTTTAGACCGTTGTCCTTGCAGGCCCACCACTGGAGATTGTGTACAACCCTGCTCAGAACAGAGCAGGTCTGACATTTTGATCAAAAACTGAGACCACTGGGGCCTGAGGGCCCACTGGAGGGATCTCATCCTCAGGCGAGTCACCGGCGCCAAGAAAATGCAGACTTTTCGGCTCTGTAATATCGCATAGATCCGAAAATGCAGGATGCCATGAAGCCGAGCAACCTTAAAAAGTCAAAGGACGAAAGACGCTGGGCATTCTGGAATTTGGTGACCATCTGCAGAATGTGTTGAGCCCTCCCCTTGGGTGGCGAGGCTTTCCCTGAGGACGCATCCAGCACGGCTCCGATGAATTGGAGCTCTTGAGACGGTATCATGTGGGACTTCCTGAAATTGAGGGAGAAGCCCAGTCTGTGGAGAGAGTGGCAGGTTATGCTGTGATGTTCTAGGACCTGTTTGGGAGAACCATCCCTGATCAACCAATTGTCCAGGTAGAGGTAGACGTGAATCCCCCTCTACTGAGACTCGCTGCCACTACTGCCATCGACTAGGTGAAAACCCTTGGGGCGGAGGTCAGCCCGTATGGCAGAACCCAAAACTGATAATGAGAAAATAAAATCACCAACGACGAACCTCAGGTACTTTCTGTGCTTGTGATGGATAGGCACATGAAAGTAAGCATCCTGAAGGTCCAATGATACCATCCAATCCTGGAGCTGGAGGGCCTGAAGGATCTGAGAAAGGGTATGTAACGCTCACCTGACTCCCACGGAGGCGCTAGCCTGGTTCGCGCTGCTGTGACCTCTTCTAAGGTGATGCGCAGGGTTTGGAAGACGGTCTGGACCGGGCCCCCAAATCTGGCTTGTCTGGCTCGCAGAAGTATCCTTCTGTAGGCGAAAATAGGGGGTTAACTGTCTGCAGGGTAATGCTATCGGCCTCCCACTTTCCCCTCTCACCCTCCTCGAAACCCTTCTGTGATTCCCCGTAGCGTCTCACCTTAGGGTCTGGAAGGACGAGCTCTCCATCCTGCTTCTGATGCAGGGGCGCGTTGGTATCCAGTTACTTCACTGGATTTTCGGATTGGTGAGAACCAAACTTGCTTGGCTTCCAGGTAAGTTTTTTGATAAGAGGTTCCCCTTGTGTCCATGCATTAATGTACTAATGCTAGTGTCTTTTTCCCCATAGGGGCCGGGGTACGGAATGCTGGGGAACAGGCACCGACCCGAGATGAGAGGTGAAATCCTTGCAGAAATCAGGTAAGTCTTTAATGAGCGTTTTTTGGTAATGTCTTTTCATTCGTTCATTAACGCTGATTTCCTTTTTCCCCTTAGGGGCCGGGGTCCAGAAATGCCAGGATGCTGCGCGGACCCGAAATGAAGAGGGAATGAATCAACAGGTAAGTCTTAACATGGAGATTTAGCTTTCCTTATTCCCTTCTCTCTCTCACCTTTTGTTCTTGCCTTTTTCTCCCTAGGTGCTGGGGCGTGACTGCAAATCCTGATGATCGCTGCTGAACATGGAGGCGCCCTATAAAGGTGAGTGGAATGCGGCGCTGCAGCGATTGACGCGATGAGCTTTTAAATAAAAGTCTTCCTTTTCAGGATTGTCGGCGAGATGTCTCCAGGATGCGGATTTTAGCAGGTAAGGACTTTTCCTTCTTCTGTTCTCTTCTTCTCTTCCTTTGCAGGTGATCCAGGATGCTGGCAGGCGTGGCAGAAGTCAGGATGCAGGAGCAGACAAGGTGAGCGTCCAGCTGCTAGATGCAGAACAACGCGAAGCACGTGTGGCTGTTCGGGTGGGGTTTAAATAGCCTTGGAAGAAGTTCCAGGTATGTATCCTTCCTCCAATCAGGTATGTATCCTTCCCCGACCACGCCCGGATGGTAAATTAGTCCGACAGGTAAAGTAGTTCCCTTCAGGCCTCAAGGAGGCCGGGATCCTGCAGCATGGTCTGCATCAGGTAAGTGCACCCAAGCAATCCCATAATGAGCTTGGCGCCTATGGAGCCAGGACTGATGTCTTTTATCAGCCTGGCGCCATAGGCGCCAGGACACTGTCCAAAGGGCCCCTACATGGGGTTGCTGGGTCTTTCCTTGGGGACTGGATGTCCGCTTTCGGGGACGCAGGGCTTGAACCGGCTCCCCGGGAGCGGGCATCATGACAGGGTAACCATTTTGAATTTGTCTTTCCTGAGGAACTTGTTCAAGTATCTCTGGTTCAAAATGGGTCTCAATCCCCTGTCCTTCTGGGGAATAAAAAAATAGGGAACGTACCACCCTTTGTTCCTCTCCGTCACAGGTACGGGTTCTATAGCACCTTTCTCCAGCAGACTCATAATGTCCTGCAAGAGCAACAGATCCATAGTTTTGTACAAGTGGCTACCCAGTGGGTGATCCTGAGTCCTTCTTAAAAAGGGGAGGCAGTAACCCTGGGCTACTGTTTCCAAAGCTAAAGCATCTGAAGTAATGCCCCGCGTTTCTTGCAGATGCTGAGAGAGTCTGCCTCCCACAAGGTCTTGTGGATTAAGGCGTCAGAGTAGTTTGGAGGCAGCGGCTCAGGGTAAAGAAGCCGTTGCTTGGGAGGACTTGGCACCTCTTCCTTGTCCATCACAACAACATTTCCTTTTATCTCTTTGACTGGCCAGTTCTCTCGCTTTTCCAAATGAGGAGTAGTGACAAAATGACTTACCCCTCTAAGCCGGTGCACTGGGGTGCGAAGGTTGTGGCTGTCTGATGGAGGCGACGAGTGACTTGGCTGCCGCTTTTGAGATCTGCAATTTTCTAGGATCTCGTCAGCTTTACTGCCAAATAGAGCCTTCTCTCTCACTCCCTCAGGAATATGTTCAGCCGCTATAGAAATATAATCCCACAATGTATAGGAAAATTTAGCAAGGGCACAAGTGGCGTTGACTGACTTCAAAGTCATACTCCCGGCTGACTGACTTCAAAGTCATACTCCTGGCTGAAAATACCTTTTTTGTCACATCGTTGAAACGCTTGTCATACGTATCTGGTGGAATTGTGGGATATGCTGCCTGCCTAGAGGTGGAAGTTGCCGCTTGGACCACCAAGCTTTGCGGTCGTCGTCTGTCTGGACAGATAGGGTCACTGCTCGCAGGTCTCTACCTTTTGGTAAGATTTTTTGTTTACAGCCGGGCTAGTCTCTGGCGCTTCTTAATTAGCCTTCACCCTCTTCTGAAGGGCAATGTGAAAAGGTAACACAAGGTCTTTTTGAGGACCAAAATCTAAGATGTCCGTGAGGTCATCTTGCTCAAAAGTAGGTTCTGGTTTGCCCCATCCCAGCAACTCTGCCACATTGCTCATAAGTTGCCTGTAGGATGCCTCAGCATGTTCTGTTGCATTAGGCTTTCCAAAGTCTAATTCTGTCGAAGTGTCAAAGCCACTTGCAGATTGTAAATTATCATACAGATCCCTCATTCTAGACTCCTCTGATATGAGGGGGTCAGGGACATTGGGTGTGCCATACTCTAACTCAAAAGGGTGTGTGTCTTGGTCAGAGGGCTCCTGTTCCTCCAAAATCGAAGACAGGGACTTGAAAAATGTGTTCTTAGGAAGAGGTTTAAAAGTTTTTTCAATTTCCCTCAAAGGCATCAAGGGGTTTGAGGGCTTCGACACTGTCGGCGTCAGTGGAATCCTCAAAGCACTCGACCCATGACCCGAAGGGGTCTTCAACGGACGAGGGCTTGGCCTGTCGTCGGCTCGAGGCCTCTCAATGGGTCAGAGGCTTCTCACTCAGACTTGAGGGTGCGCATGTTTTAGCCTTGATTTTCTCCTTGTCGACCTTAGAAGGCACGATAAGGCCATGGCACTTTGCCTTTTTACTCGGAGGGGGAGGGGGTGCCTTCTCAACATTTTTTAAGCATCTCCTGGCTAAAAGCCTCCCATTCGGCTGGAGTCGCCGACTTACTCGGGCAGGCTACCCTGCATTGAGGCGATGAGTCAGAGGATGAGAAGACAAGGAATAGTGAAGACCACTACTTCTGTCGGAGAGTCACCTCTCGACTCATCCGAAGAACGCCTTTTTGATAGAGTTGTGGACGGGGATTTTAAAGAGGCCCTACCCGCCGTGAGTTTCCCCTTGCATTCCTTCAACGCCTTACCCGTCATGGATTGACAAGATCCACAGTCAGCCGTTCTGTGGTCGACACCAAGCTACCACAAACAGACCCGATGTGGGGCGGCTATCGACATTTTAGCACCAGTCGATACATTTTTCATCCCTGTTTGGGGGATGGAAATGCAAGTGTGATAGCCATGTGTTAACCCTTAAAAAATCATGACAGGGTCCGAAATGACTCTGTCATGATTTGCTGCTCGCCCTGCGCCTGTTTCAAAAGGCACAGGGGAATGACCATAATTTCAGGGCATTTAAAAGCACCTCCCGTTAATGAATTTGGGATAGCAATATCAGCTATTTAAATGACCTGAAACGCCCTTTTTTTACGCAAATGTGCAATGGGGGAAAAGGGCATAGGAATGAGCCCATCTTTCAGATGCCCTTGATGAATCAGGCTCCTTCTTTTTTTATTGTATCTCCTCACTTGCCCCCAAAAATGTTTTGAGAATATGGCCCAGTGGGTCTGGTTGCTATGGCAACTGGCAATGGTCTATGAATGCAAAGGAAAATGCAGTTTGTTTCTTTAAATTGCCTTCTGCCATTTAATCCAATGATTGTGAGTTTTGCATGATTTTTGCCAATGGAGATTTAGGTTTCATATTACGTGTTTGTTTCTTCAGCAGTACTCAGTGATCTGCATTTGTTGTATGCTCAGCCTCCCATGTGTGTCTTCAGTTGCTCCGTTCACAGCAGGCAGAGGTAGACCTCCTTTCGGCAAAAAAGGCTGCAATTATGCATACATTGTGAGGATTTGTGCATACATTATGAAGACATCTTTGGTTGCAAGTATAAATGCAGTATAATTGCAGCCTTTGATTGTTGTTGTCTTATATTGTAGTGTTGATCTCAATGTGATTTCTTATTAGGACATCTGTTAGTTGTCAGTGGTACTGCGCTTCTGCAATGAAATACGTTGTGAGGACATCGTCTTTCTTTCCCCTTGCGCTATCACTTCTCCTTTTGCGCTGTCACTTCCCTCTTGAGCTGCCATTCCTTCCCCCCCTTATGCTGCCATTACTTCACCCTTATGTTCTCATTCCTCCCCCTGGGTGTCACACTTAGCCTGGAATCTCACCTGTTTATCTTTCGAAGTCTTGGACTGGGGTTTTTCTTCCTTCCGGACAACTTGGGTCTTGTAAAGACACGGTCGCGTGTCCTCAGTCGCCGGTGTACAGGGTGGAATCTGACCGAGTAAGTGTGTGTTCAGAACTCCAGGGAGGATTAGGAAGAAGTTCCGGGAGGAGGAAGCCAGGACGGAACCAGGATTCGTACCAATAGCGGGTAGGGAAAGATACGGCCCGGTAAGGCCCCTGAAAGAAGGAGTGCAAGGAAATACAGCGGGAGGAGTGGAAGGAACTTGAAAACTGCCTGGAAGGGAAGAATGTGCTAGCAAGCACAAAAAGGAGAGAAGTATGACAACACTTGTTGAAGTTTTGGAAAGGTAGCATTGAGACGCGCAGAGTCGTGGGGGCGTGTCTATTTTCAAGGAAATGGCCAATTCCTGGAAACACTAAAGCGATAGCTCTGCACTAGCTTTGGCCATGTTGAAATTACTCTTGAAGGAATGTTGCAGTGTCTTATGGACCACGTAGTCCAGAAAGGGCTGAAACGACAAATCATGACAGCATGCCCCCTCTTAAAATGCGATCCTCCTGGTTTGCCCGGGTGGGTTAAGTGGAATCGTCGTAGCAAACGGGGAGCATTCATATGGGACATTGGTTCCCAAGTACGTTCGCTGGGTGGATACCCCTTCCATTCCACCAAATATTGTAGACAACCCCTTCTATATCTGGAGTCACAAATCCTGGAAACTTCAAATTCGACTTGTTCATTGTTAAGTACCGGGTTAGGTCCTTGTGTACTGTGACCAAATGCTCTATCCAGGAATCAACCGATGGAACCGGGGTGGAATGAGGGAGGACTGTAGGTAAGACAGATTGATGAAATCTTTGAGAGCAAAAGAACGGATTGGTCTTAATGGCAGCATGTTCAGAGTTGTTATAAGCAAATTCAGCCACTGGAATCAACACAGACCAATCATCCTGGACCTTGGAGGCAAAGCATTGTAGGTATTGTTCAAGTGTTTGATTGACTTGTTCTGTTATCCCGTTGGTTTGAGGATGATATCCTGAAGATAAGGCACGCTGAATACCCAACATCTTGCACAAATACCAGAATTGCGAGATGTACTGAAGGCCGCTGTCCGAAATGATTTTGGGGGGAGGCCATGAAGTCTGAAGATATGGCTTAAGAAAATCCCTGCCATTTCTTGTGCTGATGGTAGCTTTTCCAAGGGAATGAAATGGGCCATATGGGAAAACAGGTCGATGGTAACCATAACAGTTGTGAAACCCTTGGACGGAGGTAGTTCCACAATAAAGTCGGTGGCAACTGTCTCCCAAGGTCGGTCCGGTAATGCAGGTTGCTAGAGAAGACCAGCTGGTTTCTTATTGTCACACTTATTCTGACTACAAACAGCGCAGGCTCGGATGTAAGCTTTTATATCTTCGGCCATTCTGGGCCACCAAAAGTTCCTCTGATGAGTCTAAGAGTTGCCGTAATGCCCCGATGTCCAGAGTGGAAGGTATCATGACAGAGGTTTATTATCTTCAATCTCAAATCTTGTGTAGGTACAACCAGGCACTTGTCCCTGAAAATGTAGCCGTCTTTAGCCGTGAGAACCCATCTGTTCGTCTTAGTGTATTCCTTCCATAGATCGGAGAGCAGGGTTTCTGTGCGGATGTTATCCAATAAAGTATTGGCCTGGGCAATAAAGACGGACTCTGGAAACATTTTTGGAAGGGCACAGGTTTCATCAGGTTCATAGTCAGGTCGTCTGGATAAGGCGTCAGCAATAATGTTGGTTGTTCCTGGAACATGGTGTATATGAAACTGGTATTGGCCAAAAAAGAAGGCCCAGCGTGCCTGACGACTGTTTCTACACTCCAAGGACTGAAGGACCTGTAAATACCGATGATCAGTCCGAACTTGAATTGGAAACTTAGCACCCAAGAGCAGATGACGCCATTCGGTAAAAGCCTGACGGATGGCAAGCAATTCCTTCTCCAACACTGAGTAATGTGTTTCGCTAGAATTCAGAGTACGAGACAGATAAGCTATGGGATGTTCTTTCTTGTCTTCAGATTCTTGTTTCAGTATAGCCCCTATGGCGTAATCTGAGGCATCGGTTTCCACCAGGAAGGGTTTGTTAATGTCAGGTTGAGCCAGGATGGGTCCTTGGGTAAACCTTTATTTTAACTCTTGGAAGGCGGATTCTTGGTCATTTGTCCAGTTGAAAGGAACATCTTTCTTCAGTAATGCAACTATAGGCTGTACAATAGCAGTAAAGGTAGGAATGAATTTCCGATGAAAGTTTGCAAGTCCCAGGAAGGATTGTATTTGTTTTACTGATGTGGGAGTTGGCCACGAAAGGATGGAGTCGACTTTGGCAGGATCCATCTCAATTCCTTGAGGACCTAAGACGAAACCCAGATAATGAACAGTAGGGACATGAAAAATGCACTTCTCTGGCTTAGCCAGTAGATTATTCTCTCGTAAACGTTGTAAGACCAGAGACACATGTTCTTGATGTAATGTGGGATTCTTGGAATAGATCAGGATGTCGTCCGGATAAATGATAACAAAAAGGAATAGCATGTCTGAAAATACTCTGTCCATAAAACGCAGAATAACTGCTGGAGAGGTTAGATAAACCAAATGGCATCACTAGATACTCGAAATGGCCGAAGGGTGTCCTGAAGGCAGTTTTCCACTCATCGCCTTCTCTTATCCGGATCAGATGGTGCGCGCCCCGTAGATCAAGTTTGGTAAAAATAATGGTGCTGCGCACTACTTCCAGGATATCTGAGATGAGTGGCAACGGATAACGGTCCTTACGAGTGCACTGATTGAGACCCCGGTGTGTCCAGGCAGGGTCGAAGTTCCTTGGTATCTTTCTTAGGGACAAAGAAAAAGGACGCCCCCTGTTGGAGAGATTGGTGTCCAAGTATTCTCGGAGAGGTCTCTTCTCAGGTTCCGAAAGTATGAACATTCTTCCAAATGGTATCACTGCAGAGTTGTCAGTTTCGGTGGCACAATCTTCAGGTAGATGGGGAGGTAATGCTTGAACGATTTCTGATGAGAACACATCTGCGAATTGCTGATAAGGCTCAGGCACCTGGGTAACATTGGACACACTAATGGACGATTTCTTGGACTCCAGGTTTTCTGAGGGAATGGGTTGCGTACCCTGGAACAGGCAGTGTGAAATACAATTTTCTGATCCTTGAAACAGGGACCCTGCTGCCCAGTTGATATATGGATTGTGTCTTTGAAGCCAATGCATGCCTAACCATTGGGTAATGGCCAGCTTTTATAATGTCGAAGTGCAGAGCCTCCTGTTGGTTGTTTATTGTTAGTAGCAATTCTGTGGTTTGCTGAGTTATGGGCCCTGAAGATAATGGTTTCCCATCGAATCCTTCGACTGCCTGTATGATATCCTTGGATTTTCGGGGGATATGATGTTTCAGAGCCCAATCGTGGTCCAGGAATATGCCCATTGCTGCGCAATCTACCAGGGCCAGGACGGGGTGCATTTCCTTATTGGTAATTGACAGGAATACCTGAAGAATCACCAAGCTATTTGTGAGTTGACTGGTTTTGCTTGGAGAAGAATTGGAGCACTTACCTTTCTCACGAAGCTGGGCTCCGTTCAGGATCGGGAGCTGGCGTTTCCCGAACGCTGAGGTGGAGCTATTGGGCAATTTCTTACAAGGTGTTTGTCAGAGGCACAATACATGCAAAGTCCAGTATTGATTCTACGAGTCCTTTCCTGTGAAGAAATTGGTCCCCGTAAGAAACCAAGTTGCATAGGCTCAGGATCTGGCGAAGGAGTAGAAGCTGCCTCTTTTGGACTAGGATAATCCAAGGCGGCTCTTGCTGGCAAGGAGCGTGTTTTTTTCTTTTCTGCCTTTCTTTCCCGGATGCGGAAATCAATTTGCAAAGACAAATCCAATAAAGCCTGGAAGGACCTTGGACGGGCCACTCTGGCAAGTTCATCCTTGACTTCGTCATTCAATCCTCGACGAAACAAAGTGAAACAGGCTTCTGGAGTCCAATCAGCCTCCTTGGTCAATTGTTTGAAATGGGTGACATATGACAACATATCTTGAGAGCCTTGTTGGAATTCCAATAATTTCTCTTGGGCACTGTATACCTGTTCTGGTCTGTCAAACATGGTTTTGAAGGCGTCGACAAATCCTTCATAGTTGTCCAGGAGTGGGTCCCCGAATTTACTAAGGGAATTGCCCAGGCCAAAGCATTTCCCGAAAGGTGAGAGATTATGAATCCCACATTGGCCCTGGGTGTAGAGAAAGAGTATGGTTTGAAAGTAAATGGACTAAACATGAATCAAGGTAGGAACGTAGTGTCTTGGTGGTTCGATCATATTTGTCCACTATGCCCCCTACCATGGTGCTTTCTTGGAACGCTGAATCCCTGGACAGCACAAGCTGTTCCAATGCTGCATTTTCAGCTTTAAGGTTCTGTAGCTCAGTGGTTAGCTCCTGCATGCCTCTCATGAGGTCCTGAACAGCGGCTTCCATATTTGTGTCAATATCCAATCCTTGGCATCTCAAACTGTCACACTTAGCCTGGAATCTCACCTGTTTATCTTTCAAAGTCTTGGTCTAGGGTTTTTCTTTCATCCAGACAACTCGGGTCTTGTAAAGACACGGCCGCGTGTCCTCAGTCGCCAGTGTGCAGGGTGGAATCCGACCGAGTAAGTGCGTTCAGAATTCCAGGGAGGATTAGGAAGAAGTTCCGGGAGGAGGAAGCCAGGAAGGAACCAGGACTTGTACCAATTGCGGGTAGGAAAAGATTGCGCTACGGCCCAGTAAGGCCCCTGGAAGGAGGAGTGCAAGGAGATACAGCGGGAGGAGTGGAAGGAACTTGAAAACTGCCTGGAAGGAAAGAATGCGCTAGCAAGCACAAAAGGAGAGAAGTATAACAACACTTGCCAAAGTTTCGGAAAGGTCGCGTTGACACGCGCAGAGCCGCGGGGTGTGTCTATTTTAAAGGAAATGGCAAATTCCTGGAAACACTAGTGCGGTAGCTCTGCACTAGCGTCGGACAAGTTGGAATTACTCTTGAAGGAATGTTGCAGTGTCTTATGGACCATGTAGTCCAGAAAGGGCTGAAACGATGAATCATGACACTGGGGCTCTCATTCATTCATCCTGTTGTACTCTAATTCTCCCCCCTTGCGCTGTCATTCCTGTCCCTGTTTGCACTGTCATTCCCTCCACCGACCTCCATTGCGCTGTCATTCCGCACTTCCCTTTGTACCGACAGGGAACGTTGTCCATCAAAACTGTCTATGGTTCCCGCATGCCTCCTCTCTCCGGCCATTGTGAGTTCTGAGTGGTATCACAGACAACTCAAGCTTTGTGCTCGGTGACTAGCACATGTCAGTCAGAACACCTCAGTGGAATATCCCTTTTGTTGATAGTCCTAGCTACAATTCTATATTTGTGCCTATCCTCCCACTCAGGTTTTCAGAATTTAACTCTTGCGAACAATTGACCATGCAAAGGAAAGGGGCTGGTATGCCGGTTTCGTCTTCTTTCGGAAGGGGATGGTGGCGTGGATTGGTAAAGGGGTTCTGCACCACTAACAGCCTCACCATTTTTCATGGCACCAACATTGCAATGTCAATTCTCTTACTAGTTTTACAGAGATCTTTAGAATTAATGGCACCCAAAAGGCATGCCATCAGCCGTAGTGTGCTTGCCTGTCAATGCAAAGCTTGCCCTAGGACTCACTACATCAGTGTGTCTGCAGTGTGTTAATGCACAGTACAGCGAAGTCAAAGGAGTCCATGAGCAACATGGACCGCTGCCACTGGCTGGGATGCAGTTGGAGGTGGTGGCAACAGTGGTCAAGAACTGCCAGGAAGGGATAAAACATTGGCGACAAACTGGCAATAATGTAGAACAAAAGTCATTTCTTGTGTTGCTGTTGTGCCTATTTGTCTTGGAATTAGTTCCTTTTCCACTTTGAACGAATCCATCTGAACACATTTGTATCCCCTCCACTCTTCCCTGCCTCCAAGTACAGAGAAATGCCCTCCAGCAACTGGAAGTCTGCCTTACACACTATCCAAATACCCAATATTGTCCTTTTTGGCCTTTTTTTTTTTTGATGATATAGTTTATTTGTAAACTTTTTCATCATTTCCCAGATTTCGTTCATATGTGAGCTTAGTGCTTTAAAGTGCAATTATTGTTGTTTATTTTTTTTTTTGTTTAGTTCGAGTATAGAGCTTAAAAAAAGTGAAATTGTGTAGGTGTATTTGTTATTGTTGCCGCTAAGGAGAGTGGCCCACCTTTCTTGGGTGGTCATTTGTTTAGCTGACAGTTAAAAGGACGTTCCAAATTGTTTACGTTGAGGGGAGAGTTCTTTGCATTCCATGACCAAGTGGAAAATAGTTTCAGTTATTTCTTTGTCTTTGCAGAACCGGCAGTAGTTGTTTTCAGCATCAATCTGTCTTGTTGTAGATAAGTATGAATTTGTGGGAAGAATGTTCAGATGTACTTTTAGAAACATTGTACAAATGGTTTGGTCTGGGAAGATGTGCAAGTAGGCTGGTGGTTCATGAATTTTTCTATTGTCTTTTGTGCATTGAAGATTCTGTTTGTAGGTATTCTTTTTTTGAATGGTCTTTATCCAGTCGTTATGCAAGAGTTTTATTTTTGCATGTTGTGGGCGAAGCGTGAGAAGTTCTTCTGATATGTCTTCGTTTTCCATTTAAATTCTCATTGAGGATTTCCATTTTTGTAATATTGTAGTATTAAAGGTGTTTTCTTTTGCTCGTAGAATTTGGATAGCTGGTGTTTTTTCATCTGTGAGTATTTTGCGGTAAATGTCTAATCTTTTCCATTGTACAAAGGAGTCGATTGACTGGGTTGCCAGTTCATAGCGTATTCTTGGCATTGGGTATGTTTGTGGAAGCCGAAGGATTTTTCGCCAAAATATTGATTCGTATTTCGTCCAGTTAATTGTGTGGGCAGTCAACATTGCCTCTGTTCCGTATGTTAATATCGGTATATACTTCTGTCTGTAATAGGCGATGATGGGATTAAAAGAAAACTTGCCATATTTTCTATGAAGTATACCTCCTTGTCTTGATAGGGTTTGGGCTGCTTGATCAATTTTGTCTATCCATTGGTCTTCTGATTTCGATTGATTTATTGGAATGCCAAGGTATTTAAAGGATGTCACGTTTTCAATTTTGGAGTCGTTGATGGTAAAAATCGGTTGGTATGATTTTTTTGTGGGTGGTTTCGTGAGAATCATTGTCTTGGTTTTCCCAGTGTTGATTGTTAATTCGTTAGTTCCCATATATTGACTCAAGGCTGTCAAAGAGGCTTGTAGTCCAGTTGGTGTTTTATCTAGCAGAACCATATCGTCTGCATATGCCATTGCCGGAACTGGTATCGAGTTGATTTTTGGAAGGTTGGTTTTGTTGGATGTTAGATGTTCTTCAATGTCAGCAGTGTACAGGTTGTAAAGTGTTGCTGCCAGAGAGCATCCTTATTTTAGTCCATTTGCTGTTGGTATAGCGGAAGTTGTGGCTCCTTGTTTCGATAATCTTACTTTTATTGTTGTTTCTGAGTACAGTAGGATGATCGGTTCAAGGATATTCGGCGGGCAGTTCCATGCTCTAAGTTTCGCCCATAGTTTTTCACGTGAGATTGCATCAAAGGCCATCTTTAGGTCAATGAATGCTGCGTATATTTTGGTGTTAGAACTGATGGCTTCATGTTTGATTAGTTGTAATAATATCAAATTGAGATTTGTTCCAACGTTGGCCGTGAATCCTGTTTGCCTAGTTGAGAAATTGTTGTTTTTTGTAGCCCATGTGGTTAGTTATTTTAAGAGTACCTCTGCAAATAGTTTTCCCAACGGATCGAGGAGGGCAATCGGACGAAAATTTTGAGGATGTTCCCTTGGTCCTTGCTTCTGAATTGGTACAATTATTGCCGACCTCCAAGAGTTGGGTATTCGGTGAAGTGTGTTGATCAAAATTGTAATGTGACACAAGAAGTTCGCCCAGGCAGTTGGGTCTTGTTTAATGACAGCATTGGATAGGCCGTCAGGGCCCGGTGCTCTGGAGGTGTTCAAGTTTTTAATCAGTTGCATGAAGTCTTCGAATTCCACATGTACTTTCCATGTTGGTTCTATTACAGACAGTGTGTTCTGAGGGTCTGTTCTTCGTGATGCATAGATGTTCGCAAAGTGGGTTATCCAAGTTTCTTGTGGTACGTTAGCTGTAAGTTTATGTTGTTTTTGGTGGTTGTCATTGAGCAAGTTCCAGAGCTCTCTGGTATTGTGAGTCTTATGGAGTTTCAGTATGTTTTCTGCGTCTGCTTGTTGGATGACGATTTTTTGGGATTTGATCCAATTGGAATGGTTCTGTTTCAAGGATTTGATCTGATTCCTACTCTGTGCAGGTGAGGTTTTCTTTAGCTGTCGTATTGTTCGGTTTAGACATTTTTTTCTTTCAGCAATTTCTTGATTGTATGTGTGACGGTGGTCTTTGTCAAGGCGGTTTTTGATGGTTTGTCTGAAAGGAAATAAGATCCATTCATAGCTGAGTTTTTCATGGTCTGTCAAGTTGGCATCTTGACATTTTTTTGGCAAAGTGGCTAGAGTTGGTTGTGAAATCCTTAGTCTTGATGTTGTACCATTTAGCTCGAGCACCGGTGATATTGCTGATTCACTTAATTGGGTGAAAGGTTGAGAGTGAACAGTGAGTTGATTATGATTGCTTTTGTCGGTGGGTACCGTTTGTACTTTTGTGACTGATTGCTGTAGGCTGTCAGATAGAAATATATAATCAATAATTGCCTGAGATGATCCTCTGGTCCATGTTGGGATGTAGGGTGTAGAGGTAGTTGCATGGTTCAAGAGAGTCAGACTTTGTGTCGTGATTTCTTTAATCCATCTCCTTGCTTTTGGGGAGAGTTCTGAGAGGGTTAGCAGGCAGCCACTCTTGTTGTGCAGCTTGATGTTCAAGTCGCCACAGATTATTATTTCCAGTATTTGATGTTTTGTTGTAGCTTTGTCAATTGACAGGAACACTCCATCTAAGAAAGCATCCGTTGTTATTGCTGCTGGGTTCCAACAGAGGTTTAGGATTAAAAGTATTGAGTTTTTTTTACTTCCTCCGTTTTGATCAATCTTTGTACAAGTCAGTATAGTGAGTTGGGTCCAAGGATTTATGTTTTCAGAGGTCATTACTGTGCTGTAGGGGTTTATCTTGATTAAGGTGAGGAGTCCAGATGCAGGTCTGCACAATAGCCGGATTGAGAAATGTGATAAAACCGTTGCATGCTGGTGGGTGAGTGAGCCAGGTTTCCTGAAGGCATATGATTTGGTATTGGTCAAGATCAGTAGATGGGTTCGTAAAAAGGTGTAGGTTCCCTCTAGTGTTCCACGAGCTTTATTAGTTGTTATGAATTGGACATTGTAGAGTCATTTGTAGATGCGGTATCTGTGAATGAAGTTTCAGAGTCATAGGTTCTTCTGATGGCTTATTCGGCTCTGAGAGGTTGACGTGTTTGTATTAAGTCTTCCATAGATACAGTGTCTGTGAAAGAGGTGTTGGAGTCGTAGTTTCTTCTACTCGGTAGATCATTTCTGCGTGACTGACATGTTTGTGGCGGGTTGCTTAGGCATCTGCCAAGTCTGTTATGTTCGGGTAACTGATTTACCGTATCTGATTTTGTTTGGTAGTAGTTCTTTTTCTCGCTCCTTGTGGTTTCTTTGTTTTTTCGATTTATTGGGTAGTCTTGTATATGTTGAAGCCCAGCATGTGAAACCAAGTTTTTGTAATTGGGTTCGCATTGATAGAATGAGGTCTTGATTGTCACGATCAGGTTCTCTATAACAATTTTATCTAAGTTTGAGTCGTCTTTGAAGGTTATGAGATCGATGTCTTTTGTTGTTAGTTTATTCAGGTGAGGTATTGCGCCAAAGAGACGAAGTAAATTGGTTTTATTTAGGATTATTGGCTCCAGTCTTTTGATTTAATTTTCAATGTGGATTTCACATATTTCATTCTGTCGTAATGGATTGACAAATATTGGGAGGATTTGGTTATGCTCAGTAGAATCTTGCAGTGTTCTCATAAGCGAGACCGATGAGATTTGATCATAGGTTTCGTCTCTCGTTTCTTCTATTGTCTCGTTTTCCATCGAAATGTCTGAGATTTCTTCTAATGAGAGATCTGTAGTTTTATCTTGATTTTTATTTGGCTGTTGTTCATAAGCCTAAGAGTATTCATCAATTATTATGAAGCCCGCCTGGCTTATTGGTTGAAAGGAGTATGGGTTATTTTGTAATGCTTGTTCTTCATGAGTGGATAGGTTGAGCAGTTCTTCGTCAATGGGTGATTGTGGTGGGATCAGTTGCGATACTTGAGAGTGTATCTGAATTGTGGGCTCTTGATCTCTCTGTGTACTGGTAGGTGGTAGTATTGTACGGGTTGTGGTTTTTTGCTTTGGTGGTTGTGGAGGTTGAGTATTCTGATTCACGGTTCTTAGAAATGCTTGCGATCCCGTTTGTTGTTTTTTGATATTTTTCTGCTGTGTGGGTTTTGCATTATTTATTGTTTTTTCCTTTGCAAAGATCTGGTAGGCTTCTGTTGGTTTCTTAGTTGTTTTATTTAAGTTGGTTGCCTCTGGCTTTTGAGTGGTGGTAATTTTGTCTGGTTCATTTGGTGCCTGTTGTTTACCAAACGCACTTGTTTCTGTTGGATATTGTGCTGGGTTTGGATGAGGGAGGCTCGTGGTTCCTTGGTCGTTTGGTATGTTCGATTGTTGCTGGTGATGTACTTTAAGCATCTGTAGTAATTCTGCTGTGAGCTTTTTTTTTTTTCTTGCCGGTCATCTCTCGCTATTCAGCCAGTCTTTGTTGCCATCGATGTGTTTCGTCTGATTCGACTAACAGGCGGGTTTCAACTGTTGAGACAAAGTGTTCCATGTGAATCTGTTTCGAGTGAATTAAAGCTAGGAGAGTTGCTTGATCCTTCATAGTGTCTTTCATATCTTCGTGTAATTTCAAGAAAGGGATCATCGCTTGGGAGAGTGTTGCAATGAGCATATTTTGCAAATCTAGCATTGTTGTAGGAATCCTCCGGTTTATGTTTTCTTCAGAAGGATCATGATTTTGGGTGGCGCTGACATTATTTTGTTGGGGATTGCTTGGTTTTGAGTTCTTAGTTATGGGGTCTGGGGTGTAATAAGAGTCATCTGAGTCATAGTTGAAGCGTGTATGAGTTGTTTTTCCTTCAGCGAGATCAGATTGCGGTTCTTTTTTCACCGGTTTGTTTTGAGTGCTGTGCAAGATGCACGGTGTCGATGTTAGTTGAATTTGATTTGGTTCTGTTATGTTTCCAAATATTTCTTTTCTTTTTTCTATGGTTGTCATTATTGACTCGATTTCTGTAATGTCCATTGATAATCTTGCCACTTTGGTTCTTGGTTTAGGGATTGTAGAGTCCACTGAAAGTGTGGATTTGATAGAGTTGTGGGTATGAAGCCACGCAAGTCTTGCAAGTCTTGCTTTTTCTTTCTTCGTCTGTTGGGATGTTATCGGTGCTGAATGGTGGGTATTTGTATCTTCTCGCAGTTCAGTTGGATGGTGTTTTGCGGTGTCTTTACCAACAGGGTGATTGGGGATATCTTTTGCTTTTTGTTTAGTGCTCATTTCGTATGATGTGACACTAGTTTCAGGAATTTGGCCGTTTGTTGCACTTGCTTGGATTTGTTCAGATGCCGTTTTTGTATGCTCTTCATTGTTGGTTGGAGGATTTGGTGTATGTTCATGTGTCTTTTTACCAAGGGAATTGTGATTTGTGGGTCGCTCTTTTCTGCTAAGGCTGGCAGAAGGATCATTTTCAGGCCTTTCAGATCGGGGTCGCGAAGTGCACGAGGGTGCAGCGGGTGAAATATCTTGTTGAAATTCGGAGCACGGATTGTGAACTTGTGCTTTGATTTCCAGAGGTAGCAGCTCTGTTGAGTTGAGTTGTTGATTGTCTACAGTAATTTGTGTCTCAGGCGGAGGTTGGGGAATTTCCTGAATAAAGTTGTCATTTTCTGAGTCAATTCCTGTGATGAACTGAGATTCTTGTGTGGGTTGAGGGTTTAGTAACAGAGATTTTAGGTTTCCTTTAAGGGTTGCTGCTTTGTTAAAAGATTGTTCCATTGTTAGCTGTGATAGATCTTGCTCCATAGTACTAGCTGTTGCTAGTTTGGTTGTTTGTCTTG